>NC_140484.1:28960760-29660760 GCF_964271855.1 Acomys minous | reverse complement strand
TCCTAGTACCCACAGGGAAGCTCACAAGGGGATCCAATTTTTTCTTCTGGCTTCCACAGACATGAGCCACACATATTATACAGACATGTATGCAGACAAAGCACCTATACACACGATAAATAAATACATGAATAGCTTTCAAATATCAAGTACAGTAATATGAAATTTGGCCCTTGGGGTGGCTTTGCAGGTAGAGGGGCTTGCATGCAGGCCTAATAACCCGAGTTTCTAATCCTGGGATCCCATGAAAGGCAAGACAGGACCAGCTCCCAAAAAGTGTCCTCCGAGTGCCACATTCATCACATAACACACATGCATCTGCATTTATGTGTGTACTTTTAAAAAAGGGAAAAAATTAAATTTAATAAAGAAAACCTGTAGTGGCTCATGCCTTTAATCCCAGCACTCAGGAGGCACAGGGAGGTGGATCTCTGAGTTCAAGGCCAGCCTGGTCTACAGAGTGAGTTCCAGGTCAGCCAAGGCTACACAGAGAAACCCTGTCTCAAAAAAATCAAAAAGAAAAGAAAGAAAGAAAGAAAGAAAGAAAGAAAGAAAATGTGACAGTCTTAGTCCTTGCACTGGGAGGCAGAGGCTGGTGGGACAGGTTACTTTTCAATTGCAGTGATAAACACCATCTACAGAAGCATCTTTGGGAGGTGGGTTTGTTTGGCTTATGGGCCCAGAGAGACAACAGTCCCTCAAGGCAGGGAAGTAGGAGACAGGACAGCTGGGGCAGCAGCTGAAAAGGCTCCCATTTTAAACAATAAACAGGAAGCAGAGAGCTGGGGACCCTGCTGTGAAGGTCAAAGTTCAGCATTACCCTGAGCATAGCCCTAAGCTCTGTGCAAAATGAGACTCTCTTTGTAGGCAGGGCCCCCTTTTCTCTGCCTGATCTGGGGAGCCCGAATCTCCACGTCCTCTACCTGAGGAATGTCAGATAGTTCTTAGGGGGAAAACAGGTTTATCTCTCTTTCTCCTGGTAGAACCTGTTCAGCAAGCACCCAGGGACACCTAGAAATACTCCACCCTAAGCTAATGAGGCCTTAGCTTTCAGCAAATGACCTTTAACCTTACGGGGAGTTCTTCCACCCAGAAGATAATTACGTTCCTTGTTCCTCTTCTTATGTGAATGAACCGTCCCTGGTGCCATTAAACAAACAAACAAACAAACACAAACCTCATTAAATAAAACACATTCACCCTCAAAACTCCTCCTACTGCCCAAGGTTTATGTAAGTCTCTGTTTCACACAAAATAAACAGGCTGCAATCTTTTCACCAAGACCATCTAAGGCTTGTTATTTATCTTGGGGGAAAGAAGGGCTCCCCTCTTCCTTGACTCGCTTTGTAGATCAGGCTGGCCTGGAACTCAGAGAGATCCACCTGCCTCTGCCTCACTCCCGGAGTGCTGAGATTACAGGCATGAACCTTTGCAAGTCTACACAGAGAAACCTTGTCTCGAAAAACCAAAATGCAAATAAATAAATAAAGGCAAAGGCCGACGGAATGGCGCCATGGGTAGGGGTGATTACTGTACATGCGTGATGACTGACCTGAGTCCAGAGCCTCAGCACTCATGTAAAAGCTACACGGGGAGGTAACCTCAGCCATAGGACTGGGGTGTGGGGGGAGGGGCGGATGGGGGAGTGCTGAGGCAGGAGCAGCAGCGGGACTCACTCTCCTTTAATTGAGGTATAATAAAAATCTAGTGATTTTGGGAATCACACAGAATATTATCTGAAACAATGAATAACAATTGTTAGACCTAGTTTTTCTACATTAGGACCAGGGCATGGTGGTGCATAACTATAATCCTGGTATTTGGTCCTCCAGACACCAAAATGGCCCATTAAACTCTGCCTCTAGCACCCTAGGGGCTTTTCCAGCCATAACTTATCAACTCTTCCACATTCATTTTACAAACCCATTCCAAAGACCTGAGAACCGCACAGTCAGGTCAGTTTTACAAAGCAATGGTCTGTAGAGGAATTTAAATTCAGAACATGGCTGTTCTGGCAAGAGATCACACCCAAAGGTCTTCTAAGTCTGTGTGATCCAGTGATGTCAAATTGAGTGGCAGAAAAGGTGATGAACCAGAGGTTTGACAAACTAGGACACAACCAACTCTCATGAAGAGAGGAAGAGGAAGCTACTTTAGAGGCAGTTTTACAGAAAGAGGAGGCAGTTTTACCAGGACAGTAGTAGAGAGATGGGTTGCAGAGAAAGAACTCAGGGAAAGACAGAATGAACCAGAAAATGAGATGAAGCCAGAAGACTGGAGCAGATTGCTGAATTAATTTGAGGCCAAGCAGAGAAATTCTGGGCTTAGAAAGAAGCCAGATTAAATAAGTCAGCTGGGAGAAGAGTTTGAGCCAGAACAGCTGAGTTGAGCCAGCCAGCCCAGAGCTCAGAAAGAACAAGTAAGGGTGAGCTTATTAAGCAGTAAGTGTCAGAGGCTGAAGACATTCTAGGCCTAGGTTAGATTGTATGGAGGCTAGAAGCTTCTAGGCCTAGGCCTAGGCCAGCAGAAGGAGGTAGTAAGTCTCCCAGACAGCAACTGAGCCAGGAAAATAAAAGTTTCTTTTAACAGTGGTCTCATTTCTTAGCACCGGTTTCCTGTATCAATAATGTTTTTTGTTGTTGTGACCAAACAGCTGATGAGACGCATCTAAGAAAGGAAGTGCTGATTTTGGCTTACAGTTGGAGGGGATGCAGTCCATTGTGGTAGAGAAAGCGTGCTAGCAGAAGGTTGAGATGCGTGGTGACACCAGGTCTGCAGTTAGCAAGTACAGAACAGTCAGGAAACGGGGCTAGAACACGAAACTTCAAATCTTGCTCCCAGAACCCACTTCCTCCAGTGACACTCCTCTTTACAGGCACAGACTGCCACCAACTGGAGACCAAGCAACCAAATACATGACCCTGTAGGGGACATTCACTCTACAATAACAGCGCTCTATCTGTAGAGCCAGTGGGAAACTGACTCTACTTGTGGCCAGAGATGTGGCTCAGGGACTGAGGTGCCTCCTGCCAACCTGCCAGCCTAAGTTTGAGTCCTAGGACCCACATGGTAGCAGAAGAAAAGTGACTCCTGCAAATTGTTCTCTGCTATCCACATGTGTGCTGTAGTTCACGTGTGCTGTGTGCACACCCACACATGCACGCAAAAAGATACAAAAAAGAAAACAGATTCTTCTTATAGTGTTCCTTTTTCCCCTTGTATTTTTTTTGTTGTTGTTGTTGTTGAACTTGCATTGATTTTATTTTAATTAAAATTAACTGTTCTTGTTAAGCAAAGTGTGTCAACTCAGGATATGGTTTTTGTGCTTCAAAGCTCATTCTGAGACAATCTTGGGGATTCTAAACACCAGCGTAGTCACGGACAGCTAATGAAGACTTTTTATTGCGTCAAACCCGAATCCTACTAGTCTTCTCTGGTGGCCTCCCTACACGAAGAAACACTGTGAAAGGGGCACAGAGCGAGAGTAAGAGCCAGAGGAAGTGGTGGAATGGTGTGGAATACCATCTTCCATCGTACGCGGGAACTCACAGCAACTGTCATGACCTGCACAAGATTGAGCCGGTCAATCTTATATCATAGATGGGGGATGGGCTCCTGTGGCCTCCCTCCTCCCTGCAGACCCACTGGCAGGAGAGAGTGCTGCTGAGAGGAGGAGGGGAGGTATTTCCTTCAGTGGTGTAGCTAGCCCATGTCCCCTTGCCCACGCTCACGCAAGCAAATCCTGCTTAAATTCAGTGAGTTTTTAAAAAAGTAAAATGAAGGGTCAGTAAGATGACTTCATGGGTATAGACCCTCGTCATAAAAGCCTGGGGACAAGATGCCTCCATGGGTATAGACCCTCGTCATAAAAGCCTGGGGACAAGATGCCTCCATGGGTATAGACCCTCGTCATAAAAGCCTGGGGACAAGATGCCTCCATGGGTATAGACCCTCGCCATAAAAGTCTGGGAACAAGATGCCTCCATGGGTATAGACCCTCGCCATAAAAGTCTGGGAACAAGATGACTCCATGGGTACAGACCCTCGTCATAAAAGCCTGGGGACAAGATGACTCCATGGGTATAGACCCTCGTCATAAAAGCCTGGGGACAAGTTCAGTTCCTGGAACTGACACAAAGGTGGATGGAAAGAATCGACCCCACAAAGTTGTCCTCTGACCTCCTGCATGCTGTGACGTTGTGCGCCACCCCTCAATGTACACACACACACACACACACACACACACACACACACACAAATAATAAATACAAAGTAAATTATAAAAAAGAAAAAAACATGAAAGTGGAAGAGGGACTAATTGTATAGAGGAAGAGGATTATTGAGTGGGAGCGAGACAGAAGAAAGTAACGGGAGTGAGCACCATCAAAATACATTATATCTACATATTAAAATGTCCAAATGAACCTATTCCTCTGTGTAATTAATATATAACAATAAAAGAATAACACCAAGCTACAGATAAAGCTTCATGTCCCTTCTTCTTGTAAGACCAATGTGTTGGGCTTCACAATGCCAAATATTTGAACAAGCTCCTATTTCCATTTGCTTTCACAACACTTTCCTAACTTGGGTAACTCAACATGATGCAATTAGGACAAGACCTTTTTTGTCATTTGCTGGACTCAAATCATGTCATACGTTCCAGGGGGATACAGAACGGCAAAAGCCATATCATCCCAACATCTGGGGTGTGGTGAACCTGAATAGTGTCAGGTAGGTACAGGGTAAAGGGTGCCAGGAAGACACGTGGTAGGTAGGAGGACACGTGGGCATTCTTCTCACTTCTAAACCCTAATGCACATCTTCATGATTACCTGACATGGGAGGTTGTAGTGATGATTTGATGGCTAGTCATGTCATTGTTAAGTGAGATGTGAAAATCTCCCCAAACTCGTAATGTTCGGATTGGGATTACCATCACTCTGCTCTGGGTACCAGTCCTAGAGCTGTTGTGATGACTCTTTCCACCTAGCTCGCTAAATAAAAGAGCGCTTTCACATGAGCCTGAACAAGCTGTTTTACTCCCTTCACGGTGAAAAAGAACAGCAAGCCAGCAGGGCCAACCCCGTGGAAGAACTGAAGTAAACATAAGCACTCGTGAAAACAACTCCAGTTGCTAATTTAAATGGATTCCGTGTCTTCAGCAGGCTCTTCTGCCTGCCTGAGCCCTGGAAATGTCAGAGATTAAGGTCCCAGACTGAGCTGTGGGTGGAAAAGACACCTTCCAGCTCAGTCTGGACCTCCGTTTTGGCATGGAGAGACATGTTTAAAGATGGTCTTTTGAGCAGGATGTGGTGGTGCACACCTTTAATCCCAGCACTCAGGAGGTAGAGGCAGGTGGATCTCTGAGTTCAAGGCCGGCCTGGTCTACAGAGTGAGTCCAGGACAGCCAGGGATACATAGAGAAACCCTGTCTCAAACAAATAAACAGAAAAAGAGTCCTTTGTTGACAGAAAATGATCTTGGTCTTAGAGGCCCCTTACAATGGTTTAAAGTTGTCAACAGTGTCAACAGTAGCCTGATGGTGTGAAAAAATGAAAGTGGTCCCTGAAGACACTTAACCTGGGTGGATTGCTTACTCTCCTTTTCAGAACTGCATAAACCAGAACACTATCTGAGAGTTCTTATTTTAATAATTAAAAAGATTCATACTTGAGAGTTTTTGTTTCTATCCAGACTATCTTCTTTGCTCCTATATTTTGTATCTTCCTTGGACACAATGGAAGTGTTTTAATTACATCTTTTGCCACTGCAGACATCTTTCCATTTCTCTGAAATGAGGCAATTCCTTCCACAGTAAATATCCTTAAATCAAACATGAAAAAAGAAACATGAGGTGCATACATGTAAAATTTCATTGGCATATAGCTTTTTAATTGGTCAAAACAAAAACAAAAACAAAAAACCCTCTCTACAACTCTTAATATTTTTTTTAATTTTATTTATTTATTTATTTATTTATTTATTTATTTATTTATTTATTATTTATATAGCCCTCTGCCTGCATGTACATCTGCACACCAGAAGAGGGCATCAGATCACATTATAGATGGTTGTGAGCCACTATGTGGTTGCTGGGAATTGAACTCAGGTCCTCTGGAAGAGCAGTCAATGCTTTTTAACCTCTGAGCCATCTCTCCAGCCCAGCCCTTAATATATTTATAAGGGCTTTAGGAGCCTGAGGCAGAAGGATATTGAATTTGAGGCTAACCTGTGCTACAAAGAGAGACTGTGGAAAAAAGAAGGAAAGTTGAGTGAAAGGGAGGAATGGAAGAAGACCGGGGTGAGGTGGGGATGGAGAGAGGGCCCCTGGGCCCCAGTAGAGCAAACAATTTAGCAGCATACAGCGTTTTCAGAGAATTGTGATGCTGTGCTCCTCCATCTAGTCCCAAAGTGTTTTCATCACCCCAGGGGGGAAAGCCAAACCCAGTGAGTGTTTATCCGTCATGTCCCTTCAGCCCTGGTAAGCACTCAGCAGCCATACATTTAAACTGTCACCTACTAGATGCATCTTGGCTGACATGGTCAGAGCTGCATTTCATAACTACATCTGCAGGTCACAGAGACTCTTCTCTTCCAGCCTGGATATTTAGAGCCAGGTCAAAGAGAAGGGTGTTGAGATACCCTTAAAATAAGAATAAGAATTAGATCCCCTTGGACCACTCCTTTGCGGCTTCGCTGTCGCTGTCTATGGTGGTGCGCTTCTTCTAGCCCAGTGGTCAGACATGGCGTGCCCCCTGGATCAGGCCATCGGCCTTCTTGTGGCCATCTTCCACAAGTACTCTGGCAAGGAGGGTGACAAGCACACCCTGAGCAAGAAGGAGCTGAAGGAGCTGATCCAGAAGGAGCTCACACCATTGGCTCTAAACTACAGGAGGCTGAAATTACGAGGCTGATGGAGGATCTGGACCGCAACAAGGACCAGGAAGTAAACTTCCAGGAATATGTCACCTTCCTGGGGGTCTTGGCTTTGATCTACAACGAAGCTCTCCAGTAACGGGAAGGCAGAGATGCCCTCGGTAGGGGCATATCTCAGTCAAATCCAGTGGTAGGTAATTGTACAACAAACTTTTTTTTGTTTTGTTACATCTAAAAAAATAAAAATAAAATTAAAAAAAGAATAAGAATTAGAAGTAGATATAGAGACCAGGCATGGCAGGACATGCCTGTAACATCAGAGGCAGAGGATCTTGAATGTGAAGCTAGCCTGTGCTACAAAGGAATACTGTAGAAAAAAGAAGGAAAGATGAGTGGAAGGGAGGGAGGGAAGAAGACGGGGAGGGAAAGGGAAAAGGGACTCTTGGCCCTAATGTGCTGCTCTCAACCATGGACCTCCTAGAGATACTCCATATTGGTGATAAAGCAGGAAAACACTTGACTTGTCCCGCTCTGAGAGGAATGAAACTTGAACATCAAAGTGGTATAAGCACTGAGCTCACATGGTTATGATTTTTCTTGCCTTTCTCTCTCTCTCTCTCTCTCTCTCTCTCTCTCTCTCTCTCCATCTACTATTTATCTATCTATCTATCTATCATCTGTCTATTTACTATCTATCTCTATCTGTCTATGTATCTACTATCTATTATCTATCATCTACTTATTCTTGTGTGTATGTGAGTGCGATTGCACGTGTGTGGAGGTCACAGGACAACTTTCAGAATTTGGTTCACTCCTTCTACCATGAAAGCCCCCAGGATCACACTTGGGACACCAGGCTTAGTGGCAAGACGTTTACCAGCTCAGCCTTCTCATCTCCCAGTCTGTTGTTTTGTTGTTGAGATAGAGTCTCACTCTATGGCCCAGGCTGTTCTGAAACTCACTACATAGCCCCAGTATTGACTTTGAACACACAGTAATCCTCCTGTCTCAGCCTTCCTAGTGCTTTGATTACAGATGTGAGACACCATTTCCTGTTTTAAGCAATCTTTTGAGATATAGCTTTAGAAACTACCAAAATCATATATATGTATATATATATACATACATACATATATATACATATATACATATACATAAAATATTATTATTATTTTGGTAGCAGAGTCAAGAATCCCAGCTTCAATGATGGGAGAGATGGCTTAGTAGTAAAGAGCACTTGCTGCTCTTTTGGAGAATCCAGGTTTGATTCCCAGCAACTGCGAGGTGGCTCACAACAGTTTGAAACATTAGTTCCACAGGATCCAGGCATTGGTCATGGGCAAGGAGCGTATGCATACATAAACACATACACACACTCCCACATACATACACACACATACATACACACACACATACATACATACATACATACACACATACAGGCAAAACATTCATACACTTACATCACATAAAAAAGAATTGAAGCTTCACACACGTGTACAAACACATAAATAAATATAATTTTCAAAATTGTAAAACATCAGAATTTTGCTAAAGAACTTTCTCTTCTCCTTTTTTTTGGTAAATTAGCTTATAATTAGTCTTCCTGGCAGAAACTAAGATATTCTAAAGAGACACGTGTGGCCTCTTTAGGCTGGAGAATAACCCAGTGGGTAAGAGCACTTACTGCTCCTGTAGAGGATGTGGGTTCAGTTCCCGTCATCTACATGGTAGCTCACAACCATCTGTAACTTCTAGGGAATCTAGCATCTCTTCAGACCTCTGTGGGCTCCTGCATTCAGGACTATACACCCATATGTACACACAAAATAATTTAAAACATTTTAACTAATAGTAAAAGTTATTATATATTACATTCTGGTCATAGTTTTTGCTTCCCCATCTCCTCCTAAGTCCTTCCTTCCTCTCCACCATTTCATCTATTTCTCTTTTGAGAAATGATGCCAAGCGGTGGTGGCACATGCTTTTTAATCCAGCATTCGAAAGCCAAAGGGGCAGGTAGATCTCTGTGAGTTCCAGGCCAGCCTGGTCTACAGAGTGAGTCTAGGACAGCCAGGACTATTACATAGAGGAACCTTGTCTCAAAACAAACAAACAAACAAAAAACAAACAAAACAAAACAAAACTCCAAAAATACCTTTGAGTTGATCTTAAATTGGCCATTCGCTGCTGGGATGGAGCCTGGCCTTATGTGTGGGTTGTATACCCAGAGAGACTCCCTTGAAGAAACTAGGTTTTCTTGGGAATGGTTATCAGTGGGAGACACCTTCTTAGCTAAGGAGGGAGCTTGTGTCTCCCCCCCCCCCCCAGTGCAGGCCCTATGTATGCTTGCACAGTCTCTGTGAGTTCATATGTGTGTTTGCCTAACACTTCTGGGTCTTACCATTTTTTAAAAACTTTTTAAAACCTTTATTTTATGTGTATTGGTGCTTTGCCTGCCTGCAAGTATGTCTATATCAGAGTGTCAGATCTTGGAGTTACAGACAGTTCTGAGCTATCATGTGGGTACTGGGATTTGAACCCGGGTCCTCTAGAAGCACAGTCAGTGCCCTTAGCCGCTGAGCCATCTCTCCAGCCTCGGCTCTTAAAATTATTCTACCTATTCTTCCACATAGTTCCCAAAGCCCTGAGGAAAGAGGTTTGATGAAGACGTGTCACTTAGGTCTGAGTGTTCCCAGGTCTCTCACTCTCTGCACACTGGAGTTTTGAACTCCTGTGCCCCTTTCTTTGGCTGTCAGACTAGTCAAACAGTAGATCCTCTCACTGGAAGCAAACACTGCTGGGCAGCCAGAGTAACTTGCCTCTAAGAGATTTACAGCTTGTCAGATGATCATTCAAGAAAGACTTGGAGCTGAGACTATGATGGTTTGGGCTCACACCATGACCCGACTGTTTAGTTATGTCTGTCTGTCTATCTGTCTCTGGTTGTGTGTCCTGGAACTCACTCTGTAGACCAGGCTATCCTTGAACATATAGAGATCAGCCTGCCTCTGCCTCCCAAGTGCTGGGCTTAATGGCGTGCCCCACCACTGCCTGACTGGCATGCGTGTCTCTTACCTTCTATTTAAACCTCACTCCCAGGTTAGGACCCTGAAGCTGACTTTGTGGGGGGTCATTGGGTCTCTTTGTTTCCCTTTCAATATAGCCATAATGAATAATTCTCCATTTTCTGCTTTCTACTATTAAATTGGCTTTTTTATCCAGGACAGGAGACTGAACCTGGCTTACTGGGGACCGTTCTGTGGCCCTGAGTCCTGTAAGATGATTGTAGTGTGGTCCCAGAGCTGTGTTAGATAGGATTATAGCTGATAAGTCAAAACTAAGGTCAGAAGGGATATATAAGACAATTAAGCCTTTTTTCCCCCCCTGAGACAGGGTTTCTCTGTGTAGCCTTGACTGTTCTGGACTCGCTTTGTTGACCAGGCTGGCCTCAAACTCACGGCGATCCACTGTCTCTGCCTCCCGAGTGCTGGGTTTAAAGGCATGCACCACCATGCCTGGCTTAAGACAATTTTACTGTAGGCAAAGTTTACAGACTTATTTGTGAGAATCCCAGAAAAGTATTGGTTTAAATGTGGGAACGGAGAAAGAATATCTATGCTCAGGCCACAGCATGGTTCCTTGCCATTTTCTCTTTCCTATTTAAAAATATCACTGCATAAAAGGAACATTGTCTCTTCACAGCAACTGTTGTTAATGGTGCCAGAATTTCTGATTCTCAGTTAGAAGGCTTCAGCAAAACTCTGGAGTGAGGATCTCCGTCCACATGTCCCCTTAATATTCCCTTTCTATCCAGGCTCATCTCCACATGGGGTGTCCTAGGTGCTGGTGGCCTGTGATGTAATTTAGTACTCGCTGGTCAGAGCTTTACACCAACAGGTCGTGGGGAGTCAACTCCAAAGTTCACTTGGTGGCCAGCTTGTGAAAAGAGCAAACAAAACATGGGTGGCCCATGATCTGTACATAAAAGACCTCTACAAGAGCACACAGGCCTCCTCTGCATGGCTCAGAATTCAGGCACATTGGATTTGGAGACTTTACTTTGTCTTATTTTTATTAAAAAAAATACATTGATTGTGTGTTGTGTGTGTGTATGTGTTGTGTATGTGTGGTGTGTGTGTATGCTCTGTGTATGTGTGTGTGGTATGTGTGTGTGTTGTGTGGTGTATGTGCATGCACGTGCTATAGTTAGCTTTTAGAAGTCAGGGGACAATGTGAGGACATCAGTTCTTTCTTTTCACCATGTGGACCCTGAGCCTCAAACTCAGTCATGCCGGCGAGTGCCTTTACCTGCTGAGCCATCTCACTGTCATGGATTTAGATACGTTGTAAGAAGATGAACACTCACCTCCATGCAGGGATGGAGTCCAGATTGTCTTCACAGTTAGTGAGTGGGAAGCTAGGTACAGGCAAGACTGAGCACAACTATAGAAGGCACAATTTTTCTCCCTTGGTTTTAGGTTTGCCAGCTGGAGCTGCATAAGCCAGCAAGAACAAACTGGTCTATGGACATCAGCATCTCAGTGGCGCACATGGGAAAAGCCAGGTGTAATGCAAAAAGGTGGTTAGAACTGTGGTTTTGCTGAAGCAGAAGGTCTGGAGAAGCCATGGGGGGTTGGTCAGGGAAAGTGTGGTGACAGGGGTGGCTACAAAGCCTGTTATGGAGAATTAACTTGGCGCCTTGCCTAGTGACACACCTTAAGAGGGACCCTGGGATACCTCTTACAAATGCTAGTCTCACTTATAAAAACATAAATCTTCTTGACAGAAGGAAAACCTCAGACTTATTATTATCACTGCTCAGGGTCTGAGAGATTGTTTCCAGATTCCTGTCCGAAGGATTGAAAATAAAGGCTCACACAGAAGCATTAGTACAGATGACAGGATTTGCTTTCCAGATTGACCACTGGCCACATAAGTATCTTTTGAGGATACTCAAGGGCCTTGTTACTTTGGGGTTTCCTTTTATGGGGTTCAGGAGCATGAGGAGTTTGGTTACTAAGGGGCATCATGAGGGTCTCTGCTTTGATTGACAGACTCAGCCATATAACCATTGTCATCCTGCACATGTCCCCTCCCATAATGCATCAGCTTTAATCGTATGCATGCCTGAACAGGAATAGGTATAAGATGATGAACAGGAGACTGCTTCCTGAGGGCAATTCGCTCCACTGCACATGCATCCAAAATTAATTCAGGCCAGATCTACCTCTCTATTCCTCATAACTAGATACACCAGGAATATATTTGAGTAGAAGCTTCTAGTTAGATTACCCTTTGAGGAGAAACTTATCCCATTGTTTAGAGAGGCATGTATGGTCAGCACATGTTTTGGAGAGGCATGTATGTGGGCATTGGTGTTTAGGTAAAGGAGCTAGGCTGCCAAGCGTATTATTGAGGGGAGGAGGTGTGTACAACCCAAACTGAGAGGAGTACCAGGGTAATACATTTTGTGCTTACCTGACTCACTATTTTAGGATGGCTTGTTCTCAAAGGCCTTTAGTTTAAAATAATCTACATGTCAAACAGGCATAGAATAGGGTGGCATATGCTGGCTCAGGGTTTCTTTGTGTAGTCTTGGCTGTTCTGGTCTTGCTTTGTAGACCAGACTGGCCTCGAACTCACAGAGATCAGCCCGCCTCTGCCTTTCTGAGTGCTTGGAGTAAAGGTGTGCATCACCACACCCCGGCTATGCTGACACACTTTACACAGATGCAAACATCTGCCTTTGTTAGAGACAGCCTGGTTCCTGGTGCAGGGTGAGGCTTCCTGATGAAGAAAGTTGTGGATAGCCTGCTGGGTGGCACGTAGGGAGGTTCGTGCGGCTAGTTTGTAATTGAAAGTGTGACTAAAAGGTGGCATGGGTTCTTCAGGACATTGGAACCCGAGGTGTGGCTACTGGCAGCCACTGTGGGACAGGAAAGTTTTTGTTTTGTTTTGTTTTGTTTTCCCAGCCAGCACTGGGCATTTCAAAGAAAGGGCCAGATGCTTGAAGTTAAGCATACACCTGAACATTTCAAGGAAGCAATGAGGAAGGCCTAGGGACACTGGAGTAACCGGTCACCCATTATGAGCTGTGGACAAATGACATAGCAGGAGCACTGAATGCTGTCTCCCACTGCCCCTGCCGCCCCTGCCTGCCTTCTCTTACCCTCTCTATATGTGTCCTAACATCCATCAGGCAAGGATCCGTGACAGTCTACCTCCCTCCTACTTCAAGCCAGTGCTAGAATTTGAACCCAGGGCCTCACACATGCTAGCCATGTGCTCTGCCACTGAACTATGTCCTTAACCCTGTCTCTTGGCATAGAATAAAAATCCTTCACAGGTGTCACAGACCACTAGCTCAGTCGGAGATCGATCGGTCTTTGGGACCGGAGGTTCTTGGAGCGTTGATGAACGGAGATAAAGCGTTGTGACAAACAGAGGCAACTTAAGTTTGAGTTTCTATCTGAGTGTATTTTTCAGCCAAGCAGTCTAGCATTATATACATTTCTTGAAAGTGGGGGCAGTGGGGGCGTTTGGTTACATTTTCCCACATCATTTTTCCACAGAGCAGATTAAAGGAAGTCAGTGAGCAATTGAGCATACATGGTACGGGTACAGATAGTTTTGTCATAATTTGAATTACGACTTTGAATTGAAACAATACAAGGTATAGTCAGAGTACATAGCGAAAAGACGTCATCACTTTTAAGTTATTGGCTTAGTATCAATCTGTATGTGCTCCCTTTGTCCAGGGCCAACATCCTCTCCCTAATGAACCTTTTTCCCCTAACGAAACTTGTGCCCAGCACCTGTGTGCCAGGATGTTTTTTTTCCCTATTCTATTTTTTTTTTTTTTTGCTCCCATTACCTGGACTCTTTTGAAATACTCTAATTTTTTTGTAGGCCATAGTATAACTTATTAACTAGTGATTAATTTTTAGTCATGGCTCCTTCTCATTCTCTGGCTTGTTCTGTCTTCACCTGCACCTAGCTTGTTCTCTCTGCCACCTGTCTCTGTACAACTGTCCTGCTTAAAAAAACAAAACAAAACAACTCTCAATAAAAAAAATCTTCCTCTCTCTCCTGTGCTGCTGTGAAGTAGCCTCTCTTTCTCTTCCTGTTCTTGTGAACGTCGTGATTTATTCTGTCAAGTCTTTCTCTGATTTGTCACTTTGTCTGCCCCTCAATTACACGTCACTTTCAAACATAGATGCGTCCTTCTATGAACTAACTTTTGTTGTTTTGGATGAAGGGCGTGTGCTAAGGGCATGTCTGTATTCTAGCCAGATCTTGCTGTAATCCAGAGTGTCTCTGAATTTTATCTGGGTCACATAGACCTAGAAGGTCTTTGGATGTGATCCCTTGCTGGATTACAAGTCCTCTACACAACTTTATTCTCTGCCTCTAATTGTTGCCAACTGCTTAACATAATTTTTAAATAAATGTATTTATTTCTAGTTTATGTGTATGGGTATTTGCCTCCATCTATGTCTGTGCACCACACACATCTAGTACCCACAAGGTCAGGAGAGAGCATTGGATCCTTTGGAAATAAAATTGTAGAGGGTTGTTAGCCTCTACCCTTCACTGGGAACAGAACCCAAGTCCTCTGCAAGAGCAGCAAGTACTTTTTTTTTTATTTTTTGAGACAGGGTTTCTCTTTGTAGCCTTTGCTGTCCTGGCAGCAAGTACTCTTAACCTCTGGTCCATCTCTTTAACCTCTGTTACTGATTTTTAATCCCAAACAGTTCTTTTTCTACTCTCAAGACTCTAGTACCGGAGCTAGGCATGGTGGTGCGTGCCTTTAATCCCAGCACTTGGGAGGCAGAGGCAGGTGGATCGCTGTGAGTTCAGGATTCTGCTCCAGTGCAAGGGACTGGGCCCCACAGCAGAGGCAGGAGGGAGAAGTGGGTCTATCTTGGGATCTCCATCTTATCCCTGAGAAGCTATGAGGAGCTCCTGATAGAAATTATCTCAGTTTGTGAAGGGTGGCTTTTGTAACCATATGGCAGGGTCCCTACAAATTAAAGGTCCTCTGGGAAGGCCGGGTGGTGGTGGACCATGCCTTTAACCCCAGCACTCGGGAGGCTGAGGCAGGTGAATCTCTGTGAGTTCAAGGCCAGCCTAGTCTACACGTGAGTCCAAGACAGCTAAGGCTACACAGAGAAACCTTGTCTCAAACAACAACAACAACAACAACAACAAAAAGAAAGAAAGAAAAAGAAAAAAAAAAACAAAGTCCTCTGGGAAATCTCAGGGTTAGAATAGCCCAGAAGAACCAGAGCAGGAAGAGACCCTGCCCCTCCCCCAGCTCTAGCCACAGGGTACTTGGTTCTTGGCCTTCGTTTCAACTTCTCTGCAAACCATAATACTGCCATAGTGTTACAGGCAGGTGGGAAGAAATTGAGATTTTTTTTCCCCCAAGTTCTGACTAGCGCCACCTCCCCCACCCCCAAAACCTTTACTAGTCCTCCAAATAAGTTTAAAGTATAGAGTTTAGCCAGGTGTGGTGGTGCACTCCTTTAATCTCAGCACTCTGGGAGACAGAGGCAGGTGGATCTCTATGAGTTCGAGGCCAGCCTGGTCTACAAAGCAAGTCCAGGACAGCCAAGGCTACACAGAGAGACCCTGTCTCAAAAAACAAAAATAAAATAAAGCAAACAACAACAACAACAAAAAACCCCAAAAAACTAAGTAAACAAAGTATAGAGTTTAGACTCGGGACTGATGAAATTGACAAAAGAGCTATGAAAATCTCCAAACCTACAGAGCTGCTTTTGAAGAAGCAGTGAGTGTTCTGGGTGACAGCAGCACTGTGCAGGCCTCTCAACAGTCTCTGTGCACTTTACGTACAGTTCATTATCTACCTGCGCACAGGCTTAAGTGGCTGATGTCCTTTAAGGCTCTGCTCTGTCGGGAAGGACTGTGTTCAGCCCTTGTGATCCTGAGATTGCTGACCCTCAGTTTACTCTCCTGCAGCGCTGATTGACTTGGAGGCGATGGAAAGGTGTGAATGATTAATAGGAAGGGATGTGTGACGTCATTGCCAGTAAAACATTACCGGAGCAGGGCCCTACAGATAGTGAAGGACGCCTGTCCGCACTGAGGTAAAAAATTTCATTTTTTAAAGAAAGAGTTTTATAGGGCAGCATTCACATGGTTTTGCAAAGGAGAGGGAGGAAAAGGAGATTTTTTTTTCTTTCTTTTTTTTTTAAAGGCAAGGTCACATGTATCTCAGGCTGCCCTTCAACCTATACCTCCCAAATGCTGAGGTGTATGCCACTACTCCCAACCTTGTGGAGGTTTTGTTGTTGTTGTTTTTGTTTTTATTGTTGTTACTGTTTGAGTCAGGCTTTTGCTATGTAGTCCTAGCTAGCCTCAAACCCAAGGTAATCCTCCTGTCTAAGCCTCCTTGGTCCTGGGATTGCATGTGTGTGCTACCTTACCTAGCTGAGAAACTGTTCCTAGAATCTGAGGTCCACTTCCTACTGCTTCATCAGAGTCCAAACTCTATACTTTGTTTATTTAGTTTTTTTTTTTTTTTGAGACAGTGTGTCTCTGTGTAGACTTGGCTGCCCTGGTCTCGCTTTGTAGACCAGGCTGGCCTCAAACTCATAGTGATCCACCTGCCTCTGCCTCCCGAGTGCTGGGATTAAAGGAGTGCACCACCACGCCCGGCTAAACTCTACACTGTAAACTAGTTTGTATGTCCAAGAAAACATCAAGGAGATGGTCCCAATGTCCCTCGCTGTTCTCTCGGAAGTGCCAGTTTTGACAAAACTTTAGAGGGAAGAATTGAAAGCAGAGCCCCCACATGGTTGGCATTTGTACAGACACCTCACGGTACAGTCCTTGGCACGCGTTTTCCTTCAGAGTGAGAAGTGTATGTAGGTGTTACCAGTCAGCTGGGTTGGGCCTCTTTGTTCTGTGTAGATTGGAATCATGGGGTAGGGAAATCAGGAGAAGCCCTTCATTTCTGGCAACCTACGTCCTTGAGTGCTCAAGGCCTAGGGCGCAACTAGTGGAGCCAGAAACTTACAGGTTCAAACCTTGGGAGCTTAGGGACCTCTATCAGTCAAGTTCTGGTGTTACAGATATGTGCCAACTCGCTGAGCTTCCAGCGGGCTCATCAGCCAAATGGCTTGTTGATACAGAAGGGCTGTGACTACGCATATACGTCCATCACAGCGGTCCTTAGAATGACTACGGCAGTCGTGGCAGAGTTCCTCGTGTAAAAGAGAAACTATTCTTGTGCCAATCATGGGCCTTTTGTGGGCTCGTCAGACCAAATAGTTTCCTTCTAGTGTGAGCGAAAGTGACTAGAAGGTCACGCAGAGTTTACTCAGCCTTGTGAGGGGAAAGAAAAAAAAATGTGCAGCAAGCTATTTTGAGACAGTTGTAGTATCTATTGGAACGGAAGTTGTTCGTCTACAGTAAGCAGCTGTAATTATCGTGTGGTTTCCTCAAGGTGCCTATGGATTGTTCAAAACAGCCAGTCTAGGTGTTGGGATTAGGCAAGGCAGCTATGCAACGGATATACAAATCATGCCACACAGCAGGCCCATCCATGTCAGAGGTTTTATTAGGGAAGGAAGTTACAGAGACTGTCTCTGTAGAAGGGAGCTGGGGACAGGACGAGTCCCCCACATAAGGCAACCAAGTACATGCACAGAAAGAGCGCACGTGGCTTAGGGGACCACGCATCCTAGAAGCTGGTGATGATGTGTTCCGCTGAGTCTCTGGAGTGGCCTCAGAGATGCCTGTTGCCCCGTTGTTAAGTCCTCTGCAGCTGGCCGCAGATACGCCTGATTGCTAGCACCAGGTGTGAGGGCAATCTTGCTAGCTGCTTGGCTGACACTCCTTCTCTCAAGATAGTTTGGGGCACCAGAGAGTCAGATAACTCTCAACCAATGAGTAGAATCACTAAGTCTTCTGTAGCTTGTTTAAAGGAAAAGAAAAGCATTAAGACAAATGCATATAAAGCCAGGCACAGTGTACTTTGTAGGCATTTCTTGTCTCTGAGGAGGTGTTTTTTTTTTTTTTTTCTATTTATTTGCTTGTGAGATAGTCTTTCTAACATAGTTCAGGCTAACCCTGAGCTGCCAACTCCTGCATCAACTCTAGAGGACTTGAGGTACAGGCATACATTTTCACATCTAGTTTAGGGGATATTAAAAAACAAACAAACCTTTCTTTTGCTTTAAAAAAAAAAGCTGTTAGCCATGTAAGCTTCCAAAGGAGGGAAAAAACCAGCCGTCCTAGCCAGCTATGATGCATGTGAACCACAATGACCAACACAGCACCACTTGTAACCAACAACTCTCTAATTGGATTTAAGACCTGCTCTAAAAGAGGGATACCATGTTAGGTACTGGAAACCAAGCCAAATACTCAGTCAGTGTAATCAAGTCATGGATCTTGGAGGAGAATCAATAACAATCACTTAATTAAACCATATATCCCTATATATAATTCCTATCTATATTTTAAATATTTATATTTGTTCCCACAGGTAAAGTGTGGTTCTCACTCCTCATCAAGGAAACATCTGTATGCAATACATGGAGACCATTAGAGACAACCACAACCAATTAAAATACGGTTGAGAAGCCCAGTCCTTAAGGAGACAGCTGCAGCACCATCTGATCCCTGCATCTAAGGCTCGGGGATCATTGCGGAAGAGGAGGCAGAAAGGCTGTAAGAGCCAGAGGAACAGGAAGATGGCTGCCAGAGTGTGTCTTCTAGAAATGCCAGAGACGCTATACCCATAGTCCCACCAACACTGCTGTCTAAACACGCCCCAAACAAGGAGGACACCATCGGACATGATGACGTGGAAGAGGAAAAGCTCGTGAGGCGTTAACCACAGACTATGGACAGCTATGGAACACTGAGACTTGGAGAAATAGTCTTCCTCAAGGAAGAGCACAGCAGTTGGTTATCCAATAGTAAATGGTCAGCTCATACCGTACATATGAGCAACATTATATGGACAGAGCAGGTTGTATTTCTATATTTAGGAATATACACTGTGAGTGTATGTACATATGTCTGTATGAAACAACAATTAAAGTGAAAAAAAAAGGGCTAGGAATTTGAAAGATAGAAGTGTCTGGGGTTATATAGGAGGGGTTAGAGGGAGGAAAGAGAAGGTGGAAAGTTATATAATTATAATATTCAAAGTAAATAAAAAGTTAAAATGGCCGTTAGCCTGGCATGATGATCCTGTAACTGTAGCCCAGCATTTGGGAGGCTGTGGCCCTAAGAAAAGAGAGTCATGACTTTAAGGCTAGCCTGGGTTACACAGCAGCATGCTGCCTACTAAAGGGACAGGCCTTTATTTATATGTATTCCCAGCTGTAGTAGCTTACTGCTTACTGTCCAACCCCACACTCTCTGGACACCCTGGGCTCTGTTAGGCTACGCCTAGGTGCTTTTCACCTGGCCTATCACAACTCTCCGGTCCTGTAATGCACATGCAGTATTGTCTTTCTGGAAAATAAATCAGCTTTATCTTGTGGGAGAAAAGATGGGACCTCGTTATGTTTCCAGAGCTGGTGCTGAGTTCATGGTCTTCCTGCCTTTACTTTCAGAGTAGATGGAGTTAAGTGCAGACACTTACCATATCGCAGTGTCCAGCTATATTCTCTCTCTTTTCCTGTCTGTCTTCTTTCTTTCTCTTCCTTCCTTTTATCTTTTAAAAATATTTATTTCTGTATTTTTAAAAAATGTATGAGTGTTGTGCCTGCATGTACACCTGCACGTCAGAAGAGAGCACCAGACCCCTTCATAGATAGTCATGAGCCAGTATGTGGTTGCTGGGAATTGAACTCAGGATCTCTGGAAAAGCAGCCAGAGTTCTTAACTGCTGAGCCATCTCACCAGCCCTCTTCCTTCCTTATTTTTTTTTCTTTTGAGATAAGGTCTTACTATGTAGCTCTGGCTGGCCCAAAATTCACTATGTAGACCAGGCTGGCCTGGAACTCACAGAGCTCCCCCTGCACACATGTCGGTGGGTGTGCATACGGAGGTCTGAGGGCAGATTACAGGAGTTGGTTCTCTGCTTCCATCATGTGGACTCTAGGGAGCAAACGCAGCGCCTCAGGCTCAGGCATAAGCCTTTCCCTTACCATCCCTTGCTGCAAAGAGTTTGACAACAAGGGCTTTAGAGTATGTGGGAGGTTAGCCACAGTATGGCTGGAGCTGGGTTTTGTTTTTGAGACCGGGTGGCTTACACTTAATACCTCAATCACAGTGTGCTTAAGAAATGGTTGTTGAGGGGCTGGAGAGATGGCTCAGCAGTTTTGAACACTTGCTGCTCTTGCAGAGGACCTGGGTTTGATTCCCAGCACCCACAAGCTTGCTAACAACCACGTATTACTCCCGTTCTAAGGCTCCAACATTCTCTGCTGGCTGGTGCAGGCACTAGGCATGCAGGTAGTTTGCACACACACACACACACACACACACACACACACACACACACATTCAGGTGAAACACTCACAAATATACATTAGTATAGAACCTAAAAGAAAATTTAAAAAGAAGTAGTTGTCAAAAACATGAATGAGATTAATAACAGAAGGGAAATGAGATTAAAATCCATACCCATTCACTACCCTTAAGTTAAAATTACCTCTTGCTTATTTTTCCTCAGTAGAAGATACGCTTATGAGTATGTACATACGTAAGTATGTATTTTTATAAGGATACTTTTAGGTGTACTCATACAGGTCCTATTGGGTCCCCAAAGCCCTTATCTGCTCTTTGAAAAAGAAGTACTTAAAACAGGAATTGCTGGACACAAATAAAATGTCAGAAACGTTTTATTACTCCCCTCACCCCTCATGTAATTTTGTAATTGCATTTACAAATAGTTTCTCTCAATTGACGTTCCAGCTTTTGGAATTCAGGTGACCAGAGGGTCTCTGAGTTTGTGGGGTTCTATGGGGCGACTTGAGGGGGATAGTTTGGGCACACTCAGAACATCCTGCCTAAATGCTGCCCCCTAGTGTTTGTTTCAGCACATCGTACATAGCTGGCAAGGGCCGTTCTAACACTATTTTGTTTTTGGATATCAGGTTTAAGATTTAAGGATGTTAAAGTGAGATAGAAACCTGGGCTTGCAGCACTGCACACAGCACCGACCTCTCATCAAAATCCTTTTGTGGGCTGCAGCTCAGAGGTAGAGTGCTTTCCTGGCATGCATGAGGCCCTGGGTTCAACGCTCTCTACCGACCCACCCCACACCCCAATTAAAAAAAAAAAATACAAGGACTGGGGATGTTGCTCAGCAGTAGAGCAGTTGCCATACTTGTGAGAGGACTTGGGGTCATCCCAGCACTGAAAGCCCAAAACCAAATCCAACAGGTCTTTAGATTACATTGTTGTCTGTAGCCTTGAGACACTGCCCTTGATTTTCCCCACTGAAGCCATGTCCCATTTTGTCAGTCACCCACTGTGCTGTGGACCCTATTTCTCCATGCGCTAGTGTCATTAGTGAGCGAGTCATGTGAGCACAGGGCAGGTTGGTCATTTCCATGTTGAGTTTTTGACGCTCACACTAATCACTGACGGCAGAATAAGCACCCAGTAAGTGCTGGCACAGTTGTGTTGGCCTGGGGAGGGTCTGGGGGGGGGGTGTCTGTCACTGTCATCTGCCCTGGTTAAGCAAGAGCAGCACTGATGTTGTGGGACTGGCGTCCTGGAGTTCATCTTCCAACCTCGTGTTCTGAGAGGTCACCTCCCATAAGTTACGTCTAAGGCAAGGTTAGAAAAGGCACAGGCATGTCATTAGTGCTCTGGGCTAGGGGACGACATTCTGACATCTTTAGGAAAGTATTCGGGGAGTCATGGGACATTGTGTTTACAACAACAGCACCAGTGACAGCAGATTTCAAGGCACCAGAGGCCAGTTTTAGTAAAAAAACATGTGGCGCCTAATATGTAGGACCAGAGTGTTGTGAGACTTTTCTCTAATTTGAAATATCCTGGTGCTTTTTCTTCTTTTTCCTTTCTTTGTGTTTCCAAGGTTTGTCTCATTCTGGGATCAGCACATGGATTGAATCCAGCAAGTGCCTACACGGCAGGCCTGTGGAGGGGACAGATACAGGGACAGTGATGCTGCTTGCCTCAGGGTCACAGTACTCACTCTCACCTTCACGCACTGGAGAGATGTGGGCTGGGAAGAAACAGATGATGGGGCCAAGGGGCCTGATTGGCTGTAAACATTATCTTACAATTTCTTCCCTGAATAGCTCCTCAGGGAAGTGGTATAAAATCGGAAAAACTAACATTTTAAAAAAGGAAAATAAAGAGCAACAGTCATATTCTGGTCCTTAATAAAGCTGACCACAACTGTGCCCCTCCCTTCGCCAACAGAGAGGATGTCATTTATACTGACCTTTACATTTACCCTGACTTTTTGTCTGTGTAAGATATTCAATGCTTTATTCACTGTGGGAGTAAAAGGACTCCACAAGGCCGCCTGCCTTTTTTTTTTTTTCTCCAAGCTTCCCCACCTGTCCTCATCTTCTTGCATCAATAGTCAACCCTGGCAGGTCACAGCTACCCTCAGCCTTTTTATTGGGAATTAGAGCATGCCTATAGAGTTTGCAGATGCAGTCTCTCCCAGCCATGCAGGGCTGCAAAGCAGCATTCTACCCCTGTTCCCAACCTCCAGGAGGAGGTTGCCTAGCAACTGTATCTGCTTTCTACCACTGGACTGGAGGCTGCATCTTAAGTGAGAGGGAAATCAGTGGAATACTGATGTGATTCTGTCAGGGCCGTTCATCACTGGGGTTCTATGCAACAGCCTTCAAAGGGACGCTGACAACACACAGCCCTGCTGGTGTCTTCCGTTCTATTCTCCTCCATCGCTAAGGGTTTTGGTAACAAATATTCTGGGTCAGTAGTTGTAATTTTTTTTTTTTTTGGTTTTTCATGACAAGGTTTCTCTGTGTAGCCTTGGCTGTCCTGGACTGACTTTGTAGACCAGACTGGCCTCGAACTCACAGAGATCCACCTGCCTCTAGTAGTTGTAATTTTTAAGTCTCTTGAATATAGAATATATAGACTATGGCTTTACTTTTCTCTCCTCCACCCCTGTTCTGTACTGACAGCAAGTTAAAAAAAAAAACCAGAAATGATTCTTTCACACATAATTGCCTTCTAACTAAAAAGGAGGAAGAAATGAAAAAAAAATTAAAAAGAGGAAAGTTGGCATGGTGGCACCAGAACTGGAGTTATATGATGGTTGTGAGCCTCCACGTGGGTGCTGGAAATTGAGCCTGGGTTCTCTGAAAGAGCAGCCAGTGCTTTTAACCACAGAGCCATGTCTCCAGCCCCGAAACAATTATTATTTTCCACCAAAGGTATGGAATATGGTTACTTCTCCACTAACCATCCGGCTACACAAAACATTTGGATACCATACCTAGTCTAGCATGGCTGGTGGTTAGCTGGAACGGTCAATAAAGAAAGGGAAGAGACTGATTCTGCCGTCCCTCCCTTAGATCCAGACAGGAAAGCAGAACTCTTTGTATTTATTTGGGAGTCTCTGCACACCTAGCGGGTGGCTTGCTTGGCTTGATGCAATACTGAGTTAAAGGGAGCAGCTTGCTGTCCTTGTTGCTAAGGAACCCATCTCCATCAGGATAACAGGAGAATCATCTTGTTGATGTGTGCATTGTAATGACTGACTCTGCCATCTGCATGGTGATAACTTAGCTGAAAAACAGCATTTCAGACATCTGCAAGTCAACTTGCTGATGGCAAACCAGCACTGGGTGCTCTCTGGAAAGATCCCTTAGAAGGCTGGGTCTGAAGTAAAGACTGATTTTTTTTGAGACAGGGTCTTATTATATAGCCCAGATTGGCCTAAACATATAGACATAGGCTGGGCTTGAAATCATGTAGATCTGCCAGCCTCCGCCTCCCAAATGCCAGGGCTAAAGGAAAGTGCCACACTTCCATGACTCTTTTTTTATTTTTAATAACAAGAACAATCTGAAAATCAACAGGGCAAGAGACAAAGGACATATTGTACATACAGTATTAATACTGGTAGGTCCAGAGACTCAAATTAATTACTCTAGGAAGAAAATGTTTGCTTCCTTTAAAAAGAACTTGATGTGAAAGTGGAGAGTAACAACCTAAGCAACTTAGTTGTCACTTCTAGGTCCCTGCTTGCCCAGAGCAGCGGGTGACTGCATATAGGTGCCCAATAAACCACAGCACCTTAATATTGATAATACAGAACACTCAGTCTCAGTACTCCTGCATAAGTGAGTGCTGGGACCATCAGCAGAGGAATGAAAACACTGAAACATGGTGCACGGTGTTAGGAGAGAGAGGTGGATATGAACCACGTGAGGCCCATCCAGCTGTGCCTCAGAAGCCAGGAACACTGAGATCTTAGGAACCGATGCCTCCCCACAGGCTCAAAGGGAGCCCCAAGGTTGGGGGGAACACATGGACATTCTCAGTAAAGAACTAAAGTGATTGTGAGTTAGGTCAGGGAGTGCCACATCCTGTCCATGGTGCTGAAAGCCAGAGTTGGGGGGGGGGGACACCCCCCCAACAGGAATGCGTGTTAAAACTGATCTCAGTACTCTAGCTGGCTGGAAGAGTTGAAACTTGTTTCCCCACGTGCCTCCTGTCTCAAAGGAGGAAACAATGGCCCAGAGAGGAGAAGGCATTCACCCAGGGAGTTTCTGAGTAGGAGAGGAAGCAGCTCCAGAACTGAATTCTAGCTCCGTTCCTAGAGGATTCTGTGAGGGACACCCACAGTCCCCAATCACAGTAAGCTGAGACGCTCCAGAGGGCAGTTTACAGAGATGTAGAAGTCTGATGGAGCCCCGTAACATAGGTTCCTTTCTGGCTAGGTCTTTGGCTGCTTTCCTCCTATTTTGATGTCCTTTGCCATTTGACCATCCCGAACAAGGAGTGCATACTATAGCTTGTGCACCAAGATAGACATGTGCTTTGTAGCGATGAACTCCGACTTTAAACATTACCCTTCTGGAGGGAGGCGCTTATGAGTGTGGGAGTAAACAACTGACAGGTCTCAGGGAGTTCATGAAACTTACAAGATTCACAAGCCCTGCCCCTTCCAAGGTGATATAAGGAGTAAGGACTGCTGGTGAGTGAGTGTGTGTGTGTGTGTGTGTGTGTGTGTGTGTGTGTGTGTGTTACTCTGACCCAGCCAGTTGCCTGCACTCCATCCATGCTGGGGGTGCTCTCTTCAGGGATGAAGCTGCCTGGGTCATCCTGAGTCATCTATGCTCTTGTAATAAGTGCTCACTCATACTCTTGGAAAGAGTCCCAGTAAGCTCACTGACTTCCCAACTTGAACTTTGATGGAATTGTTACTTTGGCCTTTGGACAATATTAAACAGGGTGTTGGTAGTGTTGGTAGCAGTGTTGAACAGGGTCATCAGGGTAGACCTCTTTGTATGAAATTCCTGTCTTAGTTTCCATCGAGGATCAATTGAGCATGCAATACCCAGTCACGCACGTGCTGCCAGTGGCCATCTCACACAGTGACAGAGTCAAGCAGTTGGGACAGAGGCCTTGGGGACCCAGAATATTTGCTATTAGATTCTGGACAAGAAAGGGTTACCCAGAGCCATTTGCTAACTATTAGGGTGGAAAAATATCATTTTGTTCCTACCTCAGGAACAACCCAAGGCACTGCTGTCCTTACAGTCACCTGTCCTGACCCACACTTCTTTCCCATCTTTATCCGGTTGTGACTTTCTTGAAAAATCTGTTCCCATCTCCACAAACCTTCATGAGCTGTCTCAGACATCATCCCATTTAGCTCTTGTGATAGGAACTTATCACACACACACATTTGCCTTCCTGATGTCTCTGAATTCTGTTATGCTTACCTCTTCAATGAAAGAAAGATCAATACTCTTGATGATTCCTAGATCCAGCATTTATCAAACATGTCCTTGGCTGGAGAGATGACGCAGAGGTTAAGAGCACTGGCTACTCTTCCAGAGGGTCCTGCGTTCAATTCCAAGCAATCACATGGTGGCTCACAACCATCTATAATGAGATCTGGTGCCCTCTTCTGGTGTGCAGGTGTACATAATACATACACACATACATACATAATACATACGTACATACATACACACACAAATCTATCTTAAAAATTGTCTTTAGGAGCCGCACAGTGAATGTTTGTGGGCTGAATAACTGACTTTATTTTATTTTATTTTATTTTTTTATTTTTTATTTTTTTTTGGTTTTTTGAGACAGGGTCTCTCTGTGTTAGCCTTGGCTGTCCTGGACTCACTTTGTAGACCAGGCTGGCCTCGAACTCACAGCGATCCGCCCGCCTCTGCCTCCCAAGTGCTGGGATTAAAGGCGTGGGCCACCACGCCCGGCGAATAACTGACTTTAGTCTCACACTACGCTCAATCGTAGAGGCTAGGAGTAAGTCCCCAGTGGTACCTTCACGTGGAAAGTCTTGTTTCTTCTGGGCAGGAGAGAATTAGATCTGGAAGTGAAGACCCGATACTAAATTCTTGACTAAAAATAAGCTGGGTGTATGTGGAAGGAAGACAAGAGCAGGGGCAGGGTAGGAGACAGGCATACACGAGTGTTGGGGGCCTTGCAGGAAGAACAGCAAAGGGATCCTGAATGCATGGAATGCGCCCCACTGGTTAGCGTAACCCCAAGAACTATGTGTCCCGAGGACTTCATGCTGCTATGGAGCTCAGCTCTGCTTGTTACCCTTGCAGTCCTCATAATCCTCCTAATATATGGACTGTGTGAGTACTCTAAGGGGAGCTCCCAGCCCCTCACTGGGCACTATCACTGACACAATAGCAGTGCTTGATCTCTTTCAGGCATTGCTGCTGGAGCAGATTAATGATTCAACCGCCAACCTTGAAAAGCACCGGCAGGTGTCGATTGCTAGCAGTGACAATTTGGAAAAATAGATTGTTTAGCAAAGTTAGGTAAAGATGTTTAGGCTATTGGCTCTGATACAGAAAATCTTAGGGAACAATAAGAAAAAGTACACTCGGGCTGGAGAGACAGCTTAAGCGGATAAGAGCACGGTCTGCTCTTCCGGAGGTCCTGAGTTGAATTCCTAGCAACCACATGGTGGCTCACAACCATCTATCCTGGGATCTGATGTCCTCTTCCATCATGTGAGTACACATGCAGACATATTCATACATTAAATACATTAAAAAAAAAAAAGAAAGAAAAAGGACACTCTTGACAGTAAAGCTAGGAACTTGTTGAGGTTGGTGAGCAAAGCCAATACCCCACTCAGCACTAGCTGATGTGACTCTCACTGAAGCTGAACCTCAAGGTGAGTCATTTCCTCTACTAATTTTTGCTAATATGATTTAATAAACACATTAGTGAGTAGATGAGCACCGTTAGGATTTAAAGTGGAAATGGCTGATTATTTTTTATATAGAAGTTGAGATTTGTGATTCTTTTTAAGATTTTTGTAGGATTACTTTGTAAGGTAATTGATTCTTTCTTTGTGACCACAAATTGCAGCCCGCCAGTGAAGAGAATCTGGCTGAGAAATCACCTTGCTAGCTTATTCTCTGTTAATATATAACAAGTTATTTAGTTAGCTTAGTTACAAATGGATTTGGGTCCTTGAAAAATAACTTGTTTTTCATGTTTGTTTCTCACCCAGAATTCATAAAACACTTGATCATGTGAAGGTATTGAATGATCTTGCTGGGATATATAAGCTGTGGGAGAAATAATAAAGGTGTTGGAACTCACTATTCGGAGTTTGTTCCATTCCACAAGATGTGTGTATGTATGTATATGTATGTGTGTAATGTTGGAATCCGTTTCCATCCACCTAATAAGTGAATGTGGGTATGTGTGTGTCTATGTATGCGTGTATGTATGTATGTATGTATGTATGTATGTATGCATGCATGTGAATGTGTAAGGCCAGAGAAGCTTGAAAGAAGAAGCTACCTGCTGGAGTCTGTCTTAATTCATCATCAAGTGTAAGCGTGTGTGTGTATGTGTGTGTATGTGTGTGTGTGTGTGTATGTGTGTGTATGTGTGTGTGTGTGTGTGTATGTGTGTGTGTGTGTGTGTATATGTGTGTGTATGTGTGTGTGCTTCTTTTCACTCCTTCTTTTCTTTCTTTCTTTCTTTTTTTTTTTTTTTAGGTGTTTACCACCACCCGTGGCATCCCCCACTAGGAGCCATCAGCCCTAGCACCTGCTTACGTGGTAGCTGTAAGCCTCCGCCAGGATGCTATCAGCACTGGCCCCTGGCAGTCTGATTCTGTCCCCTCAGCTAGCCACTATCAGTAAAAGCTATTTGCTGGTAGCAATCAGTTCTGGCCTGGAAACTTGTCCTCAGAGAAAGTCTGCAGGGTCACGAGCCAGCCATGGGAGCTACGGCCCCTCTGTTTCCCCTGTGATGCTGAAGCTGATCTTTGATATTCTGGTGCCTGGCGTCCGAACAGGATGGCCTTTGATACAGGAGGTAGAACATTCAGATTGAATTCCACTGCCTTGGGCATCTCAAGACACCCCATTGGGAGACAGCTCCCAAGGCTCCTCAGAGACAGCAGCCACACGGTTACCATGTGATCAATAAACAAAAGTATTTTCCCTGGCAAGTGTAATTGGCTGGCGCCTGTCTGGTCACGTGACTGAGAAAGTTGCACAAGTCAGGGTCCTGGGTTGGAATCCTGAGTGAGGGTTTGAGAAACAGCTGACAACTTTTGTCAATTTAAAGCCAGAGCTCTCAGTAGAGTGACAGTGGTCAGAGGTCAGAGGTCAGTGGTCAGAGGACAGCAGAAGAATCAGAGGTCAGAATAACTCCCAGTTATAGCATCACCTGATGTCACCTTGCCATTGCACCTGTTAACAGCACACATGCCTTACCTTACTTGCACGTCTACACCATTTTGGGGGTGTGTTTGGTTTTCTGTCACTGACTATTCTTACTAGCGGAAGAAACTGAGAACCCTGGGCTGAAAAGCTTGATTTTCTATGAGCTGCCAGGATGCGATTCCCTGCTAGCACTCAGACACAAAACAGACGGCCACTGAGTCAACACTGGGGACTTGATGGCTTCTGGCAGAATCTGGTATGGGGTTGTTTCTGGCTGATGGTTGGTTCATATCTCCCACAAAAATCCTCAAGGGACAAACCTGGAAAGATTAAAATCCATCTCCCTTTTGTTGGAGGACAAAACAGGTCCAGGGAAGGGAGAACTACACCCAGTCTGTAGTGTGTGTGTGTGTGTGTGTGTGTGTGTGTGTGTGTGTGTGTGTGTGTGCGTGTGATGTGTGTGGACTGGAATGCATTAGTGATTAGCTCCAAGTCATCAATAACGCCACAGGAGCTGTTTCCCGCTGGGGGTCTCTAGAGATGCGCAAGGCAGTGGGATTCAATGTCAATGTTCTGCCTCCTGTGCGCCCCACTTCCTACACTGTGGCTGCTCTTGCCGTCTTCCCCCACACACCCAGCTTCTTCTCAGTGGAGAAGGCACTAAAGGAAGAAGTCAAAACACAACCCCTTGGAGTGGTTTACACAAGAGTGTGGATTTGCGTTCTCTGCTTCATGCTCCCTGTTTTCCATCCTCTGTCCACCTACTGTATGAGTCTGAATCTGGGCTTGCTGAAGGCTATCTTGTGAGTCTGTTTGTCCCTGTATGTGTCCCTGTGCCTCTTTCTCTGATGTCTATTGTATGAGCTCTGTTTGTGTGTGTGTGTGTGTGTGTGTGTGTGTGTGTGTGTGTGTGTGTGTGTGTGTGTGTGATGTCTGTCTCTAACAAAGGGCTCTGCTCTGTGTTTATGAACAGCACAGGGAACATCACACAAGGAAGGAATGGGACACTCTATAGAAATCCTTAACAGAGTTTTACAAGGGATTAAATCCCTGGCTCCAGCTGATCTCTACTGACCCAGATAACAGATATCATTGTTTACCAGCTGATATCCATAAATGGATGGTAGATTTTATGACATTGCTTTTAATTTATGTATTTGTTGCTTTCAGCAAGTTGATACACATGCACTGTTCTGGATCAGGGGCATGGGAGAGCACATGATTTGGGCTGCAGTAATGCATTTGCTTGAGTTGTAAAAGTTGACTACATGAGAAATTCACAGCAAGTAAGGTTGGTTGTTCCTTGTTCTCTTAAGGGCAGGTTAAACAACAGGCCGAGCACACAGTAGGCTAGCAGTCTTAAGTCTTAAGTGACTTCAAGGTTGTATTATTAGCTTTGGTTGTGAAGTCCTGGGTTGTAGAAGAAAACAACCCCTGCCCAGACAAGGTTTCTCTGTGTAGCCTTGGCTGTCCTGGACTCACTTTGTAGACTAGGCTAGCTTTGAACTCAGAGATCTGCCTGCCTCGGCCTCCAGAGTGCTGGGATTACAGGTGTGCGCCACTGCACATGGCTAAGAAGGCATCCTCAGCAAGACATGGGGAGCAAGCCATGTTCCTCCGTGACCTCTGTTTCAGGTTTCTGCCTCTAGCTCCTGCCTTGGTTTCCCCAATGAGGGACTGTAGCCTTTAAGCCAAATAAACTCCTTTTGGTTTGTGGTGTTTATCACAGCAATCAAAAGCAAACTAAGACGTTGTGTGACCTCACACACAGTCCCTATTCATGGGGGTGGGGGTTGAGTCTTTTGCCCTTATCTCTGCTGGATCCTCTCCCAGCAGAGCAGAGCCTTGCTCAAAAGATATGGGTTCCATGAATAAAGGATCTTAGTTGGCTTAATCCACTGATGTGTTCTATGTCCAGATCATATAATGTATGCGCATGGTATGTGCCTAATGAATTAATGATTCCTCAGTACTTCCTGTTTGCGGAAACAAAGTTAAACAAGGACTTTAAACTCAAAGCTTTGAATTGACCTTTTTACAACAAGGAAATACCAATCATTTTATTTTACAGATGAGGACATTCCACTTCTTTGATTAAACTTATGTTCTTTTTTCCTTAAGCCTTTCAGTAGAGTTTTCTTCAGTTAGTGTTGTGCTCAGACATTTGACCCAGTCTGTTCTTTGCTGCATGGAAGGTTCTCAGACTACTATAATTAATAACACACAGTTTCAACAAGGTAATAATCAAGACGGGTTTCCAGCACATGCTGTAAAAATGGAGCACCTGTGAGGTGACCCGGGCGGCATGTGGGTCAGTTCTCAGGGTGCAGAACCTGGGAACTACAGGAGAAGGGTGGGACGGGGCCAGAGCATGCCTTTTAGAAGGTTCCTGATGCCCTTTGACCTCCTGGGGCAAGAATGCTGGAGCTAATTCTGGTTCTCGCATCAGAGTTAGTTGGGCAGGTGGGAATGATAACCATACAGGGCAAGATGAGACGGAAAGATCTTATTGATATTGAAAGGGGCAGAGAGTTCTCAGCAGATAGAGTCTGACTGCATGACTGTGTGGGGCAGAGGCATGCCAATATGTTATATCTGACATGAAGAATAATCAAACCCACAGTTTACCTAGCATTTACTTGCATAACCACATAGGTTACAGAACTTGTGGAATTGCCAGGCTTGATGAAAAAAAAAATCATTGTGTGTAATAGTAGACACTCAGATCCTAGAAAAAATGGATGTGAAACCTTTCCCCCTACCAATCTATCTTCAGAGAGTTTAGTTTTCAGACTCCTAATTAGTGATCATAAAAGAGCAAGGAGGACAGGTTTTTTTCTCCCCTTACACAAGGAATCAAGGCCATTTGATGTCTTACCTTATTTACTGGTGTGTGTGAGTGGGTATGTGGGTGTGAGTGGGAGCCAGATTTCAAAGTTGGCTCTCACACTCCTTTGCTCTTCGTCTTAATTTTTTTTGAGACAGAGTCTCTCATTGAACCTCAAGCTCACTGCAGAATGGGCCAGCAAGCCACAGGGGTCTTTCTGTCTGTACTTCCCAAGTGCTGGGGTTTTGGGCATTCCTAGCAGCACTCAACTTTTTCCCCACAGATGCTGGGCAATCCAAACAAAGCTCCTCATGGTGATACAACAGACAGTTTATTAAATGAGACCTCTCCCCTGCTCCTCACACTTAACTTTTCTTATATTGATACAGATTCTACAGGCTTTGTGGTTCCCTACCGTGATGAACACAGTGTGTCCATGAGGCAAAACTGGGACCTGGGGACATAGCGTACTGAATTCCGTGAGTGGATCTGCATTTCTGGGGAAATGGAATCTTGGGAACTTTAAGTAAATGTAGTGTAAAACATGAAATTTCAGAGCTGGGGAGATGGCACAGTGGTAGAGTACTTGCCTGCCACGTGTGAGGCCCTGGGTTACATCTTACCCCACAACAGGCAGATGAACAAACAAAAAGGGCTTTCACTTGAAATGTTTCATAACTGGTGTGTTATAACTAAAGAGTCTTTCATAGTTTATGAATTGGTTCTAGTAAAACATATATTCTGACAGATCTCTGGATTTGAGGCCTACAGACCAAGTTCTAGGACTGCCAGGGCTACAGAGAGAAACTCTGTCTTGAAAAAACAAACAAACCAAACAGAAAAAAAAATCATTAAGCAGAGCTGCTAGTTTATTTCACATAAATGTTTATACTCTGCAATTCATAGAAACAGGGCCAAACTAGTGACAGCCAGAAAGAGCTTTTCCAGCCTGAATGAATTCTTTCTTTTCTTCCTCTTTTGTTTGATGGGAACTGTGAAAGAGCAGCAGTCTCTCTCTAAAGGATAAATGATTTGATGAGAGGAAAGCCCGATGTTCTAAATTCCTAAGCTCTTTCGTCCTCTACCACTTTAAAAATGTTCATATCTAGTCTCATGGTCGAATATGGCTGGTGATTTTTTTTTAATAAATCTGCTTACAATGTCAATGCAAATCACCTAGAGATTCACAGGTCAGTCCTGGAAGGCATACTATACTATTGCCTTTGCTAAAAATCCCATTCATGCCCTCTGCATCATCTGAATGAATGGTAAGAGGCTTTGATTCTCAGCATTTGAAAAACTGCATCTGTGTTCTACAAGAGCGAGATGAACTGTAATAAAGGTTTTATATTTGCTTTTGACTGGGAGTGTTGCTGCTAATATATATCTGTGTTGTTCCTAATATTGTAAAAATAAGCCACTATAATACATTTGGTAACATAATGTACACATGGATGCATTTGAGTGATGTTTTTATAGAAACACAAATAATTTTGTATTGTTTTTGGTTTTTTGAGACAGGGCTTTTCTGTGTAGCCTTGGCTGTCCTGGAACTTGCTCTGAAGACCAGGCTGGCTTCCAACTCAGCAATCTGCCTGTCTCTGCTGCCTGACTGCTAGGATAAAAGGCATGTCCCACATTTGCCTGACTATTGCTTTTTATTTTATTTTTTAAATTGCTCTCATAGGAAAAATATTTGTTTTCGGTTTTATGGCGGGATGTCAGAAAAGAGATGATATAATTAGTTATTTAGAAATTAAGTTTCTGTGACAGAATAATATAGAGTAGTTGGGATAGAAATACATTGTCACAAGAGTTATACTGATATTATTTTATGGGTGGGAATTCACTGTTGTAATTTATCAGAAACACTATATTTTGTGTTTATGGTTTAATTTATAGTATAACTTTAAATGAGTTGGAAGTTACATATTTTTATACAAGTTATAAAGTTATTCTTTCTTATATTAAAGGACCCCAAATTACTTATTGATAAGTGGCAGTAAAGATTCAGGAAATATGTTTACCCCTTTGAACAAAAGTGGAATGAGACCTGTGAGGAGCCTTTACTTGTAGCAACAGGGTGAGTTGTTTTGCCAACTTGCTGTTTTCTTATGAAACCTTTGATTAACAGAATTTTCTGATAGACAACTGATTCCTGTTAAATCTATTTTTTCCCCTAGGGAGAAGGGCAACCTCTAACTGAAGGCTGGACATTGAACCATCTGCTTACACATTCTCCAAACAAAGGTAGAAAAAAAAAAAAGATTAAAAGGAAGGACTGGCCCTCCCATCAGATAAAACTTTACTATGACTGGCTAGTGGCATTTTATACAGAGATATTTTTTTCTAGAATTTTGATTTCATTTTATACACAGAGATTTCCCTAGAATTTTGATTTCATGAAACAAGTTACTGATCACCCTTGCTCGTGGCTAGGTGGTGTTTCATTACAATTTGAATAAAGTGTCTTTCCAAAGCAACACAAGAGATAATTATCAGGTGATGTTAAATTGAAAAGGCCAGAATAGGTCTTTGCAATCCTCCCTAACTCTCGTCATGAACGGTTAGCTCTGGAAGGTGACAGGCATGATGATGAAATGACTATAAGACCATGGATTCTGGCTTTTCTTTCCAATGCCCTCTCTTTCTTTCTTGGTATTTTTGGTTGGGAGCCCAGCCTTTAATGGCTGAGCCATCTCTCCATGCTCTTTGTTTCTTAATTAGCACCGAGTCATGCGCTTCACTGTGGCATTTCCCACTGATCCCCTCCCATCCTTTCTCTCCCTCATCCTTAGCCCCCACCTGCACCCCTCCCACCCCTGTCGTTTCCTCTCCACTTTCATGTCACGTGTTTTCTATTAGCCTCTTTTTCATCCCTACCCACTTCCTCAAAGCCTAATTTCCCCTCTCTCCGTCTCCTTTCTAGTTTCATGGTATATACCCCCCCACATATATGCACACATATAAAAATTAAAATCTAAGATTTGTGTTTGAGAGAGAACATGTGGTATTTATCTTTCCGAGTCGGGGCTACCTTACTCACTATAATAATTTCCAGATTCATCCATTCATTTTCCTGCAAATTTCATAATTTCAATTTTATGTTTTGGTTGCATAAAATTCCATTGTGTGTGTGGGTGAGATAGACTCTCAAGATAATTTTAACTTTCGTTTTACAAATGGCTAGGGATATTGGACATTTAAAAAAATGTTTTATTGATTCTTTGTGAGTTTCACATCATGCACCCTAATCACACTCATCTCCTCATGTCCTCATATCTGCCCTCACCTTTGCAACCTCCCCTGCAAAATAAGTACACACACACACACACACACACACACACACACACACATAAACACACACACAGACACAGACACATACACACATACCCCCAAAATGAACAAGAAACAAAGCATAGAAAACATCTCATTGTGGAGGTGTGTCCCACAGTACATCGCTCTGTCTACACATCTTCACTTGCAAATATTCAGAGTCATTGGTTTGGTCCGAGAGCTCTGGCTTCTGTGACACCATCAGTATTCAATCCCCACCAAGCATCCTCCCAGTTATCCTGCTGTTGCCCTGTGTCATGGAGATCCTGCAGCTTTGCATCAGCAGGACTGGCCTTTTCACGTGTCCCAACCATTTGAAGATGATATAGATTTTGGGGTGGGCCCATTCAGAGCCCTGGATCTGAGCCTGGGTGGTAGCTGAGTTGGTCAGCCTATTGGCGGCTCTCCTGTATCCACACTACTGGGGTGAGCTTTCCAGCACTGCTTGGGCTACTTCAGCAGAGGGCAGGGCCAGCTCTCTGGCTCTCATGCCCTGAGGGCAGCGCATGCCTCCAGAGCCAGTTGCACTGTGTCAGGGCAGGCGCAGGGCCCACTCTCCCAGCCTGTGAGAGGCTGGGACAGATCTCTCTTGCTTTTGCCGTCTGAGTTAGCTCACCATGCCCCCTCTACCTGGGCCAGCACCACTGTGCTGTTGATGTAGGTGCAGGGTTGCTCTGCTGAATGTTGAGGCTGGTAAGAGGCAGGGGTAGCGCGCTCTCTCTGTCTCTCTGTCTCTGTCTCTCTGTCTCTGTCTCTGTCTGTCTGTCTGTCTGTCTGTCTCTCTCTGTCTCTCTCTGTCTCTCTCTCTCTCTCTCTCTCTCTCACATGACCCTGTAGGCTGCTTTCCCGACTGTTGGAGGTGGAGCAGGGCTGGGCTGGGGTGGGTGGTGGCTACTTAACTGCCATTTGTATTTCTTCTTTTGAGAGCCGTCTGTTCCACTTACTGATTGAATGACAGTTTTGTTTTTCTAGGGTTTAGTGTTTAATGGCTTGAAAAAATCTATATCTAGATATTAACTCCTTGTCTGAAGTAATGACTAAAATTCCCTCCCTCCCCCTCCCTCCGTCCCTCCCTTTTTCCTTCCTTCCTTCAGAAGGGTCTTCGCACTATGTAGCCTTGGCTGGCCAGGAATTCCCTATGTAGACCAGGCTGTTCTAGAACTAACAGAAATCTGCCTGCCTTTGCTTTCTGAGTGATGGGGTCAAAGGTGTCCGTCACCACACCAGTCTTCGAGGCCATCTTCCCTTGCTCTGCAAAAGCCTTTTAATGCACTCGTGTTTCTTGGGGTTATTTTCTGTGTTATTGGAATCCTTTTCAGAAAGGTTGTCTTTTTAAAACAAACAAACACTATTCCTTCATCTTAAAGTGTTTTTATTCTAGCAGTCTCAATGTTTTAGATTTTTTTTTTTTGGGTGGATGGCTGTTTTGTCTGCGTGCTACGTCTGTGCACCATGTGCATGCAGTTCCTGTGGACGCCAGAAGGGGGCATCAGGTCCCATGGAACTGGAGTTACAGGTGGCTGTTAGCTGCCATGTAGACGCTGGGAATAGAACCTGGGTCCTGCGGAAGAGCAGCCAGTGTTCTTAAGCACCGAGCCATCTCTCCAGCCCCTCTTTCTGGTGTTGCTATTGTTTTTGTTTCTAGTTTTTGAGATAGGGTCTCATGGTATAGAAACGAAGACCCTACCCCCTTCTTCTTTGCAGGGTTGCTGTGTTGATTAAAGAAGAAAAAAAACCCTTGAAGTTTAGCACTGGCGTGGGCACAAAGAAGGTTGCAAAGCGACCATTTACCTCCTTGCTCTGGTCCCAGACGGTTCTCACTTTTGGGAAGACCCCTCTGGCTCCCTATCTTTCATAGCGAATCCTTACAAGGCCTGCACTAACGGCAGGAATATCACAGCAACGTCAACAACCAAGAGATCACACTCCTGAGCTGAAGGGAGCCAGACATTTGGGGCACATGGTTACAGCGTCACTTCAGCCCTTAGTGATCTCCCCACCCACTTCAGAGTTCCAAGGGATACTGTCCCTTTAAAAAGGAACTGTCCCATTTAGATCTCAGTTCTCCCTACTGAGTGGTTTGTACTGGGTGCAGAGGAAGGCGTAGCTTTTCTCTGCAGTGTACTCTGATACATTGTTATGAACCTTGCCTGCTCCGCAGTAAGAGATCTGTCTGCCATCTTTTCCTGTTGACCGCAGCGGCTCATTATCCTCTCAGGCCATTTCACCAGCGGTCATTCCTAGGGACTTGAGGCTGAAGACCTTGCCTTTCAGCAGTAAATTCTGCGTGTCTGCATGGCTGTCAGGCAGCTTTCAGTGTTGACTGCTGTCCCAAGAGCTCTGCTTGGCCAGGCTACGATGCTGGTTTATGATCACTCTGCTAATTTAAGTCTGTCTGCAACCCACTCTGCCTACGGCTCTCAAAACCCCACCAGGGTCAGGCAGTGGTGTTTAATCCCAGCACTCGGGGGCAGAGGCAGGCAGATCTTTGAGTTTGAGGCCAGCCTGGTCCACAGAGTGAGTTCCAGGACAACCAGGAATACACAGAGACGCCCCCTGCTTTGGAAAAACAAAACAAAACAAAACAAAACAAAAACCCAACAACAAAACCAACAAACTAAATCCCGAAACCAACCAACCAACGAACTAATCAACCAACCAGTAACAAAACAAATCCTCAAACAAACATAAACAAACAAAAGTCCATCAGGAAAACTTCCTGTCAGGACCTGAATTTTTAAGAGTTTTCATCCCCAGAGCTTAGAAAAATGTTTTCTAAAACTAAACGCAACCTAAGTTGTGAGTGTACACTATGATTTATGCTAAAGTCCTTGTGTCCTTCCAGGAGTCTGGGCTTTGGGTAGACGGTCTGCAGACAGTGCCTGTGATGCTCTGATGTTTAACTTTCACTGTCAATGTGACTAGATTCCATGACACACCCTGGGCATGCCTTTGAGGGAGTGTCCAGAGACATTTAGTGGAAGGAAGACCTACACTGAGTGTAGGGGACACCACGTCACTGCCTGCGGTCCTACAGTGACTAAAAAGGAGAAAAGAAAGAATGCGTTGGGAGGGCGCTAGCTTTCATCTCCTTCTGCTTCTGGAGTGGGTACAAGGTGAACAGCTGTCTCCCACTGCCGTGCCCTCCTAGGAGGGTGGAACTCATCCCTTCTGAAGCTGCAGGCCAAAGCAAATACTTCTTCCTTAAGTTGAATGAGTTTTTGTAGGGTCATATTTTCTTCTTCTTCTTCTTCTTCTTCTTCTTCTTCTTCTTCTTCTTCTTCTTCTTCTTCTTCTTCTTCTGTATGTTTCTCACAATTTCTGGTTGGAGAAATTGAGTGAACCTCTCTAACTCCCAGAAGTTTGTTTCTGGTTTCCTTTGGACTTTAGCCTATATGCTATTTCCATTGCTGATTTTTTTTTCCATTGCTGACTTTGTTTTGTGTCTTTTTTTTTTTTTTTTTTTTTTACAAATTGTAGCCACAAAAATTATATATGTAGAATCATGTAAGTACTTCTGTGGACCACATAACTTAGGAATGAAACAGATATACTATGTACCATTCCAGGGTGTTGCAAGAGTTAAGTGAGATATTGCCCCTAAATTACAAGGCAAAGAAAGTCCTATATTAGGTGCTTATCAAGAAATGCTTGCCATGCAGTTCTCAGTATGGCCAGAAGATGGCAGGGTTGACCCATACTATCCTGGAATACACTGCCCATGCGTGTTTGTTTCCAGGGCTTCATAGGGTCCCTGCACTCACCCCTTACTGTGACTTCCAGAGCCAATATCTGAGGACAAAAACCTTTCCTTCCTAATGTTCTATGGCTCCTTAAACAAAGGAATCAACATGGGTAAGCATTTCCTGATCAGTCCCACTTATGCACTTCCATGAGTCCGCCACCTTCCATGCAGGGAGCAATCTTTTTTTTTCCCCCATTGACAGGGGCTTGCGTTTCTCATGAGCCCTCCTGAAAGATCTCTAGATGCTGAACCTTCCCTTTAAGCCCAGTTTACAGGCAAGCTCTTGTCCTTGTCACAATTTCTCAGGTCATAATAGATTCAACTTGTAAGCCCGGATGAGGCTGAGGACATGACTCGGCTTGTAAATCCTTTCCTCATGATCATAAGGGGGTGAGTTAAGATGCCCAGACCCCTCCCCCCTTTGCCACCCAGAGGAAGAGAGACATGGAGGCATGGGCCTGTAATCCAGGTGATGCCTCCCTGGAAGATGCGCAGGCAGATGCCTGAAGCTCCTCGGCCAGCTAGCTCAGCGGTGTGTCCAGGCTGGTGAGAGATCATGAGTAAAAGATGGAAAATGTTTGAGGACCAAGCAAAGTTGTCTTCTGACCTCCACAAGTGTGCCATGAGTGTGGCTGCACGAATGATAGATAAATAAACAAATAACTATGGCTGGAAAACCAGAGCGGTGACTCTAGCCATCACAAGGGCAGACAAATGAACAGAAAGGGGAGTTTTACACCGCCCTGTATTCCGAGAGCCTGCAGTCGGCCTGAGAAGGCAGCAGGTTAACACCCTGAAAATTGCTTTACGTCTCATCTTTAGCCAGCAGAAATGCCCACAGCTCCTTCTCCCAGCAACCCTAGTCTGTCAAGTTGACAATTAGCGCTTGCTGCTGTTGTTTTGCTAAGGGCCATGTTGTCCATGGCCTTTGAAGCACTGACTTACCCCACCCATCACTCTGGCTGTCTTTCTCTTCTGGGAAAAGTTCTTGTGCTATGCGGCGGTTAAGGCAGAGACTGATAACTGGCCAACATGCTGAGAACAAGAGACAGTTGAGTGCTTGACCTCGCTGTGGGGAGGGCAAAGGCAGTCGGCTGTTCTGCAGCCTCTTGTCTGGTTGGCCAGGTGGTGTCTGCTGGTCCACGCCTCATCATCCTGCGCATTCTCCCCTCATTTTGTAGATGTACGGGCTCAGAACCTTCCTTGGAGTTAGTTTCTGCAGTTATCAACTGTGTACTTCTACAGAGGACTCTAGGCTGCAGGCCAGGGGTGGGGTCGGGTATCTCAGAGCAAACCCCCAAAGACACGGACAGGTTAAATTGATAACAGTATGTATGTTGCAAGTGCTCCTCTTCCCCCACCAGGACAAGGTTTCTCTGTGTAACCTTGGCTGTCCTGGACTCACTTTGTAGAGCAGGCTGTCCTTGAACTCAGAGTGCTGGGATTAAAGGAGTGTGCCACCACATCCGGCTGCAAGGGCCTTTTTAATAATAGAAAGTACAAAGAAAGTACAAGTGTGTCTTTATATTACAGAATATGTCCACATGCATCACTCTGGTTCCCTATCAGAATCATAAATCATAGAAAGGCAGCTTGTCATGGAGTTCATAGCTTTCTGTTCCTGATTGTGCATGCGATGTGACCAGTGGTCTCAAGCTCCTGCTGCCTTGACTTGCCATCCATGATGGACTATGCCCATATGCCCTGAGTACCAGTGATCCTTCTCTCTCTCACATTGCTTTAAAATATGTATTTTCTTTCTTTTGTGTATGTGTGTGGGAATGCGCATCCATGGCTCATGTATGGAGTAGTTTGTTACCTCTTTATCAGCCACACCACTATTGCACTACTGGGCACACTTTGCCTGGCAGGTCAGTATTGTAGCATCCAGGTCCGTGCCTGGCTAAGATGCGGATGGCATTCTGAACCACAGTTTTGAACACTACAGAAGCTAGCTAATGAGAGGAAACTTCCAGCTCGGTTTCAGCTCGACTTTTTCTATGTCTTGCAACCAAACCATGTGGTGTCTTCAGCAACATAGTCTTATGCCCTAGTTGTGGTGGGTAACAAAGAGCGGTGACAATAGTGGGTAATACTTTAGGGTCTCTGGAGAGTTCTTGTTCAATAATTCACAGGGAGGTGTCCTCCTAGCTCTGGGTTTTTGTCTAATAACCTACAGCTTCTGGAAGGGATATTATTTTCCTATGCAGGATACCACTACTCAAACTTAAAAAAATTATATACTTGAAATTAGCTTACAAAGTTGTTGACTTCTGGCAACCTATGGAGATCTGTGTCTCTGAGACCTGGGATTTGAGTGCCTTTAAGAATGAGACAGATGATAATCTAACTCTGTAGACAACTTACATCAGTTTCAGTTGTCTTTTTATACAGGAGTGTAATAGAAAAAGCAATAATCCAAGGAAGGTAGTTTGAGTTTAGAAAAAAAATGATCAGTAAAACATGATCAGAAAAAAACCATGTAAATAAACATCAGTAAGCACATACTAAGTATTAACAGAGCAGCCCTTTCCAGAACTTTCCAGGACACTGGTTTGAACACAATTGCCTTGCATGGACCACAGATTATATCTGGGAATGCACCAAAGCAAGGCAGAAGAAGGCCAGCTCTAGATTCAGGGCACGCTGAAGACATGTCACACTCAGCATCTCCTCTCACCAGATTGGGTTCTATGGTGATGCTCTCACAGGAATAAACATCTTTAAAAACTGAACGTAAGTGTTTGTCACAGGAGGCACGAAATCATGTCCACAAACAATTCAGGGAGGAAACACACCTGAAGTGAAAGGCCCTCTGTCTCTTTTCCTGGAGCCCCTCTCGCAGTCCCCCAAGGTGTTGTTCACCGTGTGTCACTCTTTTCCCTGTGTTCCAACCCAAAGTAGTAGGTGTCCATGTGGCTTTTTCATACATCCTTAGTTTCAGTTGACCCTTCCCCTCCTCTTTCTCTGCATCTATCCCCTCTTAAACTTTTCTACCTGCCGTTTTCTCTCATTACAAATGTCCTTCTGATGCCCAAGGCTTCTTTTTTGTCCCCTCTTTCACGGCCCCCTTCTGGCATCCTCTCTTCTAGGCACTCCAAACTAAATACACAATGTGAAAAATTGGAGGTTAGAATTGCCATATGAGAAAGAGCATGCGGCGTCGGTCCTTCTGGGCGTGGGCTACCTTACATAGTATAGTAGCTTCCAAGTCTATAAAGTTTTCTGCGAAAATCGTCTTTTCTTTTTTGTTGTTTTTGGTTTTTCGAGACAGGGTTTCCCTGTGTATCCTTGGCTGTCCTGGAATGCTTTGTAGACCAGGCTAGCCTCGAACTCACATCGATCCTCCTGCCTCTGCCTCCTGGGTGCTGAGATTAAAGGTGTGTGCCACCACGCCTGGGTAAAAAAATCATCTTTTCTTTACAGCCAATTAAAATTCATTACATATTTATATCACATGTTCATTAATCATTCATCAGTTGATGGCCACCTAGACTGATTCCTACTTACTGTGAATAGGGATGAATTAAACATGAACAGGCAAATATCCTCAGGTATTTGCTGAGACATGGTAGATATTTCCTTTGGTTATTTGCTCAGGCATTGTATAGCTGGGTCATATGCTAATCCCATTTTAATTTTCCAAGAAGCCGGTACATTGATTTGCATAGGGATCGTACCAGCTTACCTTCCCACCAACGCTGAGAGTGTAGAAGCAATTGGCGCCATTTGCTTAGATTGTGACTGGAATAAAAGGAAATCGTACCGTGGTTTAAACTTACAATCCCCTGGTAGCTAAGGATATTGAGCACTTTTAGCAAGATCTAGCAGCCATTTTTATTTCTACTTTTGAGAACTCTTTTCTCAGTTCCATACCCCATTTTAAAATTGGTTCCTTCCTTGGTGTTTGGTCTTTTGAGTTCCCTGTACGTTTTATAAATTCATCTCCTGTCAGTTGTGTAGATGATGAAGCTCTTCTCCCATTCCATAGGCGGCTGCCTCTTACTTCATAGTTTCTTTGGCTACACAGAAGCAGTTTAATTTGATGAGGTTCTATGTATTGATTGTTGGTCTTATTTCCTAGGGAACTGGAGTCCTGTTCTGAGTGTCTTTACTTTGCCTATGTATGTGTCACGTTTTCCTCTGGGAGCTACAAAGTTTCAGGTTTTGTGCTGAGGTCTTTTATTTTATTTTATTTTTCTCAGGAGCTGATGGATTTGGAGAGGGTGAAAGATAAGGATCAAGTTTCATTCTTCTATGTGTTGAAATCCAGTTTTCAAAGCCCTGTTTGTTGAAGAACTTTTGTTTGTTTGTTTTTCTCCACTGTGTATTTTTAGCATGCTTGTCAAATATCATGTGACCGTAGTGTGTGCTTACATCTTGGTTCACTGTTCTACACCATTGACTTATGCGTTTGGTTTTTGTGCCAGTACCATGCTGGTTTTGTTACTACAGCCCTGTAATGTAGCTCGAAGTCAGACGAGGTCATACTTCTAGGAGTGTTGTTTTTGTTGAAGATTGCTTTGGCTATCTGGGGCCTTTTGTGCTTCCACATGAATCTTAGGATTTCAACTGCACTTTTTTTTTGTTTTAGAAATTAATTAATTAAAATTTTTTATTTTTGATATTGTAATATAATTACATCATTCTCCTTCTTTTTCCTCCCTTCAAACCTTCTCATGCACTCCCGTTTGCTTTCTTTCCAATTCATAGAGTCTTTTTTCTTTTTCTTTTTTTGTTGTTGTTTTACACACACACACTCCTAAATGCCACCAATTTTAATTATTTTTACTTTATGCGTCTGAGTGTTTTGCCTACATGTATGTCTGTATACTTCATGTGTACACGGTGGCCATAGATGCCAGAAGAAGGCGCTGTGTTCCCTGGAACTATACTTCTAAATGGTTTTTGGCTGCAGTGTGGACACAGGGAATTAGCATAGGTCCTCTGGAAGAGCAGTGAGTGCTCTTAATCACTGGATCATCGCTGTAGTCCTTGCACTTTTTTTTTTTTTTTTTTTGGTTTTTTGAGACAGGGTTTCTCTGTGTAGCCTTGGCTGTACTAAACTTGCTTTGTAGACCAGGTTGGCCTCGAACTCACAGAGATCCGCCTGCCTCTGCCTCCCAAGTGCTGGGATTAAAGCACCATGACACCTGGTTTGCTCCTGCACATTCTCAATAGTATCTGAATCATAGAGATTTTTGTTGTAGCCTTTAGTTACTTTTTTTTTTTATCACAGTTTAATAAATCTTTATATTAAATTTACCTGTTTAGATCATTAGCTTCTAAATGGCACCAGAGTGCTGAACCTTTTCATAGGAGTGAAACTACACTTTACACATACGCTTGCAGTAGGGATACATTATATGGAAAGGTGTAGACTCACAGAAGTTCCATATGTGTGTGCATATAAGTGAGAGCTCTCGCGTAGACTGTGATCTACAGGGAGAATATTTGTTAAGTCTCCAGTGTGAGGTTTCAGACTTCAGTGATGCAGTTAGTCCAAGATTGCTATAATAAATGCTCTGCCTTTGGTCCTGGGAAGATGGAGGTGAGAAGGAGACCACAAAAAACATCCTGAATGGTATTGGAAGATGCTTTAGGTCCTTGTTAATTTCCCCATCTGATGAGGTCATCCGTGTCTCCAGTTGAGCTAAAGCTTGACTGTTCAGTGTAGATAGGCACAGTAATAAAAAGAGAAAAGAGTTGGGGAAATAGTTTGCTTAATTCTCATCAAGAAGGAGGCTTGGTCTAATTAGCAACAGCCTAAGTACTCAAAGGGCTGTGGTGTTTTCCTGAGTGTGGAAAGGTCAGTGTGCCCGTGTGGCATCTACCTGGCATCCCAGCATCAGGCGCATTGTACTGACCTCTCTGTTTCTTCTGTTCTTGCTTGCCTGTGACTATCTGAGGAGCTGAAAGCAGCCTGTACAGTTCTCTCTTATGTGTCAGAAAGCCTTATCATGTTTGCTTTCCATTTCTTCCTTACAGAGGCCAGGTTGGAACTCATTATGTAGACCAGGCTGGCCTTGAACTCACAGAGATCTATCTGCCTTTTCTTTTATGTAGGGCAGAGGGACCATTGTCTTGGTGGCCCGTTGGGGTAAGGCGGATTTCTGGTGGGGTCATCAGAGTGGAAGCAGTGCCACAAGTCCCCAAGATCCAGAACAAATACACACCTTGTATGTATGTAAGCACGTGGTCATATAGGTGGTCAGGGAATTCTTGTGGCACAATAGCCCTGCCAAGGGCAGCAGGAGAGGCTGTTTATGTGCGTAGAGCTTAGCTCTGCGGTTAGCTGTCAGGTTGACAGTCCATCCAGATGTCCATCCCTTCACAGCCTAGTTCCAGGATTGGCAGGGTCAGGGTCTGAAGGACAGTTTCCTGACCTTGGGACTAAGTACACACCAAAGCAAAAAAAACTCAGATACTGTGATCAAAGACATCACCGCCAGTGTGACCTGGTATCAACTATCGATCTTACCTTCTGCCACTGCACCAGTGTCAGGGGAAGCTCCGGTGACTAAGAATAATGAAGGGACATAAGAAATTGAAGAGACATAAGACAAGATGCCTCCTGCCTTTTCTATGCCCTGAAGCAACAGAAATTGGCTTTAGCCATGTGGTTGTTGACCACCCTGGATGGTTTTATAGGCACAGGGATGTGTTAACAGGAAATAAGGAAACTAGGCCCTTCATAAGCCCATGTCTGCTTGAAAAGGATCTGGCAGGGTATCCCAACCATATTTCTTCTGCTATTTGGTGGCCTTCACCACGCTACCCTCTGTCTGTGTATGAAACTCTCACAGTTGGTTCCCTCGATACTCCAAGCTAACACGGCTTTTCTACAGCAGCTGCTGTATTTAGATCTAGAATACCTCCAAAGGTCATTGTATTAAAGACTTAGTACCCAACCTGAGGCACTATTGGCATATGGTGAAACCATTAAGAGATGGAGCCTGCCAAGCGGCTTTAGGAAACTGGAGGAAAACTCCTGGGTAGGTTGTGCAAAGCTGGCCTTTCCCTCGTTCTCTCATTTCTGGCTGTAAGATATTGTCTGCTTAAATCCCCACCATGAGGCACTGCCTCATCACAGGCACAGAAGGAAGAGGGACAACTTGTCATTCCTCTTTGTGAGTCAATTATCTCAGGTATTTTATTGGAGCAGTGAAAAGCAGACAGGCACATGAAAGTAGCTGCATTAGAAATGGAGGTCAAGGGCTGGTGGGATGCCCCAGTGGGCAAAGGTACTCCCTGAGTTGGATTCCCAGGGCCCATATGGGGTAAGAAGAGACTCCTACAAACTGTCTTGTGTCGTCTGGCTTTGACATGTGTACCATGGCATGCACATGTGCACTCATACACTTGCATTCATGCACACAAGCGCATACAGATAAATGAGTGTAAAAACCAGAAACATAGTTCAGAACTTACTGAATTGTGCTTTATACATGTACTGTGCCATATCTACTATACTGTCCCAATTGACCAATGAGACATGACTCTTCACCCACACGATGTTCATTGTCTTCTTTCCCTAACTGCTCTTCAATTGCCTTTGTTTCCCATCTCGGTTGAGTGGCCCTTAGATACTCAAGTCAGAAGCTCGTTGAGAATTTCTCATCTTTTGTCATTTCCCATCAGGCTAATCTCCATGCTTAGCCATTCATACTTCCTAGATATGGCTCAAATTCGTTTACCTTCTTGAGTCAACTGGCTGCTCTCATCTGCTACTTAGATCATGATTTTTTTTTTCTGTCTGTGCTGTAGTGTCCAGTTCTGTTTCTCTTTAGTCTTTCTCCTCACGATAGTCAGAACAAATCTTACAAGTTTTTTTTTTTTAAAAAGGACATCTTATTTTGGGCGTGTGTGTGTGTGTGTGTGTGTGTGTGTGTGTGTGTGTGTGTGTGTGTTTCCTCTAAAGACCCTTGGAAAACACCTGAAGTCTTTAATCCAATTATAAGTTCTGCTATGATTGACTGTTATTTTGTCCCTTACCAGGTGGATCTCACATTTTGAGTCCACGGTGACTTCATAGTATTGTCACTTTTCTTCTCCTTTAGTCCACATCTCAGGTTGTTGATTCTGTGGAACTGGAAGAAAACTGAATCTAAAGGGATCACTGTTATTCTTTGAAACTCACACATCTTTTTTGATAGTCTCTTTTGAAATCCCTACTTTTGGCATAATCTTAGCCTCACCCAAATTGAGAAATTATTACAGGAAATTTCCATGGCTCCTTCATCTATAATTAACCCATAGGTTCTCATCTGTGATATGTAGGACAAATATCAAGACTAAAAAAATGGATTGGGACAATAAAATAATAAGATATAGATGTCTGGGGGTTTAATTGTTTATGCGCCTCTTGTTCTTTGTGTCTAGTCCTATGAACCATAAAAAAAAAAATCACAGATTTATATAACAACCACAGTCAAGACTCAGGGCTATTTCCTCACTGAATAAAACTTTCTGATTGTACACCTTTAAATTTATGCCGTCTTGAGATCTATGTCAGCCACTGATTTTTTTCTCCATGGATTTAATTTAATCATTTTGTAGAGTAATAAGTTAATAAACACTTGACAGTGAATTTATTTTATTTATCATAGGACCTATGAGCTTTATGCTTCATTTCATGAACAAGTAATTTACTCTTGTTTCTTAGAGTTTCCCATCATCTGACATATCGGCTTATCACTCACAGATGAAGGAAGATTGGCTTGGTTTTTGTTGTTGTTGTTTTGTTTTTGTTTTTCTTTTTTTTCTTTTTTCTTTTTCTTTCTTTCTTTCTTTTTTTTTTTTTTTTTTAGCAATTTGGGCTATAAAACTGAAACATCCAAATATATGATACAGACACATAATAGAATATTACCCTGCCTCAAAAAGAATGAAAATATGTAACAGATGAAATTGAGTGACATTATCCTAAAAATGATGAACTAGACATCATATGATAATTATCCCACGATTCCAACAATGGGTTCCATCTAAAGCATTTAACTTCTTAGAGACGAAACATGGAATGACAGTTACCAGAGGTGGTGAGGACCAGAGACCTGGGTAGTTATTATTTTCTGTGTAGAATTTCAGTTTAGGATGATGAAATTGTTGCAGACGGGGTCTAGCGACCTTGTAACAACATACATGTTCTTACTGACTTACACATTTAATAATGGTCAAAATAGAATACACTTTACTGCAATAAAACCAGCTACAATGCAGTGCATTGTAATCAACACAAACAAACACAGCCTAAGGTAGGAGGACTGGGTGGAACTATTTTAGATAAGGCCATGGTAAGTTTCTCGGATACAAGGACCTTTGAGTAGAAGAGAAAGAGCCAGAGAGAAGAGCACTGAAGAGCCAGGAGACCCCAGTTAGAAGACAACAGTGTGGGGGTCCCGAAATGTTTTCTATGTATTGACGGCAGCAAAAGGTCTGCAGTCCTTTACAGTATACACATGTGCACGTGTAAATAGTGAGTGTGCAGACAGCGTATGTGTGCTTGGGTACGTGTGTGCTCCTGTATTAGAAGCAAGGAAACTGATACACTGAACCTACTTATTATTGGCAACTCAGTCATGAGAGGCAGCCAAATGGATGCCAATAGGAGGGGAGATGGTACTGCATTAAGGGAGACAAGCCACGTTGCGCTCACTGGAGGCCTCTGGGGAATCCTCGTAAGGAGTGTATAGTACAGCCCTAAAGACAGTTGCTTATTAATCTGGGGTTGAAGGTCAGCTTGGCTTGTCCTTTTAAAAAAGTCAGGTTCAGCTCCTCCCTCCCGCTGCAGCATCTGTCAGAGTTCCGGGTTGAAGGGGGGAGCTTCCTTGCCTCTGAACCCTTGCTTTGCCAAAGCCTTGAAAGTCATTTCTGGTGAGTGGATTTGGGTTCTAGAGCCAGACTCTAGGGATTTGATTAACCTTCAGAGGCCTGCCTGAGGGAAGAGGCCATAGGGCCCAAATCATATTGGTGGCAGCACTTTCTCTGCTTGCCTGGACCTCGGAGAGTTTTCTCAATTTTCTGTTTGCAAAGATGATGTTACAAAGAGAGTGTCATGGGACCTAAGACCCTCAGGGCTGGGAATTGAGGCAGGTTGGCTAATCGTCAGCAGTTTTGGCATGTGGCATCTAGAAAGTAGAGAGGAATCTCCTAGAGGGAAATTGACAGAGGAATTGCTTTCCTCATCGAGCCGGCCTTGTTGTGATGAAAACGAACCACCAAGAAATTCACTCAAGTTCATTGTGGGCGGGGCCGGTAGACCCACTGTGAGATTGGGGTCTGACCCTGTCTCATTACACCACTAGCCTGCAGTTTATTGCTGGAAACTGAGGAAAGGATGACTGGCTGGTCTTGGGGAGAAACCAGCTGTGCTGCAGATGTTGTCAACGTGTAGGTGGGCACACATGTGAGATCCTTCAGAACATTGTCTTTCTGTACAGTTTCAACCCCTAGGCCATCAGGTATTAGTGACTTGGTAACGTGAAGCTGTTTTGCTCTTGCTGACATGAAAGAACCATTCACAACCTGCCTGTGGTGATACCAGAGACCTGGACACTGAGATATATATATATATATATATATATATATATATATATATATATATATATATATATGTGCTGCCATGCCTATTTTTGTTAAAATGCTAACCTCACAGTATCATATGGAATCCTTGATTTTTCCAAATACCATCTGCACAGTGAGTGACCCATCTGTACAATGCCTGTCCCCAAGTTATAGGACAGAGGTATGGATGGTGTACATATTGCTGATTAACTGAAGAGGATGAGCTAATCTCTCATGATCTTACCCATATCAAGGTGAGGACCATGTCCCCGTTGCCACCTTTCCTTCTCCTGTGTGTGGTTACAGCATCTTATGCAGAGACTGTAACTGAAGGTGCTCCCAGTACCTGCCCTGTGATTGCCTGCAGTTCTCCGGGCCTGAATGGTTTCCCAGGCAAAGATGGACGTGACGGTGCCAAGGGAGAAAAAGGAGAGCCAGGTATGTGTGTATGTGTGTGTGTGTGTGTGTGTGTGTGTGTGTGTGTGTGTGCGCGCGCGCGTGTATGCACGCGTGTGTCATGTGCATTGAGGGCAGGTTTCCTTGGAGATCAAAGACATAGGATCCTCCTCCTGGAGTTGCAGTTACAGGCAGTTGTGAGCAACCTAATATGGGTGCTGGGAATTGACCTCAGGTTCTCTGTAGTTGCAGCTTAGACACTGAGCCTTCTTTCCAGCCCCTTTCTCTGACTCTCCATCACAGAGGAAGCTGACTAGAGAGACAAGGAGAGTAAATTCTTATTAGGCATGCTGTACTTTGATCAGCAACATATTGCAATCCAGAACAGATAGAGCTATAGTTCTCTGATGTCCTGGGCTCCCACACAGAAGTGGGTGATGTTTGTCTTGCCTGTCCTAGAAAGTGGACCTCATGTAGGTTTGTGTCATGTACCCCAGGGAGGACTTATCACAGGGCACTGCACTTTGGAAAAAGGGCAAAAACACAGATATCGACTTGCGTTTTGTTTGTCTTCCAACAGGTCAAGGGCTCAGAGGCTTGCAGGGTCCTCCTGGAAAGGTAGGACCTGCAGGGCTCCCGGGGCCTCCTGGGTCAAAAGGAGCTGTGGGGCCAAAAGGAGACCGTGGAGAGAGAGTAGGTAAGGGGGTCATTTCAGAACATCCGAGCCGATGGCATTCGGGGCTTTGGAACCTAGAATGCTGGTGAGGATGTGCTATTTTCTCAATGCTTCAAGGAGAGATGCCACTATATCTCAGTGTGGGCTTATTATGTCTGTTCTACTCAAAGTGTACTGGCAGGTTGTGTAAATTATAGCTCACTTCTAAGAAAGCAATTCAAAACTCAGCAGATTACAAATAGAACCCTTTATTTAAAGTCCCGTGGGTCTAGCTCCAAAAGGTCTGATTTCAGCTGAGCTTACTTATACCTGTGGTGGGTATGGTGGGTAATGGTCTTGCTCCGTACTTCTGGCTTCTGTCAAGGCGTCAGCTGCCTTGAGGAGGGCCATTGACATGGGTTCTTATCGTACCATAGGCTATCCAGGGCTTGATGAGGTAGGAGCGATTATACAATTCCTAACACAGAAGCTTCAGGGCTTTGTGAGGCTCAGAAGATGTCCATAGTTACTCCTGCCATGTTCATAAAAGGCACAGACCAGCCCAGATTCAAAGAGGGCGGAAGGGAGAGCACAATCTTTTATGAGGAGAGCTGGTACCATATTATAGCTACTTAACTCACAGAAAGTAGCCCATGCCCTTCTCATTTGAATAGTGAGGAACCAAGAGAAAATATTGATGATTTCTTTCATGACAAATTTCAGTAAAACCAAAACAGGACAGGAATTAGGGTGATGACTTGGTTGGTAGAGTGTTTGTCATCGAATGTGAGTTCTTAGGCTTGACCTTTCAGCATCCACGTGAAAAACATGGGTACAGTAGTGCCCGTTATGATCCCATCACTGTGAAGTTAGAGGCGCCCACACAAATGTCCACATGCACACACACACACACACACACACACACACACACACACACACACACACACACACACACCAACCGCCAAAATAGCAAACGCCACTGCCTCCACAAACAAGGCAGCTGAAGGGCAACAAAAATAAAATTTCTTAGGGATAGCATCTCTCTGATGGACTGTTATGAGCTATGCCATCAGTGAGTACATTAATGTGCTAGTGAAATCTCTATATACTTGAAATACTTTGTATATGGGACTAGCATTTTACTTATTTAATGAATCAATTTATTTATTTTTGAGACAGGGTTTCATTATGTATCCCTCACTGACCTGGAACTCACTTATTATATACACACTAGGCACCCTCGAACTCACAGAGATCCACATATCTGTGCCTGAAAGCCATTTGTCATCACTCCTGGCTCTGACTAAAACTTTTAGGATAAAAATTTGGGCTCTGGTGGCTCCAAAAAGCTAGGATTGGTCACATAATACCACATGTCAATTAAACACATGAGTATTAAGAGAGTAACAGATAAAGGAATCACTCATTCTCAGTCTGTCTATGAGCTTAAATATAGAAAAAAAAAAATAGACCAAGGGACAGAAAGAATTCACAATTAAGCAGTCCTCCTCAAGGTATGTTTTCACTGATGATAGTCCCAGCTCTGGTTCAGAGAGGCGGTCTAAAGTCTTCCTCAACCATTATCACTTGAGGCGACCATCTGATTCCTATAAGGTGATCCATCACTTCTACTCTCAGTATTGCTTTGCCCTCATGGGTAACTGCCTCATCTTGGGAGACTGTCCTGTGAGAACTGGATCTTCCTGAAATCTGATGATGACATCATTGGCCTGTAATCCTTGAAAGGGTGAGACAGGGTTAGAAAGGCAGTGTGTGGTCAGCTGACCTGCTGACGTGCAGAGGTAAGGAAGTGGTCCAAGATAAAGGAGCACGCACCAATTGTGGGCAGGAACGACAGGTGGCCTTTCTTCTTTTTATATTGCTCTGTAATTCTAAGCGAGGACTCAAGTCTTTCTTTAGCAAAAGTAGCCCCTCAACGCCTGGTTTAGATAAAGTATCAGGAAAAGATTGATGTCTTAGGCCAGGTAAAAGCAGAGGTTTTTTTTTTTCTCTTTTAATTTTAAAAGTAAAGGCGGACTTATTAGTGTTCAAAACAAAAGGCAAACTTCGTTTCTTTTTTATCTGACAAAGATACCGCGCTTCCTAATACGCACAATTGGGTCCTCACCCTAACAGTATCTTTCATTGTTAATTTTCTAGAATATGATACTACCAAAATTGATTCAGAAATCGCAGCCCTGAAATCGGAGCTGAGAAACATAAGGAAGTGTAAGTACCCTCTCTTATTTTTAGGGCAACTTAAGTTTGGGGATGGTGGAAGGCAGAATATTCACTGCATGCGGAATATTACTGGGACTTGAAAAAAATTACTCATCTTCTGATCCCATGATATCTTCTCAACCACCATTTGGTAGAAACAGAGGCAATTGGGAATTAAATTATTTACTCACCACCAGAGAACTCAGTGGTGAAGCCAGTTTACAGCCTGCATTGAGTATGACACCAGGACCCTCGTTCTGTAGGGTCCAGATCTTGCTCACCCCAGATGGAATGTATGGGCTCTTTTTCTAATCCTGGTATCTAGACTAGGAGGTGGGGCTAAGTATGCTTCTTCCAGCTGTGGCCAGATATCCCCAGATGTTTTTGTTTAATTGTGAATTAACAGAGTGGTAGAATTCAGAATTCCGGTGTCCTGCGATGCAGATCTAAACATAGAAAGGCTTTATGCCTGTTTGTTCATTATGAAGACTGCAAGGGAAAAAAGCAAGATAACAGTTAAACTCGGATTTTGGGTAAAAGAAACATGTTTTGATTTGTGTAAGCATTTCACAAGGGGTCTCATGAATGAAGACACAAATTGTGTTATATGCCACCAGAGAAAATGGAGTGTACGTGGTTCAGTTTGGATTTGACGCAAGTGGTCTAGAAGAGATGCTGATGCCCCCTACCTCTTTACATTTTAGGGGTGCTCTTCTCCCTGAGTGTAAAAGTTGGCAAGAAGTATTTTTTGAGCAGCGGGAAAAAGATGAACTTTGAAGGAGCAAAGGCTCTGTGTTCCCAGTTCGGGGCCTCTATGGCCACTCCCAGGAATGCTGAGGAGAACAGAGCCATCCAGAGTGTGGCCAAAGATATAGCCTACTTGGGCATAACGGATCGGGAGGTCGAAGACCGTTTTGTGGATCTGGCAGGGAACAGAGTGCACTACACTAACTGGAACAGCGGTGAACCCAACGACACCGGGTCTGCGGAAGACTGTGTGGTGGTCCTGCTAAGCGGCGCGTGGAACGACGTCTCCTGTGCCGACGCCTTTTTGGCAGTCTGTGAATTCTCTGACTGAGGCTGTTTGTTTGTCAGTCCTCCTTGGACTCCATAAGTCCACAATTTGTTCTGAAATATAAAATATGTAGAAATACAAACAATTAAACGTTACTTGCGTAATTATACTGTAACACTTTTTTTGGGGGGGATAGTAATTTCTTGTGAAGAGGTAGAAATAAAATGACTTTATTTTTCATGTATGACAAACACTTGTGCTCGTCTGAGTCCTCTTTTGGGTAATGATGTCACCCTAGCTAACTCCACAGTGTCTCAGCCTAGTCTCAGGTATTTAATAGGACATTAAATGATGGGCAGAATCTAAGTCTCAAGTGAACAGATCAATACATTCTCTCCTTCTCTCTCATATATATATATACTATCTCACATATATATATAGTCTATCCTCTACCTATCTATCTATCATCTAATAACCGTCATGTATGTAGAGGCACAGAACAGTTCTTTGACACGAGAAACCCTTAGTTACTTCTCCTAGTTACTGTCACCAAAGATAAGTATAATTCTATTTATTTATTTTAAGATTTATTTATTTGTTATTATGTATACAGTGCTCTGCCTGCATGTACACCCACAGGCCAGAAGAGGGCATCAGGTCACATTATAGATGGTTGTGTGCCACCATGTGGTTGCTGGGAATTGAACTCAGGACCTCTGGAAGAACAAGTCTTAAGCTCTGAGCCATCTCTCCAGCCCATAAGTATGATTTTAATCTCTACCATAACAAAATTATTCTATCTGTTTATAAACTTCCTATAGACAGAATCATTCTGTGTGTACTGTTTTATGTCTTATGTTTAGTTCTTACATAGTTAAGCATGTGATATTCATTCAGGTTGTTACAAACAGTGGAGGTTTCTTCCTCTCATTGCTATAAAGAACTCCTTTATATCAAAACATCATAATTTACCTTTTTATTGTTAATAGATACAATTGAATGGCTTATAATTTTTGGTCATTAAAAGGAAAAAATAAAACCTCTTGAGGCTGGAGAGAGGGCTCCACTGCTAAGAGCAGTTTAATATATTTTCTTTTAATGTTAGTTCTTTGTGAAAGTTAAACTGTTGCTTATTAGGATGATATTGTCCTATGTTTCTTTCTAAAGTGTTGTTGTTAACCTTTCTGCCTATCCCCAATACATATCCATGTGGTAAAGTGCTGTTTACTGGAAAAAACCATTTTCTACATTGATATCAAAACATTGTAAATCAGGTGAGTATGTGTAGACTTGTTTTTTGGACTTTGCATGTTTGCTGTTGCTCTGTTTGTCGATACTTGCACCTGGCAATAGAAGCCTTTCAGCATTGGTTTTCCCCCCTACATGATATCAAAATAGATGATAGGACTATCTTTTCAATTTTCATAATAATATTTTTTCATTATTCCAGCATTACTCCTGTCAGTCAACTTAAACAGATTTAGCAACTTACTACTAAGTCTCCAATTAATAGTTTATCTCTTCATTTAGCCAGGATTCTAATTTTTTTGGTATATTTAAAAAATACAAATAAATATAAAAGGATATAATATAACATTATAAAATAATTTTTATTGGTATATTTTATATGCTTTAGCCTGGAGGGTGTCATTAGATATTTCAGTGGTATTAGAAGGTTTTTTGAAAAATAGTAAGTTACTAGTACTTATTTTTTGGTTATATATAGAATCATGATTAGTTTCTTTTCTGCAGTTATTAAACTCAGTATATTTGTTTCTAATAGTAAAAGTTCATAGATTTTCCTGCACACATAGCCATGTAATCTGAATGCAGGTGTCTAAGCTGAAGTGACTGTTGGCTTCTTTTTTTGTTGAATACCACATAGCCAGGCCCTTATTTCCCAGTGTCCCTAGGGCTATTGTTCCCATGACACAAAAAGTGGAATCATACAGGGAACCACTCATGCTGGGAACAACATGGGAAGCCTTTGAAGCGGCAGCAGCCTGCACGTACTACCACACCTCAAACACCCAAGGAGATGCATAAAGTAAACACGTATGAAGAAAATATATATACACTCTCACATATATACTCAGAGACTGATAAAATTCCTACCTTTGACCACTTTGGTCTCCAGCTCTTGAGAGAGAGAGAGAGAGAGGGGGGGGGGAAGAAGGAGGAGGAGGAGAAGGAGAAGGAGAAGAAGAAACGCACAGGTTTCTAATCCCAGCACTTGGGAGGCAGAGGCAGAAAGATCTCTGTGAGTTTGAGGCCAGCTGGTCTACATAGTGAATTCCAGACCAGCCAGAGATACACAGCGAGACTCTGTCTCAACAAACAAACAAATAAAACAAAGCAACAACAACAAAAATCACCCTCTAAAAAGAAGGCAGAGGAAGAGGAGGAAGTGGGGGAAGAGGAGAAGTAAAGACAGCCTGGCATTAGGGAACCATTTAGCACTGAGCATTGTCCTGTGGTGGAGGAGCGCCTGGCAACACCCTACATGGCATTTTCTCTAATAAGAACTCTGGCAGTGTAGCAGTAGGCATAAAGTAATACTAGCGAAGGCCCTTCATCTCTGATAGGAAACAACTGAGAACAGCGTTATAAGCAGTTTCCAGGACTCTATGAAGGACACGAGTCACAGAATCACAACTATGGCTCCTAAGCTAGTATTTTTACTTCATTCTGTCCTCCGGGCCAGAGGTCATCTTTGCCATAGTCAATATTTCCTAGTGACACAGCTGACTTTGTACCTTTATCAGGATCCGAGGCAAAGAGAGCTAGAAAGTTAATGCAAAATCAAATTCACCAGTGGATAAGGAGTTTTGTAACCGTTGCCTGTACAACACCACTTTTATATCCTGTGTTCTCAAGTGCTCCAGAAACAAACAAAAAACCCCAGAAGTTATAAACTTAAAACAAATGAAAAGTGACATATGATATAATATACATCCATCCGACTGTTAGGATCATAATAAAGGCGGGTATTGGTGGGCACTGCATAGATGTGCCACATTCTTGCTTAGTAGTTAAGTTTAGTCAGGGTTAGCTGTAGACTCACTGGGAACGGAATTCACCGGGCTGGATTTCTAATGTGACACACGATGACAGACTTTCTTGCATAGAGACACCTGTGCACTATTTTCCCCCTATTAGTATTAGGCTCACTTTGTTCTGGAACCAGATTCCAATACCATATAGACTTCCTAGGACCATGCAAGCCTTGAGTCCGTCAGCTTGTAACCGACCCTCACTTTTTTATAGGTTCAATTCTTTTCTACACACTTACACGTACCAAGATTAATCATTATCAACATTAGTTTTCAACCTACAATTCATTTGAAATTCCCTTCCTTTATAACATTGCCTGGGATCTAGGTGTGGTGGCACAAACTTTTAGTCCCAGAACCCGGGGGGCAGAGGCAGGCAGACCTCTGTGAGTTTGAGGCCAGCCTGGTCTACAGAATGAGTCCAGGACAGCCAGGACTGTTCCATAGAGAAACCTTGTCTCGAAAACCACCAAAACCCCCAAACCAAACCAACCAACCAAACAAAAAAAAAAAACCCATTGAGTAGGGAAAAGCCTCAGTCACGTTTACACTTTATTCTCTATTTACTTCCTGCTTGAGTTTGGGGAGCTGACTGTGGCTATAGACAAGTGTATCACCACGATGACACTCCCTGTCAACCTGTGACCATTGGGACCAAAGAGCCCTAACTGTGTCCACCCACTCACCCTGGCTCACTCACTCTTCTCAGTCCACTCTCTCATGCTCCCAGGTGCGCATGGAAACTCAACCCACTTGCTATACTCTTCATCCTTTCTTCTTTATGCTCTGCATGTTTGGGGGGGGGCATGGTTGGGACAAGGTCTTTCTGTGTAGCCCTGCATGGCTTGGAATCTGTCAGGTAGACCAAGTGGGTCCAGACCTTGTCACTTCATGTTTATTCACCTTCACTTCCTCTCAGGGTCTTTGGGCCTTGTCAGCAACATCCTTCTGCTGTCCTTAGGGTGGTTGTCTCTCAAAGGTTCTTATGTAAAAGCTTGGTGCTTTAGATGTTGACACCCTCATCAGAGGCTAAGACCAGCAGAATCAGAAACCTCTTTATTTTACAAACAGGTGTGTTGTGGCAGAGATACAGAGATGACAAATTTAATCCCTATCCACTATTTGTAAAGTACCATTTCCTCTCCAGGGAAGATGCAAATTCTCTGTTTTTGTTTTTGTTTTTGTATTGTTTTGTTTTTGCTTTTTGAGACAGAGTTTCTCTATGTAGCGTTCACTGTCCTGGACTTGCTTTCTAGATTAGGTTGGCCTCGAACTCACAGTGATCTGCCTACCTCTGCCTTCCAAGTACTGGGATTAAAGGCAAATTCCCTGTTCTTGAATTAATTTTGTCACAAAGTCAACATCAGACATTCTAACCAGACATAGAATTCACTATTGAAATCTTGAACTCTTTTTCCAGTGGTCCATAGTACTTTAAAAATGGATCTTACCTTTTATTTGTTTTGACATAACTATTTATTATCCCTCAATCTCAATATCTTAATATATTGGTTCTTTTTTGCCCCTGAACATTTATCAGCTTTTTAAAAATACAAAACAAAAGATGTCTTCTAGATTTATTTACATATTTTATGTGCATATGTGTGTGCCTACCTGTATATATGTACACTGTGTGTATACAGTTTCTGTGGATGTCAGAAAAGGTGTCAGACCCCTCTGGAATTGGATCAGGAGGTTGGGAGTCAACTGTGGGTTCTGGAACTGATCCTAGGCCCTCCAGAGGAGCAGCAAACACTCTCAGCCACTGAGCCATCTCTCCAGCCCACGGAGACTGTTTTAAACCACAGTTTGGGAGATTTCCAGGACTCTGGCAGTTCTAGGTTTTTTTTTTTTCCATTACAGAATGAGATACGGTTGATATTGCATCTTGTAACATCTAACTGCACTGCTATTGGCATGTAACTTGTCTCTCTGTATAAAAGGATTTCCTTCGCTGTGGTAAGTATTTTTTTTTATACATTTATCTTATTACACATGTATAAAACAAACTACATACAGCAGGGAGAACCATGTGACAATTATGAGAATAATGAGTTCTATACATGTCACATTCATAGTGAACTGGCCATCTGCATTCGTCCATTTTGAAGTAAGTGTCGTTCCTGTCTTGTTGGGTCTAAATTTCTGAATGAAATTCAATATCTAACCTATCTCAACTAAGTCAATTTGTAGTAAGTATTTAACATTAAAACCAAGAGAACCTTGAACCGTTGAACTATCACACTGCCATAAACTACTGTCTGCTACTGCTATCCAGGAACAGTGTGACTCGGTTTCACATCAGCGGATACTCAGCCACACAATTCTTGTGACTCTCCGGGATCCCCCTCCCCACAGTATAGATCCATCACAAGATGAAAAGCATCCTCAGTCAGCCAGTCTGATACACAGTCCTCGGCAAGTCACATGGCCTAACAGTTGCCGAGTCTGTTTTATACCCAGTTCCTCCGATACCAAGCGTCTAGGACATAACTCTTCTGGAAAACACTGTTAAAGATGGTTGAGCCTTTGATCCACGCAAACAATGCTTGTCCTGTTGACCCATGTGGTAAGTCTTGTCCCAACTTTGAAACAAGATATTTTTTTTTTTGTCAAAACGAATAAGGCCCTCAGCGACTGGGGAGCTGAAACCTGGAGGGAGAGTGATGGCTTTGAATCTGCTGCTATGATTTTACCTCAGTTTGCAGCTTGGGCTCCTGCAGTCCCAGCTCTGAGTTTTGGTTCCACTTACTGGAACTGACCTAGGGTAGGGAGCTTGGTTTTTCTGAAGAAGAGGCAGGTCAAGTTCTGTGAAGTGTATCTCCAGTTAAGGGCCACTGGGTTTGCTTGAGGTTTGGCCTTTGGGCTCCTGGCTGCTGCTTGACACTTGACCTTAGCCCCAGGACTTTAGCCGATTTGGCTGAGCTATGTCTTTTGGCAATTTGCACAGCTGCAGCAATCTCATGGAGCCCTTCAATCTTGCCTCCTCCTCACTGGTTCATTGTCCCTTTGCTCCTGCTGGGGTTGAAGTTTCAGGTTCCAGGGCTTGCAGTGGAGCTAAGATTTTGGGAAAAAAACTGAGGAAAAAAAAATGCAATATACCCTTGTCCTTTGGGATGATGAAGGTATTAAATGTTAGGCTCTGGGTTCAGGATGTGAGTTCTCTTGTTTAGATTTTGAGTCTGATATTAGACCCAAGGCTTAATGGTCTCCTGAGTCTGAGGGAACATGGGTGCTTGGTGCAAGAAGAGGGTGCTGGGCATGAGCCGATGGTGATGATTAATGCAGTCAAGTGACAGATAAAGTAGCATGTACTTGGTAAACCTGAGGTCAAGATCAGGGTCTTCTCCATCTGGAACTGGATGTCCTCCAGAGCACCAGTCTTTACTATGAACTCGGCCTTTCCACAAATGGCCCCACTCATCAGTGATTCAGAATCGTAATAGCACCCACGTAAGGGATCCCTGTTCATTTTAGAACCCCTGGCCAGCTCAGAACTTGCAGCCCTGTGGTGAATAAGGAAAAGTGTACAAGTTCCGAGCTCTTCCTGGAGGAAGAGCCACCATTTTCCATCATGTGGGAAGCATGGAGCCCTGCTCTGGTTAGCAGGAATGGCCTTTCCTAAGTATGCATGTACCTCAATCCACTCAATGCACTGCGGCCAGGCCTTTAGGCCATGGTAAACTGCCTCACCATTGCCCAGAAGTGCACTATTCTCCATCTTGCCAGACTTATGCCTCCTGAGTTTAGGGATCTTCTCAAGGCAAAACACATTTCAAGAAGTTGAGTATCAGATTCTTTCCAGAACATGTCAACTCCTAGTACTGAAATTACTAAAACAGTGAGCGATGCTCATATAAACTGTGAGCCACAATGCTCCTAACAGTGTTACCCAAGGTAGAAAATTGGCAAAGCCCCAACAAAACCACCAATCAAAATTTCAAACCCACCAACAAACAAAACCACCTCCCTCCAAAACTGGGAAAAAAATTCAGGTGTCTTATCACACAATTTTCAAAAGAAGACTTATCAAATTCTTTCTTCAAATTAAAAAAAAAGTTTTCTCAGATTTGGAGTGTGTCTTACAACTAGAATAAAGAATCACATGAAAAATAAAAAGAATATAGAAAACATGTAAGCACCAAGGACATTTAATATTCATTTTTAAATCTCCACAACATTGGCTGGCTCTGCTCTCACTCCTTGACTACGTATTGTTACTTGAAATGACTCATACTGGAAAAAAAGTCAAGGAGGTGACCTATTGGTTGTGCCCCATCTGTGGTGACAGTTTTCATTATGACAGCAGAGGGCGATCTCCTACTGAAGAATTACACAAGCTACCAGGAAATCCATCTCAAGATACTCACCGTGGAGCAAGCAACGTATTTCAGTAAAATAATTTTTTTTGAGATGCACTTCAAATTGCTGCTTTTCAAGGGAAACAAGTCTTGAAAATTAAGTAACTCGTGTGGTATTCTTGTTAATCCAGTTGTCACTGGGAACATGAGAGCCATGTTTATGCCTAGAGAAAATTGTTGAAAAAGTTGGGAGACACTAAAAAATTGTAATTGATGAAAGTAAGTCAAGTAATATTTCACGTCAAGTTTTATTGTGGAGAAAAATTTAATATAATGTCAAAAACCCATGATGAATTTAATAACTTCTATTGATACCCCATTACCCTCTCATCTTCCCAAATGGCATGCTTCTTAAACACAGCTCTTATCAATCCTGCCGTAAATTATGTATCTCAGAACAATAATTTCTTTCTGTTTTCCTCCCCTTCTCCTTCTCCCTTTCTTTTCTTCTTCTTTTGGTTCTTTGAGACAATTTGTCATTCTCTAACTTGGGCTAGCCTGGAAACTACTTTGTAGCCCAGGCTGGTCTTACATGTATCACGGTTCTCCTGCATAAGGCTTCCAAATGATGAAATTACGGCTGTGAGCCACCGTATCTGGCAGAACATTTTCCTTAAACATGACAACCAAGGGCTGGGGATGTGGCTCAGTTAGCATAACGCCTCTCTAGTGTGTGTGAAGCCCTTGGTTCAGTCCCAACACCACATAAACTATGCACGAAGTGGCACACTCTTGAATTCTAGCACTTGGGAGGGGGAGGTAGGAGGGCCAGATGTTCAAAGTCATCCATGGCTACATAGCAGGTCTGAGCCAGCTTACAATAGATTAGACCTTGCCTTAAAACAAAAGAAAAAAGAAAAACAACAACAAAAAAGGGCAAAATAGTACCTTAAAAAATTACAATAAAATGGGAGGGGGGGAACAGGAAGATACCAGTGATAAGATAACAATCGGGATGTAATCTGAATAAATTACAAATATAAATAGCCAAATCACTATGAATATAACCCCTGCTTGTCTCATGGTTCTTCCTGCTGTATGTTGTTTATTTTATTCTTGTGTAATAATATAAATGCACATGTTAAAATTAATTTTAAAAATGTAAAAAAATTATAATAAAATAATAATTTATGACTATCTAATCCTAAGTTATTATTTCTTTGTGTTTTTACCTTTGTTATTATCTTTGCTATTTGACATGTCTAGGAAAAGGTGTGCACATTGCACCTGATGCTCATGTTAACTTAAAGGACCAACTCCCCTCATGTCAATAAATAAGTTTCATCTCATTTCAATGTGCCATGTACTCAAAACCACTCCTAAAACCTTATAAATACAAATTTTAAAGTATACCAGACATTATTAAAGCACCATCTACCTTTTATGAGGGGCTGTAGGCACATTGTAACATTGAAAAAATTTGAAGTTTGATGAGAAGCATTTTTTAAAAAGAATTTTTCCTTTCTTTTAAACACACACACACACACACACACACACACACACACACACTTGACTGATGTATGTATATTCACCATATATGTATTTGCTGGCAAAGGCAAGAAAAGAGTATTGGATCCGCTGGAGCTGGAGGTATAGGTGGTTGTCAGCTGTCATGTAAACTGAACTGAAGTCTCTGAAAGAGCTGCAAGTGCTCTTAACTGCTGAATCATCTCTCCAGGTCTTTGTGATTTTTGGTGGAGGGGAGGGGGTCTGGATTTTGCAGATTCTAACTCCATGAAGTTATTTGTCATGTATCCCCATTCCCTGCATTTCTGGCTAACTAATTAAGATTAGAAGATAAATATAAACTAAGTACTATTTTCTTTTAGGACTACTTCCTAGGGGTTTCATTTATTGGGAATGGAAACTAGTTTTATCTCTTCTTATGATATTATCAAGTCTTCAAAACCATTACCTTTGTGTATTAATTTATTTAAGGGTTCACAAGGTGGTGGTATGATAATCCTAGCATTTCTTTTTTTTATTAACAATGATTAGAGAGGTCTTCTGATCTTTGTATTACATTTGAAATAAAATTCTTACAGAAATCATAAGCTAAATGAATGTATGATATTTTAAAATTTGAACACAACTTCCCCATCTCTTTAAATTTCACAAAACAGGAGATGAAGACAGAGCAGATTGTTGGGGGATGGTTTAGTGCACTGTGTATTCGGACGCTGATTTCTGTGCCCAGAGATCTGGTTGTAGTCTGGGTGCCGGCATTGTCATTATTATCTCAATGCTGTGTAAAAATTGTTCTCCATCACTCCTGATTGGTTAATAAAGAGCTGAACAGAGAGTTAGGGAGGGACTTCTGATCCCATGGGCGGTCCCAGGTGGAAGGGTAGAGGGGTGGAGGGGAGGGAGAGAGGGAGGGAGGGAAGGACAGAGGGGGAGGAAGGTCACCATGAGGGAGTTGCCATGAGGACACAGGTGGAGCAGGAGCCACCATGATGACAGCAGATGGCAGGTAATGGGGCACGTGGCTGGTAAGTGAGCCAGGCCAGCATAGTCAGGTTAGAATAGATGAGTATCTGCCCAGCCATAGTGCTTGAAGCTTATCAATAAATATAATAGGTCTCTGTGTCATTATTTAGAAGCTAGAGTAGGCATAGAAAAGCCCAAATTTTACACTAGATGACTGGAGCTTAAACAGCATTTTAAACTAGAAAGAAATTACAGTTTGGGGCAGGTTAGAACTGGTGTCTAAATTTAACTGGTGTCTAAGTTTTTCTTGTTCATTTCAGGGAAACTACTCCACCCCCCCCACCCCCCCACCCCCCATTGATCAGTTTTCTCAATCCCAGGTCTTAAAATGCTTGGCTAGCAGAATATTTTCTAACTGTTTTACATATGTAATTTCACTGTCAACTTAATCTGCTGAAACAGAGCAAATCTGTCTGCCTGTGAAGTCTGAAGAAAGATAGGACCAAACTCCAGAAAGAGTGAGGGGAACTTGGCTCTGGGCCACTTGGAATCAGGAATTCCAATGTTGAACCATTGTCACTCTTTTTTGTTTTTTGTTTTGTTTTTTGTTTTTTGAGACAGGGTTTCTCTGTGTTAGCCTTGGCTGTCCTAGACTCACTTTGTAGACCAGGCTGGCCTCGAACTCACAGTGATCCGCCTGCCTCTGCCTCCTGAGTGCTGGGATTAAAGGCGTGCACCACCATACCCGGCCACTGTCGCTCTTAATTCAAGAGATGTCTGGAGATAGCTATATTAATGCTATAAGTGACATAAAATTCCAATTTATTAGTTAACAACCTAGGGGCAGAGAATAACATAACATCTCAAAGTTATAAGACCAGTAAGTGACAAAGCCAGCACTGACCCCGTGTCCCTGAGCTTGGACTCAGAAATAATTACAAACATTCTGATCTTGTCTCCTTGGCTGCTACCCTCTATGTCAGTATTGAACTCATTAATGATAATTCAAAGCTAATATCGATTTGGTGTTGTGTTATGGTAAATGATAGCTAACACAATTGGTGTTTAACATGTATGTCTTCGATATTTTCCATCATGTGGAAACGATGCAAGGCAAATTACATTGAAGTCCATGAGTTGAAAAATGAAAATCAGTCCTTGCTAGTCATATCGACTTAATGATGTTTGCCCTTATTTACACGTTGCTGGAAAATCATCTTGTGGGGCTGGAGAGATGGCTCAGTGGTTAGAGCATTGGCTGGTCTTCCTGAGGCTCTGGGTCTAGTTCCAGCACCCACATGGCAGCTTGTAGCTCTCTGTAACTTCAGTCCCAGAGGGTCCTTTGCCTGCTCCTGTCCTCTTGAGCGCTATGTGCACGTGGTGCACAAACATGATTTTAAGCAAAACGTTCAGCACATAAAATAACAAAACAAAATTTGAAAAATCACCTTAGGTTTCATAAATCTACACTAGCGTTTTGATAAATTTACACTAACAAATTTCTGATGACTTACTTACAGAGATTATTGCTGTGTCTTTATTGTCACAATAAAGCAGATAACAGCCTAACAATGTAAATGACTATTATTATGGCAATATGAAATATGTTTTGTGACTGAAGAAAAAAAACCAAAACAAAATTCTTGTCTTATACAAACAGGCATGGTGGCTTGTACCTTTAATCCCAGCACTGAGGATGTGGGGAGGTGGAGGGCAGAGGCAGGGGGATCTTTGTGAGTTCAAGGCCAGCCTGATCTACATAATGAGTTCAAGACTGGCCAAGACTACATAGTGAGATCCTGCCTCAAAAGACAAAAGTAAAAAAAGATAATGTGTTTGTCATTTCTTTTCAGTTCAACATACTGTAAGAGTCACTAATCTAAATGGAATTTTTTGTTTTTGTTTTTGTTTTTGTTTTTTATCATTATTACATGTTGTTTTTCCTTTCCTTTTTAGGGGGGAGGGATGGACAGTTTCACTATGTAGCCTTAGCTGGCATGGAGCTCACCATGAAGGGTCTTGAGAGGAAGTATTATTAAAGTGGGCGTCACCAATGCAAAGTGCCACCGGACCTATTTACATAAACGTTCTAAGCCTGAAGAGCTTCACCTAAGAATGAAGACACAATTATTTTAAGGAGTAAGAGAGTAAGACGAATGTGGTTCTTTACAAATGTTCAGTAAAGTTACTTCTCCTATTGTGACAAAAAAGATTTCAATGTAATAGAAGCTTACTATGAAGTGTCCATGGATATTCAGAGGCAGAAACACTGTTTTCCTCAAGGTTTCCGTATTATGTTATCGCGAGGCAACGAAGCTTAAAGGAAACAGCAGATTCAGTGAGAAACGCAGTATTTATACACCAGGAAAGCAAAGAGTTCAAATTCCTGTTGTGTTGTCCTTGTCAATTTACCGACGTTCTCTGTAAAGGTTTCCTCTCACGTAAACTGAGGTAACCGGAAGAGCCTCATACAGGGCGTGGGTGACACCTGCAGATTTTCCACACAAGGTGGTAAGTGTGGTTATTGACGTTATACATGTAAAGAAAGTTTGAATCAGGGTCTCAGAATTCCAATCGGAATGTTTTCCTTTTTCACCTCTAGCTGTATGAAACCTTGCATCTCAGCAGAGTCTCCATAGCCTGTGTGCTGCCAGTTTCCACTTTTACTCTACATCGCTAGCACTGACGAGTCTTACTGTAAGCCTTTAAAGAAAGACGTAGAACAAAATCACCAGTTCTTAGCTGTTATGCAATAAGCAGTTCCTTGAAAAACAAAAACAAACAACAAAAAAACCCCAAAAGCAAACCCTTAGTTTTTTACATGTTTAAAGTTAAAAGGTCATTAATCATTATTAGTGTCCGTGTTCAAATCCGAAGAATGTCGCATTGCCGCAGTCCTGGGAGGGCGGGCCCCTGGGTTATTGTAAAGCTAGAGGGTTATGATGTATAGTTTAAGCTAATGAAGGGAGCCTTCCAGTCAGGATGTGGAGTCACTCCCTGCGGTGAGGCTGTTAACCGGCCAGGAATGAGACATGCCTATAATTAGAGAAGCATTAGGTGTTAGCGATCTCAGCGATCAGGGAGCCTTTGACCAGTGCGCTAGTCAGTCTGGCTGTGTGCTCCATCAGTCAAAGTCAGAAGCGATGTAATGAGGGGCGGACTAGTAAATTCCACGGAGCCGAAACTATCTATTAAAAAATAACTAAAGTTTCTGAGGAATGGCTTTGGAAATGACACATCTAAGGGCAAAACACAGAAATAATATGCCAAAGCAATAGACTGAAAGGTAGGACAAGGCTGAGAAAGAATTCTCAGAACCAAAGTAGCAAATGGAAGGTATTAATGCATGTTTTTTCTTTAACTTTTTTTTTTTAAATAAAAGAGTCAAGAAAATGAAAGTTGTTGAGTAATTCAACGTCAACAACAAGGCCAGCAGACTGGTGCTCTCCTGAAAATGTAGTAGACTCTGGAAAAGATGGAGGAAGCTAATTTCTTCTCTTCCTCCTCCTCCTCCTCTTCCTCCTCCTCCTCTTCTTCTTTTAATTTTTTGTTTTAATTTATTCACTTTACATCCTGATTATAGCCTTCCTCCCTCATCTCCTTCTTTCCTCATCTCTGATTCCCCCACCCCCTAGTTCTCAGAAAGGGGGGAGCCCTCCTCCCCTATCATCTGACCCCAGCCTATCAAGTCTCATCTGGACTGCCTGCATCCTCTTCCTCTGTGGCCTGGCAAGGCTGTCCCACCAGGGACAAGTGATCAATGTGTGGGTAACAGAGTCTATGTCTAAGGTAGTCCCTACTCCCCATATTATGGGACCCACAAGGAGACTGTGCTGCCTAGGGACTACATCTGAGCAGGGGGTCTAGGTCCTTACCATGGTCCTTGTTTGGTGCATCAATCTCTGCAGGTCCCCCTCCCCCAGGGCTCAGATTTGTTGGCTCCATTGGTCTCCTTGTGGAGCTTCTGTCCCCTTGAGGTCCTTCTAGCCCCCTCCTCCTTTTTCTTCTCTTCCTTCTTCTACAGGGAAGAACATCAAGGTAGCAGAGTATAAGAATAATTAATATCACAAAAGCATCCTTAGTAAAAATACATTATATACATTAAAACACTTCTATTCTGTATTATTTAGTATTTCCTTCTTAATGAAGCTGTGACTTACTGTATTTTAGTACCAGACTAAGCATCAGTAAGGAGTGTCTATCCTTCAATCAGTTGCTTCTAGGTCCTGTTCTTCTAATAAATACACACAGCATGCCTTTCATTTTTCTTTTCTTTTCTTTCTTTCTTTTTCTTTTTTTTTTTTTTTAGCATGCGTTTCTCAGAGCTCATCTATACTGTGACAATGCAGGCAAGGTCTATGAAATTGAAATAGACACTTAGAAGCTGCTTTTACAAAATCATTTAAGGGGCTGGAAAGTGGTTAAGAACATCTGTTGACCTTCCAGAGGTCTAAAACCTCCTGCAAGTCTAGTTACAGGGCATCTGATGCAGTCTCCTGGCGCACACACACACACACACACACACTTGACCACTCACTTGGGTCTATGGAAAATTAAAAGCAGACTGAAAGCCTGGCACTTTTTGTTTTAATTTTGTACCTGTATTTTGGCTGAAGGCATAGAAATAAATTGTTGTCTTAACTTTTTTTCTCCGTAACATTGAACTTCAGAACAAACCTTCCCAGAACAGATTTTTCTCTCAGATGAGGACAATTATCTCTGAAGATAATGTTGCACCCTCAGCAATGAGCAGGCAAATTATTTAACGATTCCAGATAGCGCTGAGACAATGATACTGGGTCAATGAGAGACAGGATCTCACTTTTTGACAGGACTACCTGCATACATGGCTCTTGCCTTCTATTTAAAACCAAACCTCATGTCAGCACCTCAAAGATGGACTTTGGGTCACTAGACCTCTTTATTTGTTCTTCCCAATGCGGCCACACCCAATAGCTCCTCTTTCTGCTTTTCACCATGATTCATTTGGCACGTAGGGACCAGTGGGTAAGTCTAGATTATTAGGGCTCCTGGAGCCCAGACTTTTTACCTTAAAAGCTCTGGTAACAGCTTTATGTTTTGTGCTTCTTCCAGCCAGCTAGGCAGTATTCTTGTGCATTCAAAATATATTTATGTGTATGTGTTTGCTTGTATTTGTGGGAATCCAAAAACAAGTTTTAAAATTGCCCTGTAAGGATTGAGTTCACTTAGAACTAAGATGTCAGGGACAGTGGATAAACAGCTGGGGACACAAGCTCCCTGCCTCTACCTGCAGTAGCCTGAGGACTTTTGTTCTGAGATCTCTACTGAGGGGAAACCAAGAGTCTTGACTTCACCGTAAGCAAAACCAGTCTGGATGCTGTGTGTCCTTGTGAACCAGATGTGGATTTTCATTAGGAAGCTGACTGAACAGGGAGGGAGAGCCGGGGAAAGGATAAGGCACTCCTAAGGGTGGGTGTGGCGTTGTCAAGAGAGACAATCGGGCTCAAGCTCTGAAAGCAGTGGTGTACATGATCTTGGTGCCTCCCAAGTGACTCCTCGGAGGGTTGTGGAGAAAGGGTTTCCTTTTCAGTAAATAAGATACTAAAGGGGTTTCTGGTGTTCTTTGGTTGGCATCATTACAACTGATCAAGTAACCATAAGTCACAGGGTTTCACAGGAAGTTAAGATGGTGTGTGTCGTGTATATGTATTTGTGTGAACGTGTGTGTGTGTGTGTGTGCAGGTGCCCATGTATACACATGCCTGTGGACACCAGAGGCCAGTATCAGTAGACTCCTTCTATCGCTCTCTTTTATTTTTCGTTGACAATTTCATATATATATGCAATAAACTCTGATCACAACCACATCTTCCCTTCTTGTACCCTTCTTTTCCCCCCTCCATCAATCCTACTTTCCCTACTCTCCACTTCTGGTCTGGCTTTGTTGTTATTTTGAGACAGGCTAGCTCACTGAACTGAGAGTAATTGGTTGGACTGGATGGCTAGTGAGCTCGTAGGATGTTCGGGTCTCCCCAGCCGCACCATGAGAATTACCAGTGTATACCAACACAGTGACTTTTCTGAGCACATCTGAACACAGGTGATCATGTGTACATGGCCGGCACTTTGCTGACTCAGCCACCTCCCCAGTCTGTTTATATGTTTCTGCTGTAAACAAAACTTATAGTGTTGTTCATGCCATTTCCAGAGAATATCCGGGAAAAGCATAAGGTCACACTCAAAGGTCATACAAGCTCAGGCTTTAAGCACGGTTCTTGCTGTTTTAGAATTCTTATCTGAAATATTTATAAATAAAAGGGAATATTGTCTCTATGTAGATGACTTCCACAGAAATGTTAATTGTGGTAGAATTCTTGACTCAGCTGATCTGAGTGGTCACATAGACTCTCAGGTAAGGAGCATCTTTTCTTCACCTTTTCCTTTTCTTTTTTTCCCTGTCTTTTTTTTTTTTAATTTGTTTTTTAAGACAGGGTTTCTCTGTGTAGCCTTGGCTGTACTAGACTTGCTTTGTAAACCAGACTGGCCTCGAACCTACAGAGATCCACCTGCCTCTGCCTCCAAGTGCTGTTTTCCCCCGTCTGTCTTGTGCCATGTCTAGTGGGTTCTAGAGTAGTGCAGTTACTTATTCACCTATTTTAACTGTTTTCTCCATATTTTATTCCCTTTGTCTATGACAGTTCTAAGAAGATGGTAATTGATTAGTAAGTATTTGTCGAGGGAATTGAGCTGAATAGAGACAGGGGAGATTAAGGAGAGAAGAAAAAGAAAAGAAAAAGAAAAAAAAAAGAAAACCTTCAGCTAGGAGTCTGATTGAGTCACTTGCACTGAGATGCAAATATTTCAGCACAATTAACGTTCGCTGTGAAGTTTGCTTATATAAAGGCAATGCTCATTCTATATAGAGATACTTCACATAAAAATATTGAAATAGCAATGAACCATGCTTAAGACTCAAACATATATAGCCCTCAGGAATGGCCTTTCTTGGTTTCCCGGATATGACTTGCTTCCTAGGAAAATCATAAACTCCATTTACTGTGAAGGCAAATGTTAACTGTCTTGTGTAGCTTTGCTGAGCCCTAGTTTTACTGTATCAGTCTCATCCTACCTAAGGCACCCAGAAATGACTCTACAATCTCAAAGAGCGAAAGACTGAGATGTTCTTAAGCAACCCTTTGAGCGGTGGTAATCTGAGAGGCATAGAACGGTACATACGCTAAGACTCTCTCTTACGAAGCCCACAGCCACACCTGTGTGTCTCATCTGGTCCCTGAGCGCTTTGCTATCACCTACCACGATTAAATCTATGTTAAAGTGTCTTTTGCTTAAAATTTCCATATATTTTGGTCATATTCTTTCCCCTCTCCCAACTCCTCTTAGATCTCCCTCCCTATCCATTCAATTTCATATTCTTTCTCTCTCTAAAACAACAGAACAAAACCTCAAACCAAACCAAACAAAAATAGATAGCTCAGTGGAAGACACCCAGAGACACTTCAGCCACCACATGGCGGTCGGTGGGTGGGCAGGCACGCAAGCAAATTGTGGAGAGATGGGAGAGAAAGTGAAGGGAATCATTTGAGCCCTATGAAACGAGGAGGAACCGGAAACGGGAAGGTGGTGAGTAGTCTGTGCTGACTTCCGAGGCAACAGTGAAGTCCTGGCCTGTGCTGCTGAGGCCATGTCTGGGTTCACAGTCCTGAAGCAGCAAAGTCTGTGTCGATGTCTAGGGCCCATGTTGCCATCAAAGGGCACGTGGATGTCCCTGTTCTGAGCTGCCACCTGGGGCCACGTTGATGTCCTAGGGCTGCTCATAACTGGCTTGGTCCCTTACCTGGGCAGAGCCGGCGCTAGCGGCGGTGTAGGTGCAGGAGAACTGGCCCCGCCCCTCTCTGGAGTGATGTGGCAGAGCTGGACCAGCTCCTCACTGGCTGCAGTACTTAGGAGAGGGTGTGGGGAGGTGGGGGATAGTGGTGGACTAGGTGATAGAGCCCACAACTAACCCGGGGAGTGTAGTAGAGCTGGCTCGGGTGGCATGGGTGCAGGAGAGCCAGTGGGCTGACCAACTCTGCTTCCACCTAGGCCGAGATCCAAGGCATTGAGTTGGCCCACTCCAGCATCTGCCCCATGTATGAACTCCTGGAGCTTGTGAAGGGCCAGTCCTGCAGATCTACAGCGGCAGGATCTTCATGACAAAGGGCAACGGCAGGCTATCTGAGAGGAGCCTTGGTACTGATAGCGTAGCAGAAGCCAGGGGTTTGACCTAGACTAGTGCTAGACTAGTGACTCATTTACAATGAACATTTGCAATTAAAGCTGCTTGGAAAAGAAAAAAAACATATATATACCCTGTGACACACCATGACACACTGAAGCTTCCACAGCAAGACTTTTTTTTTTGTATCCTATTTGTTTTTGTTTTTATTTTTATATTTTATATTCTATTTGGGAGAGGTTGCAAGGGCAGAGAACAGATATGAAAGGACAGAGCTGTGAGTGGGATTGTGGTGTACGGTGTGAAATTCACAAGTAATCAATAAAATGGTAAAAAAAAAAAGTAGAAAGTGCATGCATAAACACACACACACACACACACACACACACACACACCGAATCAAAAACAAAAACAAGGAATCTGTTTTGTGCTGGCCAATTACTCTGAGCATGCAGTCTGCCAGTGTGAGTCCAGTATGAAGACTGGTTCTCCCTACCCAGCAGCAGCTCGCCATTGCAAATAGCATTCTTGCCTGCTAGAACTTTGTGCCCACTTTCTCTTCTCCGTGTTGAGGTTCATCGGGCTTGACCCTGTGTGGGTCCTGAGCATCCTGTCTCATTCTCTGTGAACTTGCGTATGCTTCAGCGCTGCTGTGTCTGGAGGACACTGTTTCGCTGGAGCTGTCCACTACCACTGGCTCTTGCAATCCTCCTGCCCTTTCTTTTGTGGAGATCCCTGAGCCTCGAGGTGAGAGCTATGAATCTCTTTTTAATAACTCCAAGCCTGTTTCATTCAGGGCCATCCTGAAATTCTTTTCTGTGGGTGAGTCAAGAAGCTTGGCTTCACTTGGGTAGAGGTATTTGAGACGAACTCCTTAGGCTGCTATAGGTGGCAGCAAGGAATTGTGTCTCAGCCCAGCCCAGCCGAACCCCAAACGTCACTGCAGAATGACTGTATAATGAAACACTCTTCTAGAGCTAGGACAGTGGTGAGAAGTTCAAGGTTCTTGCACGTGGAAAAATTTTAAGGGATTGAAAGAGGTACTATGAAAGTGTACAAATGCGTACTTTTAAAAATTTATTTTTTTATTTTTAGTTTTGAAGAAGGGTCTTGGTTTGTAGCCCTGGCTGGCCTGGAACTCACTATTTAGACAAGACTGGCCTCTGGTTCACAGAGACCCACTTGCCTCTGTCTCCCGAGTGCTGAAGTTAAAGGCGTGTGGCAAGGAAGGAATACTTTTGGTGATTTTAAGAAAGAGTGGCAGACCTTAGCTAGTGTAAGAGAAAGAAAGGAAAGAGAAAAAAAAAAATGAGAATGCCTGAGGCCAGTTCCACAACCCTCATTCAGATATTCTAGAACGTGTGGAGAGCCATGCTAAATTCTGCCATGTTAGAAATCCCGCGCTTAGTCTGCACCCTGTGACCTTTGAGTTGCTGACCTTTGCCGGAGGAGGTCTTGTGTTCTAGGCTACCCTTGGGCTATTTACCTTTGAATAGAAATAGGGAAGTCCCTGCAGGGAACCACCCAGAGGATTAAGAAAGTTCTTAGAGGGAGCTACTCAGAGATTAAGGAGGTTTCTACAGGGAGCTATTCAGGCTACTGTATTCTTGCCTGGGGGCTAGGGAAAGTAGGATTAGAATAGATCTTATTGACCTTGGTATATATCTATATCTATATCTATATCTATATCTATATCTATATCTATATCTATATCTATCTATCTATCTATCTATCTATCTATCTATCTATCCTTACTCATCCACATTAAAGAGAGTCTTGATCAGAAATTTCCAGACTTGACTCATTATTTCTTGTGTCCCTGTACCCCATTTTCAATCCCCACTCCCTCTTTCAGGTGAACCCTGGTTGCTTCACAAAGAAATGGCAAGGTGAGCAACGCAAACATGGGACAGAGCAATAGCAAAGATGTATTCAGAGAGACACTGGAAAATAAGCGAGGAATAAAGGTAACTAGTCCAAGGATTGCCTGGAACACAAGACCTCCTCCGGCAAAGGTCAGCAACTCGAAGGTCACAGCGTGCAGCCTAAGCACAGGATTTCTAACGTGGCCGAATTTGGCATGGCTCCCCACAAGAACCCCAAACAAAAGTATTTTGAATAACGTCAGCTTGCTTTTACACATAACACATTGAAAATCAGACAGTGGCTGGAGGTCTGACAAAGCAATTACGTAGGCAGAAACGTAGTGAAGACTAAAATAAATGAGGGCAGCAAAGGTTTCTCAGACTTATCATCAGGGTGGATTTACTTTTAGATTATAAAGATTGACAGGAAATTATTCAGGAGTGGTAGATCAACCTGAAAAGGGTTGTGTGTTTGTATGTACATACATAATATACATATATGTGTTACAGCACACATATACACACACATATATGACGTAGGCTTCTGACTTGCATCAAACAAATAATAGAATTGCTATCACTCCTGAGAGTATGTGTCTGTTTGTCCGTCTGGATGTTGAACCAGACATTACGAGAAGGTTACAAGTATGGATTCATTTTGGAAAAGGAATAAATAAATGGACAGCTGTGTGTTTCCTCAGCATAAGCATTTTAGTAAGGACTATGAAGAGAAAAACTCAACAACCTTGTGGATGTATAAAAGGCAAAAATTCTGCGGTTAAAAATGCTCTCAGCCATAGTATTTATATCACCCCAGAGTCCCAAGGTTACAGATTGCTGCTGTTTTTAGATATCCTCAATTTCAGTACTACCAATTTTATCAGATGATTTGGTTTGCTTGTAGGTGGGAACATTATGTTCAAATTGTTTTACTCGGAAAACATCGGCGAGTTTGTCTAAAGTTCAACTTCACAAATGCATCTTGGAGGAGGGAAAGATGAAGAGTTGCAGCGATCTATATACGTTAGGATTCTAGAGCCAAGGGAAATATCACACATGCATCGTGAGAGGCAAAAGAGAAATGAAATGAGCTCTCTCCAGCACATCAAGAGATGCCCTTGTAAATCAGAGAGAGCTAGAAAGTGGTCTACCCAGGGAGCCAGCCAGGACACTCAGGCAACTGAGATAGCTAAACTTGGAGGTTTTAAAAGTGTGTTTGGGTTTTTGAAGACTGAATCCTTTGCAGAGTGAGAAAAGCAGGACGTTCAAAACAATCTACCCTGTGAGACTTAACTGTCAAGCCGTCAGCCGCTAATTTGCAATGTGTTAATTAAAAACAAAACTTGACTATGTTTGAAATCTTTATATTTATGTGGGTCTCTGCCTAAGAAAATTAGCCAAAACTATGACACTAGATAGAAAAGAAATGTTATAAATAGGTGAAAACTTGGTAGAAATATAATAAAAACTAGATGTTTACACTTTTTTTTGTTTTTGTTTTTTTTTCTTCTTCTTCAAGACAGGGTTTCTCTGTGTAGCCCTTGGCTGTCCTCAAACTCACTTTATAGATCAGGCTGGCTTGAAAAATCAGAGATCCATCTGCCTCTGTATCCCAAAATGTTGGAATTAAAGGTGTGGGCCATCACACCTGGCTAGTTTGTGTCCTCTCTCTCTCTCTCTCTCTCTCTCTCTCTCTCTCTCTCTGTCTCCCTCCCCCTCTCTCTTTCTAGTATTGTAGTAAAACCAAAATTTGTAATAGATAGCAGCAAACAATTGTCATTATTTCCTCTCTCTCTCTCTTTCTCTCCCCCTCCCTCCCTCCCTCTCCCCTCCTCCTCTCTCTCCTCCTTTCCCTCCTGCGCTCTCCATCTCCATCCTCACTTCCCCCTTCTCCTCCTTCTCCCCCTTCCATTCCTCTCCCTCTGTCTATCTGTCTCTCTTTTGTTTTTTTTTTTGAGACAGTTTTTCTCTCTGTAGTCCTGGCTGTCCTGGAATGTGCTCTGTTGATCAGGCTGGCCTTGAAATCACAGAGAATATCCTCCTGTTTCGGCTTCCTGAGTATTAAAGGAGTATGCCACCACTGCACAGCATGATTTTACTTTTTAATGGCTGAAAAATAATTTGTTGAGTGTTTGTACCCTTTTCTTTATCTGCTCTTCTGTAGTCGAATATATAGACTGGTTTCATGTCCTAGATATTTGGAACAGTACAACAATAAGTGTGAATTTTATAATATCAAGATTCAACTGTTTTATTGTTTGAGAATTTTATACCTGTATACAATGTGGCCTTTTAACTTAAATTTTATTTTTGGAGGAATTTCGTAAGTGAGCGCTGCATTTACACCTGTTTCCCCTATTCCCTCTCCTCCTTCCAACTCCACTCTTCTCCCCCTGAGTCTCTCTCTCAAATTGATGGCCTCTTCTTTTAAGATTATTATTGTTACACACACACACACACACACACACACACACACACACACACACACACACTGTACAACTGAGTCCATCTAATGTTGCTTGTATGTACTTGTGTTTAGAACTGATCAGTTGAACATCTATCAGGAGCCTCATCTCTGGAGAAAACTGATTGTCCTTTTCTTGGTAGCTGTCGATTGTCTGCGACTCTTTATCTAGAGGCGAGACCTTGCAAGATTTTCCTATCCCTATTGTCATGTTGAGTGGTGGTGTCCTTATGCAGGGTCTTGTTTGGACAACAATACTGTTGCAATTTTGTAGGTGTAACCTGGATGTATCCTGGCCCTCTGGCTCTTAAAATCTGCTCTCCCTTTCTTCTGTGATCGTCCCTGAGCCTTATAGGCATAGGGGCCGCATTGTAGATGTGCCGGCTGGTTTCGGGCTCCCACAGTGAGTTATCCTCCGCATTTTGACCAGTTGTGGATCTGGAATAGTTTCCATCTGTTGCAAAAAGAGGTTTCTCTGATGAGGGGAAAGAGCTATGAAACTCACCTGGCTCGGCTGGTGCAAAGGCTTTGCATACAGTATGCTTTGATCAAGTCCACCTCGTTCCATCTGTGTCAACTATTTCATTCCTCCCTGACTTCTTTCACCCACTAAGTCCGTTCAGCACAGCGACTATATAGTTTCCTTCCTAACTTTGTAGGGTTGTTTTCTCCTGCCCACCCCCCCCCCCCCACTAAGTCCTCTCAATGCTTACAGTGTGTGTATGGGTATGGGGCCATCTCCTAGGCATGTGTAGCCTCTTAGTGGTCACATCATTGAAAAAGCTGACTCTTCTCTCAGAAGCTATCAATTGCCAACGGCTGCTCACCTAGGGGTGGGACTTCTTACATCAATGCTGGGTGTTTTGTTTGGCTTGCTCTTGAGCAGGACTGCACATGCTCTGAGTTCATATGTTTAGCTGCCCTGCTGTGTCCTAAAAGCACAGTTTTATTGTAATCATCTCTGCCTCTTGCTTTTTCTGTCCCCTCTTCCTCAATGATTGTAGGATGTTGCAGTTATTTTATCAGTATCTCCTGAGAGTGATTATTAGGCCTATAATTATTATTACAGTAGTATCTTCTAACCTGCTAGCAATCAATCAATCAAGACACAGCAACTTGTTATATTTTAAAACAGCCTTAGTTAACCTGGGGCAGCGCACATATTAATCTTCTAAACTACTTACCATACCTGCCCCAATCACATGTCATCTGCTTCTAATAATTTCTATCAATCAATATCCCAGCCATAATCCCAAATACTTGCTAATTATCATCATCTGGGCCAATTTTCCATCCACGCCAGCCATGTGCTTCTCCTCCTCTTAACCCATGGCACAACCTCCGTCCTCTCCTCTCCTTTAGACTCTCCTCCTCCCAAGATTCTCTCTGTCTCTCCAAGCCCTGGAACCTTAGCCACGCCTATCCCGTTTGCCCTGCCCAGGTGTGATGGCCTTTTAGTGGCCAAATAGGTTAGGCTCTTAGGCAAAGTACAGGTGGGGCAGAGACTGCAAGCAGTAATTAGCATCGAAGTGTATCAGACCAACCTCTAACAGTTGAGCCTCGAGAGGAGAGAGCATGAAATAGATGTCTTACTTATGGGTGAGTACATTGCAGTCTCTTAGTCTTTGAACACTGACTAACTGTGGGTCTCTGTGCTAATCACTACCTATTCCAAAAAGAAGCTTCTCCAATGAGGGTTGCGAGATGTGCTAGTCTATGAGTAAAATAATGAGTAGTTAAAAGTCAGTTTAATACTATGTCCACTTAACAGAATATACTAGTGGATTATACCCTAGTGACTGTACAGTTACAGGTTCTTGGCCCCAGCGTGAGTCCTAGCTTCTGGAATGGGCCATAAGTCCAATCAGAAAGTGGTTCTAGCCAAGGATGCTTGAGTAGCTGCACCTGCCTGCTAGGACCTCCAAACCAGATCTCAAAAGCTGGTACCCTGAATCTGACAGAAGAGAATAGGGGCTGCCCTTGGACTTAGAGGTACAGAAAAGGACTCTCTGAACAAACCCCAGTAGCACATTATGAATTAACGAATGGGAGCTCGTGAAACAAAAAAGCCTCTGTACAGCAAAGGCACCGTCATTCACGTGAAGAGGTAGCCCACTGAATGGGGAAAAAAAAATCTTTGACAGCTATATGTCTGACAGAGGGTTAGTATCTAGACTATATAAAGAACTAAAAAAAATTAGCCTAATTAAATGCAAGGGTATGTACATTCAGAATTTTAGACTCACCAAGATAGGAAAGATGTTTTCTTCAAGGCTGCCAAATATAAATAGGCAAAGGACTACGAATATAACATTTATATAATTCCTGATTGTTTCATGGTTCTTCTTGCTGTAGATGGCTTATTGTATATATGTGTAATCATATAAATGTATGGGTAAAAATATTTTATAAAAAAATTGAAAAAATTAAATGCTGGAGTATGGAACTAAACAGAATTTTCAAAAGAAATACATATGGCTGAGAAGTATTTTTTAAAAATGTTGGACATCTTTAGCCACCAGGGAAGCTCAAGTTAAAACTACTTTGAGATCTTAATTTACCTCAGTCAGAATGGCTGAGATAAAACACAAAAACCAAATGACAACAAATTCTCCCATGGATGGAGGGAAGGGGGAACACTTTTTCACTGCCGGTGGTAGTACAGATAGGTGCAGCCACTGTAGAAATCACTGTGATCTACCACATGCCCAGCCATACCATCCCTGGGCATATACTCAGAGGACTCTATATACTCTTGCAGAGATACTTGCTTACCCATGTTTATTGCCACTCTATAATAGCCAGGAAATAGAGTCAACCTGGATGACCATCAACTGATAAATATATGATGAACATGTGATACATTTATACAATGTAGTATTATTAGGCTGTTTAAGAAAAAATAAAATTGGGGCTGGAGAGATGGGTCAGAGGTTAAGAGTACTGTCTGTTCTTCCAAAGGTCCTGAGTTCAATTCCCAGCAACCACATGGTGGTTCATAACCATCTATAATGCAATCTGGGCCCTCTTCTGGTATGAGTACTGTCTAAATAATCAATAAATCTTTAAAAAAAGAAAAATAAAATTATGAATATTGTAGGTAAATGAATGGGCTTGAAAATGATCATTCTTAATGAGGTAGACAAATGGTACATATTCCCTAATATGCGGGCACCAGGTTTGAATGTTTGGGTGCCTGTATACAAAGAGTAGTTGGGGAGCTTTCAGAGGAGAAGAGGTGGGGTGCAATGGAATGAGGGGAGAATGGAAATAATGAAGAGTTAACTTTTTAAGGCTCATTAAAAAAAACCCAGCTACATATGTATGTCACATACTTCTCAAATATTTTAACCTTGGTTTAGTCTTGGCATACTGTTCACTAAATAGAAGAGTAAGACTGGCACTCAGGGAAGACATGCCGCTATGTCTTTATTAAATGTATGCTAAAAAGAATGACATTAAAGGGAAACCTTGATCAGAATATACCGTATGAAGAAGATATTTACAATAAAAGGGACTACCATTAGATTGATGCCACAGTCTGTAAAGTTGAGACAATATTCACAGCTCTTACTGAGGAAAATAAAAATAGTTCAGTTTTGGTGTTAAGGTAACCCCAAACTAGACACTGGAGGACTCTAAGTTGTAACCAAAGCCACACTTGTTTCATGGCTTTGACCAAACCAGTCAGTCTGTGGCCATGATTATGTATACAAGCCGCCCACACCAGGTGTCATCTGAAGGTCAATGTGTTTATGGTAGCTGTTTTTGTTATACATGTAGAAAGCCATGCAGCTCTTATGGGCATGGTGGTCAGAGTGGATGCCAGCACAGCTGTAATGAGCAGTCTGTTAGAAACAGGCTGGCTACATAGGCAAAATAGGCAGCAGATACAATTTTGAAAGTAAATGGAACATCTTGGTTACAAAGATTCAAAATGCTTGGATTAATTAATTATATGACTGATGGTACAAAGGATTGGATTCTTTTCCAATATGGATTACTTTATAGATAGGGCATGCCTAACTGTATTAGGGTAATAGATGGTGGTGAAAGTTAGGCAATATTACAAAAATCACACTGAAAAACTCTAAGTTCTTCATAGGTAAGTATGCAAGCACAGTGAAAGTTTTACACAAGCTTGGCAACCTTTAAGCTTCGCAGTGATAGAGCTCAGAGGGTACAGATGCTTCATATGAAGCTGATGACCAGAGTTCGACCCCAGAAGCCACCCAGGGAAAGGAGAGAACCAGCCACGGCAGCCTTTCCTCTGCTCTCCACACATGTGACATGGTACGCTCCCGCCTCTACAAATATGTACAAATGTAATAAAAATACTTGAAAGGAATAAGAGGAAAACTCTGACTCAGAATAACATACTGTATTTTTTTTTTAAATACTGAATTGTTTGATCTGAATTGTTAAAGAAAACCCTTAAACTTCGTAAGTTTATTAGTAAATAAAGTGTCAGAGACCTATGCTTTAATCTATTTAAGTTTGGATTAAAAACATGATGGAAGCAAAAGTCTCCCATAGCCATAGCCTACAGAGCTTGGCACACAAATGATAATTATCCCCAGCAACAGTTACAGCACATGGTTGCCAGCATTTTTAGTCACGATGTTGCATTTTTATACTATAAGACTAATGGTGGAGAGGGTTGGCTCAGTAAGGGGAACTATCAGGCAGAGTGTTCGCTTGAAAGTTCATTGAGTTCATCCTCACGGTCACATGGTATTCTGATAGTCTTCACTCAGAAACGTAATGACGAGAACTGAAAATGGTGCTCAGCGTTAGAAATGGAAGATACTTTAATGGAAGCCAACTCAAGCAGAAAGGCTCTTCCATTTCACTAGTGGATTCCTCATTTTAGCTAACCCTTAGCCACATGGACTCATCCTTACTACGTTTAATAAGTCTGATGTATACATTAGGTAGAATGAAACTGTGTTTTTCTGTATTATCTCTGTATTTTTTTTTTCATGAATTATCTGTTTATTTCTTTGAGCTATTTTTTTTCGTTAATTAATTTATTCACTTTACATCCTGATTATAGCCCCTCTCCCTCCTCTCTTCTCAGTACCCTCCCGCCCCCTCCCTTCATGCTCCCTCCCCTTCTCCTCAGGGGAGGCCCCTCAATGGGTACCAATCCACCTCGGCACATTAAGTGGCAGCAGGACTAGGCGCATCCTCTCCCACTGCGGCCAGACAAGGCAGCCCAGTTAGGGGAAAGGGATCCAAAGGCAGGCAACAGAGTCAGAGACAGCCCCTGCTCTAGTTGCTAGGGGACCCACATGATGACCAAGCTGCACATCTGCTACATACGTGCAGGGGGCTTAGGTCCAGCCCATGCAGCTTTTTGGTTGGTGGTCCAGTCTCTGGGAGCCCCCACAGGCCCAAGTGAGTTGACCGTAGGTCTTCTTGTGGTGTTCTTGACCCCTCTGGCTCCCTCAATCCTTCCCCCGACTCTTCCACAAGACTCTCTGAGCTCTGCCTAATGTTTGGCTGTGGGTTTCTGCATTTCTTTCCATCAGCTGCTGGGTGAAGTCTCTCAACAGTTGAGTACATCTTGACTATTTTGTACACCTGTACACAATCTTTACAATAAGTTCTGTTGTGAAAATATTTTTAATAGTTTATTGGTAACTGAGAACTTGCTCTGGTGATTTGAATGAGATGTTCTTGCTAATATTGGGTGTTTGAATACTTACTTGGGCATTTGAATACTCCAATTGAAATGGCAATCAACGAGGCTGTATGGAAAGGCGAGGAGTGGTGGCCCTGTGGGAGAAAGTGTGTCACTGCTAACAGGTTTTGGGGTTTCAAAGTCTCCCACCATTTCTGAGTGCTTTCCCTGTTTCCTATTTGTGCTTACAGATGTGAACTTTCTGTGGTCCTTGTCACCATGCCTACTGCTTGTTGGCATGCTTCCCTGTCATTATGGGATAGACTCATCCCTCCCCTGGAACCATAAACTCCAAATAATGCCACCCCCCCCCCCCCCCCGTTACTTTGGTCATGGTGTTTTATTATAGCCACAGCAAAGTAACCAATATATATGCAAATATTTTACATTCTTAGGTGCTTAGAAAGCTCACCCCAGACATATTTTACTTGACTCTCATTATCACATACAATCACCATTAGCTCTTTTTCATAGATTTCAGTGAGACCCTTGGGTTCTAGTCTACACAGCCTTTGCATAGGATGTTTTGTTCTCTTAGCTTTAGCCTTTTGCTTTCTGTCTTCTCCAAACAGCCACCTCCTATATCATCTCCATCTCCTCATTTGTCAGCCCTGCTGTGCGATCTGGAAGCAGTTGCATAATTGCCAAAGCTTAATTCTTTATCTTTTAAGGAGGATATAATAAAACTGTCAGTAGTGCGTATTATGGAAAGCATACGCTATTAAAAGTAAAATATTTAAACTTGAGTACCTGAGCACCAAAAGGATTGAATAATGATGATGATTTTCCCATAAAAATTTTTCCCTAAGAAAATGATGTCTTGAAAAACAAACAAACAAACAAAAAAAAAAAACAAGAAACAAAACAAAAGGGCTGGAGAGATGGCTCAAGGGTTAAGAGCACTGACTGCTCTTCCAAAGGTCTTGAGTTCAATTCCCAACAACCACAGGGTGGCTCACAACCATCTATAATGTGATCTGATACCCTTGTCTGGCCTGCTGGTGTACATGCAGGCAGAGCACTGTATATATAATAATAAATAAATAAATATTTAAAAAGAAGAAAAAACCCAATAACATCAGATAAGTAAATAAATTTAAAAAAAGAAACAAAACCAAAACAAAAACCAGAAAAAAATTTGAAAATCTGATGGAAGTTATATTTTCATTATGAATTTTTACATTAGGATTACATTACGTTTCTCCTATTTAGTTATGTCTTCTAGACAGGCACAATGGAGCACATCTTTAACTCCAGTACTGCAGAGAAAGTGACAGGAGGATCTTTGTAAGTTAGAATTCACCCAGGTCTACATAGCAGGATCCAGGACAGCTAGGACTACATGTAGAGACCCTGTCACCAAAACAACAAACACACACACACACACACATACACACACAAACACACACACACAGAGCCCACATTATATCTTCCACAGTTCTTCTCAGAAATCTTCTCACATTCGAGTTGTCTCTGGAGCCACATCTTTTTTTATTACAGACATTTCTAAGTTGTTTGCATTTTCAGCACCATTGTAAACAACACACCCCTATCATATTTTATAAACAGTTAAAAGCAAAAGCTAAATTCCTTATACAGATGTTTATCTACCAGATTTCAGCCTTCTTTAACTGGAGCAGTATTTTCAATTTGTTCTCGTTGGTTAATTTAGGGATACATACACAGTGTCCTAGGACTATGGTCATTTTGGTTGGGGTTCCAACGGGTTTAAGATCTTACCTCTGCTTCCTGATTTAATCTTGGTTTAGTATATTAGAAAGCTTTTTGGCAGAATGCGTGTACTTTATGCGAGCTAGCTCTGTGGAGGCTAACCACGTGCTCTAAAGATAATAGGTAGAGTGATCAATTGTACCTGGATAAGACAAGGCTAAGGCAAGGGAAGTTCTCCTCTTACGTGTAGGAACCTGAGACCTGGAAAACAACTTGCCGTGACCACTACAAACCAGAATCGGAACCAGAGATTGGATTCTGATTCTTAATCAATTGTGTCATGAAATCTTGCTATAAAAGATGAATAAAAATGGAAGAAAGAAAAAAATAATGCAAAGTAAGAAATGTAATAGCTAAGAATCCAGGGGACCTATTTAGAGGGCGTCTTACATCTTGTCCCTGTATGTACTACTATGTTCTTTTATCAATTAATATGGAGACATTTTAGAAAACATTTATTTATTTTTATTTTATGTGTATGTGTGTTTTCACCTGCCTGTATGTGTGTGCACCATGTGTGTACAGTGGCTGTAGAGGCCAGAAGAGGCTGTTGGATCCCCTGGAGCAGGAGTTACGGGTTGTTGTGAGCCACCACGTGGGTTCTGGGAACCACATCTGAGTTGTCTGTACAGACAGAAAATGTCCTTAACCACTGAACCATTTCGACAGTGCAATAGAGGAAATTTTAGTTGAGGTTTTTATATTTACTGATTATTTAAATAATTTATTTTGAGTGTCCTGTTAACATTTCTATTCACTGTTCATTGAGTCTTTCAAAAATATGCAAACTGATGGTTGTTTTAAATCCACTGAAGACTCTTGCAGAACACAAGTTCAGCTCACAGGACTCACATGGTGGTTCACAAACAACCTTAACTTCAGGCCCAAGGGAACTGACACCTTCTTCTGGCCTCTGCAGGCACCAGGCACACATGTGGTGCCCACATATATCTGCAAGCTACACATGCATACGCATACAATAAAATAAACAATCCTAGAAAATACATTAAATGTATCTTGGAAATAAATTAAAAGCATTGAAGAAATCAGTTATTGACAAGGTATCGACTACGAGTCATTATTATTAATTTGGGAATATTTGGTGACAGTTTCTAAACCTAGTTAATTATCCACATCAACATTCAATAAATAGCTAGGCATGCTATAGTTAATTACTAACAATTAAGTATGACTATGAACAAAATAGAAAACATGTCCTCAAAATACAATGTAACAGGAAAACATATTAACGAATGGTGGCCTGTAAGGGCACAGGACACGTGAAAACAAAGCTATGAGAATAAAGGTGGACAGTTATAGAATATTATAGTATGAGAGGACATTTAATCCTTTTATATGTGGGTAGACACATGAATATATTACATAAACACATATTTTGTATATATTCTGCATTTCTTTCTAAGAAAGCTCCCATTTAAAAAAAAACTTAGGATACTCTATGAAACATTTGCTACAGTGGAGAAGTACAAATAATTTTGGGAGCATGCAAAAGTGAAATGAGGTATGTTTATTAGATGAGGGTAATTCTCATGAATGGAGACTATAGTAAATGCAGTTGCTTACCCTGTGTGCAGAGGACATGTTCTAAGTGTCCCCATGGATGCTTGAAATTGCAGCTGAGCCAGAAGTGGCAGCACATATAAGAGAAACTTATAGAAGAGCATAGGAAGTGGGGGTCATAGCGAGGATAGCCATCGCCTACGGAGTGTGCACTGCTCACAGAACAGCCCAAGAGCAGGATCTTAGTCGTAATACAGCCTGGAAAGAAGTTTCTGTTATCTTATTTTAGGCATAAGAAAACTAAAATCTTCAGGAGTTGAGTAATGTGCCCAAGTTCCCAAGTGATAATTTGCATTGCCATTTCCGGTTCAATTCTGTGTAACCACAAACTGCATGCTCCTAGCCACCGTGTCTATGTCGACAGCCGCTCTCTTGTGACAGAAGCACAGGCGAAGGTGGGTATGGGAAACTGAGTAATGGCAATCCTGAAAACGGAATCTCTGAAGATACTGGCCTGCAGGCATGGGAAGTAATAAGAGTAACAAAAGTAAAATTCAACATGTGAGCATTTAAGGAGCATGTGCTAAACAAACATCATGGGTTGCTGAACAGGAGTGGAATTTGTCTGAGACACTGCTGGTCTTGGAGCACAGGACTGAAAGGCAGCACTCACCAACAGGGGCACCTGGTCCCTAACCCTGAGCACTACACATAAAAGAGGTGTAGAAGGCAGTTCTTTTTTTAAATGTATGTTTTGTTTATTATAATGTATTCACATTACATCCCGGTTGTTATCCCCTCCCTCTTGTCTTCCCATCCCTGTCCTCCCTCCCTCTTCTGCCTATTCCCCTCCCCCAGACCTCTGGTAGGGGGGGGCCCTCCTACTCCAACTGCCTGGCGGCAGCCTACTAGGTCTCATCAGGATAGAGCCTGCTTCCCCTTTCTCTGTGTGTCCACTAGGCCACCTTGTCAAGGGGCAGTGACCAAATCGTGGGTACCAGAGTGCATGTCAGAGGTTCAGCAACATCCCCCCAACCCCATGTAGAGAATCTGCAGTCCTTCGGTTGTATCAGAAAAATTGGGACTAGTGCTACCTCAAGACCCAGCTATAGCACTCCTGGGCATATACCCAAAAGATGCTCCACCATTCAAGAAGGACATTTGCTCAACTATGTTCATAGCAGCTTTATTAGTAATAGCCAGAATCTGGAAACAACCTAGATGTCCCTCAACTGAAGAAAGGATAAAGAAACTGTGGTACCTTTACACAATGGAATACTACTCAGCTATTAAAAACAAGGAAATCTTGAGATTTGCCAGCAAATGGATGGGACTAGAAATGATGATCCTGAGTGATGTAACCCAGACCCAGAGTGTATGTTACGGTATTTACTCACTTATAGGTGGATGTCAGCCCAACATAGATGTGGTCTGAGAGACTCCACCCAATGGGGGATGAGGACAGGTGCTGGACTCCAGGTGGATTGCTGAGAGTTGTAAGGAAGAGTGGGGGATGGAAGGTCTGGGAAGGAGCAGGAGCTCCACAGGGAAACCGTCAAGGCCTGAGGATCTGGACCCAGGGGGGCCTACACAAAATGACGCACCGGCCAAGGACAATGTGTGGAGAGAACCAAGAATACGGTTCTTCATGACGAGAGCAACGCCAACAGGTAGCAAGAATTCTCACACCCTAGAGCAAGATGCTATGAGGGCAACATAAGAGAGAGTGAGAACTGTTTTGAACCTAGTAACCTAGGTAACGTTTGCCTCCTCCCCACTTCCCACACACTTCAACAGGCCACGCAGTGGCAGGCTGCGTGGATGCTCCTTCACTATTCCACTCTCCCCTGGAAGAAGGAGTGTGAGCCCATTTGAGAGGGTTGTAAGACTTTACCGTAATATGCTAGGTCGGCTGGATAGACTTAAATGAAAAGAAACCCAGAACTTTGGTGTGAGGAAACTTCCAGGGATGATAGTACAGTAAATAGGTTAGAAAAAAAGCTTATAGCTTTTAAGAAAATTCTGGAAGGAGTGCAGAGGATGACTGGATGTTGTTCTGATGGTATGCGCTGAAGTGTTCATTAGCTTGAAGGTGTGGTTGCCATGAAGGTCAGGCATCTATGAAATCCTGTGTTCACTTGTGCATTCTTGTCATGTAGAGATGTCAGTTACTTCTGTGCACCGGCAAGAACAAATCCCAAAGTTACAGTTTTATTTTTTATATTTCTTTAGTCAATTAGGTTTATAGCATCTAGTAGATGTTTTCTTCTAACCTTTTTTTTTTTGCACTTATATATACTTTATCAAATACTCTTTGAATTAGCTTTCCCATGTCACTTAATCTCTTTTTTAATGGGTTAAATAAGTACTTGACATATGCTTGCTGCATATATATATATTCTTTCCCCCACCCAATCTCTATCATAAAGTTGAGAGGGAGTAAGTTGGGGCGTGGGAGAGGTTAGAGAGAAGAAAGGGAAGGAGGACATGATATAAGTATAGTTAGATCACAACTAAGAAGATGAAGGCCACGTGGAGAAGTTAAGCAATTCATCAGACCGGCGGCGTGGAGATCTAGAGAACACGAGTGGGCTTGGACATCACTGGCCAGGAAAGGCATTCTCAAACGAAGAGAAGTGAACTGAGAAGTTCTTGCAGAAAACCAGGGGACATGCAAGGAGATCTGTGGAAAAGTCAGGTTTTACAACCTGTAAGCTGTAAAATTCTGTTAGATATTCCTCATGATCAGTCAATCATGTTGCCATGGTGCCTGCCTCTGTGCTCCACTCACCTGGCTCCCCTTTCTCGTTGAGTGTTGTAAAGCATGGGCTGGCTACCCATCGTGAAATTTATTATCCTCTACACAAATCTAACCATTATGTAAAAATAAAAAATGAATCATACCTAAACAGTAGATGAGAAGAACAAATCATCCATGTCTTTTGGAGATTAATAGGGAAGGTTTTCTTTTGGCTGAGATGAACCAGAGAAATTGTACCACTTAGCTATATTTAATTGAGGTACAAAGAGAACAGATAAAATAACCCAAAGAAGTTTTAAGGACAATGGAATTTCCCCAAGTATAGTTGTGTTAGCTTATGGTTGAGTTATCTTGTTCCTTTGTTTTATACACACACACACTCACACACACTCTCTCTCACACACATACATACTCACTTAAGCATAGTCACACACATTCTTTCACATATACATACTTACACAATGTACACTCTCACATATACTCTGTCTGTCTGTCTGTCTGTCTGTCTGTCTGTCTGTCTGTCTGTCTGTCTCTCTCTCTCTCTCTCTCTCTCAAAACACATACAGGCTGGATTTTTATAGACAGATAATTCTCTCATAAACTCTGTGGAGTGGACAGTGACTGTTGTCTGGCTTTGTGAGGTAAGACACTGTAACTGACAACATAACCCTGGCCACAGAAAAGGCTATCACTTAGGCATAATGTCTCACTCTCGGCTGCAGTGGCTCACTGAGGATGGGCAGATGGCCCAAGCTAGGGCAAAGTGCACATCCACTCCTAAGTGTTTTCCTCGCTGTCAGTAAGTAGAACACAAGTTTCTGTTGGAGTTGATGAGGCGCTAGGAGTGAAGGATGTTAATGTCAGGCTCCTTTTCTCATAGGGAAAGATCAATCGGAGTAAAATAAAAGAAACCAACACACAAAAAGCAAAAGAAACAAGAAAGCCTTAGAGGAAGAGCTGGTCCTTAAATCCCATCCTTTCTGACTGTAGCTTTGCTTTTCTCGGCTCCAATTCAACATCCCTGAAATGTTTTGAGCAAGACATTTTGAACTGGATTTCTTTCAGTTGCTTCAATTATTTTACTAGTGAAATTAAACACAAACACACCACACACAGAGAGATCACTAATAATGAAGTTGAAAGTCATTTTCCTCAATGCCATAGAGTTAAGTGACAATGAAGAAACTAGAAACTAGATCTTTCTGCCTACCTCTCCTTGATCTTAACAGACCTCTTCACATCATGATAGCTCAAGGAAACAAACAATTGAGGACTTATGGACAGGGGAGGCATATTAATGGTAAGAGTCCTTTAAGGAACTAATTGGGAATCCTTCCTTTTCTGTTTCTTTCCTTTTTTTAAAAAAGTAGTCCTTTCTCTTTTTCCTGTCTCTTCCTTCCCTCTTCCCCTTCTCCTTCTCCATTTTTTCAGAACAAATTCATCTCAATGTCTTCGCCAAATGTAGCACAGCTCATAGAGAAAGACACTTCTTCCATGCAGAGTAAATGTTGATGGGTAGATAGGGTTTAGTGGGAGACTGAAATAGACCCCAATTTCACTGTACTTGCTATTTTCTCCTGCTCTTCTGTTCTTCCCTCTCTGAGTCGGTGACTCACCAACCTTGAAAACTCAAGGGAGTCCCAATAGCAAGTCCCAGCATCTGTCCCAATCCCCCGCTGAGTGAAGACTCTCAGTGGGCATCCACGTTGGCCTAGTATCCAATTATAAGTGAATCTGGGTCTGGGTTAACTCACCCAGGATGATCATTTCTAGTTACATCCATTTGTTTGCAAATTTCAAGATTTCCTTGTTTTTGATAGCAGAGTAGTATTCCATACTCTAAATGCACCACAGTTTCTTTATCCATTCTTCAACTGAGGGACATCTAGGTTGTTTCCAGATGCTGGCTATTATGAATAAGGCTGCTATGGACATAGTTGAGCAAATGTCCTTGTCATGTGGTAGAACATCTTTCAGGTATATTCCAAGGAGTGGAGTAGCTGTGTCTTGAGGTAATCGTATTTCCAGTTTTCTGAGAAACCATCAGATTGATTTCCAAAGTGGTTGTACAAGTTTGCACTCCCACCAGCAATGAAGGACTCCAGGTGAGAGTGGTATGGGAGAATGGGGAGATAGAAGGACCCAGATGGCCCATGAACCCTACAAGAAGACCATCAAGTCTGGCAGATCTGGACCCAGGGGGCCCTGCACAAACTGCTGTACCAACCAAGGACAATGGATACAGTAAACCTAGACCTCCTATTCAGATCCAGCCAATGGACAGCACATTCTCCACAGTTGTGTGGAGAGCAGGACTTACTCTGACATGGACTCTGGTGCCCCCTATTCGACCACTTCCCCTTGGTGGGGAGGCCTGGTGGCACTCAGAGGAAGAGGAAGCAGGCTATCTGGATGAGACCTGATAGGCTGTGATCATATGGTGAGGGAGGAGGTCCTCTTCTGTCAGAGTTCTAGGGGAGGGGAGTAGGGTGAAAGAGGGATGAAAGGGAGGAATGGGAAGATACAAGTGAGGTGATAACAATCTGGATGTAATATGAATAAATTATTTTTAAAAAAAAAAGAAAACTTGAGGGATTTCCAAACAGCTCCTGGCAAAACTATTGTGACAGTTGTCAGGGGGACCTGAATCCATAACATCAAGTGAGAGGCATGAAAAAACAGAACAAGCTCACCTAGAGCTTTCCAACAATTAAAGCTGAAAATGACTCTCAAGCATATGTATAACTCTTCTCACTGAACTCCTGTCCTGTTTGTTTAGGGGACTTATGTCATCTGTCCTGCTTGTTTAGGGGACTTATGTCACCTATCACACCTCCTGATGTGTACTACTGGAATAAATCCTTGAGTCTCAATATTATGTAACTCTTTTAAATATTAATGTATTTTATTAATATATGTTATTGGATATGAATATGGATATATATATTATTTTTTTATTTTTTTATTTTTTATTTTTCATGTGTCCCCTGTACAGTATCAGGTCATATTGGACACAGACATAATTAGGTATTATATGATAGGGAAACTAGTGAGAGAAAGTTAGGGACATGAACTTAGAAAACTTATTCATTCTAAAACAGCTATTATCTGAACCTCAATAAAGAAAGTGTTTTTGTTCTATTAAGAGATGATATTCTTTGTGTTTTGACTGATGAGTACATGTTCATGTTTCATGAATGGTAACCTCAGGCATATAAAATCTGGCTCTAAAGAAATGCTTAACAGCAAAGCAGTAGGACACAGCCCATTTAAAATAAACATCCAGAGGCCTACAGAGGGCAAATGGTAACCTGGAAATAATTATCCTATTGTTAAAGAATAAATAACACATGGAAAATGTAAGCAGTGGGGGCAAACTTCCTCTTTTTCATCAGTATGTTATTCTTTAATTTTTAAAAAATTGACAAAACAACATTTGATTGAAATACCCTGCAAGTTAAATTAGCAACCTAGTAATTCTTTGCTATTTAATATCATTTAAGTAATATTATTTTATGACCCATACTTCTATTATTTAAAATTGTTCACTAGAATACTAAATGGCAGTACTTAATGTTAATCTTTAATTTTTACAATTTAAAATTGTTTATATCTTAAATTCAAGACGAGTCAAACATTTAAAATAGAAATTAACATACACATTTATGTGGATGCTAGGTTATATACATAGATGTGTATGTGCACATCATCATATATGATGGCTATGCATATGTAATTTTACACATATATGAACATCTCAATCAAGGAGAATGTTGGATTTATTTTATAGGCTCATTCTGTCCTCTTTCCCTCAGCCTCTGCCTGTCTCCTTTTGATTGTTTTCTAAGCTTTCTGAGGAGGGTTGTCTAGACTGCCACCACTTCCCCTCTCAATCTTCCTCCCACCTCGGTCTGGCTTTCGTCTCTACCACCCCACTGAAACTGTTTTCACCCAGAGACTCGGCCATTAAATCAGAGGGGACTCTTGGTTCTTACTTGACAGCCGGGGGGGGGGGGGTGTTTAACACCACTCTCCACCCTCCGCAAGCTTGCTTTCCTCGGAGTGTGCTCCTAATGGAGACTCTACGCTTCCTTTCCACATCTCTTCCTAATCATTTGTCCCTATCTTAAGCTCGGCTCCCTTTTCTTCTTCCATTTTCATAATTGTTAAAGAAGATTTTTGTCATCCTGTTGCTCGAATGGAGACAGCCATCGTCTTTGACCCCTCTACTCTCTTTCTGTCTTCTTTCTTACCCGACCAACTAAATATATCTTCACCCTGTCCTCACATCCCTTCCCACTGCTGCTATCTTAGTAAACACTCTCATTATCTTTCACCAAGTGACTACGGGAGCGTGCTAATTCGCCTCTCTCCTTTCCCGCTAGATTCCTGGTCCACCATCCATCATACATGCCACCACTGCCTTGCTGTTACGCCCCATTCATCGGCTTCCTGCTAACAGCAAGATGAAGCCCAAGCTCTTTGGGGGTAGATGATATACCTGATTTTCCTTTCTTAGAAATTAGACCTCACCTTCTTCTTCAGTCTTACACATCATACTTAGGTATCAGACTCCACCCTATTTCCCACCCTTGTCCTCCTGGCCTTCTGTGCATACACATCTGCATAGATCAGCTTTTTTTTTTTTGCTACCTAAACCAGGTGGCCCTTTTATGCTAGAATTTGAAAGCCCCTATTTGTACTTTATCAGCTTGGTTTTCTATACATCTCTTAGATTACTCTAGAAACTTCATTGTCTGTTCATCTCCCCCCTGCCGCCTTACCCCCTAGACCAAGAGAGAGTTTCTCTGTGTAGCCTTACCTGTCCTGGACTCACTTGGTAGATCAGGCTGGCCTTGAACTCAGAGTGATCTGCCTGCCCCTGCCTCCTGAGTTCTGGGATTGAAGGCGTGCGCCACCATGCCTGGCTGAATTTATTCACAGGTATCAATTCTATAGGCACAGTACGTTACAACTGTATTTTTTTTAAAATGATATTTTAACAGACAGGCTTTCTTTCTGTAGCCTTGACTGTCCTGGAATTTGCTCTGTAGACCAGGCTGGCCTTGAACTCACAGAGATCTGCCTGCCTTCTCCTCCCAAGTGCTGGGGTTAAAGACATGCACCACTACTACCGGGACGCAACTGTATTATTTCTGACTAGTTCAGTGTCTACATGTCTTTATTCTACCTCATTTATAACTTATCTCAAACAATTCAGACAGATTCTGCAGACATAAAAACTGAACACGTATCCTTCACAAAATCCTCCAAGGGCTCTTCATAGTCAAGAAATAGCCTTACCCCAGGAAACAGCCCCTACCCCTAGCTGGCTATCTAATACCAAGTGGCCATCCCTGAAATCATATACATGTAGGTAGCATCATATGGACTGAGCAGCTTGTATTTACATAATTAGGCATACATATGTTAAACGTAACTATATATATATAATGCATCATATAACAATAATTAAAGAAAAAGAGGCCATAAATTTGAACGAGAACAAGGAAAGGAATATATGAGTGGTTAGAGGGAAGGAAAGAAAGGGGACAAAAGTAATTATATTTTAATTCACAAGTGCAAAGTATTAAACAAGCGAACAGTATAAATTCATTTGCGTGGCTCTCATGAGCTCCTTGCTTCTGGCTCCTACTGAAAAGACGCCTATTCTTTTTTTTTTTTTTAATGTGTTTACTTATTTATTTATTTATTTATTTTTTCTTTTTTTCTTTTTTTCTCCTTTATTAATTTATTCTTGTTACATCTCAATGGTTATCCCATCCCTTGTATCCTCCCATTCTTCCCTCCCTCCCATTTTCCCCTTATTCCCCTCCCCTATGACTGTTCCTGAGGGGGATTACCTCCCCCCTGTATATGCTCATAGGGTATCAAGTCTCTTCTTGGTAACCTGCTGTCCTTCCTCTGAGTGCCACCAGGTCTCCCCCTCCAGGGGACATGGTCTTACAATTTCTCTACTGCTTCAAACACCTGCATCGGTAACTGGGCACTGGAAATAATCTTTCCACAAATGTTGTTAACTATAATTTTTATTTCCAGAAGATGAAATTTAATAATAAGAAGTTAAAAGGTAGGACTGCAGACCAAGGAGCTTAAAATTTAGATGTAGGTAGCAGGTGTCCACTCCTATTCTCTATGTTGATCGCTATTCAAAGGAAAAAAAAAATCTAAGGCTTCACAAAAATGGCTGGATGGCAAAAGACGTACTGATGGTTCTTATGAAAAATTAATCACCTTTCAGATATAAGTTGTAACCTAAAGAGAATTACTGGCAGCTAGTTGATAATGCCATTTTCCTTAAATCAGTTATTAGTCATTCCCTTAAAGTGAAAAAAAATATCTAAAATGATAGATAATTTGGTTTTTGTTTTTAAATGAACTCAAAAGCCCTTGAGTTCTCTCAGTTAAAGCATTTTTCCTTCTGTGTTATACTATCTTCACAGAGCATCGTTTGAAACAAATTTATGTTTTGAGTCCTGGCGGTGCTCCAGAGACAACATTACCAGCAATGACTTTTCTTCCAAAAATCCAGAGAATGCAGGGAGAGCTTAATCTGGGCGCAGCTAATTATACGTTTGTAAAGCCTTCTGCTGCTCTTTCTTCCTCGTGTGTTTATTTTTAACACAAACCTATACACTCTACCCACTGCGGTGCAACCACAGTCACAACACCTAAACTTCAGAAGATGCTGCCTCTTACATTTATTTATCCAGCACCCAACAAATATTTATCAAGCACTTGCATGCAATAGCCTCGGTTCCTACCTTCACGAAGCTTACATTCAAATAGTTGTATGGAATTTACGGAATATTTATGTGTTGGGCTAGGTGTTTTTCTTTGCATCATCACATTCGTGTTTTAAATTTCACCATCATGAAATCCTATCACTGTTATTATATTATTTACTGATACACAAGAAAGCAGGAGATTAGGGAGACCATAATTACGACAGGAATCAGTGTATTTAATCCAAAACTCAAAAGTGCTCTTCTTGGGAGAAAAGACTGGTCATTTATACAATGCAGACCCTGGAGACATTAGTTTTAGTTGATAGTTCTGTATACGCTATTTAAAAGAAAAAGGAGTCAACTGACAGACAGAATTCTTTCGGGTTCTTTCTTTCTTTCTTTCTTTCTTTCTTTTTTCCAAGGGAGGAACGGTTTATTTTGGCTCACTGTTTCAGAGGACACGGTCTATTAAGGCTGAGGAGATAGCAGTGGGAGTGTGGAGACAGAGATGGTTCAGATGGCCTGACTGGATCAGACCACAGATGTATAATCCTCAAAGGCTCACCCCCATGAGCTCAACCAAGCCCAACATCGCAAAGGTTTCTCAGCCTTCTTAATACAGCCAGAAGTTGGGAGAACCAACAACTCAAAGCCTGTAGGGACACTGCCGATTCAAGCCTCAACATACACCTTAAAATATTTCAACAAAGCTATACATTCATAATTTTACAGATACAGTTTTTCATTAGGGAGACAGATATAATCTATAAGAGGATTTAGACTATGAATCAGGTACAATTTAGTCCAAACACCATAAGAAGACTTTTAAAGAATCAGGAGACTTTTAAAAACATGATTGCTCAATCTTATAAAATGAATTGATCCTTCTATAGGCTTAGTTATATTTCCTATAGTCTTAAATTATACTGCTTGACAAATAGCATAGATATTAATGTAACTTTCTGAAATTAGGTTAATTGTAAACAAATTATAATGTTAGCCAGCACTACAACTGCTTTGTAATTAGTACTACAAAAGTAGCAAGTACAAGGAGAAGAAGTACATTGTTTAAATGTTCACCTTGTATTTGAAGGAGAGAAGGAATTTCATCAAAATGTGCAGCTCTGGGGTATGACTGATATTAAAAGAGGTTATGTGGCTAGGACTGCAGCAAAGATGAAGATCGCTATGAGAAAGGTGGAGCCCATGCAGTTGGCAAGTCTTGAACTGCCTACAACCAAAAGGCAGGAGAAACAAAAAGAAGACCTTGCAGATTGATTGGAAGAGAAACAGAAAGCTCTGCATTAGCGTTCTTAATATGTGGCGAACTAGTTGCTTGCTGCTGTGATCTTTTTTTGTTGCTTTTAATCTGCCATTGTAGGATTATCATGAGGTTGTTCAAAGCTGAAGTCTGTTAAATATTTGTGCCTCTATCTTCCCTTTGAGTTCCATAGTATGATTAGTCAAGTCTCCTCCTACAACTATAGTTGTTGCCCCACGCTTGAAGGGAGGAAAAGAACTCATAAGTATAATTGCAGTATTTCTTAATATAAATTATTCAAAGCAGAGACACAAAAGAGGAATTTTAAAATCTTGATATCTGCTTTATCCCTTAATTGGAAAAGCAAGGTGGTTGACAATTTTTTTTTAAATTGAAATTTCCATGAATTTATGTTACTATAATTCTTGAAAATCTTTAAGGAAAAGATGTGCTTGCTTTTTTCCGTTTTTATCTTTCTTCTGCTTAGATTTTTCAGTGCTAGTTTTAAAAAATTATTTATTTATTTGCATTGGTGTTTTGCTTGCATGTGCCTGTGAGAGGGTGTGACGTCCTCTGGAACTGGAGTTGCAGTTGTAAGCTGCCATGTGGGTGCTGGGAGCTGAACTCAGGACCTCTGGAAAAGTAGCAAGTGCTCTTAACCACTGAGCCATCTCTCCAGCCCTGCTAGTTTTTTTTAAATGTTGAAAACACTCAAAGTATTTATTTAAGCTTTTGAAATTATGTAGTGAATGATCATTACAGTGACTTTTAGTCTCTGTACAGTAAGAAGCACCCCAGAACTGCTTGATTCTATGTAGACACGACTTCCTCTCTCTCTACGCTCCACTCTCTGGGAACCTGTTCTACTTTCATATATATATAGAGGGATAGTCACTATCTTAAAATCTCACATGTGGGGAGATCGCATAGTGCATCCCTTTCTGTGCCTGGTGATATTAATTTTTTCCATTAATTAATTAACTTACTCACTTTACATCCTGATTGCAGTCTTTACATCTCCCCTCCCAGTCTTACCCTCACACCCCCTCCCCTCCTTCACCCCTTCTCTGTGGAGACGAAGACATTAACCTTCTGTGACACATCAAGTTGCAGCAGGGCTAAGCACATCCTTTCCCATTGAGGCCAGACAACACAGCCCTGCCTGGGAAAGGGCTCCAATGGCAGGCAACAGCCTCAGAGATACTGACTAAAATGAAAAAACAAAACAAAACAAAAAACAAAACAAAACAAAAGAAAACAAAACAAAACCAACCCCCTCCCCCCAAAGAACTGCAACACATCCTTGGTGGTTCAAATTCCTACTCCTGAATGTAGTGTTATCAGACAAATGGGAAACAATCTATCCTATGTAAGCTACTGGAGTGTGAAAAACCAATTCTCAGCTGATGCCTCAAGTAATGCTTTCTCCGCTTTCCAGTTGAATGATTTAAAAAATGTGGATCACTTTAAAATTTAGTCCCTACTGCAGTGCAGTCCTGTCATACTGAGAATTCTCATTTCGTGAAATCCGGTGTGTGGATCTTAGAACCTGAGCTGCTGGTGTTCTGTTCAGGAAGTTGTGTCCTGTGCCAATGAGTTTAAGGCTCTTCTCCCTTTTTCTTCTAACAGATTTAGTGTGTCTGGTTTTATGTTGAGGTCTTTAATCCTCTTGGACTTTAGTTTTTTTCAGGGTGATAAATAATGGTCTCTTTACATTTTCTACATGTAGGCATCCAGTTAGACAAGCACCATTTGTTGAAGATGGTATCTTTTTTCCATTGTATGATTTTGGCTTCTTTGTCAAAAATCAAGCGTCCATAGGTGTATGGGTTTGTTTATTTCTGGGTCTTTGATTCGATTCCCTTGATCAACCAGCCTATTTCTATGCCAGTGCTATGCCGTTTTTTATTACTGTTGCTCTATAGTATAGCTTGAGATCCAGGATGGAGATTCTTCCAGAAGCTTCTATAAGGCAAAGGACACTGTCAATAGAACAAAATGAGAGTCTACAGACTGGGAAAAGATCTTCACCAACCCCACATCTGTCAGAAAGGTAATATCCAAAATCTATAAAGAACTCATTTTGATTCCTGTCATAGCACTCATCAATGTTTGTGTGGAGTTGCTAGAACTACTTTTAATGGAGCTGTTGCATACACCATTTCTACTAACCCACATTGTCCTCAGAGTAGGCACCTTGGCTGTTTTTTTTCCCCCAGTCAGGACCTAAATAATACCTGGTACATATGAGAAATTCAACAATCATTTGTCACATGGATAAATGGTTTAATAAGCATTCCCCTGAAAAACACAACATCAAGGTAGAAATTCTGTTTATTTTATATAGGCTACATTATTGAAGCTGCTAAGATATTTGAACACATTTGTATATGAAACATTTGTAGGTTTTCATTATTCCTCCTTCTGACCACAGCTATACAAATAATGATTCAAAGATAAACCTGAGCTAGGCCGATGGTACTGAGGTGTCTAGAAATGAAACATTTCAAAATAAAAACTAATGCATGTCTATTATTCCTTTGCTCTTGTGGAATCACAATATGCTTTTGGTGACATCATATTATTAAACCAAAGATTACCAAAGAGTAAACAGCCTTCTTTTTGTTTCTTGTCTATTCTTCCATCGGTTTTGCAGTTGGATACAGTTAGAATTAGTGCAACTGTATGATAAGGTTGGTAGAAGTACGTGTGCTTCTTTGAAATCAACTGCAGGACATTTCCACAAGGCAAACCCTGTGCAAGGCCTGTGAAGATGAAGCCTTTCTTCCCGGAGCCGACATTGTCACGTGTGACAGTTTAGAACCGCTGACTCCCCGTGTCTTTCTGGCCGCCCACTTGATGCTTGTGAAACAACAGGAAAGCTACAGGAAAATGACTGCTTTTCATTAATGGAATCATATATAACTAAGAAAAACAGAGAACTCGGGAGTTGAACTTTTTAATATTCCCAGAGGCATCAAGCTTCATTCCCATCTCACTATAGAAATACTTCCAAGGCCTTCCCTTTAAAACGTAACACTTTTCTAAAGAGAAACGAATGAAATTATGGATTACAATCTGCTAAGTGTAGAATTTTTACATGCCTTCCGGGGTTCTTCCGGGGATAGTGTTCTTCCGGGGTTTTCTTTTGTAACGTGCCATTCACGCATGCTGTATTAGGATATATGGCGACAGAAGATCTTTTAGGATCTTCCCTTTATAATGTAATCGAGACAACACTGATTTGAGTGATATCTCCTTTTCAGCCCGAACAAAGGTAGAACTTTATTTTGATAGTATTGGTGAAACATTTTTTTTTTTTTTTAGTTCTTAAAAAAATGAATTTCACTTTGTGTGGGTTTTGCTGCTGTCAACCAGTCTCCTATTCCAAGCAGCCCAGTATGACTTTGGGGGAAACATCCCATCAAGTGTGATCTTGGCGAGTGGTAGTTCCTTCCGGCTGCCAGGGGTAGGTTTTTATTCTACTGTACCAAGCATTCAAGTTCTCAGAGACTGAATATTGAGCTAACAATGAAAGGTTATGGATAAGAAAATATATTTTCCATAACCTAAGCATGATCATGTCTCTTATCTTTTAAGTATTTTCTAGTGTTCTCAAGTTAGATCTACTCTAAACTCGTTTTTTTTTTTTTTTTTGAAAAATGTGGCTTCTCTTACCTCATCTCTTAGAACCTTGAAGATTTCTCATATCTTAAGCAATGTGGACTACTGTTGTGAGTTGACTTGTGACCTGGCCAGAAAATGTGCTGAAGTTCTGACCCATGCCTTGAATAGTCTGTTTTGGGTAATAAAATCTTTATAGTGCAATAAAATTTAAGACGTGTTCAGAAGGGTGGTCTTTAATTCAGTATGACTTGCAATCCTTATAAGGAGAGAAGTTAGAAGAAGAGAGACAGGTATAGAAGACAATGTCCTGGGACTTCAACATTGGAACAATGGACCTATTCAGTAGGGAATGCCTGAGGGTGCTAGACAGCGGGTGAGACATACACAAGTGGTACTTCATAGTGACTTAGAGGGAGCACAGCCTTGCTGACACTTGGTCTCAAGACCTGTGAGGCAGTTCGCTTCTTCTATTTAATGTCTGGTTTTTAACATTTTGTTATGCAAGCATAGGAAAACAATATGAGTATCTGCTTTCTAAGAGTCATGCTTGTCTTCATTTGTTTAAAAAAAAAACCCCACAAAATACAATGTGTCAGACATTTTGAAGGTTTTGGAAGAAGAGTAAGCACTGTGGCTTTTTCATGAAAGTGTGTACATTTGAATTAGGCACTATAGGAGGTGTGTCCTTTAGCAGGCAAAGTTTAGTGGACACTGAAGCGTAGATAGAAGGGTGAGACATGTAGATAACTTAAAAATCATAATGTGTGTGTTCATTCTTTGTATTGGGTATGAAGACCTAATTTCAGAAACATAATTGCCAATGGATTGGTTTGCTCAAGCTCCTTCTACTAGCAGGAACACACGGAATGAATTCTGTGTGCTCACTTCAGTGTTCTATATTTGGCCTCCCTTCAGGAAGTCTCACTTTAGGGGTAGGTGGTTATTCTCTAGAACAAGTGTCCCTGGACTGCTGGACCCTCCATGCTCTAGAAACTGTACAGAGCAGAGGATAAGGCCAGACATCACAGCATCCGGGAACACAGTGCAGAAAAATCACGATTTTTAGTGTCAACCTAGGCTACAGAATCTAGGCTGGAACTAGGTAGCGAGAACTTGTATGATAAATAAAATAAATTGAATCAATGAATAAATAAATAAGGCACCATAATGAGACCATGAGCACTTTACTGATAGTTTTACTAATGGAAATTTTGTAGTAGTCTTTTTTTTTTTTTGAGACAGGGTTTCTCTGTGTAGCTTTGGCTGTCCTGGACTGCTTTGAGGCTGGCCTCAAACTCACAGAGATCTGTCTGCTTCTGCTTCCCTTGTGGTGGGATTAAAGGTGTGAACCACTATCACTCAGCTAGTGGTCTATTTTTTAAAGGTTTATTTTTAGTATTCATGTATATGAGTATGTGTCTCTATGCTGGGCATTCATTAGCGCAGGTATCTGAGTCCACAGAAAGGAGTCAGAGTCCCTGGGTCTGGAGTTATAGGCAGTTGTAAACTGCCCAGCATGAGTGCTGGGAACCAAACTTGGGTCCTCAGTACACCCTTAACCACTGAGCTGTCTCTTTAGCCCCAGGACCACAGTCTTTGTTATTATTAAGTCATTAAAGGAATGATATTTTAACAATAAAGAGAAATAAATATAGGCATTTAGATAATTTAGGTAACCTATTATCTAAAATTAAAAAAAGCTTTGCGCAAAAAAGTATCTTTTTCTAAGTTCCTCAAAGACAAGGGAAAAAGCAATTTGTGTTCTGTGGGAGAAAACAGAGCTTTAAACTTAAAACCCAAGAGAGAGTTTCTTCTAGCATGGTCGATGGGCCTGCTGTCTTCAGAGATGGATGAGAAGAGCGCTGAACACGATGGGTTTTTAACACATTTTCTCATAAACATGCTTGAGAAACAAGAAATAACAGTTGTGCCAAAGATTTTCCTGAGCCTCTCTGAGGGAACAATTGTCCTTTTTATAAAACCAGTTGAAACACATTTGTTTATACACAGAAGCTTTCTCTTATTTTTGGGACGATGCTTTTGGCTAAAGGAACCATACGGATCCAAAAAGGTGGACATGGTTCTGAGCTGGGAGAAAAACACATGCAAAGTCTTTGGGCTGGAACTGCCTCCAAGATTTCTCTCTTTACTCTTTGCATCATGCTTAAAGATTATAAATATACTTTAAAGTAGGAAAAAAAAAAAAGAACAGCTAATAAGACAAAAAACAATTGAGTGGCTGCATTGAGTCAACATGGTTAAGTACTTTGAAAAATCTGTCATAGTTTAAAATAAAAAAGATTGTAAAGACAAGAAGAAGTATTTATTGTAACACAAGCTAGGAAATGCATTGTGTGGGGCTGCTCGGCGGAAAGAACTTCACTGTGGTAGGCTCACGGATTAAGACTCTGTCTATGAACTGTCTGACTTTCCATGACAGCCTGAGCCTCAGGCTCGGGATTCCTGCAACTCTTTAAGCATCCCACGTTTTCAATTTCTGAACCTTAGAAACACTATGCCTCTCTGCTGCCCATCCCCTGCTCCAGGCAAATACCAACTTATTCTGAGCAGAGTCTCCAGTTTACCCTACTTTACCCCAGACATCATTTAAACACGTTACAGACATTGCTGTGCCCGATTCTCTCAACAGTTCTTAGAGGTAGTTGTTATTATTTTCAAAACCCCATTTTACAGTTGAAGAAATAAAGCAGAAATATCTGTAGCTAGCGGGAGAGAAGACGGTGAGGAACACTGTGGAGTTTGAGCCTGTCTGTTTAGTGGATACTTGTTCTTAGCCATTGTTCTCTGCTTTCCCTTTGAGAACCTTTCTTGATCCCCTAGAACCAATCAGTGTAGCTATATATGGTGGCACGTGTCTGTAATTCTAATATTTCACTCAGGAGAATGCAACAGGGTTATAAATTCCACATCAGCATGAATTACATAAGCAAGTTTGAGCCCAGCCTATGATACATACAAAACCCTTTCTCAAAAGGAAAATGACAAAGAATTTATCAATCCTATAATATCTACCAATATTCCTAAAATTTAATGAATAGATTCTAACAACACTAAATCTTGAGTCTTAAGGGGAAAGAGCTGAATATATTTACACTTCATACCTGCTACCACACCTGAATAATTTGTAAAATTCAATCAGAAAAAAAAAAAACCATGAAAACCGAAGATAGATAGATTGTTCTGTTAAACTTGAAAGTCAATTTCCTTTTATTGTGTCTGAAAAAGCATGCTTTTCATTAAAATACAAGCCTCTAAACATTTTAAAGACAATTATCAGTTTCCCATTAAAAAAATATGGCAGCGCAAAAATACCAACCTCTCCATAAAGGATAGTGCACCATTGTGCAACCAGAGGTTTTCAGGAAAAAGCCTTGCTCCAGGGGTCCACTAATCCAGGTTTTGACACTCGTTCCAACATTCCACTTGGGGAGCCTAGTTACACTGAAAAGCAAAGTACAGAGGTTTATTTAATGTGGCCATGTTGGGTAAAGAAATAAATATAAGGGCCCAGAGACTCCATGTCCATCTTCAGGGTACTGGTGTGGCCTTAGGTCTGAGCACAGAAAACACTGAGGCACAGGGAGCAAGAAGTGGGCATAATTACAGTCATGGTCAAAGTGTGGTCCAGTTGGTCACTGCCCCTATAAGGTGTGCTGGCAAACTGCACCTGCCATCCTTCTGAGAGAAATTTGCTTCTTATGAGATGATTACTTCTACTCCTGGGTGTAGCGCTACCATCGCAGATAACTGCCCTTGTTTGGGTGTAGTCTGCAGGCTCACTAGTTGCTTGGGGGAATTTGAGTCCCATGCCACAGAGATGTTTATCTATCAGTTCTTTTGCTCCTGGAATGAAAAGAGACTCAAAGAAGGCAAGGGGGCAAACTCAGAGGCAGAAGGGAACAAAATGGAGTTAGTTAGGCCAGTGCAGGCATTCTTCTTCAACCCCCACCCCTGCTCCCACCCTCCATCCCCTGCTAAGCCTCCAGCTCATTTCAATGAAGGATTAAGGGCCAAGGGTCATTTCCTTTAAGGGCCACTTCCTGATGGCAGGCGGCATTGTAGGAATATTTTAGGTAAGGACATGGCAGTGTCAGAAACTTGCATTTCCTAAGCCCTTTCCTGGAAAGGAAGCAGAGGTCCTTTACTATGATGATATGGGGTGTGTGGGTATTGGGGCTTCCATGTGCAGGAAGTTGATCAGCTGCAAAGAGAAGAAAGTGAGGAAAAATAATAGCCCTGGGCATGAGAAGGAGTTGACTAGTCAGTTGCTGAATCTATTGCAAAGGACTGGTGACTGTCTGTGACTCTTGAGGCTACAAGCACAAAACTCTGACCTGATAATATAAGAAAACAAGTTCCCTCTTGGATAACCCTCAAAATATCCAAGAGCATTCAGCACTGGAGGACCACCTTGTGAGTTTGTGCAGCCTCTCAATTTAGGTGGGTGATGGCCCATCTGCTTTGATTAAAAGAGGTTGTAGTAGTTTAACTAAAGTTCCTACCTGTGACTCTGTAACAACAGAGGGCGCTGCCGGGGTAAGTAAAGGTAGGTAAGACTACAGGAGCCTCTTTCTGGTTTTGTTTGTTTGTTTTGAGACAGGGTTTCTCTGCGTAGCCTTGGCTGTCCTGGACTCACTTTGTAGACCAGGCTGGTTTCGAACTCACAGCGATCCGCCTGCTTCTGCCTCCTGAGTGCTGGGATTAAAGGTGTGCGCCACCACGCCTGGCAAGGAACCTCTTTCTGTGATGTCTAATTTTTCAATGTTCCAGTTATGTTACTGCTGGCTCCTGAGATATGATTCTTCTGAGAAGACCTGGCAATCCCGGGTACCCCACCTCTGTGGTTCTCATGGCGTAGGATGTGGCCCTGTTTCCCTAGAGCAGTTCTGACAAATGAGCCATATAGACTCTGACAGGGTTAACCATAATACACATCTTTTGAGGGGCAAAAATTAATCTGTTATTGGGAGAATCCCACAACAATCATTAATTTTTCTATAGCTAACCTGCGCTCCTCAACCCCCTCTGGCAGCTCTATCATGCTAGGTGTGACCGATCTGCTCACCGGTTAATGCAAACACATGCCATTTTTTTTTTCATTTAGAAACATCGTAGGATTCTCTTGCACAGAGAAAGGAAAGAGGTGTTCTCAGACAGGTAAAAGAAAGCAGGTGAAGGAAAATGTCCAATCTCAGACAATTTGACGAGTCTTTGCTATATACACATATTGACTGGCTAGATTTTTCTAAGGCTCCATTAGTGGCAGAGAGAGGGAGCTCCCTGCACACCGAACTAGCCTGTTGGTAGACCTCATAAAACAAGTCTAATTTGCAAGCAAGTACAGTGGCTTTAACCAGGAATAAGAAAAAGACATAGAAAGTTGAGAGTGGCAACATCTCAGTTTATGATTATGTAAAGTGTCTCCTTTAGAGATACTTGAGGTCCTCCAGGATGGTTGCCATCCAGTGAGATGAGAGTACTGCTGGTCCTCTAAAGAGTTAGGAGGTTAATTTTCAGAGGCCGCCATCTTTACTCAGTTCATGTGGATACATAACTTGACTTGTAAGTTCTAACAAAGTGTGAGTGGTTGAGAGTATGCCATCAGGGCATATCTACCTTTCTATTAGTTGGTCTTCTGGGTTCCAATTTCTCCATGTCTTTAATAAGATTTGACCTCCTAGTTGAGGAGGATGTATGCTATCTGTAGGATAGGACCTTACCTTAGGAAAACCAAGCTCATGTACAGAGGTTATAACTAAGTTGTTACATACAAAGCTTGTTTTCATGGTGGGGAACATAGTAGCTCTTTTATGCAGACTTGGAAGGGTCACTCATAGGGTAATTGTATAGGGCTCAATCCAGCCTATCTTTAGGAGCCACTCAAATGCAGAGAAGAGTAGTGAACTTATAGTCTGTGGACACATTTTAGTTAAAGTCTTTTCCAGAGCGCGGCTCATCATTTCCATCTTACTGCTGACTGAGGCCTCCAGGCAACATTCATTAATAGTTTCCAGTCAGTTCCTGGGGCTTGACTCCAGTGTTATGTTACCATAGAGACAAAGGCAGGGACATTTTTGTTATTAACAGAGTTGGATATACTATAACTGAGGATGATGTCTCCTTTAGAAGATATTTTCTGTCCTCGTTAGATTCTTTTCTAAAACTCTGTTGAAAAATATATCAACAGTGACTAGGATACTACAAGTTCCTAGTGGCCTGATCATCTGGGTGAACTACACTGGTCAGTCTAAGAGGCATATGCCCCACCATGTTGGGTCTCCTAGTTCTCGTCAACGGTTTCACTTTGGGTTTGTTCTTAGCGCAGGGGAGGCATGTCTGAGTTACCTCACTTATTGCTGGTCATCTGAGCTGTGGCCTAAAACTTCAGTGAATGTGTCTTCCTCATAATGAGAGTCTTGGTGACTAGAGTTAGATAAAGCAAGCACAAACTTTTCACACAGCAAGACATCTCCATGAGAGTTTGTCTTCCAGTGAGAAGAGTTGGCCCTGATCTTTGACCCTTGGGTCTCCTTATGTCTACTTTTGAATATTGGAAGACTGATGACTGAAGTCATTTATTTCAAGTATTAGGGGTGACAAAAGCATAGTCCTAGTCAACCAGGCAGTAGCCAAAGACTGTGACAGTTTCCCTTTTGATGACCGGGACAGTGTATGATAGCTACTTGTTTTGGCATAAAGTCAACCTGTTCAGGAGTTTTATGTATCCCAAAGATGCTTTATCCTTTATTATTAGAGATCAGAAGTCTCCTTGCTATTCATATAGACCTTAGGGCATGGGAAATCAAAGAGCCTATTTGAAGTCAGTAGAAATGTTAAGACTTTTCTGTTATGCAAACTTTAGAAGCCCTGGCAAAAACTATTTTGGACATATGTCTCTACCAGGAGTGGATCTGAGTCAGTGACCTCTCGTAAAGTTACTACTGCATGCCTGGCCATGGCTTCCTTTGTGACCGAGGAAGTTGCTTTCATCTGTGAAGTGTTTCCCCAATGCATCTGACTAAATAGCTGCCTTGTCAGGTCTGGCTGGCCATGAATACAGCATCAAGGACTTTCACATATGTTTTGATGCTTGGCTGGAGGCTCATGTTTTGTAGGCAGCAGAGTGGCTGGATTTAAAGCTAGTATTCTCTGGTGGGTTATCTGACAAGAAATTTTTTTAGCCTGCTAGCAGTTAGTCAGTGTTTCTTTTTCCTTTCTTTCTAGTAAAGTGATACCTATATGGTTTATATACAATAATAGATTGCCCATCAATAAGTTTTTTAACTTCTTTTTTAGCACATCATAAGTGTCTGCTATTGTCTAGAGATAAGGAGGCCATCTGTAAGCTATGTGCTAGAGATAAGGTCATCCCTGGGCTAGGTGACTGAATTGCTTTGAGAAGTGAGCAAAAAGAAACTAAACAAGAACTCGCATCCAAATTCCTTCTCCTCCTCCTCATTATTATTATTATTTATTATTATTATTATTATTATTATTATTATTATTATTATTATTATTATTATTATTATTATTATAGTTTAAATAGTTTCTTTAGGTTAGGCAGTCTCAAGGTGGGTACAGATGCTAGCTGGCCTTTGAAGGTTGAAAAGCAATTTTCTACTCTATTGGCTGAGTTAAGGACTCAGGACTCATCCCAACAAAAGCTATAGATATTTGTTTTTAACCCTTGCTCTTCCTTAGCTTGCTATCTTCAAGAACTCCTCAGTTGTTTGCATGCTATGGGAACCAAAAATTGCAATAGCTATTTTTTCCCCTGGTCATCCATTAGACCTTGTTGATGTTTTATAAAATGGGACACCAGGTAAGCCACTTGTTCCTTCTGGGTTTGTATTTTAGATGAGGACACAAGATACCATCGCTCAACAAGGCAATTAAGGACATGCATGTGTTTTCTGGGAAAAGATCCTAAATGAGACCAACTTAACTGTAAACATTTCAAATTGTTAGTCAATCTGTTACACAGATGATGATGAGTATTTGGATCAAGGGAGTGGTACCCACCTGTACTGAGGAGTGTCTTTTGATTAGAGTCTGCTCATCTAAAGCCAAAAGGTACCTGTGACTTGTCAATGAGAAAGCAAACAAAAGCAACCTGTAGATCAGGGCAGAGAGCCAAGCCCTTTATCCTTTTCTGATTCAGACTGTAGGATTAGGATCTGAAGAGTGAATTTCCTGGACAATTTCATTAATAGGTCCACAATAAACTATACTCCTCTTTTCAAAGTTTGTTTTATTTAAAGAATGAGAGTCTCACTTTATAATTATTGGGGCTAAGAGTTGGGATTCCCTTGAGTGCCTCTCTTTTTAGAGATTATTTCTTTAAGTGGGCATCTGGTGCTTCCTTTCTGAAAAGAACATTGACAGACATGTTGTGGATGAAGAGCCTCTTCAGGTGGCACTTTTTTGGGGAGTTTCTCGAGACAGGGTTTCTCTGTGTAACCTTGGCTGTCCTAGACTCACTTTGTAGACCAACTACAGCGCTCTTCCTGCCTCTGCCTCCCAAGTGCTGGGATTAAAGGCATGCGCCACAACGCTCAGCTCAGGTGGCACTTTCATCTGCACTTTTTTTTTCTGGGAAGAATGATACTTGATCATTAAGTTTGCATAGTTTATCTCTCCCCTGCAATGGAACTGGATGGGCATTCTGGCACACACAGAGCTATCAATCAGGTGCACACCACTCAGGCTGAGGGCAGCAGCTGTAGGAAAACTCATTTTTGGGATTTTCCTAATATTGGTACAATAGGCACAGTTTGGCTACTTCTTTTTATAAAGAAAACATTAAAACAAAAATATAGTTTGTGCATTGGCCTGATTTGTGCATGGATTTTCTTTTTCTCTGCCAACTGTCTCTACAGCTCCTATGGATAATTTGTGATTGAGGTCGAATGGGCTGCAAGAGTTCCAGGTGTGCTGTGTCTTCTGCAAAGCCACTCAATACTTTGGCTGTTTGTAAAGCTAGTTCTTTTGTTTGAGAATTTGGCACAATATATTTTCTAATGTCCACTCTCACATTACAATATACATTGATGTAAATGTACCACAGTTTTTTTATCCATTCTTCAGTTGAGGGACATCTAGGTTGTTTCCAGATTCTGGCTATTGGCGAATCAGGCTGCTATGAACATAGTTGAGCAAATGTCCTTGTTGTGTGGTGGAGCATCTTTCAGGTATATGCCCAGGAGTGGTATAGCTGGGTCTTGGGGTAGCACTATTCCCAATTTTCTGACAAAGTGCCAGGTTGATTTTCAAAGAGGTTTTACAAGTTTACATTCCCACCAGCAATGGAGGAGTGTTCCCCTTTCTTCACATCCTTTCCAGCATGTGCTGTCACTTGAGTTTTTGATCTTAGCCATTCTGACAGCTATAAGATGGAATCTCAGAGTTGTTTTGGTTTGCATTTCTCTGATAATTAGGATGTTGAGTATTTCTTTAAGTGTTTCTTAGCTATTTTATCTTCCTTTGTTAAGAATTCTCTGTTTAGTTCCGTACACTTTTTAAATTGGATTATTTGGTTTGGTAGAGTTTAATTTCTTGGGTTATTTATATATTTTGGATATTAGCCCTCTGTTAGATGTAAGGTTGATGAAGATCTTTTCCAAGTCTGTAGGCTGTTGTTTTATTCTGTTGGCAGTGTCCTTTGCCTTACAGAAGCTTTTCGGTTTCATGGGGTCTCACTAATTAATTGTTGATCTTAAAGCCTGAGTTGTTGATATTCAGGAAGTTGCCTCCTGTGATAAGGAAACTTTGAAATTTGCAGGCAAATGAATAGAACTAGAAATGATCCTCTTAAGTGAGATAACCCAGACCCAGAGAGACAAGCAAAGTATATACTCAATTATAAGTGGATATTAGCCACATAATACAGGATAACCACACTACAATACACAGATCTAAAGAAGCTAAATAATCAGGAGGACCCTATGGAGAATGCTTAATTCTCTTTCAGACGGGCAAACAGAATAGACACCAGAGTGGTTGAAGAGAAGAAACAGGACAGGAGCCCACCACAGAGGTCCTCTGAAAGACTCCACCCAGCAGGGAAACCAAAGCAGATGCTGAGACTCATAGCCAAACTTTGCAGTGGAGCACAGGGAGTCTTATGGAAGAATTAGGGGACAGAAGGACCTGGAGGGGACAGGAGCTCCTCAAGGAGACCAATGGAGCCAACAAATCTGGACCGGGGGTAGGGAGAGGGCCTGCAGAGATTGATGCAGCAACCAAGGACCATGCATGGTGAGGACCTAGACCTCCTGCTCAGATGTAATAGATAGGCAGCACATCTTCTTGTAGGTCCCATAATATGGGGAGTAGGGACTACCTCTGCCAGGACTCTGGTGCCCACTTGATGATCACTTCTCCCTTGCAGGGTAGTCTTGCCAGACCACAGAGGAAGAGGATGCAGGCAGTCCAGATGAGACTTGATAGGCTAAGGTCAGATGATAGGGGAGGAGGGCTCCCCTTTTCTGAGGACTAAGGGAGGATGGAGGTGGGGATGAGGGAGGGAAGGTGGGACTGGGAGGTGACAAGGGAGGAGGATATAACCAGGATGTAAAGTGAACAAATTAAAACAATTTAAAAAAAATCCAACAATATACATTGATTCTTTCTTACACACCTTCTCCCTTTATTGAACAGGGGCTCTGAGTGCAGAATTTTCACCATGAATGCTTTGTATAGAGATGGTACCTTGCTCCACTTTCCTATTTTTTTTAATCATTAAGGACCTTTTCTTGTAAGCTATGCTCACCAATAGAGAAGGACTCAAGCCTCCAGTCTTCTCTGTAATTTTTACCTAATATCTAGGGCACTCTGTCTAACTGAGGTTATGTTGACCTTCCAAATATTTTAGAGGATTCTGGGTCCTAGGCTAGTATACTTCCTGGAAGTTTGATATATTCTTTTTAAACAAGCTGAGATGTCCTGTTTTCCCTTGTAGTAATTTTACCTTATTGAAGTTTCATAGTTAGGCATCCCTTTCCTAGAGCTCTCCCAGGGGATTTTTACAATAACGATCAATTCTGAGTCTGTCAACTTCGGAATTCTGTCCTTCTTTGGTTTTCTTATCTGTAGTCCACTCTTGGATTGGCCTGTGCTGGGGTTAGCTGGAAAAGGAATTTATATTAATATTTCTTATTTATCTTTGATTAAGACAAGACATGATATATTTGATGTTATATCAGCATTATATTTAGAAAGGCTCACCAATCCAAATAGGCGTATGAATAGAAAGTAAAAGCCAATAAAGATTTTCAGTCATCTGGGATGATCATGATAAGGAAGAAATATCTTTTCCAACTTAATACAACAGAATTGGAAAGTAGAGTGGAAGTCTAGCAATAACCCATTGATTAGCCTGGGGGCATTTAGCCTTCCTACTGGGTAAAGTCCCTGTGTCAGCCTTCCCATCCTGTTTGGATTGCTCTGTTACTAAAGTGAGTGCCCTGATAGGATCATTTCAGATTCACCTACACATCAAAGATGCAGCATCTCTAATGGTACTCCAGAAAATTCATTGACTGACAACTGATGTGCATCAGAAGAAGGTAGAAGGAACTGGCAAGAGGGCTCAGTGGTTCAGACCATATACTGATCTCAAAGTGGACCCAGTTTTCCTCCAGCATCTATGTATATGGCTCACAGCCACTTCTAACTGTTTCCAGAGAAATACAATCTTCTGGTTACCTGCATTCATACACACATATCCCTAAACAGACATATAATTAAAAATGATCTTAAAAAGAAGGTAGCAGAACTTTTGGGAGCAGGGCAACTTTAGTGTCTAATACGGTTAGGAACAGTCTTTCTCGCCTTCAGTGCCATTGCCACTGGGGAGGGGAATTTAGCTTAGATGTTTGTGATGCAAAATGGTTAATATTAATTTTCTGCTTGACTAGATCTGGGATCAACTAAAAGGCATGCCACTGGACACTTCTGGGAGGGATTTTCTTGTTCAGTTTACTTGAAATGGGAAGGCTTACCTTAAACATAAGTGACACTTCCTGGTGGCAGCCCACATAAAAGAATATGGAAGAAGGAAGCTTCACTTTTGCCTGTTTGCCTTAACTCTGGCTGGCAAATTCATCTACCCTGTTGCTGTGTACTCTTTCCTTGATATCAGATCTCAGGATGTTTGGGTGGCCAATGTGGGCTGAAGACCAATGGCTCTCCAAGAGTTCTTCAAGCCTTCCGCACGGAGTGGGACTTTGTGCCCACCTTCCCTTCTCCATGATAGGATTTTGTCTAGCTTGCACTTGCACAGGTCTTGTGCATGCTGTCACACTCTCTGCGCATTTATATGTGTACCAGTTCTGCTGCATCAGAGAAATTTTTCTTTAATTTATTCACTACTTCTGGTTCTCATAATCTTTCCACCTCTCTTCCCGTGTATATTGCTGATCCTTGAGGGGAAGGTGTGATAAGACATTCTCTTTCAAGCTGAGCAGCATCCCAAAGTCTCTTATTTTTGGAAATATTGGCCATTTGTGGGTATCTGTTAATTGCCATTTACTTCAAGAGCTTCTTTGATGAAGATTGAGCCACACACTGTCTGGTGTACAAGTATAGCAATATGTCATTAGGAGTTCTTCACTGATATGCCTATTTGGCAGAATAACAATTTTTACCTATGTTTATCTATGTTAAATTTCTAGCTGTGTGTTAGCATCATTGACACTGTCACTATTAGGTTCCAGCTCATGGGAGGAACTTTAAATATAATTTAAAACATGGTCCGTTCTTCCCACTTATGGCTTAGTAGCTGTAGTTGGGTCAGTCCTCTAGAATTCCTCCTAAGGGGCTTCCTGAAAGCACAGGGTTAGATTTTCCCAAGGGGCACAAATGATAATAGAGGTCTCTCCCAAACCTTTGGCTTCTTAAATACATCTTTCACTTTTTCTTACTATTTGGTCCCATAGAATTTTAATTTTAATCTTTCCTATCTATAAACAAATGGCCTGAAATCTCAGATAAAACGTAAGTAAGTAAGTAAGAAAGAAAGTAAATAAATAAATAAAGCAGACCACAGTTACAATTAAAATTTAAGCTTATCTTTTAAAAAAATTTTGTTTGTTTCTGTGTTTTAAAAAGCTACTCAAACCCAGAATGGTCTCAGAAAGCTCAAAAGAACAAAATAGCAAGAATCCAGTCACAAATTTTAAGAATTTCTGCTCCATGGCAAACGGTATAAACAGATTTGTCTCAGAGCTCAAACAAGAAGTAAGAGCAAGGCCATTTTGCACCATTAGAAAAAGGATTTATCAGAGATTTCTCCCTGAAGACTTGGGAATCTAACCACATCATTCTCTGCCTCACTGAATAGAACTAGAACACAGACAATGCCGGCCAATTGGGAAAGATCTAAAAGAGTGTTTCTACAGCCATGTGAGACCATTCTTTCTTTTCTGTCTCTTCTGGTACGACGTGACTAATGCCACAAAGGCATTTTCTCCTGCTTGGCTTGCTAAAGTTTTTTTTATTATTGTTAGTGTTTTTAGAGTCACTGTCTCTACTCCAGCCATTCTAACAAGCTAGGCCAGGCAATCCCAATGCACACATCAATGAGATGAATAATGGTGAGAAGCAAAGATTTACTTAACAAGGACACACTGGATGAAAGAACAAATAAAGAGACCTGGTGACCCCAGGACACTGATGCAGGCTTTCAAACTTAAGGAAAGGAAAACGCAGACACGAGGAGCAGGCATAGTTAAGCAGTTCTGGTCAAGGGGTGGTGTGGTAGGTCACAGTGTCAGTTTTGGTTTTGTAAAGGGGTCCCAAGGAAGTTATCATCGTCACTGCTGGAGGTGAGCATTTGGTTCCCCTAAGATGACTGCATCTGTTTATTGGTTCATGTTGCTTCACTCTTATGGGCAATGGCTTCCGTTGTGTGCAGTCTGGAGGCTCACCAGTTGGTTGGGGTAGTCTGAGTCCCTTGTCACAAAGATGTTTATCAATCAGTCTGTTTGTCCTTGGAATCAAGGCAACTATAAAAAGAAAGGTTAAGGTGGTAAGCTCAGAGCCAGAGGGACAAGTTGGTATTAGGCTACTAACCATTTGCTGCCTTCAGTATTATTGTTGCTTGTTTTTTTGTTTTTTAAATCATGTTTAAGGTTTAAGTAAGTAAGGAAATCAACCACACGGACAGGAAAGAAAATATGCTAAAGAGTCCACCACGACAAGGAGGCAGGCAACAAGCAACATGCATGACGGTAGAGCAAAAGGTTGAGCTAATTGTAACCATGCAGCAGAGAGAGCAAACTGGGAGTGGGGTGGTGCTATATATCCTCAAAGCCCACTCCCAGTGAGACACTTCCTCCAGCAAGACCACATCTTCTAAACTTCCCTAAACAGCTCCACCAACTGGGGATCAAGTGTTCAAATCCCTAAGTCTATGGGGGACATTTCTCATTCAAACCACGGTGCTATTCCACATCCTATGAAATTGACAATCAAGATTATTCATCACCTTGCTTAATTTACAATTTAGGATTTTTTTTTAACCGAATAAACATGTGTAGCAACATGTTTTAGGACAAATTCACAAAAGTCAGAAGAATTATGGTTCTGAACCCCAGTCAGGGGATTTCCCTTTGCATGGCTCCTTAGTAGTTGTAACATTGAGGGTTCTCATTTAAAAGTCGGTAGACAGTCTTATTTCTCCAGCTGGATCCTGTACCACGGATTTACGGGGTGTCTGTAAGACACAGGGCCAATGTCAAGTGCTGGGAGCTAAAACTAAGTCATAAGTTTTTCTTAAACTAGTGAGAGGGATGGGAAAATTCTGAAAAAAGAGATTGACAATCAAGATTTCATCCATATTTCTTTGTCAAGTATAAATAGTGTGGTGGGTTGAACAAGAATGACCCCCATAGACGCATATGCTCGGATGGTTGGTCTTCAATTAGTAGAACTGTTTAGGAAGTATTAAGATGTATGGCCTGTTGAAGGAAGTGCGTCACTGGGGGTAGGCTTTGAGGTTTTAAAGGCCCAGGCTTAGGTCCTCAGTCTCCGCTCCCTCTGTCCTCTCCTCCCTCCATCTCTATCTCTACCTTCATCTCTCTTTGTGTGTTTGTGTCTGTCTCTGTGTCTGTCTGTCTGTCTCAGTCTCTCCGTCTGTCTGTCTCTGTCTCTGGGTCTCTGTTTCTTTCTCTCTCTCTGCCAGCTGCCTATATATCATAACTAGCACAGATACTACGTTCAGTATGGATAGAGGCATACTCGACTCTGCCTGAAAGTGTTATTCTTTAAGATAAAACCTCTCCCTCCTGAATCCTCACAGCCTCAAGTACATCATAAAGAAAAAAGCTGCTTACAAAATCCAAGCGGTTAAGTGGCAATAATGCATAAAGCCCCAAACAACTTAAAGGGAGTCTTAGGGACTGGATCCAGCTGTTCAAGCTTGGCACCAAGTACCTTTACCCACTGAACCACCTCACTGGTCTCTATTTGTGTTTCGACTAATTCGTGAATTAAACAAATACTTGTATTTGCTAAATCTGAAAAAGGCCAGTGTATGTGTCTTCTAAAAATGCACACCAAAATACTGTCAATTTTAGATCAGACTTTCAGGTGGCCTGCAAGATGGCAGAAAAGATGAGAAGGGTGATGGGAGAGCTGTAAAAGAACTCATGGACCACAGGTAATTCTGCATCTTTTATTCTGGAGAACAGCAATCTTCATTACATTGAAACCCACCCTTTGCCAGAGTGCTGTTGCTAACTTCTTGCTATACAAAAGGAACTTAAGTACCAGTTTTCCCATGTTTGTTGTCCACCCAGTTTCTCAGTGCTGTCCCTGAACAATGTCCCGATGGTGTCATGTCTACACTTTGTTGGGGGAAGAGGCGGCCATGAGGTCCTAGCTGACTCTAAGACGTACTTCCTGACGGTGGGTTCTCACTGACACATACATTTAGCAAATAAAACATTTGAAGCGAGTCAAGAAAAGCCTGTGGATCCAAGCCTCAGTGCTGCCCTATAATTACCAAGATTGAGCTTCCTAGAGGTTTTTTCCCCCCTCTTCTAAAATCCATTGCTTAGTGTTTCCCCCCCTACTCTGTGGGCACAGTGTCTTTAAATGAGTGCTTCTTGGAGACTGCAACATGAGTGACTAGGAAAGCCACCCTGGATTTGTAAATACCGAGGAGACCACACATGAAGTAGAGATACCAAATCATTATATCTGATCCTTGTTTAATATTACATGGAGTCCATCTCTGGTGCTTTAGTGTATTGAAATGTGAGGAAACCCAGGAGGTATTCATTTCAAATGCCACGACCACTTTGAAGAGTGGGGGAAGTCCTTTTTTTTTTTTTTTTGGCAATGCGATTTGTTTTTTGTTTTTTGTTTTTTTGTTTTTATTTTTTTCCCAAACCTGCATTCATGAGCTGCAAAAACTGCAAACACAGCAGTTAAATAAGTCATCTGAGAATTAAAAGTCAATCATACCAAAGAGGGACAGCCCCAAGAGGATGCTACGCTCTCTTCATAAGAGGCAGAAAAAAAGGGAAGGAGTTGCAAGGAATGAAAGAAGCTAAACTGCTAGATGTTTGTAGGCTTCCAATCCCACCACAGTTTCAGAGGAGCGGCTCTTGCTGATGGTTGGGTCCTGCCTCGTGCTGACAGTTTACAAATAGGAACAGTAAGCTTCCATTCCAGGGCAGACAGCTTGGAGCCTTCTTCAGAAGCGTTTTAAAACGAGACTGACAGAGCTTCACAGGCATTCCAGGCAGTAGAGGATGATGCTAGTGCTCCAGGAATACAATATGCTGGGTCTGTTGTAGGCTTTCACCACCGGCAAACCCTTACTGTAATAGCAAATACGTCTACAGTTGGACTCCTTGTTTCTTGGAATTTGGTTCTTGCAAATGGAAAAAAGCAGAACAGGGTAGCTACTGTAAGCATGCCTTGCTGTTTCTTTGGTGCACCATTTCAACTATGGACAGTCATCGTCTACATTGCCCTGAATCTAGACACACACACACACACACAACACAAACACACACACACACACACCCCATATAATTAGTGGAAATGTTCATTAAAAAAAAATAAAAAACATATATAGACCTCAGCCAATGCTAGGTGAGACATCATGATAGACAGGCTTGACAGATCTGTGTGATGAGGTCTGACCTGTTCCTTAGGAGCTTTGCAGTCAGGGGACTGCATAATCTCAACTCCCAGACTCTCTCACATGTGAAATGGAGATTCAGAAGACAAGTAGCTACTACTGTTGATGGAGCTGTAGGAAATCAGATACTCAGCAGAGGTGGCTCTTGGTACCGAAGCAGCAACTCATGGGGAGGTGGCTAATCGAAGGGAAAGCCACATTTCTGGGCTGCCCATGTGGTGAGAGAAGCTGGCAGCAGAAAAGCATCAACAAGCCGGGGTTTGTTGCCACCTCTGCCTCTGCCCCAGCTTAATCTCTTCAGCCACGTATGGAACACGAGGATAATAGTCTCGTGTGTGTGTGTGTGTGTGTGTGTGTGTGTGTGTGTGTGTGTGTGTGATGAAAGAAATTCTAGGTAAAAATTTTGATTATCCTTTGTGGTATATAATTAAGTGCTCCAACTGTGCTACGCATCTCTAGCATGATGAATGATATCTTCCATTACTTAGTTTCAATAATAGGCAGTCCTGGAAAGACAATCTTAAGTGTTTGATCTAAACCAAGAGGTAGAGATTCAAATTTATACTGTGATGTAAAATCTATTATAAAGAAACAAAAATAAAAAAACATAAATGTATGAACTGGGGAACAAAACCCAGCACTACATGCTAATGCTCCAAATCCCCTCATAGGCGAAAAATGGTTCTAAGAAGGGTCTTCTGATTTTATTAATGGAGGCTTTATGATATTTCTGAGGGGTGGACACTATTATAAGCAATTAAAATTACAAGGCAATGTCAAGTTTTATCCTAATTTTACAGGTGAGGAATTTTGGTCAGAGAAGTTAAGGAAGTGACTCAGTGTCACACAGTAGGCATCAGAGAATACAGACAAAGCAAAAGCATTGCTTTACTAGGGCCTCAGGATAAAGGAAAGGAATTTGAGGAAGGAGATTATAGTCGAGTGGAGGGAAAGTTAAGGGCCCAGCAAGCATAGCTTAAACAATTCTAATAGTGCTATAACAAAACCAAGTTACTCTAACCTAAAATACAATGCAAACCCAATTGGTTAATTGGAAACGTGTGTTATCCAAATGGGGCTTTAAAAATAAGAGTGGGCCCCACTAGTGAGTCTAACTTGTATGCTATTTTGCTCTAAGGTTTCAGGAGTAGGAAACAAAGCACTCAAATGAGGGTCTAGAGATGCTATCCAGGTGGGACAGTGTTATTGGTGTTGTTGGGGTCCCATGCTGGGCCCCAGCAGTCCTAATGAGCTGGGTACCACCACACCTCCTCACCAGAGTAACCACAAAAAGCCTCAGGGCTAACAGCTCAGAGCTACCCCATTTTCTGAGAGTCGCTCCCAATATACAGGGGCACTGCTTTTTTTATTTCCTTTCCTTAAACTTCCTTTAACAAAATTTCTCTTTCTAAAAATCATGCTTTTTGGCCCATAAATTGGTTCATTCTTTCAAATTTCCAGATGAGAACCTGGAGCCAGTGGTAGCTTTGTGTGGCTGTGGCCTCCATTGGTTCATCTCCTTTGTCTAGGCCCAGGTAGGAGGAGAGGGGCTGCCTTCTTTAAGCCCTTCCCACTTCCTTAGGCTATGAGACTGCGTGATCTCTCAAGCAGGTTTGGTTTCCCACAGCATGCTTTGAATGCTTCCAGGAACTTTCTTTAGTCCGAAGAGAAACCATCCAGGAAAGATAAAGGCCAGTTGATTCTTTAGGACAGCAGAATCAGATTCTTCTGAGAAGACAGAAATGGGTGATTCTGCATAAAGTTTCTTCTCTGTCTGTGGAAAAGGAAAGCATTTCCCGCACTTGCTTGGTTTCTCAGAAAGACAAAATTCTATGTCTTCACACTCCGCTTTTGTTGAGCGTCTACACCCTACTCACTGGAGTTGGTATGTCAAGTAATCAAAACCGCACAAGATTCAATCTCCATGTTCCACAGAGGCCCAGATTGCAAAGAATTCAATGGAAACGATCCTATGGCTTTCTTTTCTTGGAAAACATAATCCTATCATCTTCATAAAGATTTAAGAAAACAAAAAAGATCCAAACTTGAGGATGGAGCCATGATACTCATATTATTCACCTTCCCACTTCGAACAAATATAAAGCACTTTATATACATCCTAAACTATCTTCTACCCGATGACAAAGAACAAGAAAATAACACAGTCATTGATATGATAATACAGTCCATAGACTGTAAAATCTGGGTGGGAACCAGTGCAGGTCTGTGTCACACATGTTAATGTGCTGAACAATATAAAACTGTCTCTAGAGCTCTTACCAGTAAGCAAAGCCTAATTAAACAATCTCTGAGGGTCTAGAGATGCTATCCAGGTGGTTTAGTGTTACTGGTGTTGTTGGGGTCCCATGCTGGGCCCCAGCAGTCCTAATGAACTGGACACCACCACACCTCCTCACTAGACTAAGCAAAGAGACAAACAACCATGAAAGGCAGAGAATTGGGATTTCTTCAATGTGGCCACTTTGGAAAGTGGAACAAAGAAGTGTAGCGCCCCCTACCCCAAGTCCTGACATGAGATTTATGCCTAAATAGAAGGTAGGAGGAATGCATAACTTCTGGCCAAGATGTGGCCTTTCCCCTCATAATGGCTCCAGTCTCTTCTACAAGGTGATATGCCAAGTTGTTGGGACAGCATGAAATATCCTTCTGCGAGACAACTTTTTCTCTGGGCTGGCACTAGGTCCGGTCTCAGATTCCTGGAGCAATTTCATCATTTCAATAGTCTGGTGGTCAAAAAGAGGGGGTCTGAGTACTTCTTAGATTATGGTCATTCTTTCCAGGTTAGGATTCCTAGCTCTACTGGCACAAAGGAAGCAATGGTATCAGAATGTATTGGGTAAAATCTTGCAATTGCCCCGTAGCAGTTTTGTGAGCCCAGGGAATTATTGAGTTCCTTGAAGCTTCAGTTTCTTTACCCATGAAATGGAAGCAACACCTACCTAATGTATTAAAATGAAAGCCAGTATGTGAACAAGAATAAACACCATGCCAGCCTGTAACAGACATTCAGTAAATGCCAGGCTGATAACCAGCAGGGGGTACTTGTTATTAAAAATAAAACATACAAATAAGCAAAGGCACTGCATTCTAGAGTCAACACGTAGTTCTGCCTCAACATAGGGCAAAGGAGCAACTTTCTCCAGTTGCAATTAGGACTTTTCTACATTTTTAGTGACATTTCTGACTACTTATCTTCTATCAGGATAAAAGATGCTGAGGGTGAGCTATTTGCAGACAAATAGTGGGATGACATCACCAACTCCATTTTACTGATAAGCATAGAGGGTACCGAGAGATAAGCTAACAGAGTGCCAAGAGTTCAAAGGGCGGCCACTATCTCACAGAAGCAAGACCAAAGGCAGAATGGAGGTATAAAGTGAGAGTGTGCTGAGAGCCGAGCGCCTGCCAGTGTTCCCTAGAAGTGATGCTGAAACAAAACAGAAGCCCAGTGGTACTGTGTTGGCCTGCACTTCCAGAATGTGCTCTCTGTCTGTGTATATCACTCACCTACTCACTTATAGCTACCAGGGAAGACACTTGTCTTAACCGCATTTCTCTCGTCGGCAGACTCGCTCCTTTACTGAGAAACGATGTGGTGCTATTTGAACTCTTCATGTCAGCTCTACTATCACTGGATGTCACCGCTGTTCCACACAGACAGGGGCAAGCAGCTTCCCTAGGAGATTTCAGCCATGGCCCACCCAGTTCCTTAAAAAAAACAGATCATGATGTACCTTGTCAGAAAAGCAAAATACTCCCAAAGCGATCTGGCACTGCTACTGCTATTTCCAGACTTAAAATCCAATTGTTCTAAATCCAAGAGACTGGGGAGAAGGCCAGGAAACCCCTAAGGCACAGAACTATATAGTTTAATCTTAGACTCAAACAGCAAGATTACCTTATGAGTAAGCAACCTTGTTCTTGTTATACATGTTATAAAACAACCAAACAAAATCTGAAAACTCCCAACAAACCAATAACCGAATCACAATAAATAACATGATCAACTCGTGAAGACTTGCAGAAGTGTTTCTTTGGTAAATGAACTCCAATATGAGCTATTGTTGCTGCCGTTCTATGGACTTCACGATCAAGAATCATCAGTAACGGAATCTGTTGTGGCTCTGAATGCGATCTTCTCAGCGACCCTTGAACACGGACAAGCACAGCCGACCACACATTTTAAGGCAATTACAGACACAACTGGAGCATTGACAGGGCATGGCATTGTAATAGAACCACCTTGTTATTTCCGAGGTCACAGTTAAGTCCTGCTGCCGCGGTGGCCCATCAGTGGCAGGAAAAGACTAATCTCCGAGGAGGAAAGTCATCCTGTCGTAAGCTTGTGGTGGATGGCATTTGTCCTTGTGCAGCAGCCAGAGTCAGACAGTGTGCTGAAGCACTTCGTTTTTTACGATTGCCTCATGACAATGTTGTGGTTACTTCAGCAGGGAACTGATAAGTGTAATTGCTATAATCACAGGATGCATAGGATGTAAATGTTTGCAGGGCAATTAAAAACTATTTGCCTCTTCGACCTTAAAATAAACGACACATCTGAACTGCCAACAAATGGAGATTAAAAAAAAAAAAAAGCAGAGGAGCATTTTAAATGGCAAAAATGAAATGATTTATTGAGCATTCAGTTTGTGGTTAGACGTGAACACAGAGGGAAAGAGTAAAAGATTATGAATCAGGAGAAATATGTCACCAAATAACTAAAAATAACTCCTCTAACTACTCTGGGTGTATAATGCGCACGCTGTGACTGTGTGGCGCTGTCGGTTAGCAAGCTGGTGCATTGTTTAGGGCCAGGCTTCACTGCCAAGCTCCTATTGGAATTAATCAGGGGCTTGCTTCATTTGTTAAAAACTTGGAGGACAGTGGTCAGAGCAATCATGCTAGTTTCCCTTTGATGATAAACTTCTACTTGTCAGTTATCCGATGCATATACAAGGACTTCCTGTCCGTCACACTTACCAAATGACAGCCTGCTTCCTTAGAGATGACAAGGTAATGAAGTTTGACAACAATAGTTTTAAAATTTTAAGTTTTAAGTTTAGTGTCTTACAAGTTTTGCCTAACTTTATGTTACGATTTCAAAGTCAACCAATATAAGGTTGTAAGTAACATTCGTATTTACATTTGGTAAACTAACTTAAAATGTAGCGTGGGTCTCACACAAGATCTTACCTACATTAAAAACAACAAAACAACAACAATAGGTATTTTGATGGATTTTCCTCTTGTAGTAAATTCCTTCATGTAGAATTTAGTGAGGTAACCCAAACCCCAAATGACATACATGGTATGTACTCACTTATAAGTGGATATTAACCGTTAAGTACAGGATAACCATGCTACAATCCACAGGGCCCAAAGAAACTAATTACAAAGAGGGCCCAAGGGAGGATGCTTGAATTTCACTCAGATGGGGAAAGAAAGTAGGTATTGGAAGTGGATGGAGGGCGGGAACTGGGGAGGGGAGCAGGGTTGGAGATTAGGAGTAGGCAACCCCCCCAACAATCATCTTTCTAGAAAACGTTTCTACAGAAAAATCTTCACTGAACACCTTAAAAAAACAGCTCACGTCTATATTAAATACACATTCTCTCCAGGGATCAAGTGGGAGGATCGGGTGAGTTGGAGGGAGGCGAGGAAAAGAGGAGTGAAAGCAAGAAATACTCTTGTTTTTGTTTTCATGCTACTAAGCACAAAAGAAAAATCTACCAAGATGGAACAAGAAAATTACTTTGGAGCTGGCTAGTAAACTGAATATCCACCTGGAGATGGCGTCACTTTCTCATTTTTACTTTTTATTCTTAGCATCTTGCCAGCACTTCTTAATATAGTCATGGAGTAAAAAAATTTTCACGGGTCTCATTTTTTTGCACTTACTATCTCTCATTCCCAGGTAAGTGGGTTTTTAAAAATAAGGTACCCTGTGCATTTGTGGATTCTGTGCCTCACTCATGGCCTCGGTGGTTTACTCCGTGCATTTTTCTGTGGTTAGCCACTTAACTCTGAGGCTGCTTTTCACCTTATGATTCATGCTGTCCTACTCACTACAACAGGCCTTGGAGCAATTGTTCTGGTGTTGTGGAACGTGTAATTATCTTCTTATAATTTCTGTTTTTGTCCCTTACCCTGCACACCCTGGTTTCCTGCCAAATATGAAAGGAAGAGTTCAGGACTAGTATAAAAGTTATATCTGCAATATAGGGGCAAACATAGGCAGACCCGGAAATCCAAGTATCAGCTTGTTTGGCTGTCCCTGTAAGTCTCAGGTATCACTTAAAGGTGACAAGACAGAATTTCAGTATCTGTTGTGTCATCACCACTTGACTTTCTTCCATAATTAAAGATCATTAGGAGTCTTCATATCCAAGTCAATTTGTTATTTCAGTATTGTCAGTTACTATTTATTTATTAATATGTATGTCCATGCGCGTGTGATGGTGCATGTGTGCACACACATACACACACTTTTTTATTCTGGGTGCCATAAAATATGTAAAAGCATTAAAGGGTGAAGATCTCAGCAAAAGCATTATAGCTACGTGCCCGGGCATGAGCATGGGTAGAGGATTCTGGTACCTAGTCTCAAAGAAAAGGTTTGCTCAGCCCCCAGACAGTGCCTTAGCATTAAAAAGCTCACACTGCTGAATCTAGCTTCTACTATGCTATGATAAAGCTGTCTGTTGGCAATGGCTGAACTGTATAGGCTGGTTCCCAAAGGCAGAAGCACCCGGAAATGCTTTTTGAGAGCAGTGATTGCTAAAGAAATATTTTTGTGGTTTTGGGTTAGACTTTAACTGAAGAGTTCAAGAGCTGGGATGAATGGGACCACCATGTGGCATGTGATATAGCTGGAGAAGCCATTGACAAAGATGGAAGGCTGGTGCGACAGATCAGGGACTAGAGGTTGTAGAAAATAAAATGAAAAAAAAAATGGTGGGCATTTGTTAAATTTTGTGTATTAATAAATCTCAGCTGTGAACTCTTGAGTAAAGAATCGGAGGCTCTAAAAAGCTGAGATCAACGTCTTTCATATCTAAAAACCCTTGATCTATATCGTATCACAAGCAATCTGAATATTTATTATCTGAACTGATTCTAATGACTAACCGGGTAGGATACAGGCAATTTCAAGAGAGAATAGGCTATCTTAGAACACTGGTCTTAAACAAAAAAGGAACTGATGCTTTGAAGTGGAAGATGGAAGAAAAAAAATAAAAGCAGACACTAAGATGCTTGGAACTCACAGGTCCATCTGAGTGATCACCTTGGCAGAAGTCGGAACACACATGAGGTCTGCCACAATCAGACCTGTGTCCTCTTTTGAAGGCTTTCTTCATTTTTACTGTCCTACTTTTTTTTTTCCAAGTTCATGTCCTCTTTTAAAAAGATACTATTATTGAAAAAGATTGAAGCTATTAACCTGTTCACAGGTCTTTTAAATCTCTTCTAGGAATCAATTTCACAGCCAAGCGGCCTTCAGAATCTGGATGTTTGAAGTTGGCTTTGCTAAAAGTTACATACGGATATCCCAGTGGATACCTGGAGGTCTCCTCACTGATTCAACAGTTTACTCACGGAATGGCTGACAGGAAAAACTAGTTTTGTTTTAAAGTACCAGCATGTACACCGTTCTTTTTGTCACTAAAACAGAAACTCTTGCATAAGCATGACCACGTCCAAAGTCCATGAGATGTATGTCTCCTATTATTCAAACACGTATCACTGTGGTTTTGTTAATAAGTAGTTCCAGAAAACCATCGTGTTTCTACACTGTTTATATCAGTTCTCTCTAGAGCAAATAGATGCATATGAAGGACAGGAAAATTTGGAACAGAATATGCATCGTAAAATAATAAACTGTTTATTGGCTCAAAACTCTCCTTTAAAATGACTCTCCTTTAAAGTTTGGAGACCTGAATTTAGTTCCTGAAATTCATGTCAATGTGACAGGAGGGGACTGACTTCAAATTGTTGTCTTTGAACCTCCACATATGTGCCCTCCACTGTTTCAGATGATCATAAAACAGAAACCTCAAAAGATGCATATATTGGGCTGAAAAGATGGCTCAGTGGTTAATAGCACTGGCTATCTTCCAGATGATCTAGGTTCATTTCCCAGTATGCACATGGCAGCTAACAACAGCCTGGGGCCCCAGTTCCGGGGGATTTGAAATCCTCTTCTGGTCTCTGAAGGGAATACAGCCTGGAAAAACACCCACATATCTAAAACATCCTTTTAAAATGCACACATTACTTATGAATATAACGGCAGTAGAATGAATTACTAAAAGAATTAGGCCTAGGATAGATACATTTTGGTCAGGAGATGGAAGAAAAGGGTTTAAGGTCAAAGGAGTCATGCAAGGACTCTGAGAAGGACTTATTAAGATGTCATAACTATATCAACTTTAACTTTGAAATATTTAACAGAAAATACTAATTAAAATATACACCATTGCTGTATGGTGGTGGCACACAGCTTTAATCTCAGTACTCGGGAGGCAGAGGCAGGCAGAGCTCTGTGAGTTCGAGGCCAGCCTGGTCTACAGAGTAAGTTCCAGGACAGCCAGGGCTACATAGAGAAACCATGTCTTGAAAGATTAAAAAGAGTGCACCATTAAAATTATCATATGACAGAAAAACTAAGTGAAGTAAATTATAATTAAAGGAGCGGGGAGCTGGAGAGAAATCTCCGTGGTGTAAGGCACCTGTTGTCTTTTCTGAGCTTGATTTCCAGCATCTGCATGGTGGCCTACAACCAATTGTAACTCTACTTCTAAGGGATCCAATACCCTCTTTTTGCCTCCTTGGACATCAGGCACACATTATGCAGCCAAAACACTCACATATAAAACCAACCAACCAACCAACCAACCAACCAACCAACCAACCAATCAGCCAACCAACCAACCAACCAACCAACCAACCAACCAACCAACCAACCCCCTATAGCAACTGCCGGGCTGTGAGATGCACCTTTATTCTCAGCACATGGGAGATAGGCAGATGGATCTCTGTGTGTTCCAGGTAACTCTGCTCTATATAAGAAGTTTCAGGCTAGCCAGGGCTGCATATTGAAGTCCTGCATCAAACAGACAGAAGACTGACAGGCAGACAGAGAGACTGATGGGCAGACAGGCAGGCAGGCAGGCAAACAAATTGAAAAGGCAACAATAAACAACACTACTCACTTAAAAATAGCCATGGTGCTTCACTGAGTGTTCTAGATCACAGCTAACTTGCCTTTAGGATCTGAAATATTTTTGTGGATACTAACACAACCTCTTGGTCAATTTTCATGTCTTGGATTAAAGGAAACAGAAGACCTCAAGCTCATTCATCACAAATCTTTATAGTTTAATAGTTTAAAAATACTAATCTCTCTCTCTCTCTCTCTCTCTCTCTCTCTCTCTCTCTCTCTCTCTCTCTCTCTCTCTTTCTGTGGACACAAACGCCACAGTGCATGCATGGAAGTTCTCAGTTCTCTTCACCATGTGGATTGTGGGTTTAAAGTTGGGTCCTCAAGCTCGGTGGCAAGCACCTTTACCCACCGATCAATCTATCCTGCTGGCCCTCCTTTTGTTTTCATTGGAACATTTTGTTTGAAAATTGAAGTTAGGTATGAAAATGTCCCACTCCAATGTACCAGAGCAGATTGGCAGCCCTTAAAAAAAATCTCCAAAGAACTACTTGACCTCTACAGATGATGTTTCATAATCAGACAAAATTGGACAAACTTTTAAAAAGAACCCAAAGAAAGCACCCGTAAATTAGAGGCTGCCAAAAGTTAAACTCAGCCGAAGGGCTTGCTGTGGGTTTCACAGCTCCTGTCTGGTGCTTCCCTTCACTAAATGCTGAAAGATACTATGGGACACTTGTCTTCTGTAGTAAATTGGATTAATGTCTAATCTATATGTTATATTGTATTTTAGATGTGACTGGTCACATTTTAATTACTGATAATGGGTCCTGATAGCTAAAGTTTGTAGACAACAGAGTCCTATGGGAAAAGGATTAGCCACAAAATCTATTATATTGCTCACATTTGATGGGCAAGACCCTTACTTCTCATGGTGACGCAGTAAGAGACTCCGGCTTTAAATACTGACTTGACATAGCTAGGTTTGTTGCAGTTGGGTCTGAGAGATGCCTCTACCCCCTCTCCAAATTCTCCAGTCTGAGCAACACACATGCACACGCACACACACACACACACACACTTTTATATGTATATGTAAATGTATATATTACGCATGAAACACAGTTTTACATGTGTAAGTATATCACACCCACAATTTTATTTGTATGTGCGTATCACACACAATTTTATATGTACATAGGTATTACATACACATATATATTAGTGTGCCTTCTTTGGTTTCTTTTTAAAAGTCAATCCAATTTTGTCTGATTATGAAACATCATCTGTAGAGGTCAAGTAGGGTTTTTTTTGAGATTTTGAAAAGTATTTCCAATCTGCTCTGGTATGTTTGAGATACATGTTCATACCTAACTTCAATTTTTAAACAAAATTGGTGTGTGTGTGTCTGTGTGTGTGTGTGTGTATGTGTGTGTGTATTTAGATATTATCTTCCTTCGAGTTATAAGATTTTTAACTTGTAAAGTTGGAAAAGGAGTTGATAGCTTTGACCTTTTATACTTCCCTTATTTAATATCTAACTTTGTGGATAGTCTTTGTCCTGTCTCCCCTCCTCCTCCATTTTTGATTTTTACTTTCTTTGAGGTCGGCTCTCCTATAAGGCACAAGTCTGGAGGGCTCCCTGCTCCACTCTCCTGAAGGATTTTTTTTTTCTTTTAAGTTTTCTAACTGTATGGCAGTGGCACATGCCTGTAATCCCAGCACTCAGGGAGGCAGAGGCAGGTGGATCTTTGTGAGTTCAAGGGCAGCCTGGTCTACAAAATGAATCCAAGACAGCACCCTGCCCCCCTCAAAAGAAAAATCTGTAGTGAAGAAATACAGGAAAATCAGAATAACATCCTGAATCCTATCTGCCCACCGTGGACTAAAGCTGGATTTCAACAACAAAAAGTAGCGGAAAGTAGATAAACTCATGGAAATGAAACAGCATAACTCACTTCTGCATGGAAATGGGGCCAAAGGAGAAATGAAAGACTTTTTAGACCTGAATGAAAATGCAACATTCCAAAGTCTATGGGTCATAATGAAGGCAGATCTAAAAGGAAAGTTCATTACTTACAGAAAAACCCAACAAATCAAAAACAAAGAAAACCTGGATAAATCTCATATGAGTCTGTTGGGGACGGGCTATATGGCCAAGGTTCTTCCATCTTGTCAGAGCCTACGTTCCTATTTCTCCAGCAGTCTGCCATTCACCAGAAACCAGCTGACCTTGTTGTAGGTCGGCAGTTAGACGCCTGTTGTGGTTTACTGTGGGGGCTGCTCATTCCAGACCCCCGAGCTACTCCTTTTCCGGTGGGACTACTGATAAGATCAGATTAAAGTCCAGCTGCCTGTGAGCAGCAGTTCCGGGAGCTTTTTCCTGACTAACCAGATCCTTCACCGACTTTCCTGGAATCTCTCTCTCTGCAATTACAGCAGCTGTAAAGGTAGACACCTACTGGAGCATTCCAGAGTTAGGTATCCATAGCAACCCTTGCTTACGCAAGTACCCACGCCTCTGTACCTATATAAACTCTGTGAAATTTTTCAATAAACAGGGTTTGATCAGAATGCAGACTTGCCCCCTTCTTCTTGTCTTGTGTTCTGTCCCTATACAGGAAAATTCTCCTCCCAATTGTTAGCAGAACCCTGGTGGGCCGGGGCATGAATCATTTAATGATATCCTTGAAAACTTTAGAAAAACAAGAAGAAACAACATCAAAAAACAATAGATGGGAGAAATAAACAAACTCAGGGATGAAATAAATGAACTAAAAACAAACAAAAGATAATACAAAGAATCAATAAAACAAATCTTTAGGTGGCTCTTTGAAAAAAAAAAAAAACCTAGATTGACAAACCTTAAGCCAAGTTAACCAAAGAAAGAGAATGGATCCAAATTAATAAAACTAGAGAGGAAAAGACATTACAACAGATGCTAAGGAAACTAATAGAATTAAAAGGACATACTAAAAATATCTGTATTCCACTAAATTGAAAACATAAAAAAAAATAGATGATTTTTTAAATATATGCGATCCACAGAAGGTAAATTGAGATGAAGTGAAATAAATGATTTCATCAGACTCCTAATCCCTAGTGAAATGGAAACTCTCTCCACTGGGCTGGGGAAGCCCAGAACCAGATGGATTCAGCACAAAATCCTTTTTTTTTTGAAAGTTTAATTTTTAAAAAATTTATTTACTCACTTTACAGCCTGATTCCAGCTCCTCCCTTCTCTCCTCCCAGCCCCGCCCTCACACTTCCCTCTCCCCATCCACCATCTCCTTCTTCTCAGAGAAGGGCAGGCCCCTAAGGGGTACCAACCAACCCTGGCACCCCAAGTCACAGCAGGACTAAGCTCAGCACAGCATCCTATAGACTTTCAAAAAACAATTAGAACCAATACTCTTCAAATTATCTTGCCAAGTACAAACTGGAAGACAGCTTTCAAATTCTTTTTACAAAGCTGCTACTGCGTTGATACTAAAACCAAACACTCAAACAAAAGGCAAATAATAGACTAATATCCCTTATGGACATAGATGCAAAAATTCTCAACCAAATATCTGCAAGCCAAATTCAAGAGCCTATCAAGAAGATGAGCCAGAGTGACCAAGTTACCTTCATGCCATAAATGCAGGATTGTTTTGACATAAACCAATAGGTGCAATCTACCATACAACAAGACTTAAGGGGGGAAATAAAAGCACGTGGGCATCTCTTTATATGCAAAAAAAGTCTGATAAAATTCAACATGCCTTCATGATAAAAGTCCTGGAGAGACTAGGGATACATAGAATATACCTTAATATAGAAAAGGCAATATACAATAAAACCATCACCAACCTAAATGGAATTTCCACCAAAATACGGAATGCGACACTTTCCTATACTTATTCACTTTCTCTATACTTATTCAACACAGCACTTGACATCTTAGCCACAGCATTAAGACAACTGAAGGAGATAATTGGCAGGTGGTATCATTTTATATATAGAAGGCACAAATGATTCTACCAGGAAACTTTACTGTAAAGTAACAGGATACAGAATTAACACATGAAAAATTATTAGCCTTTCTATATACAAAAAGCAAACATACTAATAAAGAAATCAAAGAAACAATATCTTTTATAATAGTAATAATGCCCTAAAATATCTGGGGATGACTGAATGAAATATTTGTATAATAAAAACTCTAAGACATCGAAGAAAGAAATTGAAGAAGACAGCAGGAAATGGGAAAACCTTCCATGAGCATGGGTTGGTAAGATTAGTACTGTGAAAATACCCATTCTACCAAAACCAAACTACAGATTGCATGCATTCTCAATCAAAATTTCAACACAATTCTTCAGGAAGCTGAAAAAAAAAATCTTTAGTTTTATATGGAAGCACAAAAACCCCAGTATAGCTAAAACAATCCTGAACATAAAAAAACTGCTGGAGTTATCACTGTCCCAGAATTCAGAGACCTAATGATGTTAAAAAGCTTCTGTACAGCAAATTGTATGAGAAAGAGGAAACCTACAAAATGGGGAAAGTCTTTACCCGTTCTTATACATCTGATGGAGGGTTAGTGCCTAGAATATACAAAGAACTAAACAAACAATCAAACAAACAAACAAAACACCAAACCAAACCAAAGCACTGAACATAAGGGAAACAACTCACTTAAAGATGGGGAATAAAGCTAAACAGAGGTCTCAAACAAAACAAAACAAAACAACAAAAACAAACAAACAAACAAAAAAACAGAAGGAAACACAAATGGCTGAGAAACACATAAAAATGTTCAACATCCTTAGCAACCAAGGAAATGCAAATTAAGACTACTTTGAGATTTCATCTTACCTAAGTCAGAATGCTCAAGCTCAGTAAAACTAATGACAGCAGACACTGGCGAGCACTGAGGGAAAGGGAAAGTTATTCATTGCTGATGGGAGTGCAAGTCATTAGTACATAGTTCAGCCACTGTGGAAGTCAGTGTAGCCCTTCCTCCAAAAGCCAAAAACAGATCTACTGCCTGATCTAGCTATACCGCTTTAGGCTTATACCCAGAGGTCTGTACATCTTGCCACAGAGATACTTTCCTAGCCATGTTCATTGCTGACCCATTCACAGTAGTCAGAAATTGCAATCAGCCAAGATGTTCATCAACTAATGAATGGCTACTGAAAATGTGGTATATTTACATAATCGAGTATTAGTCACCTGTTAAGAAAGCTGAGGTTATGAAGTTTGAAGGTTAAATAGATAGAGTCTATCTGGGTGAGATAAGCCAGACTCAGAAAAATAAACATTTCGTATTTTCTTTTATATGTGGGATGCTCATTTTTAAAAATATTTATTTATTAGGTTTACAGTGTTTTGCCTGCATGTACACCTGCATGCCAGAAGAGGGCACCAGATCTCATTAAAGATGGTTGTGAGCCACCATGTGGTTGCTGGGTATTGAACTCAGGACCTTTGGAAGAGCAAGCAGTACTCTTAACCTCTGAGCCATCATCTCTCCAGCCCCAGGATGCTCATTTTTAAGCTTCAGATATGTGTGTTTCATTTAGAACATTCACAGAGGTTAGGTAGCTAGTAGGTGACTAGGAAGAATAAGAGGACTGTTTAAGGAAAGGATATAGTGCATATTGCTATTAGGAGAGGAAGAAAAAAATTGTAACAGAGTATTATTAAAGATGGTCAGGGATGGGATGGCAGGGATGTAATAAGGGGAGCAGTAACTAACACTGAAGACCTTTTGAAAGACCATATGAAAACCTACTATTACAAAAATTTCCTGAAACATGTAAAAGAATTTATATGAAGTCACCATATACAGGGGACTCAACACTCTGACTACACAGTACATGCTACCAAATCAAGCCTCCAATGCTAGGAATGTGCCACTTCTTTAGAGCCACTGGTTTCAGTGCTCCCATGCAGCCCTCAAACACCCCAGGCTACTGCCAGTGCCATTGGTTACTCTCTACACTTTTCCAGTAAGACCCTATTTCTGTAGACGTCATTTATTCATGATGTAGATCCTGGAGAAATACAGCTGGTACTCCACTGGAAACATCACCCCTACTGGTTAGTGTTCACCATATTAGAACACATTATACAGGCTACCCAAGGACAAACATAGCCAGTCTCAGGGGAAAACCTAACACTGTTATTCTGCCGAATTACCACAGCAACAAAATAACTCCTAATGACATAATTCTCTACCCACAGATCACTCAACTCTTAGTAGAGAGATTCTCTCTTATAGCACAGGATAATTAACACAGAGAATCACTATTGGACAACATGAAGAGAGTGAGAGACCTTGGATTGCTTGTCCTACATGGGGTGTCTTTATTATCATCTTCTCTTCAAGGCCCAGGGATCTGTGTGGAAGATGGGGAAGAAAGACTGCAAGAGTCAGAGGCAGAATATGATCTGAAGGAACCAGTACTTCTTTCAGATGTAACAAGGCAGATGCACATATAAACTAGCAGCTATTGTGAAAGCATGCACAAAACATGCGTAGACGCAAGCCAAACAAGACTAGCAAGGAAGGAGAATCGGCCTCACAAGCTGTTCACAAATCATAGCTTTTCAGGGAGAGAACAACAGTTTTCTGCAATGGAGTGATACTTTGTATATCAGTCAGCCACACTCCAAGGCAGGGCCCTCTCCTCTAAAGTGGAGAGAGAGAGAGAGAGAGAGAGAGAGAGAGAGAGAGAGAGAGAGAGAGAGAGAGAGAGAGAGACAGACAGACAGAGAGAGACAGAGAGAGACAGAGAGAGAGACAGAGAGAGAGAGAGAGAGAGAGAGAGAGAGAGAGAGAGAGAGAGAGAGAGAAAGAGCATGAATTTGGGTGAGTAGCAAGGTGGAGGGTCTGAGAGGAAATGGAGGACAGGAAACAACATGGTCAAGATGTATATACTGTATGAAGTTCTCAAAGAACAAATTAACAGAGGAAAAGATAGTGTTTAGTAAAATCTGAGAAGACACAAAATCTTTTGAAAAAATGTCCAGTTTTATTAATGATTATTAAGTTACATTGTTGAAACTATACCTTTTGTTAAGGGTTTTTGCTAGAGAATTTAATAATCCATTATATTAACTCATAAACTAACCCATAAGTTTTTGGTAACTGCCGCTTTGCTCTTGAGGTAAGGGTCTTGATATGTAGTCTAGTCCAGCTTCCAACTCACGATCCTGCCTCAGCCTCCCTAGTGCTGGGATTATAGACATGCGCTGCCACGCCTGGCTTGTGTTCGGTTTTTACAAGAGAGATTAGAAGAGAGAAGAATGTCAGGAGCTGCGATGCAGAGGGAAAAATAATTCTATAAAGGATTGGAACATAGAAAAATGCGAGGGAGGCCAATGGTAATAATAACATTGACAATAATAATATCATTTAACCCATTTATGGTAAATTTTATGGCTTACATAAATGAAAGTATAAACATGTAAGGCACAGTGAGTAACTGTGAACATGACAAAACAGCCAGTGCTGAAGAAGCAACCAAAGTAAACTCAGGGAACCTCAAGCCTTCACAGGTTGATGCCTTTCTATTCTAGTCACAAGCTTGTAGCACAAACACGGAGATATTAGCACTTCAGGAGGGAAGGTCTAGTAGGTCACCTGTAGACCACCTGCTTCCATCACATAACCAAGCGTCTGAGTGGGCTGCACTGTCTCAAAGTTAGGAACAAATGAAGAGGAAGCAGTCCGGCCAGCGTGCTTTAGCAATGCCAAGGAAGACTGTGATTTTCAGTAAACTGTAACTGACAGTGACATTAATTACACTGTCTAAAGATAAACACCTAAGGACTTGGTACATGTTTATACCCAGGAAGGGAAGCTTTCAGTTGAACCTGCTGGCAGGTTATCATAATGTGCTCACTATCCAGGTTTCAGTTGTGCACATATTTAAGATAGAAAGCATCTTTCTACTTAGAAGGATGGTTTATAACCAACAATTTCTAAAAGTTTTTAAATCTACAAGAAGGCTTTTAAAAGATCAGAGTTTCTAGAACACTGCCAACATTTTTCTTTACTCACATTTGGTTAAAAATACAATTAACTTAGTTATCCGGATATCTCATAAGTTTCTGAAGACACATTTAAGATTTGAATTTTTTTTTGGCAGGGCACGTTTTGAGAAAGAGCTTATTTATGTAGTCAAGGCTGTCCTGGAACTCACTTTGTAGACCAGGCTGGCCTCTGCCTCCCAAGTGTTGGGATTAAAGGCCTGCACCACCATTGCCCAGCAGGAACATTTTAAAAATAAGCTTCATATCATTCAGCATTGTAAATGGATAAGCTAGTAAGAGCAGAAATGGTCAAGCCTGGTTCACATCAAAGGGAGAGGACATAGAATCTTGAATGGAGTCAGAGAGAGAGAGAGAGAGAGAAGAGAAGAGAAGAGAAGAGAAGAGGAGAGAGTGGAGAGAAGAGAGAGAGAGAGAGAGAGAGAGAGAGAGAGAGAGAGAGAGAGAGAGGAGAGAGAGGAGAGAGGAGAGAGGAGAGAGGAGAGAGGAGAGAGGAGAGAGTCCAAACAAACAGATGACTGAAGTGAATGCCAAATATGGGAGAAGAATTTCATAAAGAGAAATACTGAAGATTTGAAATTGATGGTCAGATACAATGGCAGGCAAGAAGCTGCCTCTGTGTGAGCTTGTGAGGGAATAAGAAGAAAGAAAAATCAGACCATTCAAAGAATATTATTTTTATTTCAAAGAAAGAAGAAATGGGGAGAGCTTTACAGGTCAGCAAAGGAAATCTGGGAAACACAGAGGAAATGACGCATCAGTAAGGAGGAAGCTAAGTGTAGCCACACAGCTCCATGCCTGTGGGAGAGCGGAAGCTAGGTACAGACCATGCCACCCTCAGGGTAGGCCCACAGCCCTCACTTACCTCAAACTCAGTTGCAGATTTTTGGTGACACAGTGTTTTCTCTGGCTGATAGGTCAGTGGTAGAGAGAATTCCATAGAAATAGAAGGACAGAGCCAGGAGTTATATCGAGACAGAATGTACTGTTAAAAACTGATCTATACCTGGGATTGATGAGAACAAGAAGCAGGGACCATTGGCTTGACCAGGGAGGTAGTTGTAGAGAACAAGAGGACAAAATATTTATGAGCACCAAGAGGTTCAACTCAGGTAGAAGTGCATAGGGTCAGGTCTGTCCCAGTGACCTCAACTGAAAATAACCCTGAGGTTTAATAGCTTTGAGCATCAGGCAAAAGGATGGGTCAAACTCTGGAGCCTCTTATTGTTCACTGCCATAGAGGCTGTCAAATGCTAAGCTCTAGGGCATACTTGATGTCAATAGATGCTTCTACCTAGCAGGGTGATTAAAGCTCAGGCGGGCTGGAGAGACTATGAAGCCAGATTCTTGACCTATGTGGATAACAGTGTAGTGGGCATCTCTCCATTTAGAAAGTTAGTCACCGTAGGCAGATTAATCGCAGACAATGTTCCAGCCCTAAAGACTGCGTACCTAAGTATGGCCATCAGAGGGCAATAATAATCAAAGGAAAGCTACCAGGATGAAGAGGACAGCTCTGGTAGACAAGAAGCACCTGCCCAGTGCAGACTAAGCAATAGTTTAAACCATAGGAAAGGCAAGATCCCATAAGCACAGATGATCCAACTATATGTCCACGCATTTATATAACTTACAGTTCCTAATTTTTGAGGAACCAGAACTAAGCTACTCTAACATTTGTCCTTTAATACATGGTATTATTGTAAATGCTAGATGAAGATTTCAAAAATTTATTAGTAAAAATGATCAATCAACTAAAAGAAGATTTAAAAGAAAAGTAGATTGAGTCAGTCCAACCTGGAGAGGAAAGACAGGAGCATAGAAGAAAACGTTAGCAAAATAAATGAGAAAACTGGTAGAACAAACAAACAACAAAACAACAACAAAAACAAAACTGAAGTCAACAATATGAAAGAAAAATTCAACAAGGACACTTTACACACACACACACACACACACACACACACACACACACACACACACACACCAAGGTTGGAAGAGAAAGTCGAAGAAAATCTTCATACATTAAGAAGGAAAAGAGATAATCCCAAGGCAGAGGCAGAAGGATCTCAGGAACAACTAAAATAACAGGGTAGTCAGTCTCTCTCTCTCTCTCTCTCTCTCTCTCTCTCTCTCTCTCTCTCTCTCTCTCTCTCTCTCTCTCTCTCTCTCTCTCTCTCTCTCTCTCTCGCTCTCTCAAAGAAAAGAAATAAGTAAGCATGGCTACAATACCAGAATATTTAAGAACTTGGGTATATGATCAAGAGCCTGGATTTAAGAAACTCTAGTCTATGAAATTATAGCAGAGAAATCCCCAAACCTTTGTAAGGAAATGGAAATGCACACACAAGGGGCGTTTAGAATGCCAAGTGGACAGTATGGAGAGGAACCTCTGTAGGCTATAGCAAGAGAAGAAATAATATTAAACTGTGAAAGGGAAAATGCCAACTTGCTTACAACAGAAAACACACTAGAATAACATCAGTTCTTTCACTGGCAATCCTAAAAGACACATGATATATTTCAAGTCCGAGAACTGAATGACTGTTAAGAGGATTTGTAAGGCACGGCCGCACCCGTTAATGGTGACGACCAAGTACTCGCTGTGCGTAAATAGTTGCTCCTGCGCATGCGCTAGAACCAGAGCCAGCCCGTATGCCCCTCCCGAACGGGGATATGCTAATGGACTATCGTGGATTGTGGATATGAACCAATGCATTCCTATTTGCTAATGAAGCATCCAGCCACAACCCATGAGATGTCAATATTGCCACACAAAGACAGTACTTAAGCACGGGCTCCCGGGCGGTTCTTTGTCTTTCGCGCCAAGTTTACAAAGGACGCTCCCAATAAAGCACATATGAGAAGGATCCATTGTGTCCTGCGTTCTTCCTGCCGGCGAGAAAAGACGCGCCAAGGATTGATAAACTAGTGATTCACTTTGAAATTGATAAAAAATCTTCTGGTTACATAACACTCTTGACAAAGAGGGTCTCAATAGGAAGAACCCAGGAAGGAATACAGCTCTTCAGAGGAATAATTGAACAAAGGGGTACTAGGCAGGACTCTATTATATCCAAAATAGCTGGTCGGCAGATGCCTAATATTAATAGGGGAAGTATGAAGGACAAATAGTAATCTAACCATCCAGAGAAATTACACATAAAAAACCACAGGTGTTAGTATCCTCTCTCAACAATAAAAATAATAATCATGATAATGAGAGTGACAAATGGCCTCACCTCACTAATATGGAGACACAGTCTGCCTAGCTTTGAGAACTTTCTTTGAAGAATACCCACAGACTGAGACTCTAAGGACAGAAAATAATTTATCAAGTGAATGGAAGGTACAAACATGTTATATAGTATTGTGATTCCAATGGAGAAGACATCAAATACAAATTAGGAGAACTAAAAAGAGCCATTCTATATTAGTGAAGGGATCATTGTGTTTCCATTTTCCTCAGTCAGAATGGCGATTATTAAGAAGCAAAATGACAGCAAATGTTGAGGAGGATGTGGTGAGACAGGAGCCCTTATAGACTGCTGAGGGGAATTTAAACTGATTTGACACTTATGGAGGTTAGTATTGAGCTTTCTCAGAAAACCTCAAATAGAAGCACCACACAATCCAACTGTACCTCCTAGATGGAAACCGTTCCTGGAAGACAAAGAGCATCACACTACTCTGTAGAATGTAGCACAACTCATAAATAGGCAACATAGAGGCCAAGCCTAGGTGTCTGCCAACAGATGAATGGATAAATAATGTGTTTATGCCCAAGGTACTTTCATCTAATGCTGAAACAGAAAAACATTGTCATTCCCAGGCCAATGGATACAACTGGAACTTAACACATTAAGCTACCTAAGTCAGACTCAGAAGGACAAATATCATGTTTTCTCTCAAATGAGAATCTGAGATTATATATGTGTGTATATATTCACATACACACATATAGAAAATAAATGTGGAAATGAGCCTGGGTAAAGAGGACTCATGAGGAGGAGAATGAGGAGAGGATGAATGTGCTGAAATGTTCATGATATGTGGTCTATGAAATTTATCACTATGCACAATGAATACATGTCAATAATTTAAAAAATGAATTATTTTGAAGATACTAAATTCAACCTAAAATACTGTGTCTTTAATTCTGTGAATTTAATTCTCTTGGATTCTAACTTAAAGGTATTTATAATGTATGTATATTACATATTTGTAATATATGTAATATTTTAGTTATTTTTTGATGGACACACTAATTTTTCTTTAGAGTGATGTTAATTCCCCTTTTGCTTGGTTTAATAAAGAAAAATTTCAAGTTTATTCCATGCCATTTTAACATTTTATTACCATCCTCTCCCATTTTGAGTTATTCTTCCTTCACAATTTATAGGACTCCTTTACAACTTCTTTCTAAAAAGAAAAAAATAAGTCAGTTTGCAGTTAATTCCTTATAGATAGCTTATGAAATCAGTGCTGACTCCGCTCTTCCCTTTATGGTGGTTTGTGAGGCCTTAAAATGTAATTTAAGAGGTGAGATTAGAAGCACTTCCTCATTCAGGAAGAAATAAGAGGAAGAAGTCTCTCAGGAAATATAAAAGCTTTAGGAGACGGTCATTCGGTAGGCATTGCCCGGAGAGGGGGGGGATCCTGTGTGAGTTTTCGTCCTTCAAAATCGTCTGTGGTAGTTTGTAGAGTAATAAATTCAGATGTGGCCTCACAAATATAGGTCAATATAAGTCGTGAGGAATCTTCACAGAACACCACTTACTCCATGCTTACTGTTACCAGGGGACCATTAACCAACATGGCACTTTTCAGTGGGAGACTGAAGTCTATTATTAGCAAAAAGAAGACTCAGTGTTAATGGAAGGAACTGGACTTTCAGACACTATCCTGTGGTCATATTACCCCAACTCTGCCATTCATGCTTTTCACCGACTGCATTTATTTTCTTTTAAACACACATATCAGGTGTGTTTCTGGTCCTTTAATAGTTACACGTATGTTAGGGTAAGTCTTAGTTTGTGTTTTTCCCCCATTACTTGTAGAACCTGGGTTAAGAGCATAATTTAATGATCTCTCTCAACTCATACAATCATTTAACAATTTTTGGAAATATGAAGAAAATAAGGACAGTGAAACAATAAAACAACATATATAACCAAAAAAAAAAAAAAAGCATAGACAATGATAGAAGAAAAAAAAATCTTGTTTTTTTTCTTACTTGCTTTTCCACTTCAAAGCCAAATTAATTAGACTAATTTTACTGGTTTCAGTGATGATCTCTATGCTGTGGAAGAGAAAGCAGAAACATGATTTGATCCTGATAGTGTAAGAAGGTCAGGCTTTTTATGCCCAGGCATTAGGGCATCAACAGGCTTTCCTGATAGCTCCCCCTCACACCCTTCCTACAGTTGACCTGGTTAATCAATTCAGATTTCAGCTCTGATCTCAGGCTTGGGTTTAGAATTACAATGTCTGAGCACTCTGATAACTGTTTGACCCACTTCAATCCATCACCCTTTAAAGATGGCAGTTACTTTCAGTTTTACCACATTAGCCTGGGGCTTAGTTGGAAGACTTTACAAGATCAATCATTAACAGGCAGGGTAGCCTAATTGTTTCTCTCCCCAAGACCTTTACCTTTGACCACTTGGGCCTCTCAGCATTGCCTTTCATCAGAAGAATAAGGGAAGTTGAAAGGAACCGAACCCAAATCCAAGCTTATTGTTTTGGTCAAAATGTTCATTGGGCACCTGTAACTTTTCAGGCAATATTCTGAGGCAGATCCATCAATCAGCAAAGCTGACAAAATCTACTAGATGGACCTGTGGGAGAGACATCACAATAAATAAAAACAAAGTATACTAGTGACAAATGCCAAAGGGAAGTAAGAAGGCAAAACCAGGGTGGAAGACATTAAACTACACAGCTTGCAGGGAGGTTCCCATGAAAAAAAAATTATATATAAATGAAGGTAGATTGGATTGAGAGAGGAAGTAGGAAGAAACTCATTGTTGGCTGAAAACAACAGGTACACAAATACTAAAGAAGTGAGGCCTGGTGTGGTGGCTTAGAGTGCTGGAGTTGAGATTCACAAGTAGAGGAGTGGAAGATAAATTTAAAGAGACTAGGACACCGAGAAGAGGTTGTAGGATATAATAAAAGTTTTGCTCGCACTTTGAGCAAATTCTCATTCAGAAGGGCAAATAGAATAGACACTGGAAGTGGTTGAGGAGAGGGACCAGGAAGGGAGCCTACCATAGATGTTCTCTGAAAAAACTCCACCCAGCAAGGGATCGAAGCAGATGCTGAGACTCATAGTCAAACTTCTGGCAGAGCAGGAGGGGGGGGGGCGCGGTCTTTTGGAAGGGTGGGAGGATAAAAGGACCCAAAGGGGACAGGACTTCCACAAGAAGACCAACAGAGCCAACATATCTGGGCCCAGGGGGGCATGGCCAGACATGGAGAGGACCGATGCCCCTTGCTCAGATGTAGCTGATAGGCAGCTCAGTCTCCATGTGGGCCACCTAGTAAGAGGACCAAGACCAGGGGTGCCTCTAACATGAACTCTGTTGCCTACACTTTGATCACTCTTCAGGTGGTCCTGAAGAGACTTGATAGACTGGCATCAGTTGGTAAGGGAGGAGGGCTTTCCCTTTCTGAGGACTAAGGACCTCATGGGAGGAAGAGGGAGGGAGGAAGAGGGAGGGAGGGCCTACGATCAGGATGTGAAGTGAATAAATTAAAAAAAAAAAGACTGGAACATTTTGTCAGAGGAGCACAGGATCAGCTCTCTGTGTTGACTGGGATTGATAACTGTTGACAGTTTTTCTGGTGAGATGGAGTTAGAAGTACATATTCCAACTCTAAAGTACTTTGAATTGCCATGGAGAAATATGCTATTGTGAGGTGTCCTGGGCCCTTGTACAGTGCACGGCAGAAATCCGAATTCCTAGCCCTTGAGAACACTGCCTCACTGGGAAATAAGGTTTTTAAGTTTATTAAATTAAAATGAAGCCATTAGTTGGATTCTAATCCAATTTGACCACTATCTTTACAAGAAGGGGCTAGAACAGGCAAAGCCAGAACACAAGAAGTCTCATGCACACAGCAAAGGCTGTGTGAACTCTCAAACCTCAACAAATGACAACCCTTCTCTTTTCTCCTTTTCCTGATTTCTTCTCCTCTCTCTGGTCCTCTTCCTCCCTCTCCCTTTCCTTCTCCTCCTCCTCCCCTTTTTCTTCTCCTTCCCTTTTTCCTGCTCCTTCTCTTCCTTCCCCTTTTCCTCCTCCTCCTTTTTTTCTTTCCCTTTAAAATATTGATATAATGCTGCATATAAATATCTGGCTATATCTTTCCCTAGTATAGCAATTATAATGCTATGAAAACATTTTAAATTTCGGGAAAGTATTGTTCTTTTTAGCTCAGGAATAACTTATATTTTAAAATCTTTATACATTGCTTCACTTGAAATCCAGTGGCCCTAAATTTCATATCTATAGCCCAGTGCTCTCTCTCCACCAAAATAAATCCCTGGACTACAGTAGCACTGGATATCTTTCCCTGGTCCACCCAAGATACGGATATCTCCAACATCCATGTTTTGGGTACAATTTAACTTGGTAGATGTTGCTACCCATCACTCACCATCTAAGAGCAAAATCTGTAGTGTTTTTTATATAATTCTTCACCTTACCACTGTTTTTACAAAAGCAATAAGATGAAATGTGACACAGTGATCACAATCTTTTTCAGGCCCTGGAAGTCATCAGTACAGCAATGCATTGACATGGAGACACACAGTTTCTTAAGCTGGCAGCTTTGGTTTTCAAGTTCATGACACATCACTTGATGACCTTCATCAAAGGGAAAGAAGAAACTAGGACAACGGCCCAGTGCTCTGTTTTAGAGATATGCATGGTATCATGGCAGGTTACCATGGCAACGTGCTATGGACCAGCTGGCTTATAAATGAGGGAACTTTCTTATAGTCCTGGAGGACTGAAGAGTATGAGATGATTCTGTAGTCCATTTTATGAGAGATGTTAGCCCATCCATGAAGGCACATCTGCAAGACCCAACTACTTCCCAAATACTATCACACCATGGCCTAGGACCTCAACATACGAAGAGGAGAGCCTGAAACTCAGCGTTTGGAGTGAGCAGAGCTGCCACCCACTTAACTCTCCTTATAATGCATTAAGTTAAACTTTTCTGCCCCTCTCCTATGAGAATTCTCTCCATATATACCCCATTTAAGCTGCAACTTGTGATGGAACTACCCTAAAAGTTAATGACCATCAGATTAGAAGTTATTAAGAGTGTGACCCGGGGACCCAGAATGAAAGAAGCAGATGAAAAGGGGGCAGACAGTTTTTCTCCAGTGCTATTCCAGAGACTGAGGCTTAAGTCATCTGTTGGTATTAAGTGGCTAAGAGGCCCTCAGGAAAAGACTGTTGGGTGAGAAGCACTCCTGAGAAAACATGAAGAAAAGGGAAGCTTCAGGGAAAGAAGAAACAGCTAGCAGCACCCAACTTTCATGCCAAAAGACTGGACTGTTTTGTTACAACTTCCAGATATAAACAAACTGACCCATAAAAGACCCCAAATGCAATTTACACAGAGGGATAAAACAACCAGGCATCTTGCCCCCGAGAGTTAATGGCCGAGGGAAAGAAGGCAATATACTTGCACACGTGTTAGTCAGTCACTCAAGGTAGCAAACGTCATCTCTCTCTCACACTCACTGACATCGCCTTGAAGAAAAGAGCAGGAGGAGAAGACACAGGGCAGGTTAGGAAAAGCAGGCAAGCAGTGGCATGGTGGTGTTTACGTATCTCTAACCCCAGCACTTGGGAGGAGGCGTAGGAGGACCAAGCGTTCAATGCCAGCATTAGTTACAGAGTGAGTTCAAGGTCAGCCTTACTGCATGAGATTTTGTCCTAAAGCAACAGCAACAAGGAAACCAGGCAAGATCCCCTCCCCATAAGTCTATAAACTTGTCTATAAGTCTATAAAATGAAATCACACAGAACTATTAGAAGGAGAATCTGCTTCCCAGGAAGACACAGTCTACAATTAGAAACTGTTTGATAAAGACAAAGATGCTCCATGCAGTCAGTAGAGGCTGAGATGTCCCAGCCAAGCAGTGCATGACTGCATGAGCACCTCTATCTGAGCACCTACATCTTCTAAGCCTGTTCTTACTTCCTTGCCTACTATGTCACTGACCAGGCTCCACATTCTTCTCTTATGTTGGCTATTATATTTGTTTTCTTCCCCTTTAGACTGCTTGCTGTCTTTCCTCAGCCCTTCATCTTTCTAATTTACAAGTCTACCATTTCTTCAATGGTTTCAGATTCTCAATGTTTCTTTTCTGCATGACATCCTAGGATTCCTTTATCTTCAGCCTTCCTGTTCACTCACTCAACTTCATTGACTGCATAAAAACAAAACAAAACAAAACAAAACAACAACAACAACAACAACAAGGTGTTATTTGAAGTCCTGGATGGTCTTAAACTCACTGTGTAGGCTAAGATGGACTGAACTCACTGGAATACTCCTGCTTCTACTTCTTGAGATCTGCGATGCGTGATGCCACCATAGTTAGTTCAGCAGGGAATCTATATAACTACAAACCTGAACTTAGAATCCATGACATTTGTCTCCTTATCTGTGCATCTTAGCGTTATTTTTTCCTCTTTGTTTGGATTGCCGTTCTGCTAGGAAACTCACCAATTTTCATGAATGCCCTAAGTGGTAATTGGCCACTAGCGCCTGTGATCTTTCAGGTTGCCCAAATTGCTCTTCTCCTAGAGCTTTCTTATTTTGTGTATAACATTATTATAACAGTTACTTTATTGAGTCATTGTAATTGTTTATCACCATGCCCTAGTAAAATTAACTATTAAAGTGAAGGAGACAGATTTCATAATGATTTACAGAACTTGAGCTTCGGTTCAAATATCAAATACAAAAATGTACTTCCCTTAAATAACTTGGGACCTAGTACACTGTCACTTAATTTTGTATCTTTTTGAAAGAAGATTTTAATACCTAAAAACCACCCAGTACACCCTAACAGATATCTTAGCAGGATATTGAATCAGAAGCAAACAAACGACCTCCACAGGCCCCCAAAGCAACTACTATATCTCTTACTTTTGTCACTAGAAATGCGACATGAATCTACAGCTCACCTTTATTATTCACCAAGGACCTCTTAGCACAAGGTTGTGCATTAAGTTCAATACTAGCCTCACCCCATAAATTATCCCTTTTGCTTCATCTTAAAATCACCTCATAAAATTTGATTTTCTTTTTTTCAGTTTTAAAAGAGAAAATAGCACATCTTTTTCTTTATAAAAGTAGTTATAATTGAAGTTGGGACTGTACATTTAATATTTAATGAAAGAAGAATGGATATAAATACATTATCAACATAGTTTGATAAAAGATCATTGAAATTTAGCTTGCCTGTATACATTGTTATGGTAAAAAGCAATAGTTAACCAAGCCATTGTTTTCCACTAACTACATTTTTAAACTTTTTAAATAATTTATTCAGGCTGGGAGTGGTGTTGCATGCCCTTAACCCCAGCACTCTAGCTGGCAGATCTCTGTGAGTTCGAGGCCAGCCTGGTCTACAAAGCAAGTCCAGGACAGCCAGGACTATAAGAGAAACCCTGTATCAGAAAAAAAAAAAATCAACAACAGCAACAACAACAACAAAACAAAAAACAAACAACAAACAATTTATTCAGATTACATCCAGATTGTTATCCCTTGTATCTTCTCGCTCCCCACTCCCTCCCTCTTTCACCCTATTCCCCTCCCCTAGATTTCTGACAGAAGGGGACCTCCTCCCCCACCATATGATCACAGCCTATCAGGTCTCATCCAGATAGCCTGCTTCCCTTTCCTCTGAGTGCCACCAGGCCTTCCCACCAAGGGGAAGTGGTCACATAGGGGGCACCAGAGTCCATGTCAGGTCAGAGTCAGTCCCTGTTCTCCACACAGCTGTGGAGAATGCTCTGTCCATTGGTTAGACCTGAATAGGGGGTCTAGGTTTACTGTATGCATTGTCCTTGGTTGTACAACAGTGTGCAGGGCCCCCGGTCCACATCTGCCAGCCTTGATGGTCTTCCTGTAGTGGCTTCTGGACCCCCTGGGTCCTTCTATCTCCCCATTCTTCCATACCTCTCTCATCTGGAGTCCCAATAGCAAGTTCCAGCATCTGTCCGATCCCCTGATGAATGAAGACTCTCAGAGAACATCCATGTTGGGCTAGTGTCCAATTATAAGTGAATATATACCATGTGTATCTTTCTGGGTCTGGGTTACCTCATTCAGGATGATCATTTCTAGTTCCATCCACTTGCCTGCAAATTTCAAGATTTCCTTCACTAACTACATTTTTAAGTAAACTTTTTCTATTACATAAACTGCAGTGTAGCAATTTTTAGAAAACTGTGTGGCAGGGTTTATCAGATTGTTGATAAAACATATTCAAGTGACAAGCATAAAATTATCAGGAAGATTATATCACTCTAGTTTCACTAAACCAGATAAGCTTTCCCATAATACAGTTGTAATAAGATCTAGCATGACAACGGCTTGCCTATTCTCAACGCTCCTGGTCACAAAGGAAATGCTTCTGACACGGGCACTTTCCAAGACTTGCCTAAGTGCTCCCTTATTAGGTTATCGGTACCCCTGGTCCCTTAATTCTCAGATAAGGAAATGTTTACTGAGCCACAGGAAAAACAAGTTTGTACTTAGGCAAAAACTAATGGAGAGATCTAAGGCAATGATTTTTTTTTCATCTGGTCTTATACTTAGCTTTTTGATTTTAAACTGTTTCCATTAATAAATACTATACATATATATTCTATTTATTTATTTTTTTTGTGGCAGAGATTGAATTTCCCATGCGTTTTGTTACACATGAATTACCTCCTGTTTGGAGTGTGTTTAGTGAGTTTTTAACGTCTGTTTTCTCTTTTGTGACTGTTGCCTGGATGGCGGCCACCAGAAGAGAACAAATTAACGAACATTCTCTGAATAGCAAAGATCTGGAAATGGATAGAAAAGGAGGCACTAAGATAAGCAGAGAACAGTTGAGTTAAAATCCTGAAAAATAAATGGGACTGTATATTATTAAAATACTGGTGGGAAAGGATAAAATTATACTCTGCTATTTTTGTCTGAAATCATTAATTAGCAGCACCCTATCTCCCCCAAGGATCAAGACCAAAACTCCTACCTTCCCACCCTCCCACCCACCTACCCACCCAATCAACCGAGTAAACAAAACAATCCCAGAAACAAACTGTGGCTTCCTTCAATTAAATCCCTTCTACGCCAGTCAGTGTGCTGCAGGATTTTTATGTTTTATTACATTAAACTTCACAACAAACCCATACAGTATACAGAATGATGATTGCCACCATACACACAAGGGCTAAGAGAGCTGAGCCTAAGTAGGCTGGCGATTTCCCCCAATCCTCCATGTCAACGAGGCTAATTGCTGGGGCGAAGTCTTGAGAGCATTAGGTTAAGAGGCATCTTGACGTAGACAGGCACTGGATCTCCTCCTGCCAGACACCGGCTGCACAGGCGTGTGCACCGTCCGCACCTCTGAGAGCCTTAAGTTGATGGCTACAACCTTCTCAGCACTTTTAGAACAAAATGAGATTGTGTACCAGATATATGTGAGGTGTAGTTAACTAGTGAAAAGTTCCACCATGGTTTCAGTGAGAATTAAATTAGACTGCCTGATATATATATGTGTGTGTGTGTGTGTGTGTGTGTGTGTGTGTGTGTATGTGTGTGTAAAAGGTGGCATTGCCTTGTTAAGGCAAGTAGATAATAATGATTGTTGAAGACTTTAAATAAGAGTATCTACTTAATCATTAACCTACCAAACCTGGGTTTAACTCCCTAGCTCCTGCCTTACCAGCTATTCCCATCACGTTTTCGATACTCAGGGCAGCTGGAGCGTATGTTTTCTTCAAAAGCCTAACTTGAAAGTCATAGAGCAGTACTCACATCTCTCAAGTTGTATGCCTATCTGAGAAGTCATATCTTAACTCTGCATATCCCCCCTCCCCGTGTGTGTGTGTGTGTGTGTGTGTGTGTGTGTGTGTGTGTGTGTGTACCAACCTTCCAGTGTATGAGGCTACCTTGCAAACCTTGATCTTCTGTCATGACTGGCGATACACCACGGTCCCTTTGAGCTACATAGTCACCAATCACGGTTTTCCGTGTTTAAGAAGAATCCGACACTGCCATTCCCAGTTCCTGAACCCACATGTCCCTGTCATAGGCTGGTTTTGATCTTTGGAGCACCTCTTTCGAAGCCAGTTTTCTGACCCCTTGCTTTTACAGGAAGGCGACCTGTTGCCTGCATCAGATATTATTATCCTGAGGAGAGACACAAATCATGGAGTGACAGACCTGCCTTGTGACATAAGTGTGCTGTTGCTTCTGAGACGCTAACACAGACAGTCCGAAGAAGGACAGGCCCGTGGCTGTGGCTGACAGGCATGGCACACACAGGAAAGCAGCTGGACAAAGGCTTGGATCTGTTTGGAATTAAGAGAGCAGAAATACAGTACGATGATTGCACTGTGATTAAATCACTGAAAACAATTTATCAGCTCAATAACTTGTCACACCATATGTCACGTAAATGAAACAGTAAAACAGATTTGCTCTATAACACAGTCTGATGAAATGCAAACCAGATCCGATTGTTCTTTTTAAGAAACCTCTTGCTTTTTATTACCTCTGTGGGATAAATTTCCCTAGTTGTAGTAGTCATTCATCAAGAATTCACTTCCTTCCTTTAGGCCAGTATGTATTTGCTCTTTTGTTTTCTGAAATGTCACTTTAGAGAAGTGGATTTGGATACTATACCCTACCTCATCTTTGCAATGATCTTAGTAAAATTTAAATTGCTCCCACTAGTAACAGATGTCACTCATTGAGGACATAAAATGAACTAACCTACATATTTTTGGTTAGTCAATTCATATTTAATCTTACTTAATCTTCACAGGAACTATAGTGGGTAAATTGTATCTTGTTTTATTTCTTTAAGATAGGGTTTAGATATAGATTTTAAAAACTGATTTTAAAAATTGTTTTAAGTAGCTAGATTTAAAAAAATCTCCCTTTTATGGATGAAAAAGTTATGCCTGAGAAAAATGAGATAAAATGTACTCATGCCACACAAAATCTAAAGGAAATATCAAGAATTTAAACTCAGAACTTTTTCATTCCAAAAATTAGTTTTTAGGATGTACTCTTAATTAACATTCAATTCAATTAAAATGTTTCTTATACAAATTTTTGCCCAACACTATAGGGCATGTGAAGTATATATCAGGCTCAAGCTGGTAGAATAAATAGTAAAACAGTACAACCATTAAAGCTGAAATTCAAACTGATAAAATGTAATAGGAAAGCCTCAAAGAAAAACTTAGAAGTGTGATATTGACTAGAGAAAAGATCTATAGGTAAAACAATAGCCTGTGCCTTACTGCGGTCATTGGAAAGTAGATTTTCAACTTACCACAGGTAACATTCATTTTGATATTTACGGAATGAGAAGTAAATAGAAAGTCATCAATTCTTCAGTCACTTGGTGATAGACACACACACACACAGTCGCTGGGGTAGTTACCAGCCCACTGTCAAGGTGCCGCATGGGGTGAGTCATGACATCTTTTGTAACCCTGCCATCCCTTGGTGCACAGTGCCATTGCTGTGTCGTAGGGATCTCCCTTTCTCTGCCCGTTTCATCCCAGGTCTCCATCAGAGCCACCCTGGAATTCCCAGTGTGATTCTATCAGTAGAATCCAATTATGGCTTTCCCTTGCTCGGACCCAGTGCCCTCGCCACCTGAGGATCCACGTGACAATCCACTGAAGCTTTTCCAGTGGAGCTTTTGGGTACATGTGCTCAGGGCCTTTACTGTACCTAAAGATTCAAAGTAATCTGTGTTCAGAGTGGTCTGTGGTACACAAAGGTTCATCCTATGTTCCAGCACTTGCTTGAAACATAGAAGGCCTGTAGAAAGGCCTGAAGGAACCCTGAGTGAGTCACTCTCCTATTTATTCAAACATAGTCGTTCTTTCTGAGGTGGATACATAACTCCTTGTACGTACACACACACACACACACACACACACACACACACACACACACACAGACACACACACACACACACAGACACACACACACACACACACACACACACACACACACACACACACACACCACGTCCATATACCTTACATTCCTGAATGGGAATGTATAAAATTTACTTATCACTTTCTACTAGATATCAAAACATAAATGTGAGCTCAAATTTTAATTTATTTCTGTCCTTCCTGTCCTAAACAAAGTACTATTTTTGTGTCTGGCAAGTGGGCAAAATATTTGTTCAATGAAAAAAAAAAAAAGAATGGACTACATAAATTTTAATTTCTAGAAATTAGGCTAATTACTATAACCACATAATTAACAGGTTTAATCACTGACAATAACAGAATAAGGGCTCAAAAGTTACTCGGGAACTATTTATAATCGTGTAATTGTTCAAAATATGGTTTATGCACTTACTGTGTGCATACAAAAATAAATAAGATACATGCTCTCTAGAAAGTCAAAATCTTTAGAAGGCAACTGGCACATGCACAGATACTTATTGTTAATGTAATGAGGACAATGCATACGAGCTCAACACCAGGACTGTGGAGAGCACAGTTATGTAGCATTCTGTGTAACTCCACATGCACAGCTCAAAACACTGTACCAGTTAAATAGCTGCCATCTCTCACAGGCTCTAACGTCCACGAGGTCAGTAGCTCTGCTGTGCTTTACCACAGCTTCACAAACAGCCAGCGGAAGTCTGGTTATAAGGTACTAAGCAGTCTTCCCAGTAAATGAATGATTGGAGGGAGGGATGGATGGATGGATGGATGGATGGATGAAGCTGCGATAGTTAATTCTACCAATAGCTCTAGGAAGAAATCAAGAAAGCACAGAATTTTACTGTAAGACAGATTTGATTTTTAACTCCTGCCTCTACCCCTTACTGAGCAGACCAACCTTCTAGCCCTGGGCTTCACATCTGGCAAACAGAAATGACCTTTCTACTGTATTGTGAGGATCAAGATAGGAAAAATGGAGAGTTGGCTGGCACAGTACATAATGAGCAGAAGGTACTAACTAGGTGCCGTTTTATTATCTAATGTATTCTTGATTACATTTTTTGTTACTTATAATGGAAGCAGAAGGGAAAGGAGCAGCATTTCTTCTTGGTGTAAGTATGATAATATTTTACATTTGTAGACTAGAGGGTGAAAGGGGTCTCCAGGCTTGCCCTTGAAATGAATAGTGGTCTTTGCAGACTAGTCATTTTGACAGCAGGGAAACCTGGAAAGTCAAAGGATGCATTGTCTTTATTTGAATTTTATTTTTTTCAAGACAGGGTTTCTCTGTGTAGCCTTGGCTGTCCTGGACTTGCTCTTTAGACCAGGCTGGCCCCAAACTCACAGGGATCCACCTGCCTCTGCCTCCCAAGTGCTGGGATTACACGTATGTGCCACCACACCTGGCTTTCGTTTGAATTTTTTTTTGAATGAGAAGTTGCTGATGAAGAGTCTTAAGTAAAGAGTTTGTTAATTGGTTTGAGATGTTCTGAGGACCAAGTTGCTGCTCATTTCATACTGGAAATACACAGCGTATATTTATATTAGCAAATATGACTATCGTGTGTCTCAACTGCTTTCCTTTCAGGGTTTATCTCAAGAAGCAATACTAGGTGGTGCAATGAGTCTGACACAAGTGTGACCATTCTGGTGGTCGTTAGAGCTGCATTAGGAATTCAAATCTCTAACAGTGAGACTCAGCTTACTGCGTTAGGATTATGTGGACTACCATGGTGCAATAAATGTGATACGGAGAATATTAGAAACCTGCACTAGTATTTATAATATGTGAGTATGTAACTTTAAAATGGAGCACACATTAAACACACATAAGAGCATATGGATAAATGTTTGTGCATTTATATGTATATGCACAGAAGCAACAAAGCATATACTTAAATACTAGTCATAGTTCACTAAGGATAAAGCCATGTTAGTCTATTTTTCCCAGGGGATTGTTATTAATTAGACCTCATTGTAAACGGCTTTAGAACATGCCGCAGCACCATTTTCACTTTATGGCTTAAGAATTAAGATTACTAGTTACCTGATTTAAAGTAAGTCCCCCCCCCATAGCAATTTTAAAGGTTCAACTGAATAAAAAATTTATCATGTAACCTGATAGCCAATACATGTATATGCACTTGAACCATTATGCCCTCAAATTTATAAGGACATAGTGAAGTTTGTTATTTAGTTTCAAATTCTGAATAGGTAACTTTTTTTTTTTTAAAGAGCAACAGACTGCTACATAACATCCCATCTTCTTCTTTACGTATTCTTGTAGAAAAGGTATATTCACTGCATTAAAGTGCATTGGCTTATCTGACAGACCCCTGTGCAAGGGAGGGTGGTGGTGCCACCCACAGAACATCCACATTCTAATTTCTGATATTAGTTTCTGTATCACCTGCCATTAAGGTTGTTGATACAATTAAGGCTTCGAGTTAGCTGACCTTAAAAACTGAGAGATCGTTCCTGACCATCTAGGTGGGGTGGGGATCATCCTAAGTGAGCTTAAAAAGCAGAAGAACAAGACAGAAGAGTAGGGGTAATGCAGTGAGGGGGCTAGTGTTGGATAAACTGTTCCCCCACAGTCTCAGGTGGTCGAACACTTGGTCCTCAGTTGGTGGCTGTTTGGGGAGGGCTGGGAGATGCCGTCTTGCTGGAGGCAGTATGTTACTGGAGGTGGGAACCTCAGGTTTCAAAATCTCACCCCATTTCTACTTCCTCTGTTTCTGTCTCTCTGCTTTGCACGTGTGATTCAGGATGTGGACTCACTGCTGCTGACTCTCATGCTGCTGCCTGCTGCCATAATGTCTCCATCGTTACGGCCTCAAATCCTCTGGAACGGTAAGCAACAATAAGGTTTTTGTTCTATAAATTGCTTTGGTCGTGGGGCTTTAACACAGCAACTAATACAAAGGGCAGTACATATGACTAATACAAAGGACAATACATAGAACTAATATAAAGGACTGGTCATTCTTGGTTGGATTTGAAGATGGAAAAAGGGAACATGCATTAAAAATTGGTCTGTAAAGGCAAGAAAACAGATCTTTTTCTACTACAAAATTCAGAAAGAAGACCACATTCACGTTTATTTAAGCATAGCAAGAGTAATGTCAACATTCGACCTTCAAAACTGTAGCATGACACATTTGACTTAATAAGTTTTATGAACAATATGGGTGATTGCTGTTGCCCATGGTTGCATTCCAGAATTTGGAGGTAAGATAGTATTGCTGAAGCTACCACACACTTAAGACACAGGACTTGGACACTGAGCTACCCAGAAGCCTCCTCCTGAAGGCAGCCCCTCCTACAGGATTAGAAGCTACTGTGCCAGCTGCTAAGGGAGAGGAGCAATTAATTGCTAGCCCAACCTAGCTTTAAAGCCTAAGAGCTACAACAATGACCACACTGGCAAGATACACCAGAGGAACAGCAACACTTTTATCCTGACAGCTGTCTAATTAGACAGAAGGTCAGCTCAACAGGAGGGAACTCATGCCTGGTCCTGTAAACCAGCTGACCACTGAAGAGGGCTGGAGTGATCGTAGTCACTAGAGTAGAACCCACAACTTTCATTTGTCTAGACTAATGTAACTTCAAAACTATATTCTAAGTCCTTATTCTTATGTAAACAGGTAAGTGTAGCTTTCACCCCCACATCAAAGAAGCTTCCTTTAGCAATAGAGAAGACTACTACGAAGACCCACAACTGGTCAAAATGCAGAGTAAGTGATTGTGCGGTGCACAATGCCAGTTGATACATATAAGGGTGGGTGTAACTCTTATACCTAGGGCTCACAGAAAATTGGGGAAGAGGGAACAAAAAATATAAAAATCCAGAGCCTTGGGATGCCTGCAGTGAGTGTTTTCTAGGCACGACAGGAAAAAAATGCACCCACACATAAAATCTCAACAATATGGCTGCCTGAATAAGATTAGAATTGTGGCAATGCTAGTAGACAAGCCAATATGGACAGGGGAGAGTCCCCGTTGTCCCGCTCTTAGATGTAGAGCTATAGGTAGTCCATGGCTATAGAGAGATGGGCAATCAATTTCCTTCAGGAACAAGCTGCTTCATAGGTTGTCCAAGCCCAAGTGTGGTTAGCCCTGCATACATGTACAGATGAGCAACACTAAATGGACTGTTGTGTACACACACACACACACACACACACACACACTTGTGCATATGTATATACATGCAACAATTATTAAAGAAGAAATCATGACTTTGGGATGGACACAGGAAGAGTTGGATGGAGGAGGTGAGAGTGGGCGTGATACAGATGTAGTACTCATGGATAAAGTTCTAAACGATAAAATTTTGAGAAATTACTTGTTTCGTGGTAATTTGCTAAAATAGTAATTCTAAATCCACTACTAGATCATCTCAAATGAACATATATGGAAATTTTTAAGAAGCCTCTTCAAACTTGACTCTCATCTGGTCTTCCCTACTTTAGAAAATGTCACTTCTGCTCTTTTAGCTGTTGGCACGTCAGTTTTGAGTCATTGTCGATGATGACTCCACCTTCTAGTTTCTGTCAGACTTAAGGCATTTCTTAGAATTTCCACCTCTGTCATGGGTGACCCCCAGCGTTATCTCAAGGGTTTTGATGCCAGTTCTGCTTTCCTTATTTCTAGCCTGGCTGAACCATAGAGTCCTCCTCGTGGAGAATTTGGTGTCCTGTCCTTGTATGTAGCTTCCATTTTATGCCACATTTTCATGAGATGAAATTGTTTTGACCATGACCTATGTATGATGTTTCTACGTGTTTTGATTTCCAGGAGCCTGGTAATGATATCCCTCACCGTGCTCCTTATTGTCACACTGGCCCAGCCATTTGCCTTCTGCATTTTTTATACTCTCCAAGCGTGGTCCTGCTGAGCATTCCCCTGACTGCGTGATGCACCCAGGATATCTACACAGGTGCTGGCTCCACCACCCTCCTCAGATTTTGCCAACACTGTCTATGGATGCCCACTTTTCCAGCACTGTGTCTTTGTTCAGCTTCGCTTTCTCACAGCACATCCACCACCAGTCTTGCTCCATTTGAACATCATTGCTATAACAGCAGAGGCCTGATCATGTTTTGTGATTGTGACCTACCACAATTTCCTGTGGTGAGTTATGTGAAGTGCACTTGTGATAGCTCTAGCTGGCTTCAAGCTCCTGATCCCCTCAGTCTCTTTAGGGCTGACATTACAGAACTTTGTCCCTAAGGTCAGCTCAGTCAATGTTTTTGACAGTGGGAATAATTGATTTTTAAATTTTATCACACCACTTACTGGCTGTTTTATTACTTTGTGAAACTAAAAGCAATCAAATTGGACGCACTAAATGATCTTTCTTTGCAAAGGAAACCCCAGAAATCATGAAAGAAACTAGAAAGGTATAAAAACAAGCACAGGAGAAGCTCTGTGGCTTAAATTATGTCAGTGCATAGTCGCTGGGACCAGACTGTCTGGAGTCAAATCTTATCTAATTCCGCCACTTACAAGTTGTGTTATCTTTGGCAAATCACTCAACTTCTCTGTACCTCTATTTTTCATCTATAAAATAGGAGCAAAAAATAGTACTTGACTCACAGTGCTGTGAGAATAGAAAGAACTAGTATTTGATAAGTTTTGAATAATGTTGTTTCTAGTGTTTTGTTCTATATAAACATTTAAAAATAAAGAAGCCTTCTTTTCTTACTTATATATTTATTTTTTTTCAGAGCAAGGAAGAAAATGCCCTTTCTAATGCTATTAATGAAGTATAATGTTGAAATTTAGCTTTGACAAACAAGGCAGTTGTGCTTTTGAATATAAAGAAAAGGTGAATAAATAGAATATTAAATAACCAAGCAGTGGTTTTAGGATACATTATAGAATGATTCAAACCTAGAAGTTAAAGATGAAGTTAAAGATGATTCTTTGCTTTGGGTATGAGATTACTTGCTTGGGAGAGGACTACAACCTTTGCTGACCTTGTGTGGCATTTTACAAAAGTTCAACTTTCATCCATACTAATGGAGAAAAGCTCAAGCGCTCCTAATTACCTTGCTTTCTAAGTTTTCCCACACATACCTTGCCTGAACAGTGTTAGTGGAATACTCTACCACTTAAGAATATTGATCTAATGTGATAAAATTAAGTGTATGTCCTAAAGTTAGTAAGCAATATTCAACTGTTAGAAGAAAATTTTAGAAAAAAAATACAAGGTTTATTATATTTTCAGAAGGAAATCATCTGAACAAATTTTTCTTTTAAAAGTTTTATTTAAGCTTAACATACCTACCATATGACAAATTTTATTCTGGCATTTTGGTCTCCTTCCCTTCCTTCAATAGCCCCTACTGTTTTTAGGGTGCATGCGTTCTATTATTCTCTGTTGTTTTTTCTCCCCTATGCCTCTCTTAAGATCTGTTCTTTCCCCTTTGTTGCTTCTTTTATAGTTTCAGGACCTCCTCCCCAAAAGACATCCCTACATCTCCACCTCCACCTGGGTAAACACCAACCCAAGGATTTGATAGGTACCACTTCTAAGCTCCCAACACAACTGGGAGGAGACCCAAAGCTCCAAAGACAAAGTTAAGCACAGAATCCTTCTGTGTCCTCTCAGAGCTGTGAGAATGACCCCCAAAACATTAGAGATGAAGCTGAAACTGGCAGGCAGGGCTCGGGGGGTTCTCAGACAGAAAGCAGAGTAGAAATCCCTCTCAGCACAAAGGACATACTTACTCAGCTTGTTTGAATTCCTGAGCTCAGTGGTCATCACCCCAACTGCAGAGATTGTTAAACACACAAAGAGAAGGAGAAACCAGATCCATCCTGCATTAGTCAGGGTTCCCTAGAGGAAGCAGACCAATAGAATGAATACACATTAAAAGGGGGATTTCTTAGAATGGCTTCCAGGGCACAGCCAGAGCTGTCCAACAGTGGTCTCTCACACTAGAGAGGTGAGAGAACGTTAGTTGCTCAGTCCACGAGGCTGGATGCCTCAGCAAGGCAACTCCAATATGTTGGCCCTGGAGGATTCTTGGCAAGCTGGAGGGTGTCACAGTTTAGATCACTCTGGAAGTGCAAAGAAGCTGGTTGCAATATCAGCGAGGGAATCATCAGTGGCAACAACAAGGCAGATGATTTACCAGTGAGGGTGAAAGCCAAGCTACCACAGAGCAAAAAATCTATGTGCCCTTCCATGCCCTTTGCTATGGAAGATGTTGCCTTGTTATCTGCCCACAACAATTAAGACAATCAATAGAGGTGCTCCCAAGCCACTCCGACTATGCGGTCCCTCACTGAGGCTCTCTTCCTCGGCGATTCAGCATCTCACAATTAAAACGAATCACAGGTACCAACCAAGAAGGGAAAGCAAAGCAAAACAGTGACTGAGGTTACAATGTCTTCCATTTCATTTTATTTCTTGTTTTAGTTTTTACTTTATTCTTTTAATTTGCAGTTCATTTGTTTAGTTGTTTTGCTTCCAGGGTTTTTATGAGTCATTTTCTTTCTCTCCACCTATTCTATGACATGTTCTCACTCCTCTAACTCATATTCTTTGTCTCTCATTTATGTTTTACTCCCCTTTCCCCGTTCTTTCCGAGTTTATTATCAAATGAGACCCTTCGCTTTAAAAACCTATGAACTGCATTTTCCCAAGTCAGCACTCTAGTGATGCAGCCTCAGCCTTGTTGAAGATACAAGTGAATAGGCAAGTGCATTTTCGTCTGCGTCAAGCCTGCAGCTGCTGTCAGATCGTTTGATCTGGTCCAGTATCAGCATCCTCCCTAAAAGCAGGAGGGAAGATAAAGACAAGTGAAGGCAGGAAGATTCATGTGAAAGAAAACAAAGAAACAAAAGAGCAGGGAAGGAGAACCAAAGCTAAGTAGAGGGGCAATACAGATGTGCAAAGAAAAACAAAGAAGCACACACACACACACACACACACACACACACACACACACACACACAGAGAGAGAGAGAGAGAGAGAGAGAGAGAGAGAGAGAGAGAGAGAGAGAGAAAGAGAGTGAAAACAAGCCAATGAAATGTCTGTAGGAGCTCACAGATGCTCAGTGCTGGAAATATCGGCAACAAGACAACTGAGATGTCGGGCTTCAGCATCCTATGTTTAAAAAGAGCCAGTGACTGCGTAGATGGCCCCAAAAACCAGATAAACAGAGTCAGAGAATGAATTCAGGCTAGACTCAAGAAAGTTATCAAAGTGGAGGGAATGGCCAGCAATTTGGTAGAGAAATTAAAAAAAAAAAAAAAAGAAAAGAAAACATCAAGGAAGAATTCAGCAAGGAAATTGAGACTGAAGAAGAAAAAAACGGAAATTCTGGAATAAAAAGACTAACTGAATAAAAAAGGGGAAAAAAACCCAAAAGCATTACTAAAAATAAACAAACAAGTCCAAATAGAATAACGAATTTCAAGGATGGATGCCAATAATACACTCAGACATATATGAGGACAAAAATTGATGTGGATGACTCATTTGTATAAGAACTCTGAGATATTTCCAAGAGACCAAAGCCAAGAGTCTCTTGAGTAGATGGGGTGAAATAAAATCCAAAGGCACAAATAATTTATTCCATAAGATATTTGCAACATTTTCCTCAAATCCAGAAAAACAAATGAATATCTAAGTAGCTAAGAACCCTAAATGAACATGACCAGAGAATAATTACACAGCAAGGTAGTATAGATAAAATGTCGAAAATTCAAAGCAAAGAAACTATATTAAAAATCTAGATGGGAAAGAAATGCCGCTTTAGTTAAAGTAAACACATCGAAGTAATATCAGATTTCTTGTTAGCAACCAGGAAAGCAAGAGACAATAATATTTCAAGTCAGGAGCAGTGAGTGGCTCACCAGCACCCAGTCATGGAAATGCGGTTCATAGTGGGATGGGATCAACAGTAGCTGCCAAGCAAGTTTCTTCTCCTGGACAAGGAGTTGCAAGCATGGTGAGTAGAGGAAGGCTGACTGGGCGTGGCTACACCATGGGCAGAGCGACAGAGTACCCTGAGCTGTGGCAATGAGCTGCGAGTATGACCTAAAGCACAGGTCTATTAACCTTTTTTCCCCCACAGTCATTTCTTATAGGAGTCCTAAATTTTTATAATAGTACAATTTTATAATAATAAAAGTCCTATAATATTTTACCCCGATTCCTCAGTTTTACCAGGTTGCTTCTAATTTTCCATCTTAAGTGAAAGGATTTTCTAAGTTTTTAAACGTTCAACTCAGAGACAAAATGTCCTTGATGTCTACATAAAATATTACCATTATTATGTAGAAAAGAGATTAGGTTAATTTTCACTTACTTGTATTAAGAAAATTCCATAAAGGTTATCAATAGCCAAGATCACAATAAAATTGTTACTAGACACTCAGAGACGCTCCATATTTTACTGGGGAAATGCCAATTCTTTCTTTGTGTTTTAAGTGTTGTCAATTATACAGTTTTGAAACAGACCCAGAAACAAGCTGTAGGAGGTTTTTATTAGAATTAAAGGGAAATAAACGACAGTGTGAGCCCACCGTGAACCTTAGAAGAGAGGAAGGCGCCCCACTTGTCAGCAGCCTCATTGTGAAAGGTGAGGGAGGAGCTTGAGAGGAAGAGAGAGGGAGCCCAAGTGTCCAAGAAAGGCATGCTTAGGAAATAGAAAAAAGGGGAAGAAAAAAAAAAAAAAAAAGAAAGAAACTTAAGCTTTTCTAAGTTAGCACTCAGACAAATGGGCACACTTCCCAGGGGTACACGATGGAAGCTTTGTTAGCGACTGCACTGAGGGTGGGCTTCTGGGAAGAAAAGTACCTTATCTCATTAAGGGGATAATTTATCCTCTCATGTCCTTAGCAAGGTGGCTTTCCAGAGGAGAGGTCTGTGGCCAGGTGATTGACAGACCCAACTGGATTAACCCATGGGTGGGGGCAAGACACAGTTTAAATGTTCTAATCACTGAAGTAGATCAGACTGCCGTGTCTCCTCAGAGCCAGGGGTCTGAGAATGAATGACCCATCCCCAATGGTCTTTAAGGTTCCTGATGAGATAACAACAAAACTTGTTTTGTTTCATTGTGTGTGTGTGTGTAAAACATGTGTACATCTGTGTGCATGTGTGGGGGTACATGTGCCCACGTGTGTGTCTATGCAGAGGCCTGGAAGAAGTTGGGTGTCCTGATTTAACATACTTTCCTTATTCCCCAGGGTCTCTCACTGAACCTGGAGCTAAGCTGGTGACCAGCAAGACCCAGGGACCCTCTGTCCCTGAGAAGCACTAATGGCACTGGAGTGAAAGGCACACACAACCATGCCCAATTTTATGTATGCTCTGAGGATTTGAACTCAGGCCCTCGTGCTTGCACAGTAAATGCTTTTACCCACTGAGCCACTTCCTAAACCTTTTTAATGTTAAAATTTTTGTGTTATATTCATTGTTATTTACCATATTAGCAATTAAGGAAGAAATCCTAAAAAAAATATTTATTGATATTTCAAGAAAGCAATCATGAAACCAGTTTGTATTAAACCAATGAAATTGTTTTTATTTTTATTTTTTAATGGGATTCAGAGAACCCCGCCTCCCCCAGTGGTTAACTGACTAAGCTTTGAAAACTCCTGGCCCAAAGCAATTTGTACCTCAGTCTCATGACTGAAAATTAACATGACCAGTGCTTAGTGCTTTCCCAGTTTTAGGGTCTGGCAACACTAACTCAATTCAGGTAGTGAATCTAGACCACTCCACTTAGGACTTCTGAGACACAGCTGTCTTTCTGATAAAAGCAGAGGGGTTGTATTAGTTACTCATATTGCTGTTGTGACTAAGTATCTGTTAAGAAGTAAGTTATTGGAGACAGGGTTCTTTTTACTCACTGTTTGAAGGGATGTAGTCCATTATGTTGAGGGGAAGACCTGAAAACAGGAATGGCTCAAGGTTGTGGCGGTGGTTGAGTGTGCTGAACTCTTTGTATCCTCTTGGCAGTTAGGAAATGAAAACTGGGTTTGTGTGTGAGACTATATCCCCGAAAGCCCACCCCTAGCAACCCATTTTCCCCCAGCTAGCTCTGGCTTCTTATAGGCTCTATAACTTCCCAAAGCCGAGCCTCCAGCTGGGACCAGCCTATAGGAGACACTTAAAAAGTAAAACAGTCACAGCAGGCAACCGTTCCTCTCCCTTTTGGTATTGAAAAGGCAAGAGGCGGTGGTTTGCCAGGTTCCAGCTTTTCTCCTGATTCCCGGAGCATGTATTCCTGGGACTGCGTTCACTCTCCAGGTTAAGGAGGGATTCCAGGAGTGTAGCTAGAAAACCGAGAGTTGCAATGGCTATTTGTCAGTGTAAGGAAGACGGGAAAGCTTGTCACAGTCACTAAAGAGGCTAGAAAGCCTAGGGTCCAGAGCCCAGGGCGTGAATGCCTCTGAGGAAGCCACTGGTCTGGGCAAGAGGATGGGTTTCTATGGCACCTCATCTCATTGTAGGACCAAAGGCAGTTTTATTTGAAAGTTTAGTATTTGTAGCTGAGGGAACCCTAACTGACTGATAGATTTCTACTAATTCACATGATAGGATACAGCACTGTGGTACAAATCCTCCCAGCTTTCCCCTGGATCAAAAACCATGCACATTAACTTAAGTATACATTTTAAGGAATACTTTTATGGTTGAAGTTCTTTAAAAATGAGAAATTATATGACATACATATTTAATAATTCATAGATCTCATTTTAGTAGTTTCATAATACTTTGTGATATAAATATGCTTCCATTTATTCATATTTTTGGTCATAAAAGTTGCTTCCATACTTTGTCACAATTAATAAGGTAGAAATCATTTCTGTACAGAAATTATTATTTTTTTTTACTTGAGATTATAATGTAACCACATTTCTCTCTCCAAATCCTCTCATATACTTTTCCTTGCACTTTTTCATTGTTATTGTGTGTATATGTGCAAATATACATACATATATTCCTTAATATAACCCATTTGGTCTGTACAATGCTAGTTGTACGTGTGTTCTTTGTGTAGGGTTGAGACCTTGTGGGCTTTCCCGGACTACTTTGGCTTCTCCATTGTTTTTGTTATCCTTGTTTGGCTGAGATTTGGGCAGTCATGGTGGTGAGACTATGGGTGCAGCTTATCATGCCGCTGGGAGACTTAATCTCACACAGACTCCCTGCTGCTCTGGCTCTTACAATCTGTCCACTTCTTGCAATGTTCCCTGAGCCTTAGACGTGGAAGTGTTTTATAGCTGTATCCACTAGGACTGGACTCCACAGGTCTGCATATGGGTTTGGTTTTAGCTTTCTTTAGTGGTCTCTGTTTGTGGCAAAGAGAAGTTTCCTTGGTGAGGAGTGAAGACACTTATCTGTGGGTATAAAGACACATGTTCAGATTGTTATTATGGGTTATACTCAGTAAAACAGTGGTTGTAGATTCTTCTCCAAGATCCATGACTTCACTAGCACTGAGCAGTTTGATAAGTTTCTGGTGCCAGGCACAGTGTCTCTCTTAGAGAGAGTCTTAGAGAGCTGTTGGTTACTGCCAAGGTGTGCATGCCACGGCTGCACCTTTAGGATTACCATGCCATGCTGGTGGTTGCTGTGAATCTGGGTAGGATTGTTGGTTGCTTCCCTCCTTTAGAAACTTGCATGGTTCCTTATCGTGCTGTGAAATCCAGTCCTCATGGAGGAGGAATTTATGTCAGTTCAAGGCTAGAGGCTTCTGGAACCTGTTTCTGAAATGCATGGTGTTTTCAGCAATAGGGATTTGTCTTCCACTTCTGGAGTAAACAAAGGCAATAGCAATAGGCTATAAGTTTCGGAGTCTCTTGGACAGCCGAGGCCAACAACTCAACAACTCATGTCTGGTATTGGGGTTGTTTTGTTTGGTGGCCTTTGGCTCTTGGAGGTAGCCTTATTATCCTAGACAAGAAAAATTCATTAAAACTATGTATGTAAGCTGGGCACTGTGGCACACGCCTATAATCCTAGCACTCGGGGAGGCAGAGGCAGGGGGATCTCTGTGAGTTCAAGGACAGCCTGTTCTACAAAGCAAGTCCAGGACAGCCAAAGATACCCAGAGAAACCCTGTCCCAAAAAACTAAAAGAACCAAAAATCAGAACCCAAACTATGTATGTTTGTATGCTTATGTATATTATAGGGGTTTTTAGGTAAATAGTTAATGATATAATTTCTTAAGGCTTTTCAGACATTATTATTGTTTATTTACCTTCCTCCCTCCTTTTTCTTGTGTAGAAATTAATTTTAAATTATTTTTCTTTTTTTAACTTGTACATTTATATTATTACACATATATACAATAAACTACATTCAGCAAGAAGAACCATGAAACAATCAGGAATTATATAAATGTTATATTCATAGTGTTCTGGCTGTTTGTATTTGTGTTTTTTTGTTTGTTTGGGTTTTTTTTTTTGAGACAAGGTTTCTCTGCATAGCCTTGGCTATCCTGGACTAACTTTGTAGACCAGGCTGGCCTTGAACTCACATCGATCTGCTTGCCTCTGCCTCCAGAGTGCTGGGGTTAAAGGCGTGCACCACCACCGCCCGGCATGGCTGTTTGTATTTGGCAACCTTGAAAAAACCATCTTTCCTATCTTGGTGAGTCTAAAATTCTGTGCAGAAATTCTTAATCTGTTGGTTTGATTCTGAGAAGGCATATACCATAGCTTGAATTGCTTATTAATTATTCTTAAAAGTAATATACCACAGGCTCTTTGTTCATAATAAAATGAGTTACCTTTAAAAAGTAATTCTTAAAAATAATTAGAAGTGTTCACTTGGGCAGCACATACACTAAAATTGGAATGATATTGAGAAGATTAGCATGGCCCCTGAACAAGGATGACATGTAAATTCATGAAGCAAATTCCATATGTTTTCAGACCACCATGGTCGAAAGCTGGACCTCAACAACAACAGAAACAACAAAAACCTACGCATGCATGGACACTGAACAACTCTCTACTCAGTGACAACTGGGTTAGGGAAGAAACAAAGAAAGAAATTAAAGACTTGTTAAAATTCAATGAAATGAAGGCACAACATACCCTAACTTATGGGACACAGTGACAGCCGTGCTAAGAGGAAAATTCATAGCACTAAGTGCCTTCATAAAGAAATTGGTGACATCTCATACAAGCAACTTAGTGGCACACCTGAAGGCCCTAGAAAGAAAAAGAAACAGACGCACTAAAAGGTGCAGATGGCTGGAAATAATCAAACTCAGGGCTGAAATAAACAAATTAAAAACAAAGAACATTTAAAGACTCATACGGGTCTGTGTACTGGAACTCACACTAATGCCTACTGTATGAAAGAAACCTTATTATGTGCCCACTTAGCACTAGTGCTTTCTCTTTTGTTTGGGATAAGGTCCAGGGGCAACAGCTAGAAGAAATTAGTGACTGAGGTTATGCAAATTCCTTAGGATCTTCCTCTTCGAACAGCATCACAAGCCATTCATCCCATCAGCAGTTTATTCTCTCCTCCTAAAGCTCCTCAGTGTTTCATAGTTGTGGATTTTGGAGGTATTAAAACAAATCACAAGGGCATTTATTAAAACTATTCCCAACATGGGGAAAGAGCATTTTATGATGAGATTGTTTGCACATTTTTGATTTTTGCCTTGAGCACTTCTCTTAATGTGTTTACATGAATACGAAACAAACTTGGCACAATATACAAAATATAAATAGTGGACCACTTCTTGCTACCCTTCTGTTTTTCCTAGGAACACAGTCTTGACTACTTTTCCATAAGCAGCAAGAATATTTGTGTCTACACTGCTACTCTTCCCATAAAGGCAGCCTCTGTACAGTAGGGGATCGTGGCTTTTCTTGTTTTACATTGCATCACGTGATTCATAAAACACAACTTTTTTTGATCATCTAATTGTATTCTGTTAAAATATTCTTTTATTGCTAGTCACAAATTAAATTCTACGACTGTTCAAATTTATTTCTTAATCGTCTAATGAGGAGTTGAGAACAGGTAAGTCACTAGGAACGTAGACATGGCGAAACATTAAATAATAGTTCCCTCCAAAACCACCTCTGCTCACAGTATCCTCCACGTGGGCATTTCCTCAGAAGTGTATTTCTGTATTTCACTATCCAGTTGTTATTATTTGGAAGATGGAGATTATTCTCTGAATTCCTACAACAAAAGAAAATTACGGGTGTTTTCTCTCTCGACTGCAATCTTTCCCGATCCAGTTTCCACTAATTAAGCCGTCATTTGGGCCCTTGCACTTTGAAGTTTCGCTCATTACCTGGCTTCTGTAAGTCAACAAAAGGCAACTTCTAAAGCCCCCAGTGTTGGACCATCACTTTGGGGACTGCTAATTGAATGTAATTACTTCATTTCGTGCCAGAGTCCATACTTGTAACATTGCCTTGTAATAATTTAAACTGTCTGCATACTGTAGGGGACTGCTTGACGCCAGTGTGGAGACGGCCGGGCAGCCACTCGGGCTGTGGAAGGAAAGTCAGAAGGAGGAGACATTGTCATTTGTCTACCTACTCATTAGCTGCCCTCGATGGCTGTCTGTTGTTTTGAGTGGACAGGATATGTAGTGACTGAAGCTCGCCCCTAAAAATAGCTGTGAAAACAGGCATTTGGGGGTGTACAGTAATTGGTTGCTCAGTCGATCGCAGATATTTTTATAGAACTTGGGGAGAGACAAGATATTTTTAAACCATGACCTTGTTTGGCAACACCACATCCCCTACCCCTCTCTCCTGGGGAGGAGAGGAGGGTTGCAGCAAGGTGGACAACAAATAACAGAAGAAACAGCTCCATTTGAGGAATCGGATGCTGCAGGGAAAAAAAAATGCTGAGTTCTCTTGCTATTTTCCCCGATAGGAGATTTTGGCCAGTCACTTCGCTTCCAATGGAAGTTATCACCTAAACTTTCCATTGGAGAAGAGGAAAAATGGCAAAGCTGAAGCCGAAATGAGCTTCACAAAGTGCTCTGAGCCACACAGGAAGCTCAGCGTGCACCAAAATGTTGCCCGTGCTCGGATGATTAATCGTATGTTCAATTTAATCCCATTGGCCTTAATGACAGGGCTTGTCTCTGACTGCTGGTGGACCGGGGTGGGGAGTGGGAGGAGTGGGGGAGGGGGTTGGGAAGTGGGGGGGGGCATCTTCCTGGAGCGTCAGAACCCCTCCCATTTGGCTAGTGGTGCCAGCAGGTCTCCACCCCTGGAAGTCAGAACTGACTTGAGCCTTTCACTCTCAAATTGCATTTAAGTTTAGGTAGAAGAAAGGATGTAATAGTTCAGAGAGGAGGAGGATGTATATGTCAATTAGAAAAAGCGCTTAAAAGTGAACGAATACAATGGCTTAAATTAAGTATAAACTTCGATTTACTCAAATGGTCACAAGAATAAGACAAATATCAGAGTATTCAGATATTTGTCCAGAATTCAGATTTTTTGGGGACAGTTTTGATTTCTTTATTTTTATATTTGTATTTTGTGTAAGTATTACAAAGAGCCGATAAGAACTAAAACACACAGCGGAGTTTATAAGAAAAGAGAGAACTAGTTAGCTCAGGCTATACAGTGTGCTCCAGTTGCTAGCCTTAGCAAGGCACTTCTGACTTTAACTAACTCAGACAGTACTCTGTTCTGCTGTTATGGAAGCGACGATTTTCTTGCTCACACAATCTCATTTTCCCATGTACTCATTCATATCAGTGGTCAGTGTTTATTTTAGTTTTTCACTCCTGATATCTTCTTAACACTTAATATATTTTATTCAGACTGTCTCTCAACTCTTACTTTGTTAAATAAAAGTATGCATTCCCACTATTGCTTACACTTTTTCACTTTATTCCTTATTTTTTTCTACTAATATTATTTGTAATTTATTTTTATTTATTTTTACAATTTTGGACTGCCAGGCAATGTGAGGTTCTGGCACATGTCTTCCTACAAGAACATTAGAAAGTTAGAGATCAGTTTTGAGTTTTATATTATTAATGCTATGTAAATACTATAAGATTGGTTAAGGGACATGCTAGTTTCTTAATTTCACATTACAGTTTTGGTGCCACCGTTTGTGGATAGGTTGAAGTAGCCTATTCACAGCACTAAAGACAAATGCCTTCAACTTTGTGCTCTAACAACTGCCTAAAAGTTAAAATTGTGCTTCACTCAAGTTTGAGACAGTTTCTTGTTCTTAAGGTTTTTCACATTCTCCATTTAATTCTTTTAGTATTCTGTCCTTTACCCTATAAGGTTGATCTTTATGTAGTTTCCTTTAGAAACTACAGCCTGGCTAATATTATCACAGAGGGTTGTTGAACTGAGCACACATCACACCCTCCTGCCTTGGACACCCATCACACCCCCTGCCTTGTACACCCATCACATCCCCCTGCCTTGTACACCCATTACATCCCCCTGCCTTGGACACCCATCACACCCCCTGCCTTGTACACCCATCACATCCCCCTGCCTTGTACACCCATCACATCCCCCTGCCTTGTACACCCATCACATCCCCCTGCCTTGTACACCCATCACATCCCCCTGCCTTGTACACCCATCACATCCCCCTGCCTTGTACACCCATCACATACCCCTGCCTTGTACACCCATCACATCCCCCTGCCTTGTACACCCATCACATCCCCCTGCCTTGTACACCCATCACATCCCCCTGCCTTGTACACCCATCACATACCTCTGCCTTGTACACCCATCACATACCCCTGCCTTGTACACCCATCACATACCCCTGCCTTGTACACCCATCACATACCCCTGCCTTGTACACCCATCACATACCCCTGCCTTGTACACCCATCACATACCCCTGCCTTGTACACCCATCACATCCCCCTGCCTTGTACACCCATCACATCCCCCTGCCTTGTACACCCATCACACATCCCCTGCCTTGTACACCCATCACATCCCCCTGCCTTGTACACCCATCACATACCTCTGCCTTGTACACCCATCACATACCCCTGCCTTGTACACCCATCACATCCCCCTGCCTTGTACACCCATCACATCCCCCTGCCTTGTACACCCATCACATCCCCCTGCCTTGTACACCCATCACATCCCCCTGCCTTGTACACCCATCACATCCCCCTGCCTTGTACACCCATCACATCCCCCTGCCTTGTACACCCATCACATCCCCCTGCCTTGTACACCCATCACATACCCCTGCCTTGTACACCCATCACATCCCTCTGCCTTGTACACCCATCACATACCCCTGCCTTGTACACCCATCACATACCCCTGCCTTGTACACCCATCACATACCCCTGCCTTGTACACCCATCACATACCTCTGCCTTGTACACCCATCACATACCTCTGCCTTGTACACCCATCACATACCTCTGCCTTATACACCCATCACATCCCCCTGCCTTGTACACCCATCACATACCTCTGCCTTGTACACCCATCACATACCCCTGCCTTGTACACCCATCACATACCCTTGCCTTGTACACCCATCACATACCCTTGCCTTGTACACCCATCACATACCCCTGCCTTGTACACCCATCACATACCCCTGCCTTGTACACCCATCACATACCCCTGCCTTATACACCCATCACATACCCCTGCCTTGTACACCCATCACATACCCCTGCCTTATACACCCATCACATACCTCTGCCTTGTACACCCATCACATACCCCTGCCTTGTACACCCATCACATACCCCTGCCTTGAACACCCATCACATACCCCTGCCTTATACACCCATCACATACCCCTGCCTTGTACACCCATCACATACCCCTGCCTTGTACACCCATCACATACCCTTGCCTTGTACACCCATCACATACCCCTGCCTTGTACACCCATCACATACTCCTGCCTTGGACACCCATCACACATCCCCTGCCTTGTACACCCATCACACATCCCCTGCCTTGTACACCCATCACACCCCCTGTCTTGTACACCCATCACACATCCCCTGCCTTGGATACCCATCACACCCCCTGCCTTGTACACCCATCACACCCCTCTGCCTTGGACACCCATCACACCCCCTGCCTTGTACACCCATCACACCCCTCTGCCTTGGACACCCATCACACCCCCTGCCTTGTACACCCATCACACATCCCCTGCCTTGGACAGCCATCACATCCCCCTGCCTTGTACACCCATCACATCCCCCTGCCTTGTACACCCATCACATACCCCTGCCTTGTACACCCATCACATACCCTTGCCTTGTACACCCATCACATACCGCTGCCTTGTACACCCATCACATACCCTTGCCTTGTACACCCATCACATACTCCTGCCTTGGACACCCATCACACATCCCCTGCCTTGTACACCCATCACACATCCCCTGCCTTGTACACCCATCACACCCCCTGCCTTGTACACCCATCACACATCCCCTGCCTTGGATACCCATCACACCCCCTGCCTTGTACACCCATCACACCCCTCTGCCTTGGACACCCATCACACCCCCTGCCTTGTACACCCATCACACATCCCCTGCCTTGGACACCCATCACATCCCCCTGCCTTGTACACCCATCACATCCCCCTGCCTTGGACACCCACCACACCCCCCTGCCTTGGACACCTATCACACCCCTCTGCCTTGGACACCCATCGCACCCCCTGCCTTGTACACCCATCACACCCCCTGCCTTGGACACCTGTCACACCCTGTCTTGAAAACCTTGCCTCTTGAATCAGATCAACTCTATTTTTTGCCTTTAGTTTATTGAAATATTTCAAACTAAGTTCCTGGGAAAAATCCTCTGCTGTATAAAATGAACAGTCCTCCTTTATCCATTAAGAAAAAGGCATTCACTTTGTCTGAATGTATATTTGTTAGTAAAGAATCTAGACTGCTATTATTTTATCTTAAAACTTACAGTATTTATTCCATGTCTTCTAAGGGCATATTAATCTAAGATAAGGTTCTTTTTAAAATACCCTTTCTTAGGTATTTGTTTATTTAGATGGTCTTGTTTGCTTCCCTGCTGACCCTGCCTCCCCAGTAGTAAGGTTCCTGCCATGTACCCTTATATCTTCTGATTCTTTTCCTTTTGCACTTGGATTTTCCTCAAAGAACACATTTTTAATCCATGTGTGTTAAATTTTATTTTTGAGATCTCAGACCAGTCTCAGTGTTACCTGAAGTGGGTATGTGTGCCTGTATAAAGTCTTAATTTATCAAATGGTCAACCTTCGAAGAAGCAAAGCCGGAAAATCACAACTGATAAAATTATCATACACTAACTGAAATTGCATGTTTTTGGTGGCTGTTTTTTTTCTTTCTGGAAAATATTTTAATAATTTAAAATGAAAACAAAATAAGATATGATAGAGTAAAATATAAGTATTTGTATAGCTAATTCTGGAAAATAAAAAAATGTATAAGTGAGTATGAAAAAGAAATGACAGATAAAACATAAAAAAAGAAACAAAGACACCCCCCCTGAAAAAGAAAGTCCAAATAATATTAGAGCAGGGAGCTCAGTAGATAAAGACATGTGGTGTAAGCCAGAATTCACCCGATAGCGTACTTGCTAGCATGGGGGCAGCCATCTGTAATTTCTGCACTTAAGAGGCAGAGACAGGGATTCCTAGAACACAGCAGCTAGCTGTCCTAGGCAAATTAGTGCACTCCGGGTGGGGCGACTGACGTCATAGTAGTAAACACAGTGGGGAGCGATTTTGGCAAACACACACCACCAAATTCTGGCCTCCACGTGACAATATGTGTATGAGGAACTTGAAGACTTGTTTGCTTATACACATGTAAACTGATACATACACACATGAACACCACACACACACACACACACACACACACCACACAAATACTCTAAAAATAATAGTAGAAAAACTTTTAAGTTGAAGTACATAATCATAATATTGCAGGGCAAATGACAAACAAAGCAGTCATGAGAAAAGGTAAGGCATTCTGTTATTGTAATGTTTTAAGAAAAAAAGTAACATAAAATATACTACAAAACCAAAATTCTAAAGGCAATTTACAAAATAAGAAAATGGAAAATAGAAATGTAAATACAGTATGGGAAAAACCCGAAGTCTTCCATATCACATTGTTAATACAAGAAGAAGTTGAAGAAGAAGAAGATGTTTAGTGATCATATATTGTGGGCAGTGGGCATTCTTACTCCAGGCTTGTGTCTTTGGAAAGCTATAAAACGGGTGTAGCATTTGACTGACTAATAGAGAATAAAGGTGAAGCAAACACCTTTTTTTTTTTGGATTTAGCACTTCTATTTCTAGGTTTCTTAAAGTCAAAAGTCAAACAAGTATGCAAAGACATATGTTTAAGAATAACCAATAATAGTAAATGTTATGTTAACTGGCCCCAAACAGTAACAGAGAATGAGACACACTAGGCCTGACTTGAGCTTCTGAGACCCCAAAGCCATCCTCCGGTTAGCACACTTACTCCAACAAAGCCACACTTATTCAAACAAGGCCACCCCTCCCAATGGTGTCAGTCCCCATGAACCTATGGGGCCATTTTTCTTTCAGACTACCACAGTACTGATGTTTGCAACTTAACTGCATTTGCTTGACATGACAGCCCCATTGCTCACATGTACTCAGAGTGGCTGGGACTGCATACACGCACAAGACCTACATAAGATCAAGCTATCCCAAATCCCAGCACAGACTGAGGCAGGCTCAGGAAGTCCCATTCCCAACCAAAGAGCTGCTGAGTGATGGAGAGCCAGTTTTCTTCAGGGATGTGGGTCTCAAGAGGGTACCCATGATCCAGTAGATGGACTGGTACCCATGCAAATACAGGCAGTACTAAGTGAGTTCAGTGGGCTTAAAAAAAGGAGCCCATGAAATTTGGAGGGAAAAGTAGTTGTGGGCTTAGGAGAGAAATAGAAGGAAATGGTGGTGTGGATTTGTATGTGTGTATGAAATTTTAAATAAAAAAACCCCAACAGTCATCTGTTCCTAATAAAATTTAAAATACTTGTATGGCTCAAAATAGAAATTAGATTTATGCCATATTTGTGTAAGATTTACACTGTAAGTGATTATGATAAACTAATTTTCATTCTTGACTTTATTGGATTGAGGAGTGTGTGGGAGATTAGCAGAGCACACTTCTGAGTGTCTGTGGGGGTGCTGTCAGGGGCACAGACTGAGCGGGGCGGGAAACTAATCCTCAATGTGGGTGGTTGGAAACATTCTCCCTCCCCCCCTTTACCCATCTCCTCCTCCGTTTCCTTCTCCTCCAATTGCTCAACAGTGCTTCTCTCTATAGTGTAAGCTGATCTTGAATTCCGGCTTCTCCTCCTTCAGCACCACATACCATACCGACCAACCAACCAGTCAACCAACCAGTCATACATACATGCATACATAGATACATACATGTGTGCCATACCCAGCAGCATGCTTCCTCCTACTTCTTCAGGGCTGAGGATTGAACTCGGGGCTTTGTGCATGTTTATATTGTGAACTCTCTACCGCTGGGCTACATCCCTAGCCCAATTTTTAAAATTCACCTCCATAATTGAAAAAGCATACCTGGTTTTGTCCCAGAATATCACATGATACCATAATATCATGTGCTACTTAAACTTCTAAAAAAAAAAAAAAAAAAAACCAACACTAAAATAAAAAGATGTGATTTTGGCTTAAAATTTTGTTACACTTTTGAAAAATTTCTGAAATGATTGCTATATTCTTATGCAAGAATATGCAAGAAAAAAAAGATAACTGGTTTCCCCTATATTTATTTGTTGGAGAGTATGTCTTGATAATCAGAAATCACCAAAGTGTAGGTGAACAATTGAAACGGTGCGGGGCAAATGTCCACTTATTGTATTAAATCTTCAACTCCTGAACTTATTTTGATAGAGATTAGATCACAGTAGACATTTTTTTTAAAAAGCCACATGCTATTTTCTTTCTGTGTTCTCATGTTTTCTAAATTATTTAATCACAGACCACTCATTCTTTACTTGAACAAAATGTCCGTTATCCCTGTCATATCAGATGATGCTTTATAGGCTATTGTAATAGAGTCTTTCCTAGTAAAGTCGGGATTAAGTGTAACTAGCTTACACTACATACAAGCATAAGGAACAGTCCGTTAGGTCAGATGATATGACTAGAGCCCTGGTCTGGCAGACAACGTGTAGGCCGAGCACTGACTCAGATAATTGGATTACTGTAAGCAGCCCACTTTGTAGGAATGATCTGGATAATTGCCTCACCTCTGCATTTTTACATAGCTTGAGGTTCTAGGTTTATTTTGCATCCTATAGGCCACTTTCTTCGGTGACGAGCAATCAGGGCAAATCAGATTATCACTCTGTTTAACCTTCCTGTGCCTTGGGTAATTAAGTCAACAAATTAGCTGAAGGCTCCAGTGCGGAAGAGGATTGGTCGGACTGCGGTCAAGACAAGCATTTATGAATTTTCCCTAAAGCTACTTTTCTTGGGGGAAGCTTTGATAAGAAACATGTGATGTCAATTATCATTAACTCTCTGTGGTTTCCATGTTTGGGAGCTCAAAGCTGATTTCTGAGGGTTGAGGACCTCCCTCCTTCCCCTTTCTTTGTGGACCTGTACTAGTCTACTCAGGTTTTGAAACTAGCTCTACCCAGGCTGACCTTAAACTCCACGTCCTCTGCCTACAGCTCGGCAAGTGATGGAATTACAGGCCTGTACCATCCAGGCCTTGCATGTTTTTCATTGTTTTTCTCCTTGTGGTGCTTGGGGTTGAACTCAAGACTTTACACATAAACTGAGTGCTTTATCACTGAGCTATATCCCAACAACCAATTTTTAAATTGCCTGCATAATTAAATAAGCATACAATTTTTGCTCCAGTAGCTCCAATGGTACCATCAGAAAAATTCCACCGTAGAATTAAGAGTGTTGTTCTCTGGGTTGTGTTTTTTATTTTCTGAAAATTTCCTTATTTTCAAAATTTTCTACAATAAACAAATTTACATTCTTAAGCAAATGGAAAATAAACAATAACCAGTGTTTTCTCTATTTAAATATTTGGAACGGCAAGGTGTCTGTTGACAACCAGAAATGATCAAAATATAAATTTCCAACTTTGGAGCTGGAGATGACAAGAGAAGGGCTCCCCTGCTCCCTTCAGGCTCAGAGCCATAAATTCCAGACTTATACTCAGCTGATGAGATCTGATTCTGGTTTCCAAGGTGGGGATTTCTTTTCCTGTGTACTGCTGTTGTGTAACAGGTTTTCCCTGGACAGAAGCAACACACACACATCTACTGACCCCAGAGAGGGAATCCACGACAGACCAAAGTGATGATCACATCACGTGCAATTTGGTAAATCAGTGTTTGTTTGTTTGTGGTTGCTAACAGGAGTATGGGCGAGAAGCAGGAACAACTTAAAACAACTTAAAACTAGATGCATTAAAAGCAAGCCCACCCCAATGTGAGTGAAGACCCCTCCCACACCTACAACCCTGGTGCTCTCTCCACAGCGGCAGGCATCTCCCCAGTTCAGTCCTTCCAGTCTTGCTGGTCAGAATCTTCACCCCCAGCAAATGTTTACTCCCTTTTATATATCTTGGTAGAGGTCTCAAGACTCTTGCAAACTTCTATTCTTCCTGGCTATGTGGTCTTTCGGTAGCTTCCCATTTACCACCCACCGGAAACTCACCAGTGGCTCCTTCCCATCAGGAAGGGATGTTTGAATTTGGGCAGAAAGGCGCAATTCTGAGGAACAAGCCATAAGCTTAGCAGCCTGAGGGCGGGGGGGGGGGGGAACCTTCTGCTTCCTGCATTCTTCTTCTTCAAGTTTCCGGGCCCCTCTGCTTTCCCCCAACTTCTTCCGGGAACCGTCCCTCATCCCAGGGCTGGGGCAGGCCTAAGTGAGACACTCGGACCAGTGGTCCTTGCTCTCAGGCCTCCCCTGTATCCCAGTTTTAAACAATGTTTTCTGCACGATAGTACCTGTCTGCCACCCTTTGCGTCACACAGAGTGACACAATGCCACTTCTCTTCTCCTTAAGTCACAGCCTCACCTAAAACCCACTGCTGTGTCTGAGGTGTGCGCAGGCAGTGGCTTGTGGGCATGACTGACTGTCCATCTCTCACTTCCACGGTCGGGAAGCCCTTTCTGCTTCTCTGTCTCTGCTGTGGAGCTGCACGGCTGATGGCCTGTCCTGCCTCCTTCCTATTCTTCGTTGCTTGTTCCCCCCTCTCCCCAACCCCTGTCGTTTTCATATATATTTTCACTTCCTTTGTGGATTTCTGGACTTTCTCTTCTTTCTTTGGAATGGAGTCTGGTGCTTCTCATCCTACGGTCTCCTTCATCAGGTTACAGGGAGGCAGCCTGTAATTGCAATTTAACAAACAAAATTACATATCAGTAAATATCTCTCAGTAACAACTGTAAATGGCCTCAGATCATCAATAAAGACAGACAGACAGGCCCCCTGGAATATAATATATGTTTTTCCATATATACACTATACACACACACACATGTGTATATATATATAACCTTCAAATATCTATACATACATACACACATACATATAATGAAACAGCTCGTCTAACCCGGCATTTATGGTATATCCAAAATATACTTTCCTCTTAAGACACACATATGATGTGAGCTAAAAGATGGAAGAAAATCTATGAAGTGAAAGGAAGCTGAAAAGCAGTCAGTCTAACTATTCACGTAGCTAATGCAGTAGACATCAAGCCAAAATTAAGTCTGAGGAGATAAATGCAACCACTACCTAGTAATAAGGCCCATAATCAACCAGACGATATAACAATTATAAATACATGTTTACCAAGTGTTCAGTGCCCCATTTCTATAAAACAAATTCCAGTGGCACAAAAATGTGATAGGCACTGCTGTAATAATGGGCATAATTTCATCACACCACTGACATCTTTACTTAGGTGACACAAATGAAAAACTTCTCCAATACAAATTGTAAGACATTGAAGTTAAAAAAAAAAAAAAAAGAACTGTTGAAGATTCTAGTCTGTGAGAAGGCCTTGTATGCTCATGGATTGGTAGAATTAGTAGTGTGAAATGATTCTATTATGAAAGCAGTTTACAAATCCATTGTGATCCCTATGAAAATCTTGGTTATATTTTTCATGGAACTAGCAAAAACAGTTTTAAAATTCAAAAGGAAATACAAAAGACCCAGAATAGTCAGAGCAAATGTAAGCAGTTAAGAGCATGCTGGAGGTCTCACAACACTTAATCCCCAATTACATATTTCAGAGTTATAATGAAAAAAAATGTTTCAAAACTTCTTGTAAAAGCCCTGGTGTACACTCACACTAGGTCTGATATGTCAGGTGCACATCCCTAAAACAATCATCAGAAAAGGAACTGTTTGCTCTGATAGTAGCATCCTGAGGCATACTCTCAAATCTCCTCAGTCCCCATGCATTATATGTAGTAGAATAAAGTTTACATCACATTCAAGGCACCTTCATATGTGGATATAAGGCTATACATATATGTACATACATATGCACACATATGAAGTCTGATCTTACTGTTATACCAGCATCTTATTTTATACCCTTCTATTATCAGACATTTAGTCCAGATCCAAGTTTTCTCTAATGTGATCATATAAATATCTTTAAAATATAAACTATGCCTCCATTGGCTTTTGCCCTATCAGGATAGATCATTACTAGTGCAGTTTTGAGTGAAATCATGTTTCTTTCTGTAATGGTTTGGAAAGCTCATATGCAAGGCTACCTACCTATCATCCATTTGCAGCACTGAGATACAAATAAATCTTTGCTACTTGACCTAGTGAAATGTATATCGTGATCACTTCTTATTCTGCTTTGTCTAACTTATTAATGAGCTTCACATCCCTTATTAATAATTGAGCATCACTTGTGTCATCGTTGGTCTGAAAAGTTTATACACGCTAGATCACACAGACACCGTGATGTCTGTATAACTAATTAGCTCTACAAAGACAGAAGAGCAGAAAGCAGGTGGATGGTCAGGAGTCAAACTGTGGTTTTGACTCAAATGTAAACTCTTAATTATCTTACAAAATCACCCCTTAACTATGTCCAGTAACTATGCTATCCTCCTTGGTTAGTTGATTATAATGTAAATCATGTAAAGAATTAGACTCACTGTTTATATATATAAAACTCAAAGTCATAAAAAGCTCTCATAATTAGTAATAAAGATAGAATTAAATTTTTTTTTCCTGAGACAGGTGACAAATCCAGGTCAAGGTAAAGCTTTTTAAGCTCCCATGATCCCATCGTAGGTTATGACTGTTTGCAAGGCAGAAGCACGTGTCTCCATCTTTGCCCATTCATACTCAGTGTCCTGATAGTTACTTTTGTTAGCACTTGTCTGGGTTTCTTGTTGTTTTCAGCAGGCGGTTTGGTCTGTCACACTCTAGTCTGTCACCATTGCAAACAAAGTTTATGTATTTTTCAATTGAAAAAAAATTCTGTCTACAATTTGCCTTGACAATCTTACATTGTCAGAAAGGGAAAAGTATACTTCCCACTTTTGGTAATATTGCCAGACTATGGGTTGAACTACGTCCCAACAAAAAGGTGATAATAAAGCTGGTGTCTGTTGGGTTGTTTTAGTTTGCTTTTGAATTGTTTCCACAGGCATCCTTTATAGTGTATTGATGAATAATATTAAGCACAGATCAAAGAAACCCATTACTCTGGACTATGAATATAGACAGCCACAGGAAAAAGACCTTTTATAAAACATGCAGGGGCACCAGGCTGCTAACAGGATTACTTTGTATACCTTAATATATTTCACTGTAAGTTTCTATGAGGGGCGTGTGTGTGTGTGTGTGTGTGTGTGTGTGTGTGTGTGTGTGTGTGTGTGTGTGCTCGTTTGTGTAACAGACTCAGCTTTTATAATCATTAGAGAAAATTAACAAAATACATTTATCCCTCCTTCTTCCCTGACTACCACCAACAAATAACAACAATGGTAGCATACAGTGAGGCACGATGGCACATGTGCTATCCCAGCATTTGAGAGCACGAAGCAGAAGGATTATAAATTGGAAGCCATCCTGGGGCTAAAGATAAAAGGCTACACAGTTAAACTGTAAAACTCAGAAGACGCTTTCGTAAAATTCAGACGCATCACACTGTCACCACTGATAAACCAATTCAGCTTAGGAATATGCAGTTTCCCATGGTGTGTCCTGTGCCCCTCACCTATGGCTTTGCTATTAATTTGTAAAAATCTGAAAGGTCCGTGGACAGTTATATCAACGGACACTGTATAGCCTTCCCAATAACTACTTAATTAATCTCCTTTCCTTGGCCCATGTTTTCAAGTTCTAATCACATCTCTAAACATTATGAGCCTGTATCTTTAAAAAAAAATTATTATTCTCTCATATATTACGTTCCAACCACAGTTTCCCTTCCCTCCTCTCTCACCAGTCTCTCCTGGCCACTTCCGCAGCCTCCCCTCAGAAAAGAGTAGACCTCCCAGGGACATTAACCAAACCAGGCATTGCTGGCTACAGTAAGTCTGGGCATATTCCATCTTATCAAGGCTGGACAAGGCAAACAGGAGGAAAAAAAGGGCTCCACAAGTAGGCAGTCAAGTCAGGGCCAGCCCCCCAGTCCCACTGTTAGGATTCCCACAAGAACACCATAACACACAACATGCAGAGGACCTAGGTCAGACCACTACAGAGCCTGTATCTTTTATTCTAACTCTCATTTCAATATATTTTCAATATGAATTTCCTAGAATTACAAAAAAATTTATATGCATACATGCATGTATAAGTAACACAAATTTGGACTTTTAATTAAGTGAATAATGATATTTGATTAGTTGATATATTATAGAAGAAATGCATCATATTTACGACAAATATAAGTATACTTTTACTGAAAAAAATCAGGAAATATTTACTCTAAGAGAATTTTTTTTTTCAAGACAGGGTTTCTCTGTGTAGCCTTAGTTGTCCCGCACTCACTTTGTAGACCAGGTTGGCCTCGAGACAAACAGGCTAAGTGATTTTCATAAAGCATACTTTTTAATAAATATTATTAATTTTATTTTGAGTTTGATCTATATACATCAATTTTGTACTACTATACTTATAACATTATAAAAAGTCACCAGTAGAGGGAGTAAATAATTTAAAAATCAAATTAATATTGATCTATTTTGCTTTTTAAGGAATATAAAGCTTTACCTATTTCTACAAAATATTTTCATTAAATTGGTACTATGTATCTTATTTAATATCTATAGCTATGTAGATACCCAGAAAAATATGAAAATAACTACAAATATAATTTAAAAATACCTAGATCTAAACATTAATTCAATTTAAATTAGAATTATATGCATTATGGAAAGGATATCAATATAAAAAAGATCTGTAAGTTTTTATTGTTTTTTTATTCTTTAAAAAATTTTAAAGTTAGCAGATAACATTGTAGCATTTTCATTCATATGCATTACTAGGGATGGGTTTTAGGGGAATCTGTGCAATTTCTCCAATCTTCATTATTCAGGTCGTTAAGATAGAAAAAGGAAGAGAAGAAGAAAAGAAGAAGAAAGAAGAAGAAGAAGAAAAGAAGAAGAAGAAGAAGAAAAGAAGAAGAAGAAGAAAAGAAGAAGAAGAAAAGAAGAAGAAAGAAGAAGAAGAAGAAGAAGAAGAAGAAGAAGAAGAAGAAGAAGAAGAAGAAGAAGAAAGAAGAAGAAGAAGAAGAAATCACACTGGTAGGATGCCACAGAATATGTCTGGAGAGAGTAAATGTGATGATGTAATAATGTAATTAGCATAGAAACCATAGAAGGTCCCTTCACTAAGCTCCATCTATGGGTAAGGACTTCCTACTGAGACTCTAGGTAAGAGAAATATAGGAGATGGGAAAATAGAAAGACCCAGAGGGTCCTAGAAACCTACAAGAAGAACATCATGATAGGTGGATCGGGGCCCGGGGGGGGGGGGTCTGCTCAAACTATTGTACTCACCAAGGACAATACAATAGCAAACATCGAACCCCTCCTCTGATCTACCCAATGGACTGGACATTCTCCACAGTTTTGTGGAGAGCGGGGACTGACTTTGACATGAACTCTGGTGCCCCTCCCCTTGGTGGGGAGGCCTGGTGGCACTCAAAGAAAGAATAAGCAGGCTACCAAGATGAGACTTGATAGCCTATGACCTCCTCGGTCATAGACCTAGGGGGGGGGAATAGGGTGAAAGCGGGAGAGAGGGAAGAATGGGAGGATACAAGTGATGGGATAACAATAGAGTTATAATCTGAATAAATTAATAAAAAATTAAAAAAAAGAAGCCTGCACAAAGGTGAGGGGTGTTTCCAGGGTTCTCTTGGAGTTTCTTCCTCTAGCTGCTCTGCCTCATTAGGGGAACCCCTACTCTCTGTCATTCTCCTCCTCTGTTATTGGCATCATCTGGGATCCCAGAAGGCAGCTATTAAAATGACTATTGTCTCCTCCCCAAAGACACCGGCACTGTCTTATTCCACTTCTTCCTTACCAAAGCACTCTCCCACAGTTCCACTGTAGTGTTTGTTGTTCCAGTGGGGTTGCTTAACTGGAATTTACAGTTTTATTGGAAGGACATTAAAGATAAATATCTAAATAAATATAAAATTCCCCCAATCTATTACAAAAATGCCCATGAAATGTCATTTTCATCAAGAATGCCCATGTTTCTTAAACTTTACCTTCTGACCCTGAGTTTGAGGTTTTTGGGGGAAATTTCCTTCCTGAACTTTACTGAATTGCCCACCAAATACATGCTCAAGGCCAGGGTAAGCCCAGGGATACTGATATAATTGCAGGTCACTGTGCTTACAGGACCCTCTGAGGCTAAATTATCAGATTTGGTGTAATAGCCTACTACTTCCACAGTACACCCAAGATACGACTTGGCATTTCAAACCTCTCTTTGGGAATATCCCTAGTTTCATCTCCGTCAGGTGGTTGACTGTTAGACCACTCACATGTGAACACTCACACTTATATCCATCTTCCAAAGGACAAATTCTTATTCTCAGAATGCATTTATATCATGTGGAATTAAAACACAATTTCCTATCTTGATTATTATTTGAAAGGCTACATGCTTTTCACTAGGTTCTAGAAATTTATACTACAGGAGGGCTTTATTTTCTCCTCCTGAACTCTGCAGTTCATATACCTGCCTCAAATAAACATAAGGCAGCTGATAATTGCCTTAGCAGGCAACTATTTCCACCCCAACCACACAGGTTCATGGCTAGAGTCTTGGTGCAGTTAAACGTGTTTGGTGAAGTTATGTGTTACTTATATCCAGAAAGAATCACTAGTTTGAATTGTTCAGAGAGCCAGGGGCATGAAGGATAATCCTTTCATTCCAAGACTTAAAATATCAGTCGATAATATCCAGTCTGGACTAATTCAACAGTCCTGGGTGAGAGGACAAGGAAAATAAACAGTCAACATGAGAATGACGCTAGACCACAAAAACAGAGAAGCCCCTTAAAGCTGATTTACATGTGTTGGTCACGATATGCACTTACTGATGAGAACTCAGCACGTATTCAGGTTTTGTTAGTGTTCTCGCTGTTGAACTTGGAACGGTTTTGTATTAACTTCTATGGTTCTGACTGCAGGAAGGAGGAATGCAGAGTCCAAGGAGCACGACAGGATTTTCTAGAACGCAAGTAGAATGTTCCTGCATGTTAGGGGTGTTTGTAAAATGAGTAGATGATCTTGCTGACCTATCACTCAACATGGATAAGGATATTAAAAAAAAATCATTGAGAAAAGCTCAACATAAAACAGAAATGAAGTCTGACTTTGTCGCTCAAGCATAGAGCAACAGCCTAACATGGAGCAAGTGTTTGGTTGGCTCCTCAGATCTGAAGAAGAAAAATCAAAAGCTAAACGAACCAGCTAAGACAACAAAACAGATGTGCAGAAGAAAGAGACTGGACGGGGCTGGAGAGATGGCGCAGCGGTTAAGAGCACTGCTTACTCTTCCAGAGGACCGAGGCTCAATTCCCAGCACCCACGTGGTAGCTCACAACTGTCTGTAACTCCAGTTTCCAGGGGATCTGACATCCTCACACAGGCATACATGCAGGCCAAACACCAATGTACACTGAAAAATTTTTTAAAAAGAAAGGATATTGGAAACTTTTGACCAGCATTGAGCCATCAAATTCATCAATCCTCTGCAATAGGCCGTATAGTCAGAAGAGTCATCTAAATCAAAGTAGAAGGAAAAAGTGCAAAGTAAAGTAATCTGTGCTGGTAATGAATTATTGCAGTGTGAAGCGTCATAGCAACAGACTGGAAAGTTCTTACACTTGTACCTCACCTTCTGACGCTTGAAAATTTGGGGTCACAGCAAAAGAAATCCAGCCACAGAACTGATGGACTCAGCTGCCACAGTCAAAAAGTATTAAGTACTACCTGTATTAAGTAATAACTGCGCCGGGATTCTGTTGTCATGACTATGCATATTTCCTTCTTTATTAAAATGTTGTTGTAACTGAGCACATATATTCCTTTATTCCTACTATCAAGAGATCTGTGTTGAATTCCTTGTTCATGCTAGGCCTCTTGCTAATCACTAGAAAGGTTTAAATTAATTAAAAAAAAAAACCAGAATAGTAAAGGACAATGTCATGTGTTCTACTGTCAAGAGATGGGTTGCTGTCTCAAACAAACCACCTGTCCTAAGAGAGGCAGAAAAAAACAAAAAAGATTTATGAGAGGAAATGGGTACAACTGATCCTTTCCAAAAAGGGAGAAAAAGATAGGAGATGCAAGGTAGTCAGAAAATAAGCTTGACAATGGCAGGTATGATTTCATATTTCTAAGATTCCATCCCAAGGGCAAAAATTTATATTTCATAAGACCAATCATTTTGCTGAAATTGGTTTGATCTATCCTCTGTAATTGTCACCTAGTAACAAAATCCTTCCATACCCAAGCTTTGTCTCAACAATATTGCAATGTCCATACTTAATGACAGGCTATGTTAAAAGACTTGATCTGGCACAGATGGTGGCAGAAACCATCACACAAGACTCAAAAGGGATAAATGCATTAGGGAAAAGATACAGGGAGCATAATTACTATGAGTTTGGCTGAATTAAGTGTACCCTTTGTTGCAGGATATTTGATCCCATTGTGAACCTGGAAATGGTGAACTGTAAAAACCTGTTTCTGGTTGGTGTGGTTCAGCCCTAACACACACCTTTAGTCCAAGAGCTTTCTGTGCACCGAATTTAATAAAGTTAACCCTAGGTCAAGAAGTGGAGCAAGAAACCACCTGACAGGGATTAAGTACATAGGAGGGACTTTGAGAGAAAAGTGTTTAACATAGTGTGGATAAGAAAAAGGGCTCTTGGGGCTGGAGAGATGGCTCAGTGGTTAAGAGCGCTGCCTGCTCTTCCAGAGGTCCTGAGTTCAATTCCCAGCAACCATACGGTGGCTCACAACCATCTATAATGTGATCTGGTGCCCTCTTCTGCAGATAAAGCACTCATATGCAATAAATAAAATTAACTAATCTTTAAAAAAAAACACCACAAAACGTAAAGAAAAAGGACTCTTTAGCTCTTTGGCTTTCAGCTTTTGGCTTTCTCCTCCTGGGATGTTGGGTGAGCTAGCAGTCCTTCCCTCCTAGGCTGTCAGTGGAGCTAGCAAGCTTTTGCCTTTTGGCTTCCGGTTTTTGGCTTTTTCCTTTGAGACATGAGCTGAGTAGGATGGTCAGCTAGGTGCTTTCTCTGCCTCCCTGAGCCAGCAGGTTTTCAGTCCAGCATCTGATCTGACTCCCGATTCTTTGTTGGTAAAATAGAACGACTGGAATTTTCTATCATTATGACAACAACCCTTTGTTGAGAAAGGGCATAGTTTCTTTTTAAAAGAAGGTTTATTCTTATCTTCAAGTGTGTGTTTGTGTGTATGCCACATTTGTGCTGTTGCCAGGAGAGGCCAGAAGAGGGCCGTCAGATCCCTTGTAGCTGTAGACACAGAAGCCTGTGAGTCATCAGAGAGAGATGCTGGGAATGAGACCCCCCAGTTCTCTGGAAGATCAGTGACTGTTTTCAGCCATGGAGCCATCTCTCCAGTCTCAGGCATTTCTTCTTAATAGGTAAGAAAGGGTGAAATGTTTGGGAAAGAAAAAAAAAAGTTGTAAGCATCCCCAAATGTATAAATACTGTGTTCATTTTGATAAAATCTTATTGTCCTTTCAGGCTCCAAACTTAAACTACATTGGCTTAAAATGGAAGGCTGTTTGTGTGTGTGTGTGTGTGTGTGTGTGTGTGTGTGTGTGTGTGTGTGTGTGTGTTGTTAAAACTGTTCTTCATTATAAGCCAGCCTTCTGAAGAGTTATGCTTTTCCATTCAGCTTCTACAGCAAAATAAATAACTCTGCTTTCAAACAGCATTTGCAAGAAACTGCTCAGGAGCCTGATCGCATGCAGGCCTCTTTGTTATGATATAGTAAACCTTTGATTGTATCACTGTTATCTAAACACCCGTCTCCCAACTGTCAGTTTGTCTGAGGAAATCAAGGTTGCCTTTCTTGGTTTGTTTCCTGTTCTGTTTCTCTGCAAGCACAATGTCCCCAAAGCACCACACTCTGCTGCTCCATTCACTTATCAATCCTCTAGTGAAAAAAAAAATTACAAGGAACTTTTGTTTTTGCAATAATTAGGAAGGAATGCTGCCTTCTGTATCCTCGCAGATAGCAGGAAATGCAGGCACCGGCCACAATCCTAATCACCAAACTGCAGATTCCTTAAAAGCGCTATTATTTTAACTACCATTCTTCTAAAAAAAAAAAAAATGAGTACTTGCAGAAACCTCCACAGGAAATAACTGCCCAAGGAAATGCTAGCTAGGGAATTGGGCCATAAAGTTGTACAGCGAGGGTGAACTATACCTGAACACTATCGCTTAGATTCTCAAACTGTCACTGTTTGTGGCGTTAAATGTCCGTAAAGAAATAGCTCTGTCAAAATGTGGATGTCATGCCTCAGAACTCAACCAATTAGGCACAAGGCCAAGGTGGACAGTCAGCTAATTGCTGGCTTTTCAGGACAAGGAGAAGCGGAGAGCCGAGTCTGTTACTCCAGCAATCCTCTTTCTACTGAGAATTTCCAATGCTTGGCCAAAGAGGATGCTCATCTGCAACCCTCTTTTATCTTTTGTTGTAGTTGCTCAGCTGATCTACACATTGATAGTCACTTGAAATTGTGGAAATAGAGCCTGTGATGATCTCCACCTCTGACCCTTAAGCTTCACGTTTGATGCTTAGTGCTGGGGGAAAAAAAAAGAAAAGAAAAGAAAATATATTGTTCTCTCAGCATTCAAGACCAAGTCAGGTGTATGCAGACTTTCTATCAGACTAATCAGTTCTTACATCCCAACTTTGCTACTTGTACAATCTGTGAATTTGGACATTAATCACTTTAACATGAAAAATTTCCTCATTTTGACTTAAAGACATACATTTGCTTTTAGTTTGATTTGCCTTTAAATTTTGAATGATTTATATGAATACTGATTTATATAATTATATAATTTTAACCAGTGTTTCTTATTTTTCCAGAGTAAATAAATAAATAAGTAAATAAAGCCAATTTATAATGCCCACAAAAAAGATGCTTACTAACTGGTCATACCTAACTGGTATACATTTGTGAGTATTAGAGAATAGCTCTATTGTTTTGATGTGTAGAGTACCAAAATCAACGATATTTTACAGCTGTTGTTACCCATATAACTCCAACCTCCACAACCATAAACCTAAAATCTTACCTTCCACATATTGAGGAGGAAAAGACACATAGTCATTCCTAGGCTTGAAAAGAAATAACGTAGCCAAAGGTCTGTGCATGGTGCTTGGCTCTTTCTAAGTGTTCGTTAAAGCTGGTTCTTACAGGGTTTCACAGTAATAGCTATGGCCAGTGTTTTCCAACTGCTACTACTGAACCACTGTAAACAGGAAGACTGGATAATTAAATGCTCATTAATCTAAACTGTTTTGGAGCTAATTATAAAGATATTAAAATAAAACATTTAAGATAGGGTTTCCTTTCATATTATTCCATTAAACTTAGCCACAGACAGAATGGAGACAACCCTAAACCACAGGGTGCAAGCTCACCTAGTAACAGGGAACAGATCCCTCCCACCCTCTGAGTTGTTCAAGCAAAGAGTGGGAAACTTTCTAAGCCTCGAGATGCTTCTCAGTGCGCCCAGACTCTCCTGAGGAGCACCGCCGTTGACTTTTATGTAGGTACTCTGGTAGTTGACCTTCCTTCTGTGTTTCACCCATCACACTAACACCAGCAGATTGCTGGCAGACAGAATACAAGCGTGTACATATACAAACTGTCCAGAACTGGAGAAAGTAGCAGAGGAAATCCCAAGTGAGCAGCCTACATGTAAACCTTGATGCGGTTCAGAGGAAAGGATGGTTTACAGGACACATGCTTGGCCTGACTCTTCTCATCCCTGGGTCCTACCATTTCCTCCTCTGGCCTTTTAACTCCTGCTTCTGTTTTTTGAAAAATTTTAAACTCTCATCTGCTCTGCTCTTCACAGCTCATTTTTGTGAAAGAGCTGTTTTCAGGCCACAGTGACCAAAAGGTTTGTGCTTGTCTTACATAAAGAGGATTGAAAACACATTTAATTATGAAAGAGAAAAAATAATCCAAGCCTCCCAGATGGTTGTAAAATGATTTTTAGCATAACTCTTATTGTACAGTACATTAAATTAAGGACCCCATGCTTTACTCTTCTAGCTCATAGTTGCCTTTAATTATTTCCTGCTCTGCAACCATGTACCCAAATCCACAAACACACACATCGTTATCATTATTATCTATAAAAATATACATGAATAGGTTTTTGTACTAGAATTATCTTCTGTGTGAATGTGATAAATGTCCCAATCAAGGTAAATTATACAAAGGAGAGATATACTAGTAAATATAACCAGATCATAATAAAACCAGCGGTGGGGGAGGGGGAAGGTAACTGGATAGGAGAGACAACCCTAAGACCCAAATCTTTCTGATTCTGGTAGCTAAGGCCAGTGGTGAGCTATCCCGTGTCACAGCCTGGCCACTGGAGCAAGATCCAAAGATGCTCTCCATTGCTTATGTACGAAAGTTGTGTGAATCATTCTGAATGGGTCTCATTTATACTCATCAGCTTTTACTTGAAGTTACCAAGCGAGGAGCATTTAAGAATAACGTCCAGTACAAGTGAGGAGAGCACTTAGTGCACTTGATTTGCTTTTGTTTTCCTATAAGTTATAATACTTAATTAAATTATAATAATTAATTAATTTCCTCTGGTCTCTCGCTTTATAAAATAAGCCCTTAAAAGCACTAAAGGTCGGAGGGATCCCGGTAACAATAACAATTTCAACACTTTACTCTCATCTTGAGACTGTTTTTTTTTTCATTTTGAGTCTGTTATCAAAACTGAAAATCAAGAAAGAAATGCCTGAGTTATGCCGCACTATAGAGCAAGTGAACGTACTGGATCTTTGTTGAATATCTCACCCAGCAGGTACTAAAAACACAGTCTTCCCAAGATGCCAAGGAACATTCTACACTGTAGACCATGCACAAATCAAGGCTTCTCAGATACAAGGAACTGAAATAATTTATTATATCTTATCAGATTGTGGAATAAACTAGAAATCAATAGCAATAGAAATTATATTAAAATTTGGAAACAAGACAATACAATTTTGAATGATGAGTGAGTGACTGAAGAAACCAGGGAGGAAAATGTAAAATTTCTAGGATCAGACAAAAAGAAAAGAGTTCATGGTTCTCTGTGTTTTGCAACATCAGTGAAATCTCAAATGAATAACCTAACATTGTAACTCAGATTCCTAGGAAACCAATAATAGTCCAAGCCTCAAGGTAGTAGGCAGCAAGACAATGCACATCAGAGAAGATGCTGACAAGATGAGTGACAGAGGATAATATTTTTTAAAAGTTGGTTCATTAAGGAGATAAACATGAACAATACACTCTTAGCCAAATTAGCCAAATGAAAGACAGAGACAATCCAAATCAATGAAATTTGAAGTAAAAAGGGATATTGCAATCAAGTCAAACAAAATCCTAAAGATAATTAGAGAATATTTGGACAACCTAAGATTCCAAACCTGGAAAATCTGGAGGAAATGGTTCTATTCCTAGATATATATTACCTAACAAAGTTAAATCAAGAAGTTATAAACAGCTTACACAGACTCATCACAAGCCGTGAGACTGAAGCAGTGGCAGAGAGCTCCCCATAAAGAAAGCTTAAGAGCTGGAAAATTCCCTGCCACCATCTACCAAACCATCTAGGGATACTTCTGAAACAATTCTACAAAATAGAAACCAAAAGTGTAGCATTAAACTCAGTTCTACAAAAATTAAATAAGGCCACAACAATTAGAAAAGGAAAGAAAGAAAGGGGGAAAACCCTATAGTCCAATTTCATGAAGTACAAGTTCTCAGTAAAATATCTGCCACCTGAGCTCAGGAATACATTAATAAGAGCATGTATCAGGACCTACTTAGTTTCATGCTGGTTATATATATATATCAGTAAATGTCACATGTCAAGAATCACATGAGTATCTCAATAGATGCATAAAGGACCTTTGACAATGTTAATATTCCTGTCAGGCAAAACCTGTAGAAAACTAAAAATAGGGCTGGAGAGACAGCTCAAAGGTTAAAAGCACCGACGGCTCTTCCAAAGGTTCTGAGTTCAATTCCTAGTAACTACATGGTGGTTAACAACCATCTATAATGTGATCTGATGCCCTCTTCTGGCCTGCAGGTATATATGCAGGCCGAGCACTGTATAGATAATAATAAATAAGTAAATCTTAAAAAACAAACCCTAAAAATAGAAGGACCATGTCACAACATAATAAAAGCTATATAAAACAAAACATTATAGTAAATACAGAAAATTGCCATTATTTTCCCTAAAATCAGCAAGACAGGGTGTCCAGTCACCCCTCTTATTCAACATAGTCCTTGAAGTGTTAGCTAGAGTAAACATAAATGAAATAAAGAATGAAATAAAAGTTGTTCAAATAGGAAAGGAAGAAACGCACCTGATTTACTTATGTCATTGTATTATACTAAAGGCTCTAGAGAGTCCAGCAGCAAGCTCTTACACTTGAAACACACTTTCACTAAAGCAACAGGATGTACATTAACAATAAAAAACTAGCAGCCTTTCTATATAACAATAATTACTTGCTAGGAAAGAAACAAGGAGAAAGATCCTATTCTTTTTTCTTTCTTTCTTTCTTTCTTTTTGTTTTTTGTTTTTTTGAGACAGGGTTTCTCTGTGTAGTCTTGGGTGTCCTAGACTCACTTTGTAGACCAGGCTGGCCTCAAACTCACAGCGATCCGCCTGCCTCTACCTCCCGAGTGTGGGATTAAAGGCGTGCGCCACCACGCCTGGCCTGAAAGATCCTATTCTTAAGGGCTTCAAAAATAAATTCCCAGGGCTACGTCTAAACAAGGTGACAAAGGACATCTACACCAAAAACTTCAAAGTCTTCAGACACTAAACAAAGGAACAGAAGACACAAGAAGATGGCAAGACTTCCCACGTGCGTGGATTGGCATAATTAATACTGTAAAAGCAGTTATGTTATCAAGAACAGTCTATAGGTTCAACCTGATTCCTCTCAGAACGCTAGTGACATTCTTCACAGAATTAGAAAAAAAAATATGAATCATATGGAAACACAAAAGACCCTCAATAGCCAAAGCAGTTCTGAGCAGAAAGAGTAAAGCATGGTACTGGAATACCTTGTCTCAAATTATATTACAGGGTTTTAATAACGAGATGATGATTCCGGAAACTGTCAAATAGTAGACAGCACAGTAGAAAAGTATACCCAGAAATAGGTTCAGGAAGTTACAAGCACTGAATTTTCAACAATGGTGTCAAAGCACACAGGAAAGCAAGTCTCTCAACCTTGGTGCTGGGCAAACTGGGCATTTACATGCAAGAGAATACAACCGAATCCATCTATCGTCCTGCACCAAACCAATTCACAGTGAACAACATAACTGCACAGAAGACCAATAACTTTGAAACTGCTAAAGGAAACAGGAGTATAGACAAAGCCCTTCTGGAAAGAATTCCAATAGCACAGAGAGGAATCCTAAAACTTGACAAAGAGGATTTCACTAGTGTGAAGAGACTTCCTAAAGAATGGGAGAAGACATCTGTTAACTGTCTATGAAACAACAGATTGATAACTAGAATATATAAAGACCTACAAAAACATTAAGCCCCCCATCCATCCTGCAGCCTGGTAAAGAACTAAATATGGAACTCATTCAAACTGCTTTATGATTCCGTCTCACCAAAGTCAGAATGGGATCCATCAAGCAAACAAATGACAGCAAATGCTGATGGATGTAAGCAAAGAGGACCCCACATTTACTGCTAGCAGAAATGTAAAATGGTGCAGCCATTATGACAGTCAACGTAGAGGTTTCTAGAAAATACAAAACAAAAGCCTTCACCTGCACCCCCCCCCCACCACCAATAGAAAATAGAACAATCATGTGTGATACAGCCACACCACCCCTGGCTATATTTCTGGAAGACTCTTCAGTGAGTGTGCCACAGAGGTACATATGCATCTGTTTATTGCACATAATTCACAATAGCTAACAAATGGAGCCAGGCTAGATTTCTATCAATAGATGAATGGAGAAAGGAAATTCAGTGCATACACAAAATGGAATTTTTTTTCATCCATAAAGAAAAATGAAATAATGACATTTACAGTGAAATGAACAGAACTGGAGTGACATAAGCCAGCCTCAGAAAAACAACTGTAACATGCTTTCCTCTCCTATGTCAAATCTAGATATAAATGTGTGTGCATTTGCATATGCTTGTGTGTGTTTAAATATGTTTGTATGCATTTGTGTATGTGTGTTTGTATGCATGTGTGTGTGTGTGTGTGTGTGTGAGAGCATGTGTGTAAGATATTATTTAGAAGGGTCTGAAGGGAGAAAGTATGCCAGAAACAGAAGGGCAGATGATTTGGGGCAGGACAATAAAAGCAGTGTATAATGACAATACGTATGAAAATGCCACAAAGAAATTCGTTACATTGTTGGCTAACTTTAAAGATTAATAATAAAAAGGTTCCTTTTTAGTTATGAAGACCACACTTGCACAAGCCCTTTACACTGTGGAAAGTGATGCATTTCAGAAATTTAACTCTGTTTGAATAAGTAATTCTGTATTTCTACCTCTGAACTTGGGCTTGTCTTTCAGATTGCTTTAATTTTCACATTTTTTAAAAAAGGCAAGAAATAAAAGATGTACATTAATTTCAGTCACGTAGAGATATCGAATTTGTATACAAAATGTGTATAATCATTTTGAAGCCAGATCACAGTGGATAACTGTGCAGTGTGGTTTTGTGTGGTCTTAGAAGAAATCAACAGCAAAGGATACTTAAAATTTATGAAAATCAAATTAGAAACTCATCGACTAAAACCAGCCGTAGCTCACTTAGCACCAGAGGCTGTTTCCATGGTAACAGAACACAGCTGTGGCTCTGCTCACCACAGAAAATTAGAAGTTTTTCTTAAGGATAATGGCAACTTTTCATTTCACATTTGTATGCTATGTTCTGTTAACCATTATTAATGTGAAATCAGCAACACGCACTAGGGGCTTATTAAATACTAGGTGGGAAGGCAGTAGTAGCACACTGGAAGAATCAGATGCAATTCATTTTAATTATTGTGGGGAGTGGGGAAAATAACCAGGGCAGGGACTTCCTGGGTATAGACAGAGTGCCATACTTCTATATTTTTATTAATCATAGCCCTACAGTCTCAAAACAGTTGGGAAATTATAGAACTATGTTCCCTGACATTATCAGGTAAGCAGTTTTATTTTTACTTTAAAAAGTTATCCCATAAGTTGAATTTCATGTTTGCTCTAAAGACATATGATATACAACTTACCCAAATAAACCTTTTGGCTGAAGATTGAAAGGTTATTTAAGAAAAAAAAAAAGGGGGGGGCAGGGAGAAACTAGATATATAATGTAAACTTCTTCTTCGGGCTTCCAGAAGAGAGGAAACAGATTGGCAAAGGGTGTTTATTTAAATTACTAAATTACCTTTATAGCAACTTGAGGCCAAGGAGGTATTTATTTGCAGAGCTGTAATACAGCATCTTTAGCAGGAAATCTTAAATAAGGGCAAAACCACTTCAGGCCATTGGCTGGAATTTTGAACTACAAACATTAAACAATCAGGAAGAAGATGACATGGCGTTATTTCATTGATACAGGCTGTTCTATAAATAATCAAGAAGAAAGGAAGGGAACAGTGTGCTCCTTGCCTTGTTACTACATTTTCCTGGCAAAGAAGAAGGTACATTAAAGAGATTTCTCTTTTGCTTCAAAAACAGTGATAAAGATGGTGATAAAGTGATTTTTAAAAAGTTTAAAACTTTTTATTTAAAACTCGACTCATTAACACCAAAGAGCTCTCCAAACTGGGACGGGTTGGATTAAGAAGAGCCACAGAGCACATTTGTTTCTTGAGCTGTTTTTAGTCTCTTGGTGCTGTGGAATTAGAGCAGCGAGCTGAAATGATTTATGGAATGAAGAATTCCTGCCCACCCAGCTCACAATCATGTGAATAACTACTGTTTCCTGCTATTTGCCGCAATATTTAGCTCAGATGTAGGAAAAAAAAAGCCAAAAAAAAAAAAAACCCTCTTACTACATACAGAAAAGCCAATTATAAAAAGAGACAGATTTCCTCACACCTTCTCTCATACATCTGTAAACAGACACACAAGAAAATAATGTATGTGATTCATGTACACATCAGTAATTGTCATTTAATCTTATCCTTCGGCTTCCCTTTTTATTTTTACCAAGGAGTTAATTTGCTTTCACATTTGAAGTGAATTTTATTTTCACTTCCCTCTTCTTTTCTCCATTGGATCCACCAAGCCTCCCCCCCCCCCTTTTCACAATTTAGAACCAGGGGTTACCTGTTAGCAAGTGACCATTAATCTTCATAAGTTAGTGTTCCTCAGAGGTGATTTTGTCAAATAGTTATTTTATCTATTCTGTTAATTAGTTGTATTATGTATATAGCTAGTCATGGAAGTACAGAGGAGTCCAAAACTGTAAATAGTACTGTTGTACTATTCTGTAAAACTTCATACAGGAGTCCTGAAGTTGTTGTATTAAAAGTTAATTGGCATGTGTGTGTGTGTGTGTGTGTGTGTGTGTGTTTGAGCACGTGTATGTGCATGTGCGTGCACGTGTATGTGTGTAATCCAGAACAACGAGAACTGTTATGACAAACTGAATTAAGTGGAAGGAACTCAGATATATTTCTCTGAAGACCCTCCTTCTATATTGGAAAGTCATATTATATTTTGTTATAAAATGACTATCATAGCAGCTGGAAAGATGGCTCAGTGGTTAGGAGTCCTTGCTGCTCTCTCAGAAGACTGGAGCTTGGTTCCCAGTACCCATCATCTGTAACTCACAACTGCCTGCCATGCCAGGTACAGGGCATTTGATGCCCTCTGTGGCCTCCATGTGTGCCCGCCCTTAATAAAGATTAAACAAACAAACAAAAACAGACTATCATAAGGTTATTTATAATAAATTGTGGCATCAGTTCAGAAAAATGGCAAGGTGACTGAAACAGAAAATATCAATGGAAAATGGTGATAACTTGGCATGGTTTTAAAGGATGAAAGTTTGGTCTGATAAGAACTTGAGTTTGCAGAATTGGTAGTTACAAAGTTCAGTCTTCCTAAATTGATAATGGTTTCCCACATCCTCTGGATATTGGTGCAGATACTAAGGGTTTTTTTTTTTTTTTTTTTTTTTTTTTTTTTTTTTTTTTTTAGAAACAATGACAAAGATAAAAAGTCAAAACAAGACAGGTGATTTACAGCAGTAGTATAGTAGCAGAAAAGGGGACTGAAATTTCCTAACCTTGGGGAACTTTTTTGGAAGTAGTGGAGGCAATTTATGTCTACACGTATTAAAAATTATAGATTGTGGTGCTAGAGGAATTGCTCAGAGCTTAAGGGCGCCGCCTGCTCTTCCAGAGGTCCTAAGCTACCACATGGTGGCTCACAACCATCTATAACATTATCTGAAGTCCTCTACCACAGATAAAGCACTCATATACAACAAATAACTCTTTTAAAAAATAATGTAGATTGTGTTAAGACTGATGAGTTTTAGAAAATGAGTGAGTACAGAGAAAAATACTTCACAGTACAGGGGTGGATTTTAGCATCTCTGACACAGGGAAAGTGCATAGCTGTTCCAAAGGGCTGAGACATTTATGGTGCTTTTAACAACTTCTATTCACCAGCTCCACCTCCTTTGCCCAAGACATACAGGCTTGATGAAGACAACAGGCAGAGAGAGGTTGGGGTAGGGGATAGAGCTGGAAAATACTCAGTGCTTTCTCATTCTTTTTTCTCGGTAAAAAAATTATTTACAGATTTCTTCTATATCTCATCCTCAAAAATACTTTTGAGCCCTTGGCTGAATTGTAATGTTCCATTGGCTGATAGTTGAGCATACCTAGTCCCAAATCTCACATTGATGATAGCTTATGGTGTCAATGTATGGCCGATAATTAAATTTTATGTGATCAGTTACTGCATTAATTTGAAAGTCAACATAATATAGTACACTTATTTGTGTTATGTGTTGTCTCGTTTTAATACCAGGATAGTGCTGTATACCTCAAGATTTATGATTCTCCTATCTCAGCCTCTTTGGTGCTGGGGTTACAGTATACCTCCATATCTACATAGCACCTATTTTAAAGATGATTCCAGTAGAACACATGGGATCCAGTTCTCTTGAAGGCAGAGTTAAGGTCCATCAAATGGAAAAAGAAACACATACAAACACACACAGACATACAGAGGGGGGGGAGGGAGAGAGAGAGAGTGCTTGTCTTTCAGAGGACCTGGGTTCAAATCCCAGCACCATGAGGCAGCTCACAACTGTCTGTAACTCCAGTCCAGATGATCCAACATCCTCTTCTGGCCTCCATGGGCACTATACCCACATGGTACACAGACATTGACGCAGATAACAAAATGCCAATATAATTAAATAAAAGTGAAAGGAAACAAAAACCATTTTCAGATGAAAATGATGAAAACCTTTACTAGCCTTCTCCCTAGAGGACTAAGTTTGAAAGATAATGTCTGGCCTCCTGTGTCTCTTGTTAAGTTTAGCTAAGAAGTAGAACAGATCTGTTGACTTCACTGTGGTTCTATCATCCATCGGGATCTTTGGAACAACCCAGAGTTGCAGTTATACAGTCTAGGTTAGACAGTTATACAGTCTCTAATTGTCAACTCTGTGAACACAGAATATCTGGAAGGCTTCCACTTTACCCACTGACCGTATGAGTACCATATGTCCAGGAAGCTGGACCATATGCCATACAGATGATGTTAGAGTGTCCATGAGGCTTGGGACACTCATGCCCTGTTCACCAAGTGAGTACAGCACAACTTATAGGCTTCATTCATCTCTGTCCCTCTAGAGAGATCAACCTGCTTACCAGGCTCTGCCCAGATCCCATGTCTCCAGGTGATAACAACCTGGTACATCTTGAACAGTGTAAACACTCACTCTGAAGGAATAAAGATGAGCTAAAATAATGAAAACACTAAATTCAATCAACGACTTTGTTCCAGATGCACAAGTTCTAACACAAAAATACAAGCGACACAAAGAACAGGTGCAACACAGTTCCTTCAAAATTATTAGCCTAATAGTAATGATCTCTACTAAAAGTGAATTAGGCGAAGTCCCAGAAGAACTTGAAGAAGGATTGTAAGTATGTTCAAAAGCTTGAAGAAGAAAGTGAACTCTCAAAAGAATTTTAAAACGATATGAACAAACAGCTGAATGGAATATATGGATTGACGAATAAGATGCAAGGGGAACTCAATGAAGAGATAGAAACACTGGAGAAAACCAATCTTAGGTACGAAAATGAAAAACACAGCAAGTCCAAAACAAAACAAAACAAAACAAAAACCTATGAAAAGGTTCACCCATAAGAGCAGGTCAAGAGAAGGGCAAAAGATCTGAGCTTGAAGACAAAGTGGAGGAGTTGGAACATTCTAGCAAAGACAAAGATAAATTAATCAGAAGGTGTAGCCTAGAATATCAATACATTCAGAACACAATGAAGAGACCAACTCTAAGAATTATGGGTGTAAATGTAGGAAATCTCACAAGACCTTCTGCTTTCCAAGATTGTTGGGGGTTGGTCTCGTTGCTGTCCAAATGAGCAGAGGGAGAAGGAAAATCACCTCAGGATAGAAGAAGACACATGTGGCTGAGAAGGGACTCTGAAATGAACAACAATAGCAAGTATTTGGGATTATGGATGGGAGGTAGCCCAAATAGAAATTACTAGAAGCAGATGGAAAGGGATGGAGACTGGGAGTTGTTGGAGGATGGCTTTGCAGGTAATATCCGTCTTGCCCCAGGTAAAGGCTCATTTTAAAACATGTCAGATGTCTGTGTTCGCATTGGTTGCTAGCAGGTTGGAAAATACCACTATAATAATAATTACAGGGCTAATAATAAACATTTATTAGGCCCTACTTCTAAATTAACAGCAACACAATATGAAGAGTTAGAGGCAATTAAAGACTTATGAGGGAGAAAAAAATAAGTCTTTCCCAAGGATGAGTTCCCTAACTGGCTAGCCAACACCAAGTGGTCATATATATATATATATATATATATAATGTGTGTGTGTCTAAGTGGACTCAGCAGGTTATATATGTGCATGTGTAATATAGTTATATATGTGTGTATGTGTGTGTGTGTGTAACAATAATAATATTTTTCATAGGATTCATTGTTACAGTATTTGTTTTCTTGACCTAAAAGAAGGGAGATAAGAGTGAGATATGCCAATCTGTGGGTTCTCAGTTTTTGTTTCCTTGTTCTGAGAAATTTAGTACTTTTTCAAAATATATAGGACGATATGTTCACTTAATCCAACCTGGGCCATGATCAGTGTGTCAGACAATAGACAGAACAACAATTAGATGTTGTTTTGTTTCCTATAATCTCCTGCATACTTTCATCTAGGTCGAAATCTAGACAGAAGAATATTAGAACATCTAAGTTTATTGGGGAGCTCAAAAGGTAGGTTGCCTTGTTGGTTTAGGTCAAGGCTGGTAAAGGTAAGTATGTATATGAAGTCTAGAGTTGTAGCCTTGTACCCAAGAGGGCCATGGAAATAGATGACCCAGTCTGAGAGCCTTGGCTATCTGTCTGACAAGTGCATAGTTGTCCTTGTGTAATGGCAGTGGAAGCTACTGTCCTGTCAACTAGATGTGGAGTGAGAATTTCTCATCTGATGGAAATAGGTGAAATGACTTGGAAAGATGTATGCTCCCCTTCCTTTCCTGCTCCTAATACTAGGGTCACCTATGAACATTGTAGAATTTAAACACAGTAATGGCAAATAACCTTCGGCGAAAGGGAGTGCCTTCAATTGTCTGAGGAAACTCTGATTATAAGATTACTTCAAACTGATGGTCATTAGTGACTTAGCAATGAATTAGCACAGACTCTAATGATGTGTATGAGCTACTTTTCACATATACTTACAGTGTTTTAAGATGAAAGTTAAAATTATTACTTAAAAATGATTCATGTTGCTTATCATTCAAAATTAAAAATTTTCTTTCTGTCTTAGTCACAAGAACCAACATCTCCAATATCTTTATTACATGCGTAAATATTCAAATGGAATTACACAAATTTCTAGCATTTTAAAAAAAATTTGCCCCTTTGAGATTCAGTCCTTTTTGGTATTCTGTGTTTATTCATTTTGCTCACTTCCTCCAACCTTCTAGAACTTAAACATCACCAGAGTGAGACCTCCTTGGATGCTATTCCTTAGATCGCCAGTGATAAAAAATTGTCTTTTAAATACACTTCCACGGAGGCCACATGTGTACCATATATAGCCTTAATATAAATCATGAGGAGAGGGCCTCCAGCATCCTATGCGCAAAGTCTTGAGCTTGGTATACTCTCAGAGTTTGTCTTTGATCCGAGGAAACCCACAATTGAATTAGCCAGGATGATTTCTTTTTCTGTTTTCCCCTCTTTCTTATGCTGTTCGTAGATCTGTAGCACACAGAACTTTAGCCCTGGGGACAGGCGAGGGAATCATTTTATTTGCAGTGTTGGCAGCTTCGCAGACTCACTCTGGCTCTGACTGTTAACTAGGGGAAGCGAGGAAGCTAGACAGTTCAGGAGAATGACGCTTGTCCTGGTCCTGTGGTGACATATCCTGTACGAAAGGCAGGTTGTTTTCCCCAATATTCATGCAATCTTTTCTTTTCTTTCTTTCTTTCTTTTTTTTTTTATGGGGGAGAAGAGAAATTCTCATTAGAATCACGTGATAGGTTACATGATGGTGAGGATTTCTTTGTGCCACACTCCCGTTTGGATTTCCTGTTTGTTTGTTTGTTTGTTTGTTTGAGATCTACCCCTAAATGAAGTGGCAGGGCAATGTCACGCGAAAGACATTCGTAACTAACCCTCAGAACTTGAACCTTCTAAGTTGTCAGGTGATTTCCACTCTGCTATGATCAAGATTCCGGCACCAAGGATCCAAGAACCCATTAGTTCATGTGCTTGAAAATCTTCAGTTATGAATAACAAGGTTTGTAAATACCTGGTAAGTTTAATACACAAACAAATTGTATCTCGGGTTCTTTTCGGAAGCCATGCCCCTCATCAAAAAGATTTTAATTTTATTTCTATCTTTTAACTCATTTCCAAAAGGATTTCGGATCCTTACAATACATTGACTGTGTTAGATTGATATTTTAGAAAGAAGAAAGGAGTGTCACTACAATAAATAAAGCTAAAATAATAATTATATCATATAATCTTATAAAGAAACATTTTGGGACTAGTTATGCTGCAGTGCAAGGAGGAAGGCCTATCTGACAGCTTAGCTAAGTCTCGTCAGTCAACGTTTCTTAAATTCTTAGCAATTATTCTGAGGAAACAGAAGTAAAACAATTTAAGGGACGCTTGTGGCACAGGCCAGTGCTTCTGGCCACATGGCCTCTTGGCCAGCAGGCTATTTGCTGGTCGCTGTTTTCTTCCATCGTTCTTTTGGATCACTCATGTCTTTAATCGCAAACAAAAGATTGGCTTGTGTAAAACATTTTCTCTGTTTACACATTTGCATTTATTGGGTCTGATGGAGAGATCGGTGCTGAGTTTAAAGACACTGAACTGTGAAGGTAGATTCCATGTCTTAGGAGTCTTTCTTTGCCATGCATTGAAATTAGCTCGTATGGAAATCTGGTGTGAGTTTTTTTGGTACAGGATGATGTAGGCTGGGTTAATCCTTAAATTCTGGAAGATTAATGTGGGAAAGCAAGAGCCATGGGGAACATTTCCTTTGACCCTCATCAATTATTGCATTGCTCATGAATTTAGACTAGATATGGCTTCCCAAGAAACCTCCACCATCAGATTAGAGAACTGATGTGAGAAAGTGACAATTACATTTCTACAGTCCTAGTACATGGATATAAATCTTCATCCTACTGAGAGCATGAAAATGAATTGATGTCAAATCATTTAACAGCTCAAATCGTCAGTTGAATGTGATGGCTCCTGAACAATAAAACTTTACAGAATAATGAACAGAGAAAGGGTCTTTGACCCTGACAGAAGGTAATTCTTTTGTTTTTGTTTTTCACAGAAGGTAATTTTTAACTCTGCTTCTTTTACCATAACATGGGCTACACTTGACTACATACCCACACCCAGAGAATAAAGCATGAAGAGAGATAAATAGTGGAAAAATACTTCCAAACTCGGCTTTAAATAACTCACTAATTTTACCATCATTTGGATGCCATGTACCACCCTCCATATGATGACAATAGCTCTTATACGTGACCCTGCCCTATAAAAATTTGTAGTTCCAGGGTACATAAAAAACACCAAGCTCAGATTGTGAGACAGTCTAAGGATACCAGAAAAGACTTCAATGATATAAAGTCATGAAACACAGAAAAACTGGTAAACGGTCATAGCCATGTGGGCACTGAGAAGATAGGGTAAGTAAGTGCAGTTCAAGAGAATCAGGTCTTGGCACAGAAAGAACACACTAATAGAAAACTGATTAAATGCAAATATGTTAATTTAGTTAATAATAATAATACAATAATAATAATAATAATAATAATAATAATAATAATAATAATAGTGGGCTAATGTCAAGATCCTAATTTCATAAATGTGCTGCAGTAACATCTAAGATTAATGATGGCAAAACGGAATGAGGTGTCTACAGAAACTCTATTATCTTTGAAACTTCATTTTAGACATAAATTATTTCTAAAGGACTTGAGATAGCTATTGGTAAATAACTCTATGATATATTCACATTGGATACAGAACAACACTTTTAAGTTCAAGAAGAAAGCTAGCAGCATAAGAAAGGGAGTCTTCTTCTTAGGATGTAAGAAATAAAAAATAAAGCACATGAGGCATATCAGAGAAAAACATTGGATCATCACACACAGGGAGAAGGTTTGCGGTAAGTCTGTATAAAGGTCAAGCGCTTCATATTCTATAATTTTCCAGAGATGAACATTCTCCCCCCCTGTAACATGACCCTAATATTAACCACATATACCTAGCCCCATTGTATACAATCCCCAAAGACTCCCTGAAGGAAGTTCAAAGGGGAGTTTTTTCACACCCAAATTATTCTGAGGCATTTTCCTTCTTTCTTCTTCTGCATATTTATCTTGTTTTAATCACCTTGCCTCTTCTATGATTTTCTGCTATGTCAAACTAGTAAGCAATGTGAGGGAGCTGTTAGCCAGCTGTTTCCCATCCCAGCTGCAGAAGCAGCAAAGACTAGAACCAACTGAAGGAATTGCAGACGAGAGTCTTTAAGAAATCCTCCTTGCATGGTCTGTACTGCAAGCACAGGCACCAAAGCAAAAGCCATTCTGTTTTTGGGGAAGAGACTGGCTCCATTGGTCCAAATTAGAATAGCAATCAAAATTAAGAAATTAAAAGAAGACAATATTCATGGTACTTTTTTTGTTACAAGAGTATAGATTCAGGACATTTATTTAATAAATAAACTTGAACCTCTCTGTAAAAAAAAAAGATGTCTGGAAATAGAGGGAGTTAAAGTTAAAGACTTTGTTGTTGTTGTTGCTACTGCAGTATACGTGTATCTCAAATATGTAGAGCTTTTAGATAGTTGGATAGTTTAGATAGTAAGATAAATGATATAAATTTTCTATAGTGAAAAATTAAAGAAATGTTAGTTCTATAATAACAAAAAGAATTGTTTCATGAGCCCACTGACCTGAAGGCACTATTGCGAAGATGTTTCTCTGCTGCCATTTCCAGACTGCTCTTACTACTTCATTATCTTAGATTCTATCTTAAATATTTTATATTTACTCCTTGAGAATTTCACATCTACACTGTATTATGATCACATCCATTTCCCTCTTTGAATTGTCCCTAACATGCCCCTTGCATGTACATAATTTATTTTTCCTCATTACATCCAACACGCATTGTCTCATATGCATGTGGGTGTGGAGACGACCCTTTGGAGCATGAGAAACTCACCATTGGCCTCAACCCTAAAGAAAAATTACTCTCTTTTCCCCAGGTGCCACCAATTTCCAGTGGTACCTCAGCTTGGAGTGGGACATCTGCTAGGCACCGAGGCCTCATGGGCCCCTCCCTGGTCCATGGTAGAACTCGGATTGGTTTTGATCTTTTGCAGGTAGCCACAGTTGCAGTGAGTCTTTGCCTGTAACAGCTTTGAATGTCCTGAAGACGGCATTTCACAGCCTTCCTCCCACTGTCCGGCTCGTACATTTTTATGTCTTTTATTTATTTATTTGCCTTTATTTTTTTTGTGTGTGTTTTGCCTGCATGCATGTCTATGTGAGAGTGTTAGATCTTAGAGTTATAGACAGTTGTGAGCTGCCATATGTGTGATGGGAGATGGGATTTGAACCCTGATCCTCTGGAAGAGCAGGCAGTGCCCTTAACCACTGAGCCCCCTTTTGTTTTGTTTTGCTTTGTTTTTAATTAGCTTTTTGTTTTTTCAAGACAGGGTTTCTCTGTGTAGTCCTGGCTGTCCTGAAACTCACTCTGTAGACCAGGCTGGCCTCAGACTCATAAAGTGCCTCAGTTTCCCTAGTGCTGGGACTAAAGTTGTGCATCAGCACTGCCTGGCTGTATCATCTATCCATTCCCAGCATAGAACAACACTTACCATGGAAGAAGTAAATGTGAAAGTACAAGAAAACAAGTAACAAAGTTAATCAACAGCAAGTTTATACTTCTTGGGCTCTTTCCAAGTTGAAGTTGAAAGATATTTTTTAAGAGTTACAAAGTGGACTGTGGAGATGCATCACTTACTGGTTAAGAGAGCATACTGCTCTTGCAAAGGGCTTGAGCTTGCTTCCCAGATCCCATGTCAGGCAGATTACTAACTAGTGCTTATAAATCAGCTCCCAGGGTATGTGTGGGGGTGGGGTGGGGTGGGTGGGGGAGTGGGGTGGGGGGGGGTGGGGAACCTAGTGTCTTTGGGCTCTGTAGGCACCTACATTCACATGTTAATACTCACACCTTCACATGATAAAAAATAAGGTACATTTTTAAAGAAGATTAGCAAAGCATTATTTATGAAATGCTTAGCATTTAGTAGACTTTTCTTCACTGCTCAAAGCAAAGCCCTTACAGCTATCCAAAGCGGAGGGGAGTTTGCTGCAATGCCCTGGAGCATGTAGTTCCTTCTCTTCTTGTAGGTGAGTAGAGTTGTTACAGCTCTACAGCCATCACCACGGGAGCCACACAACACTATGTATGCTTGCTTTCTCGAGCTAATGGCATTTCAGACTCTGTAAAGAGCCCTTCACCTCTCTAACTAGGCCTTCTATGAATTAAAAGGCATGCGGAAAGTTGTAGCTAGTGATGTGCTGGTGAATGTTTAAGGCTGCCCTCAGAAGGAAAACATGTGTCGCTGTGTGCACATGTGTATATATATATCAGATTGTAGTAATTTTTAAAAGTTAGATTATTTATGTGTATGCTTGTGCACATTCGTATGTGGATATGTGTGTGTAGGTGCCACCAGAGACCAGAGAAGAGGTCTTGGTGTTGCAAGTGATTAATGTCCCTTTGATATGGATGGTGGGAGCCAGACTTGTGCCTTTTGGAAGAACGGCAAACACCCTTAACTGTTGGGCCATCTCTACTGCACCAAGTTTGTAATAATTTTGCCGTTGTAAGAATGTATATGATTTTGTTGATTGTTCTGAGTTCATGTAGTTATAGATAACCTATCGTTCTAATTGAAAAATACTTGTAGCTCATAGGTGTCGTAGCTGGGTAGGACTGCTGGTTGCTTCCCCCCTTTGCAAGCATGCATGATGTGTTCCTGTACCATGAGAGCTAGTCTCCAGGGAGGCATTCCTGTCCATTCCAGCGTGTGGCCTTAACAGCAATGTGGATTGGAATTTTTTTTTATCAAGCAACTCATGACTCTCAGAAGCAGACTTGTGTAACTTATACTATCTGCCAAAAAATAGTCTTCTTTTATGTGATCAAGATGCATTTGAAGAAAAGTATAGAACCTAAGATTATTGAGAGGAGTTCCTGGGGTGTGTGTTTTATTACCCCGAGCATACTGGTTAATCAGTCTGTGTGTGTATGCATGTCTATCTATCTATCTATCTATCTATCTATCTATCTATCTATCTATGTATCTATCATCTGTCATCTTAGTACAAGCTAAGATAGGAAAAGGAACCTCATTTGAGAAGATCCCTCCACTAGATTCCTATAGGCACATCTACAGTTTATAGTGTATTTTTTGATTAATGATTGATGTGAGAGGGCTCAGCCCATTGAGGATAGTGCCAACCCTTAGCAGGTGGCCCTGGGTGGTCTTACAAAGCAGGTTGAATAGTCAGTCCATAGAACAAGCCAGTAAGCAGCATTCCTTTGTGGTCAATGCTTCGGTCCCTGCTTCTAGTTTCCCGTATGAGCTCCTGCCCTGACTCCCCTTTATAATGGACCATAAGCTGAAATAAACCGTCTCTTTTTTGTCTGTGCTCTTTCACAGCCTTAGTCCATGAACCCTGACTTGGGGCGACAAAGGGACAAAGAAAGGACAAGCAGGGACACAGAAAAGCTAGAATGAGCGACTTGGGCTCTCTGATGAAGAGTCTGGAGCATTCCTCGTTGCCCGCCGCTCCCCAACACCCCCTCCCCCCGCCCCGCGACCCCAAGCTCAGTGCGTTTATTATATATTGCTGATCATTGCATACAGCTGAACAAGGAGGCAGCCTTAGTTATCTCGGGAGAAGCAGCCTCTGAAGGGAGCAGTCTTAAGCCATGAACACCTGGGGTGGAGGAGGGGGAGGGGAGGGCTATGGTGGACATTTTTAGCGCACGCTGTCAACAACTGCACATGGACTTGAAGAAGACTTTGACATCCCTCTGAGCTTCACCTTGGAGTTCTTTGACATGGCTGTGTCCATGTCAACAACACACGTTCATTCATGACTTCCTTCATTTCCTACACAGTCTCCACGTTGCTTTGGGTCATGGTCTTTATTACAGCAATAGAAAGCAAACCAGAGAGCTGAGTAACGCTGTTTAATTTTCCTTCAACGGCTCTGTTTCCTGAGAACTGATGATTACAGTGCAGTGTCTAATTCTACGGTTTCAATGGCAATTACAGGTATCTTAACCTCCAGTAAAGCAGGTCCAGAGCACGCATGCACACATGCGGGCACCCTAAATAGACACGGGCAGGAGTGCTCAAATTCTAGTCTGTATTTCACAATATAATAGCTATTGGGCTTTCTGTATAGACTTAGCAAAAAATAGTTTTAATATCTGTCTCTATATAATTACAGATTATTGAATAACCACATGAAACCTTAAACCATCATAATTCCCCCCCATGATACTTTTGAGTGGTGCTGTGACTTGGATGCGAGTCCTAAGCATGATGAGGCGAGTCCTAAGCATGATAAACACATGCTTTGCCACTGAACTATACCCACAGCCTCACTGGCAGTATTTTGAAGCGACAAATACAAGTTTAAATAGTTTTTCTTAAAAAAAAATGTTTATTTCACATTTTTTTATCGTTTAAATTTCCAGAGAAAGTCCCTTTCTTAAAATGGTCTAAATAAATGAGCGCTGAATTTAACACAGGATGCCCACAATCTTTCACATATGTTACCAATTTAGTTCTTTCCTTTAGGCTAAAGAGGAAATGTATTTGCAATTAATAATTCAATGTATTTGTGTATGATTAGATGGATGTTTGAGATGCCATCTGTGTTGTAGGAAAGTGAAGCTAAATGTTAAAACTGCCTCATAAACATGTGAAAGCTCTGATAACAGCCTAAGTCTGTTTGAATATAAATGTCCCCTCTCTAAGGTATATCACTGGTGCTAGGGAAATACGAAAGACCACTGCTATTTTCTTACGAATGGAATGCCTCCAATACTGATTTACAGTGTATAGCCAGTGAGATGGCTCCGTAGGTAAAGGCACTTGCTGCCAATGCTCCGTGAACTGAGTGTGAGTCCCAGAGTCCACATGGCAGAAGGAAAGAACTGACTCGCAGGCCAATCATGGTGGCACACACCTTTAGTACCAGTATTTGGGATGCAAAGGCAGGCAGGTCTCTATGAGTTTGAGGCCAACTTTTTCTACATAGAGTTTTCTAGCCAAGCAGGGATGCATACTCTGTTTCATCCCATCCCCCCTCCAACGCCAAATGAACTCATACAGGTTGTCTACTGATCCCCATGTACAGCCTGTGGCATGTGATGGCATGCGTGTACACACACACACTCACCCACACATACATGCACGCAAACATGCACACAAAGTAAATAAGTTAATAAATAAATAAATAAATAAAAACATTTCTGTAATGAAGATGCACATCCACAGTTCCAGCACTCTAGGAGTGGAGGCCTGACGATGAAGAAGAGGAATTCAAGGACATTCTCTGGCCACACAGAGAGTTCAAGTCCAACCTGGGCCGTACGAAACTTAAAACAAAACAAGAAAATAAAGTGCCTCATTAATCCAGTTTAAAATATCCAGATACTCACCTAGACTGCTTACTTTTCAGTATATTTGTAGTGTATTCTCAGTTTAATTTTGAGCATTTAATATTATACTGTTGTTAGGATTCTGCTTCAGTCTGCCTACCTGTGATATCATTGTTTACCTGCCACGGGGGTGTGGCCCTGCCCTGGGCCATATAAAAGAACAGACCCTTCATGAGGTCTCTCTCTCTCTCTCTCTCTCTCTCTCTCTCTCTCTTCTCTCTCTTCCTGTCTCTGTTTCTGTCTCTCTCTCTCTCTTCTCTCTCTTCCTGTCTCTGTTTCTGTCTCTCTCTCTCTCTTCTCTCTCTTCCTGTCTCTGTTTCTGTCTCTCTCTCTCTTTCTCTCTGGGGTACCCCTCCCCTTTTTCCTTGTCCTACTCCCACCCCACCCCTGTACTCATTTAATAAACTCTTCTACAACATAATCTCTGGCATCTGATACCTTATTATTACCTTATTACTTTATATCTTACTGCCATAATTATTAACCATAAAAACTGTTATCTAATTTTTTGCAAGATATTATTTGTCTTTTTTCTGCTTCTCTCCTTTGTAGGTTCTTCTCCTAACCGGCTCCTAGCAATATCTTCTCTGGCTCAGGTCAGCTTCTCTGGATTCAACTGCTTTCTTTTTGCTAGTCCTACTCAATTCCTTTTCTACACCAACTGCCTTCTCATCTCACGCCTCAATCTCCTTTTGGCACCAAATGTCTTCTCTAAGTCTACTCAGTCTCTCTGTTCTAACTTCCGTCTCTACTCTAACCCTATTCTATCTCTGTCAGCCTCTGCTGGCTTTTGATAACCTCTCTGGTTCCCAGAAATCCAAGAGGCAACCGACACTGAAGGTCATAGGGTCAAACAGTTCTAACAGCTAAGACTTCCCAAAGGGTAGTTGACTAGCAACTGGGGATCCTTTAAAAGGCTAGGCACACATGATCAATCCCACTACAGCTGACAGTTTCATATACGTACAGAGTACATTCTAGTCATTTCCATTCCTGTTACCCTCTCACATCCTTTTCTTTCTTCCACCAAGGCTCTTTACCCTAAGAAACATCCCTACAACTTTTAAGTTTTCTTATTGTGCTTGGAACACGTTGAGTTTAATGAGCGCTGCTTACATAATGTGAGTTGGGCTTATTTACTGGAGCATTGGCTGTTTTTCAGGGTGTATACCACTGGCAAAAATGACATTCACTTCTCATTCACTGCCTACTTTGTCATGAAGGGACCAGGTTTTGCCTCATTTCACCATGAGGCATGGGATGGTGAGGGACTAAAGAAAGGACAGATATATGCAGACACAGGTAGAGAAGGGCTGGGTTCATGTGGGCTGTGCACACTCTGATGAAGTGGCACCAACTACTATACCAACGCAGACTTCTGTATGTTTATTTAAGTACAGCATGGGCATGCATGTTGCATGGGTGTTATTGTTGTTGTTAGTCTTGGTAGTAGGTGTCTGTAGGCATAGCAGAGCAGTCGTAGGCTGGGAAGAGGAAGCTGTTGTTGCTAGTTTTTCACATACAGATCAACCACTGGTAAACACATGCTTAGATCAGGGGAAGGCTTTACCATTTTGTGCCTGACCCATATGGGGAAGGCTTTACCAATTTCCCATAGGTCTGAGGCATTGGTCCTTAACATGACAGTGCCCATGTCAGTAAGAACGCGTTGAGTCAGGACTTAATCTGATCTTTACAGTCTTATTCAAGACTTCCTTGGGTTTCCCCGGGGTCTTGTGCAACACTTCCCCATGCATGATGAAATGTCACTGGGACACATCCTTTGCAAGTTTTGTGGAAATAATCATAGCTGCAGTGAATTTCTGAGTGCATGTCCATGTCATGTCCATGTCATGTCCGTGTCACATCCATGAGACATCATTTGGAGTCATGTCACCTCATCCTTCTGCCCCTATGTTCTTTGTACCACATGGGTGTCTTGGGCCTGCAGAAGCCAGAAGAGAATGTTGCATCCCTGAAACTGGAGTTACAAATGGTTGTGAATTGCCATGTGGGTGCTGGGAATTGAACCTAGGTCCTCTGTAAGAGCAGCCAGTGCTCTTAACCATAGACTATCTTTCCAGCCCCATTATTGACCTGTTAAATATTAATCCTTTAAGGGTTTATTTTGATAAGCTCTTAGTCTGTCCAATGTTCATGCTGGAGATTATGACTAGAGAAAGACACAAAGCGACCAAACAGTTTAACTACAGTGCTTATAAATACCAGATAGGCTTTAAATGATGCCAAGCAGCTTATTTCCCTGCTCTAGTTTGTTCTTAGATTCCTAGAACCACTTCAAGTCTTCTGCTCCTGTAGATTTGTAATTCCTTATTGCCTATTTTTACTTTCACATCACACACACACACACACACACACACACACACACACACACACACACACACAATCATCCTTCTTCTACAAATTCCATATCTAAATCCACTCATTGTCTTATATGTTGCCAGATAGTCTACTCTTTCTTCTGCTACTACTGGGTAGGACAATTACTGAGACCCTTTCTAAGCCCAACCCCTTGTCTGTATATTAGGCCTTGTTTTCCTTATCAGAGACATCTCTCTTGCCCTCTTTCCACATACTTCCTGAATCCCTGGATTTCTTCTCATCACTCTCTGGGCCACTTCACTAAAATAACCATCTTGTCTTCCCATCGTTCTCATTTTGACAGAGTGTTTTGACCATTCATCTCATTAGCTTTGTTTTTTGTTTTTGATAGTTTAGTATTTAGATTACCACGGATTTTGCAGAAATGTTCCTCCCTTTTATTCAGGTTTCAGTGAATGTGTGCGTTATATGAAGATGCCTTTACCAAGGGAGAAATTAATGAGGAGCTATGTTTTATGAAACCATTTCTTGGCCCTACCTTTATATCACTATACTGGGTCTGGGATGTAATATAAACATCTTACTACTTACTATAAAAATGAGGAAGAGGGAGAAAGTGGGCAATTTGTTGAAGTGTTTCCATGTGTGTTAAGGGCAATGCTAATAGACATCACTCTTTTCTTCAAGTTAATAAGGATAGATTCTTTTATCTAAAGAATGTCATCAAGGAGGAATGTGGATCCCAGGAGCAAGACAAGCAGATTCCTCTAGAAAACACCATAAGTTCATGCAGGCAAAGGGCATACAGTAACATCAGAACATGGTAAAGGACTTACTTCTAAGCATGACCTCTTTACTTATGTTGCAATGTTTCAAAGGCAATAAAGCAATAACATCATTTCCTGAAAAATGACTTTGTATGGCTTGGTTGCCTTTCAACCTATATAATTATAAAACTTTATAAACCCACTAATGCTGTTAGAATCAACCGTTTATAGGTGATTTCAGAAGAATTGACAAATATATTTAGGCTGAAGTTCCAGAACTGCACATGTTCTTTTTTCAGTATCCAAACTACTATACACTTTGCTATTTTTCTATATTTTCTTCTTAAAAAGTAAATTTATCAGAAGTTTGTGTTTAATACTGTAATAAAAAAAATCAGCTATATAAAGGGGTAGATGCAAACACTGCCACAAAACCTATTCTTGTTCTAGGATTAAACTAGATAGAATTATCCTTTATTTAGTATCACTGAAAAATTAATGAAAACAGTAGTAATAAAATGGTCTATGCTATTCCTTATCTAAAATTTAAAAACATTAACCTTTATCTCTTCCTCTAAGAAGTGCCCCCTTAAACATACAGCCCATTGCTGCTGCCTTTAGCTACTTCCCAAGGGAGAATGTTAGTCCCACTTGCTGAAGGCACCATGTATTTCAGAAACAAGCCTCAGAGGACCCTGAGCTAGAACTGCCACAGATGCTCCCTCCTTCATGACTAGTTTTCATGGTACTGTAGAAGCTTTCAAAGAAGGGAGGCAAACAACAGTCACACCCAGCTATGGTGCCTATAAACCACACCAATGACCAGCATGACATGAAAACCCAACTAACTGCTCAGGGTTAGTGATGTAGTGGTTTTTGGAGGAGGATCGATAGCCTCTAATTTATTAAACTAACATAATCCCTAACAGCCATCTATAAACCATTGTCTTTATGCCCATAGATGAATGTAGCCATCACCTCTCATCAAGAAAACTTCTCTTTGCAACAACTACAGAAAAACTACAACCAGTCATTATGCAGAGTTGTGGAACTCAAGCCTAGGGGATGCATCTACAAAGCATTCCCACATCTAAGGCTCAGGAAACATTGTGGAAGAAGGTCAGAGGGGGCAGAAAGATTGTAAGAGTCAGACAATTAAGGAGTTTGCTGTGAGATTGTGTCTTCTGGTACCATTAGAAGCCACACCCATAAAGTTTCATCAAGGTGACCACCCAAATGTGGGCTGAATAAGAAGGCCACCAACTAATATGACAAACTATATAGAAAAAAACTCACAAGGCCTCAACCCTACACAAAGAACTATGGGCAACTGGGACTGGATAATGTTACCATCCCCAGGGAAGAAAACACCAACAGGTAGTCAAGTACCAAATAGTCACCCCTGAAAATGTGATACAAGTATCATGTGGACTCAGCAGGTAATAAATAGTTAGGAATACACATCTATGTACAAATACATATATTTCCTGAAATAATAATTGATAGGAGGGAAAGTCTGTGAATTTGAAGGAGATGGGGGAGAGAGGAGTATATTGGAGGTCTTGGAGGGAGGAAAAAGAAGGGGAGAAATATAATTAAAATATAATATCAAAACAAACATTTAAAATTTTTTACTCTGACTTCTCATATCAGTTTATCTATCTTTCTATTATCTATCTATCATATCTTATTTGTCTATTTATCTGTCATCTATCAATTATCTATCTATCTATCTATCTATCTATCTATCTATCTATCTATTATCTACCTATCTGCCTATCTGTCTGTCATTTATCTATTTATTTATCATAATCAATCAATCATATATCTATCTAGCTTAACTCACCTGGATTCATTTTACCTAGTTAACTCTCAACTGTCACAGGAAGTGTCACCACATCTCAGAAATCTTCTCTGCTCCCTTATGACTGCATTAGGTCCTATCGTGCCTACATTTACTCTAACATACTGTAATTGTTTATCTCCAAAATCTGTGCAATCAGGGCTCTCTTATTCATTGCTGCAATCCTAGTACTTTATATGAAACCTCCAAAACCTCACCTTCCTCAGTCCATTGTTGTTCTTGGGTAGATCATTCTGAGTGTTGTGTTTATGAATCCAGTGTGTGAAGAGAGGGAACCAGGACATCCTGTTCCCTCATTAGACACTAGAACCACAATTGTCATCAGTTCTTAGTGAATGAGTATGCTGTACTCCCCAACTTTCCAAAAAAAATTTACTCCTTTTACCCAATCCACTCATATTGTCACCTGACCCTGTCTCACTGAGGAAGGGAAAAGTGAAAGAATGGGTAAACTGTAAAAGAAACTCACAGATATGTTTGCCTCAAAACTCTCAGAACTGGAGAAAACATATCAAAAAAAGAGCTGACCAGACTATTATCAATGGATCATTTCATGGGTTTCAAATAACGCAGTATTTGGTTAATAATAATGAACAGATGGTGGGGAATTTTATCTGTCCAGGGCATACTTACCTCAATTTAGAGGCTTCATCTTTGAGTACCAAAGCTTTAGAATCAATCAGGAAGATTTGTAAGAGCTTCTGGTATGACATGGGGTTGATGGAAAATCAGTGGTGTGCAGAGGGCACGGAGTGTAGTCGTCATCTACTCTCATTTCCTACTGGTCCCACGGCAAATAGTAGATGTTACAGATTGCTTAAAAGTCAGCCCCTGTAAAGCTCTTCAGGCACTCGAGCATGAGAGTTGGAATCTTGAAGTTAATTACTCATTAAGCGAAGTTTAATTTTGTAATTAATGTTGCATGACCTCGTTTGAGAAGCCTAGTTCTATTCACTGCATAAGGAGAAGGCAACGGCAGTCCAAAGAAACAATTCCTTCCAGGCTAAGCCGAGTGAACCTGGGAGTTTAGTTGGAATTACAAGGGTATGGGTGAGAAGTTACTTACAGGAGCCTGGTCATGCTAGGTGCAGCTGCCTCAGTGAAGTCTACTCCATGCCGCGGCGATCGTTAATCACATGCGTATTCTTAGCAAGGGGCCAGGAGGTGACTAGTGTGCTTCCCACACAGTGTGAGCCCTTTCCGCACACTGTTTCATGCACCACGTTATGAAGGTGGTGAGCTCTTTGTCTTTTCTGAGAGAGATCCTTTCTAGCAACCCCTATCCTGTGAGGATCTCACACTGAAAATCACAGGTACTCTAATTTCAAGATGGCAACAGCAAGGCTATGCCCAGAGACTCCAGAGGATGGAGTCTCACAAAAGCTGGCACTAACAATGCTTCACAACATTATTTTTCTGTATTTTATCAGATTAGGAACATCCTATTGAGGTGACACAAGTAGCCTAGTCAATGACCCTCTTTATAGAATCTAGCACCAAACACCAGAAAAGGAGATCAGCAGGTACAAAAACACCTTCCTGAGGCTCACTCAACCTTCTAACCCCAAGGGCATTGATAAAAAGAAGCTCTGGGGATGAATTAGCATTACTTTGCTTTCTTCCATTCATAAAGTTGTAAGAATGGCAGCAAAATCAGTGTGCCATGAAGCCGTCCAGCCTTTCATGGTCTCTAATGAACATAATATGAAAAAAATTTCCACCTAAACATGTTTTAGAGTTTTTACGTGCCATAGAATCCTCTGGAATTCTCAAATGCGGCACTTTAGAAGTTCCTTGACAAAAATCTTAATAAAGGAAGCCTCCTGCCATGCACAATGACATATTATGATTGCAGCACTTGGGAGGCTGAGACAGGAGGATCATTGGGCACTGGGGGGCCACCCTAGGCTACCCAGCAAGGACCACCAGGGCACCAGATGAGAACTTTTTCTGAAGTATGAAAAGTAATTAGGTAAGGAAGAAAGAAAAAAAAATAGACAGGGAGGCAGACAGACAGGAAAGAAGAAAGGAAGGAAGGAAGGAAGGAAGGAAGGAAGGAAGGAAGAAAGGAAGGAAGGACAGAAGGAAGGAAGGAAGGAAGGAAGGAAACTTTTCTATGTTTGCACAGTCTAGTCTCCTCCCTTTATTAATCAACTGATCTACTTCTTAGCATCCTTTGTAGTGGGCACCACAGTTTGTCTTCTGAGGGCAGTGTAGCTTTGAGTAGATGGAACAAAGATGCGTGCTTTTCTCAGACACAACTTCCAACGCTTATGTGAAGCCCGTTTGGTACATGTGATGGACGGGCTACACAGATGACTCTTTTTTTTTTTCCAGTTTAGTCATAGCCGGTAATCATGCTCAGCACTGTCTCGCTGGGAACAGAGCCTGCCCATTGCTGCAGCATGTGGCCATTTGTGTGTCCTTACTTCCTGGAGCTCTAATTGCTCCAAAGGTGAGGACATCACAAAACAGGACAAATCAGGGCCCTTCTGTAAGATTAGAAAGAACAATGTCCTCATTTTACAGAGGACGTGATACCCCTGACTCTATACCAGCTGTTTTCCTGGTACAGGAGGAGAGTCTGCGAAGCCATGATGAGGAAGCAGGCTGGTTAAGGTAGATTTCTGTCATCCCTAAGAAATCCAAGTTTTGTATTATATGTGGGGCCAGGGAGCCAAGGGTTGGCCTCCTCCGCCTCCCACCGTCTCTCTGTGTGTGGTGTGGTGGTGGTGGTGGTGGTGGTGGTGGTGGTGGTGGTGGTGGTGGTGGTAGTGGTGGTGTGTGTGTGTGTGTCTGTTCATTCATGCATGCATGTGCACGCCAGGAATAGAGTGGGATTGAAGCATGTCCAAACCCCAGAAACCTCATCCTGAGATTAGCAGGAGTAGGGCTGCCAGTCCCACCCTGCCTGGGCCTGCCTGTCATGTAGCTTGGCAGCCAGGTTAAACTTCCTCTTCCCTTATAAGGAAGGTCATGTCCAGCAGCACCTGGAGTTCTCCTCATGCAAATAAGGCACTCTCAGCATCCTGTCCCTGCCCAGTGATGTCCACTCACCCAGAAACCCCTACCCACCCCCAAAGGTTTAAGTAGCCTTTATTCCCCTCCCCTCTGCTCCAATTAAACTGGCTGTCTCACTGAAGCCTGTCTCCTGAGAACTCCGTTTCTTGCTGCTCTCACAGCTGCCTGAAGTCTCTTTCACCCCTGGCCCCTGCTTCCCCTCTTGGGATCCACTGGTCATGGTCCAGGCCAACTGTGCTGACATGGGTGGGAAATTGTAGCCTGAAGGGCAACTGTACAAAACAGAAGTCTGCTTCCCAGCTATATGACCCATAAGTGATTTCAAATAAAACAATTTAAAGACAACCTATGACTCGCTAACATCAGTTTATCCGTGTACAACTTTGGTTCATAGATTTTTGTATACACAATACAATGTAAGTGTCAGTTCCATTTTTTTTTTTTGGTAATTTCTATATTACTCATACTTTTACAGTTAAGGGGAGTTTACTTTTTCAGGCTTAAAATCAGGCAAAGGCTTCTCTTGATTTCAATCATTTTAAATTCTACTATATAGATTTGCTAGTCTTTGGCAATTGTTCAAACTTGTCATTGGAATTGACTCGGGAAAAAAAAAAAAGGAAGTAGGAAACCTATTTCCTGGTAGGAACTTCGGCACTTTGGACTTGGTATGGCTTGGCTTGCAGGGACTAAGGGGAGAAGTCTTAGTCCCTTAGACTTCTGGAGAGTGTTCTTCACTCAACACTGTGTGCACAACAGAGAAGAAGTGAGCCTCTTTGTTGTGCGTGTCTCTCCTGCTTGGTGAAAGTCATCCTCAAAGATCTCACCAACTGGACACACTGTTCTGTGCCTGGATTTGTAGGTCGCTAAGTCATTTTTCTGCAATGAAGATCAAAATGATGCTCCACCAGCTTGAACCCCTTGAGCTCTGCTCTGATATCATTTAGGAAGATAAGTGGCAGAATTCCACAGCACGTCTTGATGGATGTGCCTAGAGATGCGTTTAGTGCCTGGTCTCCTTCCCACATGGCACCTCCCGCTGCAATTTATTGACACCAGATGTCCTTTGTATCAGTAAGACTTGTAGCAATGTCTATTTAAAGTTAAATTGAATAATTGAAGCCAGAGCATCTTACTTTGAATGAAGTAAATCAAAGCACATCACAGTCATAAAAATGCAGACGAGAGAAAGCATGAATGAAAGAAATCCATTATAAAAAAGAAATCCAGACTATTAGAGACTGCAAGCGCTGATTACAATTTATCATCTCACACAACACTGATAGGAATCAATTGGTAACTGGTCAGGGTTCCGAGACCAGAATTAGCAAGCGTGTCTCCTCACTATATAAATTAGGCAGGCGTCTTTTGTCAGAATGACCTTCTCCATTCGAACTCATGCTCGACAATTCTTGAATGGCTTTGGGGATCAGACACAAAACCTCTGGCTAATGATAAGAGACACGGGCCTGAAATTTAACCATTTGACCAACGTAATGCTTTCAGGGATTTTTTTTTAACAAATCAAGGCTTACCTAATGATTGATGGTAGAGAATGGAGACATGTTTTAAAGTCTGATTTAAAAGAAAACGAAGACAGGAAGGGCTGTGTGATTAGAGAGGCTCACAGCAGACTATGAGCCGTAAGCATTAATAAATGTGGATTTTAATAGGGAAAGATCTGGCGGCCTGCAGACAGAAGGAACTTGGACTGATTGAACATAAATGAGAACTTTTAGTATACCTCCTAAATTGAATATCATAAATATGCCAAATAGTAATACTAATTTAAGAGCATGGAACAAAGCTACTAAGACTGAAACTAATGTGAGAGCATGGTAGGATACTGTTTTAAAGAAATTAGATGGTGTGTTTCATATATATATATATATATATATATATATATATATATATATATATATTCAAGTAAATAGATTTATCCTAAAGAAATTTTCTAGAGACTTCAGGGTTGCAGAAAAATCACTATATAAATTTTGATATGTTACTGGAAAGTTATTTGGTTTTGTCACAGTAAGATACAGCAAATAACAAAACCCATTATATAGGATAATTTAAATATTTACTTACTATTTTAATAACTTTTGATTAATCATAAAACATAACAATGATAATCATAAGCTGAGGGATCTGCTTCTCCCAAAAAAGAGGGTTTATTCCATTTAACTAGAAGGCAGACTCCTAGAAATAAACTTTTTGGATGGTGTACACATGGCTAATAAGTAATGCATTTGGCATTGTCTAGATGTTGATAGTATTCATAGGAGCCACATGAACTAAATAGAGGGAGCTAGCCTTGTAATCAAAGCAGGAAGAATTTTCTACAACCTATGGCTGCTGGAGGAAAGAATTTAAGGGCGCCTAGGAGAAAAGGAAACAATAGTAGTGGTATAAGCGAAACAGTAGCACCAAAGGCAAATAAAATTTAGCTTATATGGATACACAATCTTAGCTATAATTTGGAAGATAAATATTTCAAAACTTTAGAATTATGATGCTTAATATACTAAGATATAGTACAGAATTTCTTTTAGTTACTACAAACATCCAGAGGGGCAAAATCACACTTTTAATATTAATACTCTTTGACAAAAAGAGACCATTATTTTGGCAAATATAAGAGAAATATCCTTTCACATAAGCATAAAGAAATGTAAAATATGTGTGATTCAGCTATGTGTATAAGTATATTTGTATCTATATATACATACATATATATACTATATATACATATGAATGCTAATCCATAAGAAATGAAATCACACATTTGTGAATTACTCTAATACTGAACTTGCATACTAGCTAATGAATACAAAGGAGACACTTAATTTTTTTGTAATTTTCCAAATTAATGTACCAGTAATTCGAGAAAGTGCTTAGTATGTATCACTAAGTCTGTAGTAAAAGAATTAGCTATTAACAAAAATTGCTCATGTAACTTCCTTCCCATCCTTAAAATGTTTATAAAATTTAAAGAGCGATTTCCCATTATCTCTAAAGTTGGTTGTGTCTTTTTTTTTCTTTATCAGTTTGGGTATAGATGTTTTCTATTACTATTCAAATTAACTGCACTCAGTTCGCATTGGTTTCTTGGGTTGTGGGGTATCTAACCCGGTTAGGTCAGTGAATACTATTTTTCTGGGATGCTAGTGCACCAACACAGACTGAGGCTACCATTGCCATCTTTTTGCCATATGCTTAAAGTATGTATTGGCAAAAAAAATTATTACAGAGACGCAGACAGCCTTGGGGATCATGAAAATCTGCATCTTGCTGTATTTCTTGATTCTAAAAGCAAGATGAGTTTATTATCCTCCTTTGACTTTGCTACATAGACCAACAAATTCTATTTTTAAATGAAGACTTTTTGGTGTGTGTGTGTGTGTGTGTGTGTGTGTGTGTGTGTGTGTGTAAAGAATCCTAATGGATGCAGTAGCAGCATTATATATGCAACAACACCAATAATAACAAAAGCTATGACAAGATTAGTCAGTAAATACCATAACTTTTGGATGAGATGGAGTAAGATGACAAATTCTACATGAATATTTGATAAACTTATTCCAAGTCTCTGTGTATACTCAGAAATAAAAAACATGAAGGGAAATTTTAGTTTATGAGAAAAAGAAAATATAGCAATAGTATTAATCTAAGAAGTCGATGAGCACATGTTTTTATTTATTTTTTCATATGATTAGGCCTGAAGTTTAATGACCACTTAAGAAATAATGTTATAAGTATGTAACAGTTATATAGATGGAATTATCCCAAACCTACACATATTAGATTGTTTAATTTTCACAAACCTATCAAATCCATACTGTTATTGTTCTTCATTTTAAAAAAATGGAGTAGAAAAGGATAAATTAATTGGTCTAAGATTTGATATCTTGGCATGAAACTAAAGAAGGAAAAGTCTTCCCTGAAAATGATCTAAAAAGTCTTTGTCTTACTAGTTTAAAGGAGAAAGAAGGAACAGTTGGCTACATGACAAAATTTCATTCAGAAATGAATTTAATCTACACTTAAATCACCCAGACCCCAGGTTCTTAAAAGAAGGCCATTGTCCAGTAGGGGAAGGAGGAATAGGCTTATGGGTTAAGACAACTGGCCATGTCTGCTAGGAGCTGCTGGGAACAAAACTAAAAAAAGAAAATTAGATCTTCCTTTGTCTAAATAGTAAAGAGGCTAAGTATCAAATATGTCCGAATTCAAGAGGTTGTTTCTTAGAAGCCAGCTTGAGTTGGGAATAAAGTCTATTTTCACAGAAGATATAGATGCTATGGCAATTAGAACAATGAAAAGAAAGAGGGAAGAAGAGGGGGCAGCAGGGAAGCAAGGAGGAAGGGCGAGAGATAGAAAGTAAGTTCTCATAGAGAGAAACTTAGAGACAAAGGATGATTTGAATTGATGGAAGAAAGTGGGTCTATGTTGGCTAACATTTCTCATTGTAGTACCCAACTTTTAAAAAAAATTATATATATATATGTGTGTGTGTGTGTGTGTGTGTGTGTGTATAGATATGATATTTGAAACCTTAGGTGAAGCAGCTTAGTAGTAGGTAAATACATAAGAATTTGGAGTTCTTATTTATCACACTGAGATAATCAGTTTGAGACCCCCTCCCCTTTGGAAAGGTCCAGTTGTAAAATCTAAGAAACCTGACCATTGGTGGTAGACAGCGAAAACTCAGGAGTAATGGTTTGTCTCCTGTTCAAAGGGCATCATCTCCATGTGTTTGTGTTCTTCTGGAAGAAAAGAGATGAGTACCTTGTCATGCTCCGTAGCTTTGTCTATTCAACTCCAGGGGAGGTATATAAATGGTCTTATTGGACTATTCAGATAGAAATTGCTACTTGACCTTTCTTTATTGGATCAACTTTCAGACATCCCTACACTCCAGAAATGCTCCCCTAATCTGTCTCTTCTATCTGCCTATGGAGAAGTCTGGATAAATGAGCACACATACTCATGGGTGAAATCCATGCCCTCCACTCTCACAGTCACCTGATATAATAGTGACAACTTGATCTTTCCATTTTCTCAGTGTCTTACAATATTTCTAAAATTGATCAGGTTGCCAGCAGGAACAATGGATAACATTTTCCCTATTCTCCCTGTCAGTGCTGCTTAGTAAACTACTGTGCAACAGTATAAACGTTCTGACTGGTGTGTAGCCATTGGGCATAAGTGACTGCTCAGCGTGTGGAATGCGCCCATTGCCATGCAAGAACTGCATCTTAAGTGTGTTGGAAGCTCAACTCATCACATGTCGCCTATCCTATTAGTGATTTTTAAATCCAAAGCAGAGGTTACTCACCCACTCTTCCCCAACTCACCAGAGAAATAAACTTAAGAGCTACTGGTAAGGTTAATTGAAATTAAAATATTCTATTGTGATTTTAATTTAGTGACTGTATTATAAGGGAAGGCTCTTAATTAAGCACATGTGATTACAGAGGAGGACGACAAATTGTCTAGAGAAGTCCAGAAAGACATTCTGAAGATGTGTTACTGAAAAATACCCACATATTTAGATAGTAAATAATAGGCTCATTGTGTGTGTGAATCTGCAGGACAGAAATGAACGGCAGATTTCACCTGCCTTTATAGTTGTGTCTTGGGTTTTAAGCATTTTGGTTTCAAGATGCCAAATAAACACAAAATATCATCAATAGAAATGAGATGTCACTGAAATAAAACAGATGTCTCTGTTGGCTCTATAAAGAATACATATATATATATGTATATAACTTATTTATATAGTGCTTGCTGTGTGTTAGTGATGCAGAAGTAATTGTTTGAACACATGAAGGAGCATCACAGGAACAGGAAGCTCAGGCCATGTGCCCATCTAGAATGTCAATGAGACACTGACAATATCTTCATTCAGTCACAGGCCGTGTGGGTTTTTCCCACCTTAGTTTCTTTCTGTACAACCACTTTCCCCCTTCTTTTTCCCACCCCTCCTTCCACAGGATGTCTTCTATTTCTTGGCCATGTATAATGTAACCACACCATTCACAACCTAACCTCCAGGGCAAGGGCTCCAAAATAAACGTTTAGAATGTCTTCGCTCCAATTACACATTCATCATAAGCTCAACTTTAGCCAAATGTCTCAAAGGATGAAGCAGACGAATTACTGCTGTATTACTTCCCCTCATCAGTTTTGATAATGTGGTTAATCAGATGTGGATGAAAATATAGGGTCACTTATACTATTTCCTTTCTACATATCAGAAAACTGGAATTCAGAGAAGTTAAGGAATACACAACATAGTAATGTTTGCAGGGGAAAGTGCTTTTGTTCAAAACATTCTGTGTCTACTTTCAGGTTCACTGTCAATATTTAGTACCAAGAATTTATAGTAGCCAGGAAGTGAATGCATTCTGAGACTGTTGATGGAGTCTCCACTGAAAATTAAATTTATACAGAAACTTTCCAGGCAACAATTAGATCTATGAGCTTATGTGTGCATGCACATACAGAGAAACATATATATTTGTGACTGTATGTATATGTGTGTTACCTTCATGAGAATGGTCATGACTTAAGCATGGAAAGAATTAGACCTGTCTTTGTCTTCTTTATGTACATTTATACTTTAAGTGGCTATTCTTAAAAAACAAACAAACTGGAATCACATTGCTATTCAAGTACAGAAATACCTAAAGGTAGATTTCAGGTCAAGAACATTGGCATTAACTAAATCCTTCTGGAATTGTTTGTCCTTGAAACAGAGGAAATTGTTGGTCAAACACAATGTGATTTTTATTAAATACTTGTTGAAGGTATAAAAGAAACTGCCTGAAAATGCGATCTTTGAGTATGCAGAAAAACAACAGGATCTGAGTGTCTATGAATAATCCACTGAGGGTTACTTACCTTAGTAGCAAACACAGCTGGAGAGTACAGTCAGTAGAAAGAAAACAGAGAAGTGATCATGTGGGCCAAGCTTAGGTTTAGCTGCACAGTTTTTGAAAAGTACAATAACTGAAATTCAATTTGTATTTCGTATATTTCTGTAATACCGTATAATTATTTTCATTCTCTGTCCCTCCTCTCTCTAGCTGGAACCTCCCCAGCGAGCGAGTCCTCTCCTACTCCCAAGTGTTCCGTTAACAATGGGAAGATTGTCAGGTTTTAATTGGAAGTGCATCTTGCTCTAGAGTGGGACCAGTTGCAGAGAGTCAAGCAGAGGTACTGATAGTCCATGGAGGAGGTTTTTGTAAAGATCCATGTGAGGAATGACCCCTTGACCAGAGTGATGATGGCACCGCAGAAAATGGATGTAGTGTAGTGACAATTGCAAGGCCTAATGAGAAGACATGGGAAGAGAGTAAAAAGCAGATGGGACAGATTACTAGGATTTTAATTTTCAGAACATAGAGACGATTGAAGGACTAACACTGTTAAGGAAATCTCCCGAGTCATGAACTTAGATTTAATTACATTCAGTTTGAGGCAGTTTTCGGGCTTTCAGGATGAGCTACCTATCTATAAAGTTCAGAGAAAGAGGTACAGGCTTGTGGATGGTACTTAAAAGCTAATGTCTAGCGTGAAACAACAGAGAACAAAAGTACAGAAGAGGAGGCCTAAGCGAAGGATGATGGGAAGTGAATGAGCACAAAACTTGAGGAAAAATTAGAAACCGGAAGAGAATGGCACCATCAAGACAGCGAAGAATGTCATAGCCGGTAGCTGACAGACCACATGCCGCTGAGAAAATGGTGGAAGGAGACCAACGGACTCCTTTTGTCTTTGTTTTAGCATTGGAACACAGAGCTCATGATTGACCTAAAGAAGAGCAATCTGGGATGAAATTAGAGAAGCAAAAGTGATCTTTTAAAAGGTGTGAATGGGGAGGCCTGGGAAATGGCTTAGCAGCTCAAAGCACTTGCTAGTGGTGCAGATCTGGTCCCAGCACCCACATGGTGGGCACAGCTGTTAACTCCAGTTCCAGGGCATCCGATGCCTGATGCCTTCTTCTGCTGTCTGAAGGCACGGGGAACACATGTGGTACACACACATCTATTCCGAGAAATACTCATACACATAAAATAAAAATTGACAAGGAAAGAAGTGGCTATGCCATCAAAGAATGGGATAGGGCTAGAGAGAGAGAGGTTTCTTCCATTGTTAGGACTTTACTTTTCTGATTACAAAATCCAACAGTCAGATCCAAGTGAGAGGAAGGGCTGCACGGATAAATGAAAGAAGGGCCGCACATATAATGAAAAGAGTGCGTTTTCACAAAGAGAACTTTAAAAAATGGTCCCTTCCCTGAATAGGTACAAGAATATATGTCTAAAAGTCACTCTTTTGTCTGGTTTATCGTTAGACGTACTGAGTGAGAGAAAAGTCTGAATGTCTATGGTTCCTCCTCAAAAGCCATGTTAGGAAGAAAGAGGAGGACCTTCGTCCAATCAGCTGTAGAAGAAGAGGAAGCACTCTTAGGAGCCCTGCGGGGGGTGAGGGGTGGGGGTGGGATGGGGCTGGGGGCTGGGGGCTGGGGGGTGCAGTGGGGCGGGGCCGGGGGGTGGAGGATCTACAGTGTGAGAGGCTCTAGAATGATTTCCTTGCCTTAGGTTGTTTCCAACTCAGGGTTCCTGTTTTCTCCTGCAGTTCATCGTAAGGCTGCGGTACACACTGAGGAGAGGGGAAAGAATGAAAACAAGATCCCTGGAGAGGACAGACTCATTCTCAAATCATCAGAGAGGCCCTCACTGGTCCTGGCACGGGCTTCCTGGAGGTCAGTGGTCAGGAATCCGTGGTGATTTTCTTTTTATTTATTTATTATTTTTTATTAATTCATTCAGATTACAACTCAATTGTTATCCCATCACTTGTATCCTCCCATTCCTTCCTCCATCCCACCCCACCCTATTTCCCTCCCCTAGGTCCATGACGGAGGGGGACCTCTTCCCTCACTTTATAGTCACAGGCTATCAAGTCTCTTCTTGGTAGCCTGACTATTCTTTCTTTGAGTGCCACCAAGGCTCCCCACCAAGGGAAAGTGGTCAAATATGGGGCACCAGAGTTCATGTCTGAGTTAGTCCTTGCTCTCTACATAACTGTGGAGAATGTCCTGTCCATTGGCTAGATCAGAGTAGGGGTTTGGTATTTACTACCTATATTATTCTTGGTTAGTGCAATAATTTGAGCAGACACCCCTGGGCCCTGATCCATCTGTTACGATGTTCTTCTTGTAGGTTTCTAAGATCCTCTGGCTCCTTCTATTTCCCCATCTCCTATATTTCTCTTACCTAGAGTCCCAGTAGGATGTCCTCACATCTATCCCAATCTCCTGGTAAGTTAAGACTGTCATGGGACATGCCTCTTGGGCTAGTGCCCAATTATAAGTGAGTATATATGTGGTGGTTTTCACATCTCCTTCTGTAACGTTTTTCCAGCAGGCCTCAGTTGCCTGTAAGCAGTTATGGAAACAGGAGATGGCCTGATCATTTTAAGGCTCAAGACAACTCTCATATGGCACAATAAAGTAAATAAATAAATAAAGCAAACTTCTTTTAAAAAACACCCAGTAAACTGTTTTCTATAAAGAGTTTTGTTTGGTTTCCTCAAAGGCGAAGAGAAAACTGTCACTTGTCACTTTCCAAAAATGGCAACTTAATGATTGTGGCTTGATCTATAAACTGGGCAACTCTACAGCAGCTGCTGTGACTAAGAAGACTGCTAATCTCAAAGAAAGACAAAATAGGACAGTACAAACAGGGCTTTCCAATCACAGAGGAAACAGTAGCCTTTCAAACAATAGCCAAATAGCGGGCAAAGTCAGTGTATGGAGCCCAGAAGCCTGCATATTTCCTTCATATGTAAACGAAGCCCACAGCACCTTGGGGCATTTGATAATTGAGGTGCTTTCAGATCAAATATTAGCACTTTCCTATCATTTTATTTGTTCTTACTCTGTAGTTTCCTGGATATATGAGAAATTTCAAAAACAGAATTTGCCAAAACAAACAAACAAACAAACAAAAAAAAACCCCACACCAAAACAAAACCAACCAACCAACCAACCAACAACAACAAAAAAACCCTACCACCCCAAAACAAACAAACAAAAACAAAGAAATCAAACCATAAGGGCAATCATTCTTCCAGTAAAAATCTATACACTTTGTACTGATTACTTGTTGCTGTAACAAAATGCCAGACAAAGACAGAAATTCTTACCTTGAGGAAGTGTGTACTGTAGCTTACAGTTTGGGGGTACAGTGTACTGTAGCTCACAGTTTGGGGGTATGGTCCATCACATCCGGAAAGGCACAACAGCAAGGCATGAAGGTGGAAAGTACCAGTCAGGGAAAAATGTAAGCTTTCTGCACTTAAAATCGACTGACTTATTTTGTAATAAACAAAGAAACCAAAAGCTGTTTAACAGAAGAATAAAAAACGTCTGAATTAAAAATATCACAGAAACTGCCTCTCTGGTGCACCTGTATAGACACAATTAGGCATTCCACATAAGGTATTGTGATTACATTGGTTCTTGTTGTGAAAAAAGAACATTGAAAGCTTAAAAGTTTAAATGCTACAAAATATACCCTACATTAACATTGTATTTTGTTTTAAATAATAAAAATTTAGATATATATCCAATCTTTTTTTGTGAGTACTAATACATTCTTCAATTATCTCTGGGTTTTTAGATTTTTGTTTTATAAATTTTTCGATAATTTTGAATCTAGTCAACATAGGAGGATAAAATTTTTTTTAAATGTTCAGATTATTGTGGCATTAACCACTCATGGGTCTCAGTTTCCGAAGTTTTAAAATAGAACTTAATGGGGTTCACTTGCAGTCCTCCCTAAGGATAAGTAAGACTTTTGTTTGTTTGTGCATGAACACACACACACACACACACACACACACACACACACACACACACACACCATGCTGGATTGAAAGGCTGTGCACATGTATAATATACTTCTTAAAAGACATGAAAGATAGTCCCTATTAAATTTATCTGTGTGTATTAAAATTCTTGCCTCCTGTCAGTAATAAGATGGATGTTGCTTTTCCTTCCGCTGACTCTGGTCAAATGCTAAACTAAGCTAAAAAGAAAATAATTTATTCCATAGGAGGAACAACTTGCCTTCAAATGTGTATTTTAATTGCCTTTACATTTTGTTTAATTAGGGTGAGGAGTGCACACTGGAAAGCTCTGTATGGTACTGATTACCATTTGGAATGCAGCTTCCCGATTGAAGTCGTAATAACTACAAGTCAACAGAACTTGTATCAATAGCTGCAGCCAGGCAGGAGCCACCACTCCGATGTTATGTCTCTTGTCACTAGCATGTGCCATTGTGAGCCAGGCTGCAGCGCAAGGCCTGTCTGCTTCCTCACAATAGCCCTTGCTCCCAGGGGAATGCGAAGGCAGACAGCGGCTTTTCTCTTGCCTTCAGCAGACACTCATAGGGTCTGTTACTTATTATCTCTGGAAGAAAGGACACAGGTCTCCACAAGCAACTTGAGCTTGTATCAGCTCTGAGATCAGAAAAGATGAGTTAGGTCCTTAGGCCCCCTCTGCGAGGAGGCAAACTTTATTGTCAGTGTTGCTGATAAGAGTTAAGATGCAGTGACTTTAACTACATCTATTTTTATTAATGTCTTTGTAGGAGTTGATTACTTCTCCTGCAGGGAGGAATAGAGGCTTCAGTGTAGACAGGGAGACAGAGAGAGAGAGAGAGAGAGAGAGAGAGAGAGAGAGAGAGAGAGAGAGAGAGACAGAGACAGAGACAGAGACAGAGACAGAGACAGACAGAGACAGAGAGACAGAGACAGACAAAGAGAGGGGTGGGGTGGGGGAATGTTACGGACCCCACAATTACAATTTGAGAAAAACACCCTATTGTGTCCATCAATAGCCGACTGGATAGCCATTTCACTTACCATAGGAAACTTCCTTATTCGTCTCATCCTGGTGAAATCACAAAGTTAATCACATTTAAAAAGTCTTTCACTCACTTTCTTTTTTAAATTAAAAAACAAAAAACAAACAAACAAACAAAAACCCATCCATGTGACCTAAAAAGGAGTCTTGGACTAGAGTCCAGAGGAGCTGATGTCTGACGCTGACAGTAGTGGTGAGTGTACATGTGGCCTTAGGAAGATGGCTCAGTACCTCTGCACCCGAGGTTCCTGGACTATAATACAGGGCATTAGAGATGGTTTCATCAGAAGTTTTGGGGAGGGAGCAGACCCCGTTCTCAGATACAAGGAGCCATTTTCTTCACTTGGTTTGACATAGCTGTAAATTTCAAACACTTTAAATTAATACAGATTTACTCAGGCAAGCTGGAGGCCCCTCAGTTTACTTACACTTTCCAACCAAATATCTGTGCATCTAAAGAGCAAAACTGTATTTCGGCAGGGCCACCTAGGAGCAAGAATAAAAACCAGCTGCAGCGTAATACTCTCAAGGACAGGCCTTGGTAAGAGTTCTGAATGTGTCTGTTCGTGATGAAAACCAAAGGGGAAAATGCAATGTTATATTTCCCTTTCATTGGATGGAAACTAATAATACATAGAATAAAATAAAGGCACCAACCCCAAGGCTTTCTTCTTTTTTAACTAGAGCATCTGTGTGGACATCATGGAGCCACCAAGGCTGAAATTCTGCAAATCCATCAGGAGAATGCTCATTTCACCCTGCGTGATGGAACACAACGTAGAAAAGTGACTGAGAACAGAGACATGTGGACACCGATGGCCCTTGGGCAGAATCCCGTGGCCTATTTCCCTACTAACACACCACTGAAGAAGCGATTCTTCTTTACGCTCTGCTAATGGCGTGCTTGCTGACTGGAATCAAGCCCAGATTGTATTTTTTTCTCTTAATTGTTCAAAACCCAAGCCAACGTTTGCTTCATTTTCTTTCTTTATTTCTTTCTGTCTTTTTTTTTTTTAATTTGCAAGTAGGACTTATTACTCAAATAGTCTTGTTTTTCTCCATCCTTAAATGACAATGTATTTACCATTGGAAACGACAACATTTCATTTGCTTCATTTTTATAAAGCAAGGCTCAGATTTACAGTAGGGCTGAGTGGGCTGATAAGAAAGTTGCTGAAGCTGTACCAGGGGATATTGAGGTTCTAGCAATGTTATTTCCTCCTTGAATTATTGAACTTCGTGTAGACAGACGGAATCTTGACATCCCCAAGAGACTTACCATTGTGCTGCGCTTAGTCCTCACACATACACTTAAAGCCTGGACCTGACTCTTTCCTTCTTGGAACAAAAATGTCCCTCTTTTTCCTATGCATGTCTCAAACGTGGTTTCTTCAGGACAGCAAGAAAGATTCTCCGCACACCCACATTCCTTTCCTGTCATTAGAAAGCACATTGGCTCACACAGTCATGGACCAACCGTTCTTCAGCTCATCCCTTAACGGTTCTTTCCCTTAATGGTTCTTTCAGTGTCACTTTAGAATCAAGAGACTAAGTCGTTCCTTCTTCCAAGTGCTCAGCCGGCTGAGAAGCAGACCTAAGGGTTGGTAGGGAGGAAAGATCCTATGTTTACTTGAGGCCAGGTTGAGCTGAAAAAAAAAAAAAAGGTGCCTTGAACCCAACGAAGTTGAATGTCTTAATCTTTGTCCTCTAAAGTGAAATGACTAGAAACAGGTAGAAACGCAAAAACGTGTCAGTTTACGTGAGGAGAAACAAAATTGTGCCTAGAATGCTTCCCTGTGTGTATCATCAGGTATAGGGGTAAATCTTATAGAAATTTATCCCTCCCCTAATTACCTAAACAGAATTAACTAAATTAAAAAATTTAAATTAATTGTATTTGCTTCTTCCTTGGCTTAGTGGGTTTTTTTTTTTTCTTTTTGAACCACCGTAGCAGGTACTTAGAGAACCACTCTGCACAAGGAATATTTGGAAATTTCTGATGACATTCATATGAGTAAGTGAGAATCATATTCACTACCCACGGGGCTGTTCCCAGGTTCACAGCTCTGAGAGCCGCCGATCCTGGGGAAAGCAGAGAGCAGGACCAGGAGACTAAAGCTGTTTCAAGTTTGTGCTATGGCTTTCTGGATGCACGCCAAATGTTCAAGCATCTTTAAAAAACCACTAGATTTCCTCGTAGACAAAAAAAAAAAAATAGTAATAATTAAGAAAGCCTTTGAGGAATGGTAGAAGTTGGCGTCCACCCACCATTACAGCATGATCCCTAGGAAGCCACCAAAGTGATACATCAAACCCCAGAAAGAATGGTTATTTATTTATTTTTTTTAAAAACACCCTCTGTGTTATAAGCCCATGGCACATAGAGATTTTGACTTTTAGTCTGTTGCCATTTTCTTTTTTCTTTTTGTCTTTTGCAGCAACTACTTATTAGAATGGAGGGGGCAGGCAAACAATAAAAGCGGTCCTGATGACTGCTCTCTAGTATTGGGGCTACCATTTTAGCTGGACACGCAGCCGTCTAAATAATGACTGTATTTAGCCCCTTGATCCATGAAGAGCCCTATGTCTACATTCTTACCAGTGTAGCGTGACAACTTCAGGGAAGTGTCATTAAAGACACGATGGAGCTGCTTTCCTCCCTGCTTAACCTTTTGTCTGCTGGAAAGCAAATGGAATGGCTGGGGTTCCTACGTTACATCCGTCATACCCACGATGAGACCCATGGCCAAAACTCACGCAAGAAAATGGCATGTGAATGAATGTGGGCGTAGCTGCCATCAAAGATCTGAGAATTGCCTGTGCCTGAACTGTTGTATGAACGATAACGCATTTCCTAATTGAGTCGTGTGTGTGTGTGTGTGTGTGTGTGTGTGTGTGTGTGTGTGTGTGTGTGTGTTCTGCACACTGGACAAAGAGGTTAATTGTAAATAGGTGGAGATTAGGGGAGAGCTTTCACAATTCCTATCCAAGAGATTTTTTTTTTTAAGACCTGAACTAAAAATGTGAGGATTTATAGTAGGAGAACACAATGTATAAAATGCAAATTATTAAGATGCCACCAGGACACCAGTAACAATCCATAATCAAATTCATTATTTTTTCTTTTCTGAGATAGTCTCACTGTGTGGGCCTGGCTGTCCTGGAACTCTCTTTGTAGACCAGGCTGGCTGCAAATTCCTAGAGCTGTGTCTACCTCTACCTCCCAGAAACTGGGATTGAAGGTATGCACTATCATGTCCAGCCCAAATTTGCTGATTTTTTTTTTAAACTAAGATAAAAAGAAAGATAAATAAAAGTAAAAACAGATTCTCCAAGTAAGATCTTCACAATAAATCAGGACAGGGTGGTTAAGTTTCGGCATAAAATAAATACAAAAATCCTTATTTCAGAAATTTGGTGACTTTTGTGAAAAGGATCATGTCTATCCTCCATTACCTTTTTTTTTTTTTAATGGGTAAGGGAGCTAAGGCATGTATGAAGAGCTGACTAGCTTAAAGCTACGTAGCTAAAGTAACTTAGAAAGTTGAGACAATATTTCTTTACTCAGTTGTATGTCTCTTTCATTGTTTAATGCACTGCTACATTTTTCAAAATTTTCATTAATTAATTTTTCATTAAATAAGTAATTGAACATAAGCTACATGCAAATCTTTATACTTTGTGTGGTATAATCTTCTAAGCATTTTAAGGACAAGGAAATCCCCCCTGCCTACCCCCCACTTCAGAGTACACACGTTTTCTTCCCTTTGTTGTAATACGCAATGAAGTAGGCTGTCATCTAAATACCTCATAAGACATAAACTAATGTGATATTTGTGGCATTTTATACTAGGAAGAGCAAGAGTAGCAGTTACTAAAGATGCTGGTATGGCATTGGTACCCTAGAAAGTTGAAGATTCGTCATTTGAAAGCCTGGAGTCTGTGATTGCCATCATTTTTTAAACAGTGTGTAGGTGTTATCTTCAGCCACGGGGCCTTGATGTCAGTTTGTGGAGAGTGACCTACAGTTTCAGCAGCAGCCTGAGTTATTTGGGGGTTTCCTTGGGGCCCCTTTGAACAACAACTCTATTAGATGTAAACTAATCCCAGCACTGAAAGTTTCATTTGGTGACAAGTGATGGCCACTTGGGGCCCTGTCTCTTCCATTATTCGGTGATTTCATTTAGATTGTTAAGGCAACTTTTCTAAGCAAATGTATGTGTACTTGTGCCGCTACAAAGCCACAGTGTACATAAGAAATATCTATCTATATCAAGATTTGCCTATGAGTGTCCATAGCTTCATTTTAATATCTTAAACTTAAGCCCAAATACTTATCAGTGAGTGAATTAATACTATAAATGTGGTATATCCAGACAGTGGAACAATATTCAGTGATGAATAGAGATGAACGCTACCTGCTGTCTAGTGGATATCTCTAAATCACTGTGCTGAATGGAAAAAAAATGACAGGAAAAAGCAAATGCTCTCTATTACAACTACATAAAACTCCATGAAAGCAAATAATTTATGCTAGCATCAAGCAGATTAGTGGTGGTTGTGGGAAAGGGGTAAAGAGAGCATATGGAATGGATAATGAAATGGTGCAGGATTGTTTTTTTGTGAATGATGGATGTTCAACCTGCTGATTAGAAATATGTCTTCCTGAAAGCGCTTGTATCTTAAAGTTTATCAAGTGAGCTGAGAGCAACGGCACACACCTTTAATCGCAGGACTCAAGGAGGCAGAGGCAGGCAGATTGTTGTGAGTTCTAGGCTAGCCTGGTCTATAAAGCAAGTCCAGGACAACCAAGGCCACACATAGAAATCCTGTCCTGAAAACAAACAAAAATTATCTAGTGATATATTGTCTATATGTACAGTTAATTGTCAACTACATCTCAGTAACACTTACCTAGATCTTTTATATTAAGATAATAAAACATTGTAATACATCCACTAAAACAGAAGCATTTCAAGATAAAAGACAGGGCCCTCAAATTTGTATTTACAGTGGGTTAGTTCTCACAATCTAGGTTTTTTTCACTCTTGTCTGGCTAGGAAGGATGGTTAAGGATGCTTAATCCTGACTTTCTGCCAGGTGGTCATGTGACTGATACTATACTTCTAATACTTTTAACACAGTGCTGACTCCAGGTTTCTTGTGCTCTTATTTCAGTCATTGAGTGGTTTTCATCTTAACTTCTTCCTGTCTCTATTGCTAAGAATTTAAGGTACTTATAATCAAGGAAATAAACATAAGGTTGTATTTCCTGTGCACCTCTATTGTAGTGTTCTGGGATATAAGGAGTGTCCCAGATCAATATTCATATTTTTGTCTCTAACACTTCCCTGCTTCCATGACATCATCAGAAGGAAGAATATATATACATTATATCTTACTTACTCAAGCCTTATCCAAGATGCCAAAGTACCAGGATTTAATTACTTTTATGGTTTAATTTAATAATATTTAATAATGCATATATAACACATGTTCATTTTAATAGATTCTATATCTTGGTAATTTTGAATACTACCATTATAAACATGGACTTGTAGGTATCTCTTTGATATATTAAGTCATGTCTCTAAAATATATACCAATAGTGGAGTAGTTCGACATGTAAGTTCTAATTTTAGCCTTTGAGGGATGTCCACACTATTATTTATAGTGACTCTACAAATTTACAGTTTCACCAACAAGAATTCCCTTTTCTCTGCATAATCATCAACATTTCTTATTGTTATAAACCCTCAATAGGCGTGACAGTAAATTCATGTAGTTCCTCAAGCATTACATTTATTATTATTTTCTGTGTTCTAAGATGTGTGAAGATGCTATGCTTACATTCTTGCATGAAATTCTTGCCCTATTCTCTCTGCCTACATTTAATTTTGTATTAGTTTTATATCTTTTATTTTATGTGAGAAAGTTTTGCCTGCGTGTATGCATGTGTACCATGTGCATTCTTAGTGCACGTAGAGGCTTGAAAAGGACACTGGATCCCTTGGAAATGAAATTACAGATGGTTGTAAATTACCATGTGGGTGCTGGGAATCAAACCTGGGTGCCCAGCGAGGGCAATAAGCGCTCTGAACCGCAGAGCCATCTCCCCAGCTCCTCTGCCTAGACTTTTAAAATAGGAACAGGCAGAGCTTTAGTTATGTCCATGCTTTGTTCTGATTGAATGGACATACAGATTTGAAGATCACATATTTGAAGTAGATCCTATCAGCCAAAGACAATGTGATGATTATAATAATGAGAAATGGCAACTGCTAGGGTGTGGGAGATGTAATGAAATTTAAATATTAAACCAATTTAAATATTACATGGTTTTTCAAATCACCTGTCAGGGTATTCTAAATGTCAGGCTTCAGAAGGATAGAGTGTGGTGAGACATATTATGGGATGGTCATGGCCAGTACCTCTATATCATAAGCAAAGGGGACAGATACAGACTAGAAAACTGATTTTACCTTTAAACCTTTATATGGTACCTAAAAACAGGGGCAGTGAAGTATGAAAAGATGCTAAATTATCCTGTTAAAATAAAACTAACACTTCAATGAAGCTCAGATTTTACTTATTTTGGATATTTATGTAATTAATGTATACAGTGCACACCCTTTTCACAATGTTTATAAGCCACGTAATGATTTTAAGCAATGGCATTTTCTTAGCATATAACATGGTCCTTGATAAATAATATGACACAGTTCTAAGAGCAATAGTAAAAGAAACTACAGTGACTAACATTTACTGAAAAAAATTCCACATTTTAGCTACCACTGCAACCAACTACATATAATAACATGTTTAATACTAATAATTACATAATGAGCCGGCAGAATTGTTATTCCTATTTTACAGTTTAAAAGCAAAGTGGCCAGGATTTGAACAAAGAATCTGGCTTAATGGCCCATGATCTCAGGTGAGCAAGAGCGACTTGATTCAAGTGAGCAAAATATAACTGATTCAAAAGTGTGGATGAAAACATCGTTTTTAGAAGTTCAAGTTACTTAAGTCATTCTCCACTTGAAAAAGCTAGGTAGGAACTGGGCTGTGTAATTCATGCAGTATTCCTTCCACGGGGAAACAAAGATCCAGGAAGCTGAAATCCCTCAGTTAAAGCCACACATCTTGTCAGTTCAGTACCTAAGCTTGCTTTCTTAAAAAAAAAAAAAATTAAATTTATTCATTGTATATTCTGATCACAGCTCCCTCCTTCCTCTCCTCCTGGTTCCACCCTCTCACCCTCCATACTCCCTTTGTGCTCAGAAAAGGGGAGCGCCCCCCCCTTTACAAACACACCCCAGCACATCAAGTAGCACCAGAACTAAGCATAAAAGCAGGCAATATAGTCTATGTCAGATATGGACTCCACTTGCTAGGGGACCCACATGAGGACCATGCTGCCCCTATGTGTCGGGGGCTATGTCCAGTCCATGCCTGTTGTTTGGTTGGTGCTTCAGTCTCTGTAAGTTCTTATGAGGCTACAATAGTTAAGACTGCTGTCTTCTTGAGGAGTTCTTGTCTCGCTGGGACCTTCTATCCTTCCCCCCACTCCTCCACAAGATTCCCCCCCCCCCGCCCCTCCCCAGGTCTGCCTAATGTTTGCCCGTGAGTTCCAGCATCCGTTTCCATCCACTGCTGGGTGAAGCCCCTCAGAGGACAATTCTGATAGGATCCTGCCTGCAAACATAGCAGTGTATGATTGATAGTGTCAGGGATTGGCTCTCTCCTATGGGGTGGGTCTCAGGTTGGGCCAGTCATTGGTTGGCCAGTCCCTCAATTTCTGTTCGTGCCTACGCTTTCAAAGGGGACGAATTCGGCCTTTTCGATCCTACCTAATATTAGGCAAACGTCCACAGTCCTTCATGCCAAGAGGAAGTACTAAGGGAAGGGAGAAAACATTACCTCCAGACTTCTTCACTGGTAACATTCAGAGGAAAAGTAGAAAAACTTAGGGCACAAGAGCAAGACCCCCGCCCCCGCCCCAAGCTGACTGTCTTAGAAAGTTTTGTCAACTTCAGCCAGGGAAACTGGCATTGATCAGTTTTTCTCGCTGCAGCTAATATTGCTACTCTCTCGGGTTTTGAATATTTAAAATCACCTCTTCTAGTTGTATTTTTCGTACAGTGTAGCACTTTCTCACACTAGGTGGCGATAGAGAGTCACCTTGCCTTGCTTTGTTTTGTTTTGTTTTTGTTGTTGTTGTTGTTTTGGGGGGGGGAGTTGTGTTATACTAAGAAATAAAACAAACATCCCCTTCAAAACAAAACAAAAACCCACTGAATTAGTTTCGTTCCATGAAAAAGACACATTACTTAGAGACTCTGCTGGGGGGCCAGAAGACAGCAACATAAAAACTGCTTTCTCTTTTCTAACCAAGACTTTGCCCGCACCAGCAGTCCAGCCACCACAGATCTCTGTATGTTTTTATGCCTAGCTTCACATTAGAGTCACTCAGGGAACTCTGTCTGTGTTCAGCCCCTTCCAGTCAAAATAAACTGTTTTTTTTTCTCTTGAAATTGGGCCCAGATATTTGGATATAGTTCCAAATTTCAGATTTCATATTTAAACAGGGTGACCCTTGCTATACTTTAAAGTATTTTTAATGGGGCCGACGACTTTGAAAAGGATTTTCACCAGGTATAGGGTGTGGCCACTATTCAATAATTTATAATAATAGTTTAATGCAAGACCTGCTCTTGGTCAAAATTATAATTATAAACCAGTAGGTCAATATGTTCCGTTATTTCAGAGAAATACTTACACGTGGGCTACTCTGATTATATTAGAGAATGAAATTTCCTATAGAATAATTATTTATTGACTTCTTCATTCACTATTTAGAAGCAGCCAAAACCAAAAGCTGAAATCGAAGTGTACATTTAGATAGTTTGACACACGCAGGAATTTAATATGTGAGTAGGCAGGATGGCAGCAATCTTCAGAGACCGTAGCGTCAACAGAAGCTTCATTTGAAGGTGCCTTTGTTGTTCAGGGTTTTTACAAACTAAAGTTTCCCCATCAGTCAGCCAAGCCCCTCTTCTTTGGTTAAAGTTAAAAAAAAAAACCAAACAAACCACACCTGCTTATTGAAACTTTTAATTTACTGTCTTTCTTTACTATGAACATAGGATTCACCTGTGATGAGCTTAAGAGCAATAAAGCTTATTTTCCGGGGCTTGTGGGGAGGGGAGAGGGAGGGGGAGAAAACTTCACCACTGAAGGTGACGTGAGATTGGACGCCACCATCCGATAAAGAACAGTTGGAGGTCTCAAGACATCATCAGCAGAGAAGTGACTCTCAGGCCAGGGGGAAAGAGTGAGTGACAAAAGAAAGTAAGAGAAGTAAGTGACCTGCCCTGCCCAGGCTGTTCTGCCAATGGGAGATAAGCTCTCAATACAGGCTGCTGGATTCAAGTGCAATTAAATATGCATCTCTGAAGATTTTAAGATGCATTTAAAGAAAGAGAAAGGTTAGTTGGAGCAAGGCAAGATCCAAGAATGCATGCTGCTTGTTGTGTCTGGGGACTGCCCCTTCTGGAGGGGCACCTGGTGCCTACGCAAGGCAGCTGGGTGAGCTCTGGAGTCAGATTGCCCAGGGACTGACTTTGGCTCTGACACCTCTAAGCTGTGCACTTCGAAATCAATAAGCTTCAACAAGGGAGCATCTCTTTCCTCATCTCTAAAATAGGAGAAAGAACCCTTCCCGAGTCCCAGGGCTCCTTCCAGGAGCTAAACACTGAGGACTGGGGAGGTGGCTTTGAAATAAAGCACGTTTGCTGCTCTCCCGGAGGATTCGCATTCTATTCCTTTTACTCCCATCAGGTGACTCACAACCACTTGGAACCCTAGATGCAGGGCCTGTCCATGGGCATCTTCACTAATGTATACACACACACACACACACACACACACACACACACACACACACACACACAGAGAGAGAGAGAGAGAGAGAGAGAGAGAGAGAGAGAGAGAGAGAGAGAGAGGTGGAGGAGGAGAATAAAAACAAAAAATATTTTTAAAAAATGAGTAGAGGCCAATCACTATAGTTCTCTGAGTATGGTTTTATGGAGTCTCGGGCCCCATCTCAGCTGGGAGCTGCTGCTGTTCTGACCCAATGGACTGGGAACTCTGGAGGTGGGGGTCCAGGATTCAGCCTTTTAATGAAGAATTCCAGGTTCTTCGGATGTGTACTAGAATGTGAAGACTGACTAAATGAAAGCCCAGTCGCCTAGACTGGACGTGTTATGGGAAGAGAGCTCTTCAGGGAACCACGCTCAACAAGGCACAGCCGGCCCTTTTGGGGCACTCACCTCAGAATAAGTGGGAGAGCAAATAGGACGTCAGCACTTGGAAACCAGTTACCAGCCAGTTAAACCTCCTCGGGCACTCTTGTCAGAAGAAAGCTGTGGGTCCGGAGCCGGATGAGCTAGGCTTGGAGTAAATTGTGTGTTGGGAACACTCTCAGCTAACTCTGTTTATCCTTCAAAAAAAACAAAACAAAACAAAACAAAACAAAACAAAACTCAAACAGACTAAAGATTGTCTTAACGATTTTCTCAAGTAATGGTGCTCCAGAGAGAAGGCGCTTTGCTTGTTTGTGTCAGTCATGTTAAATCCTCTGTTTGTTTGAGTGAAGTAGAAACAGGCTTTCTGTGTTTGTCTCCTTCACTATCTGGCTACAATACCCAAAACAGAGATATCTTTATTTTCCTGGCTGATGCCCCTGGTTCAAAATGACACACTAATCTCAAACACTTCTTGGGGTGCATCCACCCGATCTCCATCACATCACTCCTTATCTGCTAGTTAGTACTGCCAATCACTCCTGCTCTCTGCCTGGCTTACTTCCCAGTTGTATTACAAGCCACCTAAGGCCCCAGATCTGCGTCTGCCTACCTCGGGCATCTCCTGTCTATTATAGGACACTGCAATTGTTTTCACAGTCCCAAACACATCCCAGGAAGCTTTCTACATGGCGATCCTACATGTTTTAACCATATAAGAATGTACATTTTTCACTCATTAGAGTGCTATAATTACCTCACTATTTTAGCCGGACCACCTACCATTTTGTATGTATCTTGTTGCTTAGCTGGCTCTAAAATACAAAGGAGGTCACAGGCACATTTCACCATACATTTAAATAGTATCCAGATGCATCTTGCTTAGCTTTAATATATGGATCTGCATCATCTCATTTTAAAACCAGTGTTTTAATGATAAAAAAGGCCTAAAGTAGCTCTGCATGCAGTTCACAACGTTAGTCTTAGAAAACACAATAGATTAAACATTTTAAAGACTACACAGCATGTCTTTTGAACCTAGGCATAAAGCATAACATTTGAAAGTGAGTATTTTTTTTTATAAAGAAGGGTCTCTAGAAAAATGAAAGTATTTGCCAGCTTAATTATTAACACATTCCTGTCCCCTTCACTTTGCACCAACAGATTTGCTGAGGGCCGGAGGACTGTATTGTGTTGAGTAGAGTCACATGTTAAAATGAAAACAGTTGGGGTGAGAGAAGAGGGAAAAACCTCCACAGTGAAGCTGAAATTAGGGATCCCTCCTCTGAGCCTTAAACCAAGTAACTGTTGGGTCACGCCTGAAAATGAGAAAGCACTGTGAGTTTGTTAGTTTGTGAGTCACCGAAACTGAATTGAAAGTGTACGATTAAGTGAAAGGGGCTCTAGGCTAACTGAGATATGCAACCTTTTCTGATGTTGTGGAAAGAGACATGTGTACAGAGACAGTGACAGACTGTTGACAATGAGGATTTCAAACTATACAGCCTTTGTGGGGGGTATTTTTTTTTTTAAAGACCTTTTGTAATGTTCTAGCTGGCAAAGCTTCTATTACTTATTTTATTCTTAACCTCATAATATTTATTCTTCCCTGACAGTAAACAAAAACAAATAACATTTTTTAATGAGGCTTTTTTCTTATAACTAATCTGCATCACTTTTGCTAAATAATAAAATCTTTTTCTTCATTTCTTCACATTATTAAGAAATATAATAGCCCCGACTAAGAGCTTCCCAAACACTGAGGCTTATGGGTGGGTATAGTGTGGGGGGAGGGCTTTATCTTACAAACTTTCTGTAATATTCTCATTAATTCTGAAAATATTTATAAATAGATAAAATTGTGCTCAATCTGTTTTTTTCCCCTTAATTGGTTCTTTCGCAATTTTCCCCCTTTTTGCAGCCTTAAAATTCCCCAACACTTTCTCTGAACACCTCCTCCTCCCCGCCTTCCCCCTGCCCACCCCCCCCCACTCTCACCCCACCCCACCCCCACCCCCATGCGTCTGTAACACCGGCTTATCACCACTGGCTATAGAATTTTGAAATAGAACCCATAACTAGTTGATATTTCTATGGCTCTTTTGCTGACTAAAATCAAAGAAGCCAAATAGCCAGTGATGTTATCAGTTTTAGTATAGTTAACATAAAAGAGATGGCACCTAATTTGCCAGTGTGTTGCCTTTCTGTAGACATGACAGCTTAAGGAAGCTTCGCAGCCTTTTTTTGTCATCTTATCACTTTCTTCTAATAAAAAATCCTCAGTGGTTTAAAATTGGACAGTTAAAGTAAAAATGCTGCTTTACAAGAACTACAAAGATGGAGGGGATGAGAAACGTTCAAGCCTGGTAGACAGATCCGATGTCTGAATTCTACCTCAGCAGGACACCAGGGATCTAGAAGAATCCTGACCTTGTGAGTTAATCATCCCGTTAAAGTTAATCTGCAGCTTTGTGAAGATGCATACTAATCTGAAACTAGATTGATAAAGAAAAACACACATATGAATATAGGTATCTCTCATTAGGATAAGCACGAAACTGAGGAAAGAACATCGTATTACCCCATCTAAATGGTCAACTAGGACTTTTTACACACTTGGTAATTAGGATCTGCAGAAACACCCTCCTCCTCCTCCTCCTCTTCTTCCCCCTCCTCTCCCCCTCCTCCTTCTTTGTTGTTATCATCCTTTTCTCCTATCATCATCATCATCATCATCATCATCATCAACAACAACAACAACATCATTAATGAAAGGCATGTATGTTTCTTAATTTTTCAGTCCTGAAACCCACTTCAAGGGAGAAGAAGTGATTGCTCCCTGTTGGACCACCTGTGATTCATTGATAGCAAGTATGCAGTAAAGATGGAAGCTTTTGCCATCAGGATTTTGCCAACTTCTTGCTTAAAATTTCCAGGGCTTCCAGTTGTCTGGGAAAACCTGCCTATGTGAACACTCCCTGAGTTTCAGGTACTATGGCATAGTATATGCCAGGTAATATAGCTACGATGGCAAATTATAAGGTGTGTGGACCCTTTGGAGGCTCCCTTTAAACTCTGCCATGCTCAGTATTAAGCTTCCATTGTAACCTGTTCCCTTTGGCATGGTTTTTTCCCCCCCAGCTTTGGACCTCTTTTGGCCCTAAGTACGTGTCTCTGTTTGCTGCTATCCAGTTCGTTTTTGGGACTTTAGCCACAGTCACACACATTTTAGATTTTCCTCCCTCCCTTAATTTACCTGAAAGCAAGTGTTATCCTACCATTCTACAATGGTATTTGTTTTCATTTCCTCTGACTTTGATATTCAGAGTGCTCTGTGCCCCAACAGAATGCGGGGAGATGGTGAGTTGCTGCTTCCAGATCTGTGAAAATCCGGATCTGCTTTTTAGACAAACAAAACCATTATATATACATGCGCATTCGATCTTGAGAAGCACTGCTGCTTTTGGATATGTTGGAATACAGACCTGGACGCTCTGGGAGGAGACCGTCCATCTTCCAAGGAGACACTTTTCCTTATTTAGAGCTAGCTTCACATCGCCACAAATTCCACCTGTAAGTATGTAGTACAGTCTTTGGCCAGCTTCAACTGTTAGGATTCTCTCACGTGATTATCTTAAACACAGGTGGAAGTAAGTACCGTGCCGTTTCAGTATTGTTCCATATCAAAGGAGGACTGCTGTTTAAGTACTTAAACAGCTATTTGCATCCCATGATTTCAAATTCCATTGCATCTGAAGACATCTCATCTTGGCTCTGCTTGATAACAAAACACTCCAGCACTTAGGGATCTCCGCATCTAGGATTCAGGGCCTCGATGGCTGGCACAGTCCCAGGTTGGTGTGACCGAGAGATGGGATTTTCACTCCAGTCTTCTTTCTGCCACACTATTTTTTTTGTCACACCCCTAATGACCAATCCACTAGAAATATGCCATGCCATATGCTGGAACTCTCATCTCTGTCTGATATTCATGTATGTATTTGCTTCCTTTAAGAATATTTTAAATGTGTTAAATCCTGAAAATATCTAATACACTGACCAAACACTTTTAAACATTTAAAAATAGCTTAGAGAGGCTGGAGACATGGCTCAGTGGGTATGTAGAGCTTTCCTGCAGAGGGCCCAAGTTTAGTTCCCAGCACCCAGCACATGGGTGGCTCATGACTGCCTGTAACTCCAGCTTAGGGGTTCCTATGCTCCTGGACTCTGGGGACATCTGTACTCACATGCCCATCCCCCAACACACACACACACACACACACACACACACACACACACACACACCACATGTACCACACACACACCACACACACACACACACCACACCACACATACCACACACACACATATACACACACCACACACACACCACACACACCACACACACACACATACACACACCACACACACACCACACACACCACACACACACACATACACACACCACACACACACCACACACACCACACACACACACATACACACACCACACACACACCACACACACCACACACACCATACTCACACCACACACACACCATATACACATCACACACATATCATACACACACCACACACACCATACACACACCACACACACCATACACACACCACACACACCATATTCACACCACATACACCACACACACCACACACAAACACACACCACACACAAACACATACCACACACATACACACCACAAACCACACAAACACACACACCACACACACACACACACAACACCACACACTTAAAAATAGTGAAATAAATCTTTTTAAAACTGAAGGGATAAAGTTCTTTCTTTGTTTAAAGGCACCTCTGATAACTGGAATAACATTTTAATTCTCTGAACTTGAATCCAATAAAAGAGACCCATTATGTGGACGTAACAAGCAATATTGGCATGGAATTGTAAGAGTCAAACTCAAAAATAGAAGGCTATGTTCTCACAGGGGAAAGTGCAGTCACAGACTCTGTGATGACATTTAGCCCTGTGGAAATACGAGGGTTCTGTGGCGTTCCAGCACTTAGACATCAACTCATGGTGGTCTCAAGCTATGTTTTTGTTCTGGCACATTAAACAGAATGAAGACATATGTCTAAATTTAAGACATCCTTTTAATGCTCTGTGCACGAGAGCCAGCTGAGAAATTTGAACTATTTCAAAGCACTAGAAAAGGAATTGTAGACACATCCTTTGTTTGGGCATATATTTTTAATTATCCTGCCTTTTAATATTCTTCTCCATTTGAGGATAATCAGACAAAATGGATCCTGCTGGGTATTGTCATGCTTAATAAACGTAAGACTGAACATCTGCAAATATGGCGACAGTGTGGCGCGTAGGACGCACCAGTGACCAGGCTGCATTCTGATGTAATTATAACAGCACATGGAGCTGCAAGAATGTAATTCCCTGTTTACATTAGTTCTAGCACTTGGAGTAAACTCTCTTTCAGTTAGGTGCTAAGCAATTTCTAGCGGGTAAGCATGCAGGCTAATGAAGGAATGCAGTAAGTGTGCAGTGTAGATAGTGCTGAGGGCAGGCAGATGAAAGGCTGTAAGCTCTCAGGGCTGAAGGCTGCAGCCTGAGGTTAATTCAATCAAATGCTGGCTGTGTGATCCTGAGCGTGCCCCCAGCTTCAGCAAAACTCCACTACAGTGCTTATAAAGCTCATAATAAAGAGGCGGCATATATGTGGCATTTGCCACATTCTCTTTTTAATTTTTTTTTAAAAAAATTTTCATTTTTCCATATTCTCTGAACCTGTTTAAATATTTACTGTTCGTTTGACCATTAACAAAAAAGCAATTAGGAAACACTAATTGAAATTCATGGCCCAAAGCTGCTAAATCTCACCTATTGGGGCCCATGTACAAAGGGGGCAATGGATGGGGGGGGTCTCTGGAAATTGATGATACTTAGGAGTCTAAGGTAACGAAAGCCAGGTTCTTTGCTGTCAGACATGTAGGGTATGAAAGTGGAGAAGGGTGGCATTGTATTAGAATTCAAGGTATAATCAGAAGTTCAGCATTTTATAGACAAGACATACACCCACATAACCCCCCAAAGACATTGTGCGTCTATTCATATATATGTATATATGTGTGTTATATGCATATGCTTATATAATATATAACCACACAACTATATATAATTTATGTTTGTTTCTCATCTGTTTAAGATCCATATATCATCTATCTGTCTGTCTGTCTATCTATCTATCTATCTATCTATCTATCTATCTATCTATCTACCTATCACCTTTGTATCTATTATTTATCTATCATCATTTATCTATTATCCTTCTATCATCTATTTTTTATTTATTATCTATCTATTTATCTATCTTCTATCATCTATCTCTCTACTATCATTTATTATCCTCTATTTCTCTATAATTTATTTATTTATCTATTTATCTATCTACAATCATCTATCATTTATCATCTCTCTCTCTATCTATCATCATCTATCTATTATCTATCTATCTATCTATCTATCTATCTATCTATTTATCTATCATCTATGTATTAGCTCTTATCTTGAGGCTGTTGAAAAAGTCTGAGAATAGCAAAATTATGACCATGTACATTTAGTATCCAGGTCTTAATTTTCCAACATCATTTTCTAATAAAAGGAAACTAGAGTGCACTAGAAAAACAGGCATCCTAAGCCCAAATTAGGAAGAGAACAGGATGGTGCTATAATTTTCTTCTCCCTCCCTCCCTCCCTCCCTTCCTTACTTTCCTTTTCTTTTTGAGAAAGTGCCTCACTGTGCACCCAAACTGACCTTGAACTAGTGATCCTTTGTTCTGAGCCTCCCAGGTACTAGGATTGTGGATTATGCAGCAATCCTGATCCTAGAACTAAATGTTTTACCAGAGGGCAAGGAGAGGCTCAGAGAAAATGATCTACTCAACGAAGGGAGAGGCTAAACTTGATGCCTTCGAGCATCAAAATAAGACGCAATAGTAGAAGATTAGAATACACTGGAACCTGTGGGTCCACAGGGACATAAACAAATATATGTATAAGAGGGTGGATGTATAAATGGATTTCAATACTTGGAAGGCCTATGCAGGAAGATTACCACAGTTCAAGCCCGCAGAATGAATTCCAGGTCATCTTGGGTTTCAGAGTGAGACTTAGATTAAAAACAAAAACAAAACAAAACAACAACAACAACAACAACAACAACAAAACAGGTGCTGGAGAGATTGCTCAGTGGGTAAAAGTTCTTGGTCCGTAAGCTCCCGAGTTTAAATCCCCCGCATCCATGTGACTAGGTAAGCGTGGAGCACTCATTCATAAATCCATTGCTGTGGGGAGGAAGGATGGAAACAGGAAGATTGGGATGGCTGGCTGCCAGCCTAGCTTGAGGTTCCATGAGAGACCCTGTCTCAAGAAATAATGTGAAGAGTGTTAAAGCAGCACAGCTGGCATTCTTCTTAGGGCTCCATGTACATAAGGGTGTGTGCATGTACACACACACACACACACACACACACACACACACACACACAGCAAATGGATGATAATAGCAAAAGAGTCTGTAAATGAATTAGAATGTTCTTCCCTGCCATAGAAAGTTGACGTAAAAACTACTGTAGTAGTAGAAAAACCACCAATAATCCTGAAAGAATCACCAGAGGTGCCATGACTAACAGGTGAGCAGGAAGCAAGAAATGGGATTTTATGTTGTCTATACTATCTGCCATCAAACTACTTATCACTTAAAAATGGAGAGACATTTAATTTTGTTAAATCCATTCCCTGAGTCTATTAGGATGGTCATGGTTTCTGTCTCTTGTTTGGTTAATAGTGCGCATGACTGTATATGATGAAACCACTCAAGGTCCTGAAACTTTCCTCATGTAGCACCTTCCTCTATACAGCAACCTGGCGTCATTGGCTATGTTTTATTTTTGGATAAATAACCTGCCTCAGTTTATTCTTCCAGCTCCTTAATGATCTGTGAGCCAAGTACCACCTGCAGGGCTTCTTTTTATTTATGAATAACAGTGCGTATTTGTAAGAATCTCCAGTATTTACAACAACCTCCAAGTCAAAAGCAATTGGCGTGATCTCTCCAAGGGCACGGGGTCTATGCCTCATTATTTTCTCAGCAACTACTATAGGACTATTCACAGACTGATCTCAGTTTTCATTGTGGCATTTACTAGTCCAGTGTGGTCTGTGTAAAGCACAATACGCCATGTTAAGAAGATCTTTAATAACAGACACCCTCCTACTGTTGCATCTGTCCTGGAATACCAGAATTTTTAATCTTTCAGTGATTTTATTTTATTATTTTTTTAACCTTTTTACTACACAGTAAATGTTCTGTAGTCTAGAAATTAACATGTTCAAGGAGCCTCCTCTCTGCTGGGTAGCTTTTTATAGTACTGAAAGGTGCTGTGTATGCTGCTGGGGCAAAACCACTCAGCAACAGTCTTACCCAGTTCAGAACCCCATGAACTGCAATGATGACCACGTGGTATAATGCTCATAGGCGTAGTAGTGGCATAGATGTTACGGGAGTTACCACCACTTGCTAATTGGATTTAAAGCCTAATCCACAAGAAGAAACACGTGCCTGCGACTATAAATCTGACCAAGGGTGAGAAGTTCATAGGCAGAGAATCAAACTGCCCTCTAAATTTACATCTCTATACCCATAAATTAGTGTAGCTATCAGAGCTCATCAGAGAAGTATTTTTCTTTTCCTGTGTGTGTGTGTGTGTGTGTGTGTGTGTGTGTGTGTGTGTGTGTGTGTACCAGATGGGTAGCTAACACAGAACTCATAACTGATCAAAGTGCAGAGAATAAATATCAGTGGGATTCTCAGCCACAAATGGGCTATGTAAATCACTATCTCCATTAGGCTCGAGGGCCATGGTGGGAAGGTGAGCTTGAGGGCCATGGTGGGAAGGTGAGCCAGAAGGGTTGCAGGGACCAGATGTTGGGAGGACTGGGGTGGACTGGTGCATTTTGAATACGACAGAACTGCAGAAGCAATGAACTCATAGGAGCTGAGGTTGATTGGACAAGACCAAGTCAGTCAACATTCCAGGATGGAGCTGGTGGGGCCACATGAGCGCCCTTCCCTCAGTGAGAAGCCATTGACAGTGATGACTTTTGGGGGATATAGTTAGATTTCTTTAAGGGTGTGGCTCTAGAGAGGCTGGCTACCACTCTCCAGTGGATGGCTTTATATCTATGAATATATAGGCAGTAGAAATAGAGTTGATATATCTGTCTATTAACACAAAGTTGGGAGGGAGAAGGAGGTGGCAGTAAATATGGAAAGAATTAGGGGGCAGAGTGGAGGAGTGAATATGATCAAAATACATGTATGGAGTGCTCAAAGAATAAAAACATGTTAATAAAACCTAATTCTCAAAGATAGCTAAATCACGAACATATAAGGCTAAAATGCATTGTTTACTAAAATGCTCACTTTATAAAATAATGAAATAAGTTCTACTAAGTAAAGACATTATGGAATATTTGTCAAAACAGGACATTTGGTGACTTTTTTCTTCAACCTAACTATTATATTCAGCAATATAACAAAAATACTTAGAATTCATTCTTCAGTATAGCCTTGGGGATTTTATTAGGTTTATTAATGTGAAAAATTTAGTTAGAAACCATTGCTGCAGCTAGGTGCAATGGCACATGCCTGTAATCCCTGGGTTTAGGGAGGCAGAGACAGGTAGATATCTGTAAGTTCAAGGCCCGCCTGTTCTGTCCAGGACAGCCAAGTCTATACAGAAAAAAACCCTGTCTGGAAAAAACAAAACAAAACAAAACACAACAATAAAGAAAGAAATCAATCATTTCTGCATTGCCTTCTAGAGACAATAAAGAATAAAATAATAAAATTAGAACTATATTAACACATTTTTGATTCTGTTTCATGAAAACCATGAAGAGCCTTTGACACTTTATAATTGAACACTGAGTCATTCTGATACCATGCCATAGGGTGAGTTTTGTGACACAGCCATTTGATTTCACCGGGCCATGATTTTTCAAAAGCACAGCCTACAAAGCAGTCACAAGACTTCGGCAGGTGTCTTGCACTTAGTCCCTGGGATAGAGGCTTTGTCATTTGGTTTAGTCATTCTTACTTCACAGGAATTCCACAGCCTAGCAAAATGAAAGAAAAACTACAATGATAGGAAGAATACAGTTTTCATGTGGTAAAATTATATGATTCTTTAAGTAATGGACTTCAAGGAAAGCCAAAATGCACACACACATTTTCTCTATTCATGAAGGCTCTGCTGCAGAGTCCACTCACACACCACTGTTCTGCTGCTCACATCATTGGCCACTGAACAAATTAACTTCTTTATACATCAAAATAAATTCCATATGAGGTTCTGATATAGGCTTGTCCTATGACTGTACAAAACCCACTCAAATGTGACAAATGCAAGGTATCTACTCATAAAGTTTTCCCTTGGCTGGAAATGTAGCTGAATGATCTCTCTCTCTCTCTCTCTCTCTCTCTCTCTCACACACACACACACACACACACCAAAACAAAACAAGATGAAAAAAAGTAAGAATAAAATAGCAAAGAAAGAAAAGAACTAGCATTGGCTGGGAAGACACTTCAGCTGGAAAGGTACTTATTGCCCAAACGCGAAGTGAAAATTCCTACCCGCAGAGCCCACAGCAGGAGCCAGCTCTGATGGTGGACACTTGTCTTTCCAGTGCTGGGAATCATAAGCAACAGGATCCTGGGACTGCTGTCCAGCCAGCCTAGTCACAGAGTTCCAGGCCACCGAGAGTCCCTGTGTGATGAAAACAAGGCTCCACAGAAAGATCGCCTGCTGGCTTCCACATGTTTGTGGCCACACGCGCACATGACCTCATGTTCATACACACAAACAGCAGCAGAAGCAGCAAGAGGGCAACAATGACAGCAAGGACCAGCTCTCCCTTTCTGCTCCCTGTCCTTACGGAGCTTTGGCTTGCCCTCTGAGTTGGTTTCTTCTGACCCTTTTGCGCTGGTGTTGTGCAAATCACCTGCAATAACTCTAAGTTTTCCTAAATACCAAAGCTTTGGCCAAAGGGAGTTCCTAGTGGTAACTGTTTGATGCTCCAAGAATTTCTTTCATTTGATCTTCTGGGTCTTGTAGTCTTGCTGTCTAATATAAGGGATTTTGTGTTGCCAAATTAGCTTTCCTTCATTGGTACTCTTTAACTGAGATATGGCTTAAAGATTTTGCAATGTAAGGGAAACTATGGGTATTGTGATATTTTCCATAAACATTAACCAACCCTCAGGAGGACTGCATGAAAAGAATTGGCATTATATCCTTCAACTAAAAAACATAATAATCAATTATTATCCACAGTGATCTCTATTCATCCTGGAACTGCTGTCTGTCCATACCGACTCCACCAATTGATGCGTTCTCATTAACTTCGTGTTATTGGGAGGCATAGTCAGTTTGGAAGAAGAAGAGTTATCAACGTCCTGTTTTGCACTTTTATGTACTCCTCCTAAGGTACCAATGTTTACTAGTTTCCAGAGATCGGAGTCTTCATACCAACTACAAAATTGGCGAAACAGATGGTCACAAATATTTTGCAGATTCACAAAGACTCCTTTAGAATGAGCTACAATGAGTAGAAATATTGTGTTGCTATGGAGGTGTATATGTGTATATATATGTGTGTGTGTGTATATATATATATATATATATATTAAAGTTGTTCACAAAGAGTGTTAATATGGGTGAGACACTTCTGTTCAGAGAATGCTTCATTCTTTGTATGTCACCTTTTCTAGGTATGTCACCAATAGCACCAAGAACAGTACCAAGATGACTCAACAAAAGCCACCAATTTGCAAGTTACAATGTCTTAAAGGCAACAAGTACAGTAATTCCTTTCTTTTTTGATAACATAGAACTTGCTCATAAAACTTGAAAATTATTAATTTTATGATCTTTGCTTTAAAATTTGTTATAAATTTTAAATGAAAGCCCACCAGGCTCTTCCATTTCTAACTTCTTATTCTCTCCCCGCGTCCTTTCTACCCTACTCCATCTTCGTACATCTTTTATGGTTGATTAAACCAGACATTTCCATTTGTTCCTAACCTGCATAGACCGTGGTTAGCACTGTTAAGCCACGTGTGGACAACCCACTTATCCCAGTACTGTATTTAAGTGGCTCATAAAGGAATTGTATTTATTTTTAGAAATCATAGCTGGTGAATGAATCATGAGGATTAATTTGGCTCACCAAAAGTAGAGCTTTATTATTATTGTTGTTGTTGCTGTTGTTAGTAGTAGTAGTTAATTAAATACATGGGTTCCTTTCTGCTTTTTAACTTTCCAAGATGAAAATAAAGTAAGTTTTATATTGCAAATATTGAGCCAGACAACAGCCTATTTGGTCTAAAATTGTACTTAGCAATGAGGTGGAAATAATGTTCCTATTCCCAATGACATGTCTCCCACACATTTAAAAAATTGAACCTTGGAAATCTGTGGAAAGCAAACTCACACTACTCATCCATACTGTAAATTATCAACTTCAAAGCTGGTTAGATGAAAGGTACAGGCAGAGAGGATATTGTGCTTTTTCCAACCATACACTGTTAAACCAGAGACGACATTCTGCTGGCTTCTTATGGGACTTATTAACTAAATACTGTTTGTCTTCCCTTCCTGGCTAACTAACTTACTCACAGTAAGTAATGAGCTCAGAGGAAATAAAACAAATACCGAGCCCTTTCCAATCCTCCCAACGACTCTGCCACCCACTAGTCCTTTGAAAGCTGTGCTCTTAATTTTGTTTGACCGAAGGGTTCCAAATGAGCTAAGCAAAAGAGTTCAGGAGACGGTGCAGAGAAAGCAAAGAAGGGTTCTTTGTTTTCTACGTGTAGCCAGAAAAGTTCTCAGAGACTATCAGTCATCCCGTTGCGTGAGGTTAAGATTCAAGTTAAAAAGAACTTTCATTTCCCGGTTCTCAGTCCGTTGCTTGTCTGAAAGGTGTGTCTTTGGCTGAAAAGCATTTGTTCTTAGCCACATCTAAGGCCTTACATGGGTTTCCCAAGGCGTCCAATCTCTACCCCCTCTTCTGTCCCAACCCAGTGATCTTTCCCAATCTTCTTCCTAAGACAGAGACACCAAGAGGACGCTTTGATTTACTTCTTCCCCACAAAGCCATCTTGCAGGAAGGATCAAATTCAGTGCCATTGACTAGTGATCAAATAACACTTTTCAATTATCAGGAATATTTTTAATTTAAAAAGTGCCAATAAATAATGACTCATACAACCGTGCCACACTTCTATTTACCATAGAGAATTGTGGTGAATATAAAACACCTGTGACATTCAAAGAACCTGGAGTGATATGGCTGGAGAAATAGCTCAGCAATTAAGAGTACTTGCTGCTTTTGCAGGGGACCTGAGTTTGGTTCCCAACATCCACATCTGGCAGTTCACAACCATCATAACTTCAGTTCCAATGACCCGATGTCCTCTTTTTGACCCCACAGGCACCCGTGTACACTTAGACATCCACACAGACAATAGACAATAGAATAGGCAATAGAAATTAGGGTAGGAATGATGAAAATGGGATAGTTAAACACAACAAATGACATACAGTGTGAGCTGTCAAAATTTCCAAGAAAAGGCAGTATATGTGCATGGAAAAGGCGAGATGTCCCTGAGTATCTTACAAACCTCCCATCTCCCAAGGCTTTTCAATCAATGGCCATTTAAATGGGCGACAGAGAAACCAACTGTGCTCTTGCTACTATGAAACTGTGGTGAAGTCATTCTTACTATAAATGGATTAGTTTTTCAGGAATAGACATTGATTTGGGTCATTGACATCCATATACGGAAATCCTTTCACTTTGAAAAGTTCCCATGTTGTAAGCAGTGTCAGAGTCACTCATGTAAGTACTGCAGGACTTAGCAACACATCATTTTATTTTTCTGTAGATGCACATAATAGTAATGGGACAGAAAGTATTAAATCTAAGCCCCCTTTATTTTATGGCATAATAGAATACCATGCATGCATCTTTGAAAGTTCTTAGATAGCATTTTAAGACAGACAGTTTATTACAATATTCTTCCTGTAGCAATAAAGTGTAAACAGGAAAACATGTTTAGAGTTTAAAATAAAATTAAACATTAAAAGATCAAGTTTATTTAATTTTTCTTTCTATTCATAGGCCTTTCTAACTGGGATCTTGGCTCAGAGAAGAAAACATATTTTAAAACTCTCAAGCATTAAGATATCTTATAGTAAATAAGAAAGACTGATAGTGGCTTTTACTAAGGCATAAGATGATGGATTTTTCCAATTTTAAGTTGTTTTCAATTTTTTTTACAACAAGCATACATTACATATATTACTTAAAATAATCTCTCTCTCTCTCTCTCTCTCTCTCTCTCTCTCTCTCTCTCTCTCTCTCTCTGTCTCTGTATATAAAGTGTATGTATACACATTCATGTGTTGATTTGGGTATGTATACACATGTGTGCACATATACGTGGAAGCCAGACACACTATGTATCAATCATTTTCCACTTTATTTTCTGAGACAAGATCTCTAACTGAACCCAGAGTGCATTGATCCAACTAGACCGGCTACGCAGGCAGTGCCTGGGTCTGCATGCCTCCTGCAGAACTGGGATGGCTGATGCTCAGTGCAGCGCTGGGATGGCTGATGCCATCCTGGTTTTTACACAGGTGCTAAAGGTCCTTCTTAGGCCCTCATGCTTGTGTGGCAAGTGCTTTATTGATTGAGCCACTTCCCAGCCCCAAATGACAAATTTAAAATAAACAGTGTTCTCTTTGCTTTCATTCAGACATGGATATAAAGGGAACAAAGACGGAAGCTACATACATTAGTTTTATGTATTTTGTGTGTGTGTGTATGTATGTTTATATTATTTTGTGTATTTCTCCCTTCCCCCTTTCCAGAGTTCTTCTGTCTCTTCTCCCTCCTTCTCTCCCTCTCTGTCTCTGCATTTATGTGTGTGAGTGTGGGTGTGTGTATGCCGTGGTGTGTATGTGGTCAGAGGTCAACTTTATGCCTTATTTGAGACAGGATACCTTTGTTGTTTGCTGCTGTATATGCCAAGCTGGCCAGCCCATGGGCTTCTGGGTATTGTCCCGGCTGCCTCTCATCTTGCCTTAAACTCACTGGGATTATAGATGATGCAGGCTACTAAGTCAGCTTTATATGGGTTCTGTGGATTCTAACGCAGGTCTTCACCCACGTTCAGCAAGCACTTTATCTACTCAACGATAATGTATAATAATTCTAACAGAGACATTATAGTTTAACTATCTACATGCACATAATTACACATTACATGGCTGAAAAGGGCAGTTTCCTATATTGCTGAGCCTACTTGTAAGGCATTGAAATGAATTATTCAAAGTCACATGGTACATAAATGGCCGAACCTGAACCAATATTTAACTACTCACTCTGGTAAGTTCCCTTTCCATCATGCCAGCACCATATACTTACAACAAGCCTTGGGAGTCTGCTTGTTTTATGCTGTAGTTAATACTGACTACATGCCAACCGCCGTGCTAAGCTAAATTACAAATATTAAGTTAGGTACGCCAACCTTATGAAGTAGATCGCATTGTCTTTATTACCTTCTACACAACAGGAAGCTGGGAGCACAGAAGTCAGCCTGAGGTCATTCTTCAGCCAGTGGTAATTGAGAGAGAGCACAAGCAAACTGACTTCTGCGTCTGTTTGACCACCTCATTGAGTGATACACTTACTCATCTCCTAGCAGCGAGGTAAGCAGCAAAGAGTTCTGGGTAATCTACAAGATAGATGACAAAACCCCTTCATGAAGAATGAAGGGAACTGCATTATCCCTCCCCCTCCAGCAGGGATTGCTTTGCTCATGTACTTCTCTTGATCATTGAGATGCCATCTGACAAACTCACCCTGCCCTAAGCTTTAGTCAATGTTTGGCCCTTTAACAGTGAAGGAACTGGAAGCTCATGCAAAGTGCTGAAGGCAGAGCTGAGAGTGTACTGTTGAGCAGACCGTTTGCCCAAGGGTAATTTCTTTGGCCTCTACCATTGTTTGCTGGTTAAACTGTGGCTTACAACATTTCAGGGAGCAAATACAAAATGTGCTACTCATGCTATGGTAGAACTTTCCATTTCAAGGAAGCAGATTCCAGTGGGAGCGAGGCTGCCTACAAGCAAAGCCCTTCTTATGAGGTTAATAGAAAACACAAAAACAAAAAGCACACTGCGGAGCATGACCCTTTCATGGTGCACATGCATTGCATCTGGGCGGCTGTGCAATGTGGACCCCAGGCAGGGGCTCTATCCACACATGAAAATCAGGAGAGAGAGAGGAGAGAGAGAGAGAGAGAGAGAGAGAGAGAGAGAGAGAGAGAGAGAGAGAGAGAGAGAGAGAGAGACTCTGAGAATAAGAAGGCAGGCAAAACTAATATGCTCTGTCTTCCCATTTGAACTTATAGGAAAATGCACATAACACGAATTTGTCATTTTTAACCATTTTCAGCATGGAATTCAGGGGCAATATAAACAGGTTCATGTTGTGCAGCACTGCCTGCCTTTGCCTGTGGAAGCCTCATCATCCCACGCCCACTGAAGACTGATGCCTGTTATTGTCTCCGCTCACTCTTGGCAGCCAGTGCTCTATTTTCCATCACTTACTTACTAAGTTTTGCTGTTCAAGGTACCTCATCTATACAACTTCCTTAACACAGCTTAACACCATCAAGTTCATTTGTAATGTAGCATGTGACACATTTCCCTTCCTTTTAAGGGTAATATTCCATAGTGTATATCATATATACCCATAATATATACTAAATGATTCATCTGTTTATCAATTGATCAACTCTTGGATTTCTTCTACTTTATTTTTATATCTCTGCAGGTCCCCATATTTGCTTCTTGGAGGGAGATGTCCCCCCCCAAACAGACTTGCTAGGCCATATGATAAAATACATATGCATACGTATATATTTATAAATAGCCATACCGTTTCCTACAGACCTTACAAAAATTGACAGCGATCAGATTTTAAAGCAAATTCATGTCTTCAGTTTCTCTACGCTTTCTTCATGTTCTCATAGAGGTTAAGTGTCTAGTAAGTGCTGTTGGTTCCAAATCATGTGATTGGCACGTATATGCTCACTACCACCTTAACGCAACTCAGTCTTCCGTCTTCCTAATTGCTCTAATCTCAGCAAGGCACAGTTCCACAGATTCTGCAGAGCGTGCACAACCACAAAACTCGAATCAGAACTGAAATGGTAGTCTCAAGGCTTCTGGCCAAGGCTCACCCAGGAATTTCTCACAGTCCAGCTGCGTGACATGAATCAGGAAGGGAGAGTAGATGACACTGATTGTTGTTGTAATAGGTACCACCTATTATCAATTGTTAACGTATACATAACTGGACATTGTTTTCCATAGAAATCACAGTATCCTAGTAAATTTCATAAAAACACATTCTAGGTGGGTCCATGCCTTATTCTATGCTAGCAGTGCCTACGTGAGGTCCTCCTTAATTTTACATATTTAGTAATAAGTGTTTTTCCCAACTATAGAAGAAAAGCTACATCCTTTTCTATAAGAAATGCAAATGTAGTCATGAGAAAACAATGTAGGTGGTCTCTGTACCACCTAGAGAATTAAAAATAAGGTCTATTCGGCTATAGCTTAGTGCTAGAGGGCTGTTGTGGTGGTGATGGTTTTGTTTTATATTGTTTTTGACAAGGCTTCTCTCTGTAGCCCTGGCTTGCTGGGAACTCACTAGGTAGACCAGGCTGGCCTTGAACCCGTCGAGATCCTCCTGTCGCTACCTCCCAAGTGAGTATTAGAATTCTTTACCATGTTGGCATGTTCTGAGTATGAATCCCAGCACTGAAAAAAAAAAAAGCCAAAAAAAATGGACAGAAAAAGAAAAAGCTCAACTAAAATAAAGAAATCAAAACTGACATTAAAATGCTACATGTGATTACTCCTCCCACGCTTCTCTGCTTTACTGAGGTCCGGTCTTGCTAACATCGTTTTAGCCGCTGAGGCTGACTTTGAACTTTCCAAGTAGCCCTGTCTGACCTTGAACTAACAATTTTCTTGCCTTAGCCTTCCACGTACTGGAATTACAGTGTTTCTAGCAGCAATCAGTTTTTATATAATTATGAGCAATTTGATTTTTATGATCCTAAAATGGAAACTAATTATTCACATCAATATTATATGTTCATAAATGTGCATATTAATGCATAACATTCAGTTGGTAAAGACAACAAGTGAAGTTAAAAAGAGAGGTGGGAAATCCTAATATTTTAATCCATCCAACGAATGCTAAGAGACTGGGGTCATCCTCCTGGCTCCTGAGAGAGCAGCAGGGTTATTGGATGGAAGGAGAGCAGACACTGGGGGCTATGGGAAGAAGAAGAAACATGAAAAAAGCCAGGGCAGGCACCCAACATCTCTGGCAGGCTCCCCATCCAGTTAACTGATGAAATGTACTAATGGAAAAAGCACTAGGTACTGGGTAATGGATAAGGTAAAAACACGCAACTAAAGGATTATCAATTACCATGTTTATTCCCACGGTCTTTAAAATTCTAGAAGGGAAGACCCAGAAACCAATAATTGTTTTACAAAACAACATAATGCAGAAGTTGAGTGCTCACACAGATCTCTGGAACGTTCTGTGGACATGAAGAAGAAAAAGAAGTAGAGTTAAGAGTATGGAAGAAACGGAGGAAAATTCTTGGAGTGAAATGAATGTCCACTGATGGAGTGCTATATGGAAATATTCCTGTTTGGAGAAGACACTTTCTTTTCCCAGACCAAGGAGTCCAAGAGTCCAGTCTAGAACCTGGAGCCCTCTTTTATTCTAATTAAAACAGGCTGGTGTTGGGATAGTGGACAGCTGCTTGGGCTACCGCGGAAGGGCTGTGAGCTCAGGAGCAGTCCCAGAGCAGAGAAGGCAAGTCAGAGAGGACACGACGCCAGCAGCTGATGCTTTGCTGGGGTCTGGCCTCTTCAGAGCTGGCTGACAGCCTTCTCCAGCTGGCTATTTCCTGGGCTGCGGCACACTCCTCCCTTTCCATCCCCTCCGTAGCTGTGGTTTGGCACTCTGCAAGAACCCCACTGCCCAAATTTCCCTCTGGGCCTGTTTCCAGAGAGCAGCGGCCTGACTATTTCCACTACTGAATTTACCCACAGAGACAGGCGGAGGCAGCTTTTTTTAGATGGCCGAGGCAAATTGGCATGAATGGCTTGGAGTTGTGCGGTCATAATCAGATCTGGTGTCCCGGACACCGAAGAATACAAGTGCAGCCGGAGAGCTGCGGAGAAGGTTTTCTGCTGCATCCGACACACCGCTGGCTTAAGATATGGAAGTGTTTGAAGGCTGAACGAAAACTCCTCCTCATACACGCTGTCTGGCTGTGGCCAGAGGGAGTTGTCAAATTGAAGTTGTTCGACAGTTCCCCACCCCGCCAGAGCCAAGAAAGTGACTCTGTTTCTTTTATACTCTGGTGGTGTCAAAGCAGGGAGGGAGCTGCAAGCTACGGCCTGCAAGCCAAACACATCTTGCCTGCCGTATCCATTCACCCTCTAAGCTCAGCATGGCTTCTTCATTTTTAGAGAGTTGAAAAGAATCAAAAGAATATTGTGTGACACATGGAAATGATACGAAATTCAAAATTCAGTATCCATGAATAAAGTTTTATTGGAACGCTGCCACACCCATTCACTTACGCACTGTCTCTGGCTGCTTACAAGCTTCAAATACGGAGCTAAGTAGTTGCAGCTGAGACCTTATGGCCTGCAAAGTCTGAACTATTTACTATCTTGCCCTTTACAAGCAGCTGGTTTTCCAACTCCTGTGCTAAATCGGTGGCCAATGGGAGCAAGGGAAGGAAAGATAAGTGGGAGGGGCCTTTAAAAATGGATTTTCTTTCCTGTTCTTGTATGCTTAAGTGGAATGGTGGTCTCTATCCTACAGAGAGACAATAAGATTTCCTTTATTCTTACTGTTTTTGATACCTCTGTCTTGTCAAACACACACACATACACACACACACACACACACACACCCCCCATATGCACACTCAGATCACTCATGTATCTCAGAAGAACTCAGCGATGTGCTTGCGTTCCATAAAGGCTTGACAATTGCAGAAAGAAGCGAGAGTAATAAATTGCAGACTCCCCCCCCCCATGATGGACGCTAAAGGATTAATCAAAAACAATTTTAGGGGCTGTATTCACTGTGTACAGATGATAATATGCCAGCAGGCATGTCAGTGCATATTCTAGCTACTTACAGATACTATTATCAAAATTCAACTAACTTTGTTCGATCAAGCTTTATGGTTTGACCCCTTTAAAACGGTATGGTTTACACCAACTAGAGAGCATGCATGGGGTGAACCTAGGCCCCCTGCACATATGTAACAGACGTGCAGCTTGGTCCTCACATGAGACCTCTATCAGCAGGAGTCGGGGCTGTCTCTGACTCTGCTGCCTGCCTTTGCATCCCTTTCCCCAACTGGACAGCCCTGCCTAGCCTCAATAGAAGATGATGTGCCCAGTCATACTTGATATGCCAAGGAGGGTTGATATCCATGGGAGGTCTCCCCCTTCTCTGAAGAGAGAGGGGGGGATGTTGGGGAAGGGGGGGAGATGAGAGGAATGGACTAGGAGAAGAGGAGCGAAGGAAATAAATAAATTAATGAAAAAAGAAAAAAAAACCCAACAAATAAAAAACCCAAACAGAAAACCAAAATAACATTAAAAAATGGTGTGGTTTAAACTGAGCACTTAAAATGCAGGCAGGAGCTTTGGGTTAAATAGGATGTAAGACTGGCTTCAGAAACCACCGGCCCCTTACCTAGAGTCTACTGGGAGCATGCGCCATCTTGGACTAGACAGACCTTTAGTAGAAAGTAGACAATCTGACAGCTAGCAGCAGCCAAACAAGACCCAAGAGGATTTAAGAATTGGAGAGGGTGTTGAGAAGCATTCCTGAAAAGACCCAGGTCTTACACACTTCCTTTAGTTCCTTGTGGAACCTGATCTCAGTCAGCTTTGCTCCCCAGTCACCCAGTTGCACGCAGAGAGAGACGGCCATATTGCCAAAGCACTTGGAGGGAAGTTGGGCATGCCCTCTTCTATTTCTGATGGAGGCCTATTTCAGTCCACCAATACTGTGACATGTTTGGTGCCCCATGATGGATGCCAAGATTTCTCTGCTCTTCTTCTTCAACGCTGAGACTTCAGGCTCTCAGCTGATGCTATCTCTAATCTCTTTCAGCAGTTCCTGGCTGCTCCTGGATGTCACTGAACCACAAGCCTGTTGGCAGGGGCCTGTGGGGGGTAGCTCAAGATTTCTTCCTGGATGCTGTACAGTCAACTCTCTGCTCTTTTCAAATAGAGTTCCCAGGTTCCTTAGACCATAGGACTTCCAAGAACTTCTGTTCTTTCTTCACTAGTCTTAAACTAGGAGGCAGAGGTCAAGTGCTGGCACCCTTAAGAGGGACCTTGGCTTTTCTCTGATGCCTATTCTCACCAGATATCTCTTTGGGACGTGTCTGCATGCCTGTTCTTCTGTCCTGCTAAGAGTGAGTGAGCAGAATGGGTAGTGTGGACCCTTTATGGACAATCAGTGCCTTGATCTTTTTTTGGGGGGAGGGATTGTTTTCTTTTCTTGTTATTGTTGGTTTTTTGTTTGTTTTGGGTTTTTGTTTGTTTGTTTGTTTTGAGACAGGGTTTCTTTATGTAGCTTTCGCTGTCCTGGACTCACTTTGTAGACCAGTCTGGCCTTGAACTCACAGAGATCGCTTGCCTCTGTCCCCCAAGTGCTGGGATTAAAGGTGTGCATCCCCACGCCCAGCTCAAGATGCATTGATGTTACTTGGAATCTATTTAATTTCCATGTCAATTGTGAGAGCTTCCAAACGCCCACTCCGTGCTTATATTTTAAAGGTAATTCAACTCAGAACACAAGGGAACACACTAGTATATTGTTATTGTAATTGTTGTTCTTTGTCTTGATATGAAAATCAGTCAAGCTGCCAAATTTGACAACATGTATATATATATATATATATATATATATATATATATATATATATATATATATATATATATATATATTCTAGCAATTTAACTGAAGAGGTAACATGGAGAAAATGAATTCTTCCCCTCCCCGATTTCAGCCTGCATTGTTTTGGGTGCTGCTTTTAGCCCTGAGGCTGCTTCTTGCATTGTGGGTGAAAGCACAGAGCTCTTTAAAGAGAAAAGCACAAAAGAAAGGTTTGCCCTTGCTACTAAATTCTTGAACATTCTCAGACTCAAAGGAGCAATACAACTCAAAGCAGCACACCTTCCCCAAGTTCACAAGTGAGAGTTGACTCTTAGGCTCTCATGCAAAGAAAATAAGATGCCCTGAAACTTTCCAGGCAGGAAGAACACAAGAAATATTGTGATTAAATACCCTTTTTTATAGGTATAACTGATGCCCAAAGGTTAATCCTCTACTTGCTGAAGTGTTATTTCTATTTTTTTTTCTGACTTAAGCCTTCTATTTGCATCAGAAGATTATCAGTCTAGCATTTGGGCTCATGAGAAAAAAAATGTCTACCAATTCACCAACAGATGTATTCTCAGAAGTGTTATTATAAATTAATATAATTAATAAGGGTGGTAAATGATGTCTTTCTCTTGTAGATTGTTTTTCTTTATAGCTGTTGCTTTCTCTGCCTTTGCAATATCTGTGCAGAATATAAGAGGATCAATATTGCTGTCTTCATTTTAAGGTAACTTTATTATCCTGTGTATAATGCCCTATAGTCTTTTAGGTATGTCACCTTGTGCTAGATGGAAGCCAATCTGGTGTGACTTTCTTCATTTTGCCTACAGATGAACTAAAATTCAGACAGATGGAGCGTCTGAGCTCTCTGCTCGGGAAATGAGCACCAGGCTCTGTCAAGCCAGGCAGTAACTGCTATGGAAAGACCAGACAAAAAATTCTGTGTAATCAAATGAAGTCACACTAACAGTCTCGGTAGATTATTTTTCCACAATTACATGTTTCATGTCATGAGTTTCTCAGATACGGTGAAGGACCTCTTAGAATTTATGTATTAGGATCAGCGGTGTGTGTGCCACTCCAAAGAGCACTAGCTCTGTTGTGGAATGTAGGGAGTTTCTCTCTCTCTCTCTCTCTCTCTCTCTCTCTCTCTCTCTCTCTCTCTCTCTGGTTTTGCATTTTTAAAGTCTTGCTCACACAATGCTATTAAATACAGAATATATATTAAATCATCTCTCTGTCCTGACGATCTTCATGGCTGTAAATAAATATTTCTGTGATGGTATTAGCTCCCTGAAGACCCACAAGCGGTTGTTGGAAAGTGTCCACAAATTAGAGGTAATGAATGCTCACCAACCACAAGTAAGAGGCATTATAAAAATGTGAGGCACATAAAACAGCTTTAATATGCACGTGTGTTCTGGATTTTCTCCAGGTGGCTACTGTATGGCTGTTTTCTTGCTTTTTATATAGACAAAGACAGTTTATGTACACAAAGATGTTTTTAACAAACTATGTAGGATAAATATTATAAAGAATTACTTGATTTCATTCAATTTTTAACATTGGTAATATGAGCAAAGATAACTTGAGTATCTCAAATGCTTTAAAATTTCTGAACAGTGGTCAGTGGTACTTTTGAAAGACTTCTGATTTTCACACACACACACACACACACACACACACACACACACACACACACACAAAAAAAAACTGGAACAAAACATCACCGAATAAGCATTGTGGAAAGTATTTTATTATGTGAGGCATGAATGTGTAATTTCCAAAAAAAATAAATATTTTTAATTTGAAAAAATATTAGGATATGATAGGTACCCAAGGAATATCCCATTATCTCTGGGGGAAGTTTGAATCTGACCTGGCAGAAAGGCTAGTCAGTGCTGGTGCAGAATTTTGTAGGCTGAGCATCCTAGGGACAGCTGGAGAAAGAAGACAGAAACCAAATATTTGCTTATTTTCCCCACTAAGAAGGTTTGTCTTCCTCTTTCTACCTAATAAAAATCAGGGGCATCTTTGAAGGCTTACTTCAGAATCTTTCAAGAAACGCTGTTGTCGTCCATCTTCTATAATCTGTTCTTTGTTCTGCCCTATTGTGTCTGTACCTAAAGTTGGTACCCTTCACCTCTCTTCTCTGCCTCCGTTCACAATCCTCTATCTTAAGCTTTTTATCACATTTCGATGAGATTTTATCAACACTATCTTAGCTTTTTCTTGTCTTGTCTGTCTGTTTCTCTACCAATCCCATTCGCAAACAGCTACATTTAATCTTCTTAAAGAGCCACCTCCAAATCGGTCCTTTTGGCTGAAATTTTCCATTGGCTGCTTCTATGAACCAAGCAAAAATAATAACTGAAGCTTACATTTTTTTCTGTCTTCTGTGATGGAATTTGTCCCTACTTCATCAACAGTCTTTTCTCCAACAGAGCCGGGCAATGCTGGTATCTGGGTAATTCCTTATCTTTCACCAGCCTTTATCTGTTCCCCCACCTCTCCCCCCAGCCAGGTCTTGTCCAATTTGGAAAGCCCTTTATGAACGTCAGCCATCTGGACACCTCTCCAGGACTCCAGTTTAAATGTATCTCTTCTGCTATGATACTCACTGTTCTTAGCTACGAGACTTACTATGTGCATGTAGTAAAATCGAGGTGCTCTTGATTAAACTGCCTGAGGTTTATTTCTTGGCTGTTTGTGTTATGCTGCACGAGGGCTACTTCTTGGTATCTCAAAACTTTAAGCAGACAAAGACACAGAATACCAATCCAACACAGTTGCTGTGACTAGTATGCACGAACACATGTGAAGGTAAGTGCCAATAAACATTAGGCATGGCTATGTCCCTCCTTTCTCCCCTAAAATACTCAAACTCTGTGTGGGACTTTAGGCTGCTTATTATTGCAACTCAACACACTATCAGAGCACAAGCTAGTGTTTAACCTATGCATGGCAGTGAATTGGAAATTCCATTCTCTCCATCTCCATTTTTGGATAACTTTAGGTGGTTCCCAGGGACCATAGTTTACTCTTGACTCAGTAACCTTCCATTTTGATTCTTATGATTTATACGGGATCAATATGGGACTTTGGTTATATGCACCAATGTTCCTTATGAGAACAGTTTCCATTATCAGAAAGGTGGGAAGAGTGAGTCTTGCTTTTCTGCTTAATTACATGGTGGAAGGCACTGATGATGAGAAGACAAAGGAGATGAGCACAGAGTAGGTGTAGGAAAATCTCAGCTCAGAAGTGTGTGTGCCCATCTCTTAGAAGAGTCAGAATCAGAGCGTGTGTGCACGTGTGTGTGTGTGTGTATGTGTGTAGCTCAGTGGTGGAGCACTTGTCTGGAGTGCACATGGCTCTTGGTTAGGTCTCTTTTTCACCACCACCCCAAGCCAACTAAATAATGGGCATTTCTAAACCAAGTGATCATATGTGTATTTTACTGGGACCGATTTTTGCAGAGCCCCTTTGTCTACAACTGAACTAAACCACTAAGGAAATAGGGTGCTTACTCTGGATTGAGCATTGAAATTTATTGAAAGGGGATGCTGTGCAATGGCATAGACAGCACCTATGCACACATGCATGTTAACTACAAAGACTTTATTTTGAACTAAAGTACAGTATTTTTCCTTCATATTAATATTAATAACTTGCATGTTCCCACGTGAAAGAGAAAATGTTCCTTAGCTTACCCTTCAGCTTCTGTGTTCAATAATCACAGATACCATGGTAGAAAAACAACTACAATTTGCTAAGTGTATAACAACATAATCACCATTCTAATTCAAAATACGCTTTCCTATTAGGTATCATTATGATTCCTGCTATAGAGGAATGGGATGGAGACTCAGGGTAGCTCACTGTTTGAATCACAAGTCATGTTTTTAATAAACAGAGAAGTCAAGACTTAACCCCCCCTTTCTTAGTCTCAAGAACGCTTCATATGGAATTAGTTCATAAATTTTACGTATAAAGTTTTATAAGTTTTGCCTATAAAACATATTATAGCTACAAAAGTTTGAAATCTGCTCTTCTCTAAGCCCAGTTTTTTAGTCTCCTGCCATGTGCTAAGAACGTATTTGTCAGAAGGGTCCTCGTGGGGACTTACCAGGAAGATAATTCTTCCACTCGGCTTAAGCACATATTTCTTAAAATTAGACTTCTTTCTCTTCCTTCAAAATGAATACTCAAAACGCTTAGGCTAGGTAAAGACTTCCGGACCTTAGTAAAAAGGCAAGAAATTTGCATTTTCTGCACAGCCTCCCTAGACAGGCTCTCTACTCCTTAGAGAAAGGTGACTTCATTCTCTAATGAGTCACAGATGTCCTGAAAACATTCTCAGTAGCCAGAACGTGGACTAACTTGTGTGTACCAGTGGAACGATGGGTAAACAACTCACAGAGCCTACACACAATGGAAGGTTACTTAGTCTTCCCAAAGGACGAGCCAGTGTTTTAAGAGGGATAAGCCAGCCTGGAAGGCACCTTTATGAAATAAGCCTGGCATAAGAAAGATAAACACTGCCTGATTCCACTTACAGCAAGTATCTGGATGACTTAGAAACTTCCGGACAGAAAATAAAATGGAGGTCGCCAAAAAGTGGGGTTGGAGAAGGACAATTGTTTAACAGATTTCAATGTCGCCGAAATAATAATGATTTGTTGTAAAACAATGTGAACACATTGAATACTATTGAGCTGTAGTCTTTAAAATGATAAAAGCAGTATGAATGTTATGTATAGCTTATCACACACGCTAAGGCCAGTGGGAAACTTGGTTATGGTAAAACACCAGTGCTTCAGTGGATAAGGGATAAGAGCATTTGAAGAGTAAGCCAATTCCTAACCATAAATGACCCCTCACCTTACTTTGGCACCAGAAAATACTGTGAAAGCTGCCAAAAGGGGTAGCAGTTAAACAGCTGCAGCACTCATGAACTATGATAATTATTAACATAGCAAGCTATGTATAAAGGTTCAATAAGTGGTGGCATTCATACACTGGTGGTAGCCAACAGTTACTCAATTGGGTAGATAGCTAATGTAAGACCCACTCAACAGGAGGAAAACCATACCTAGTACTGGAGACCTAGCCAGCTTCCTGGAGCTAGGAAGGTCATGGATCTTAAGAAAAAAAAATATCCCATCACCACTTCTCGACAGTAGATTCCTGACTACATCACTGACTACATTCTACGTCTTGTCCCTTGTCACCCACAGGTGAGTGTAGTGACCAGCCCTCATCAACAAAGCCTCTAACAAGTGGAGGCCATCACAGAAACCCACAGCTAGATAGGATACAGAGACCAGATAGTGAGGAACTCAACCCCAGTGCATACATCTTCATCCCGGCTTCTGCATCTATGGTCCAGAGAACATCTTGCAAGAGGGGTTGGAAAGATTGTGAGAGTTGGAAGCCAGCTATGAAATAGTCTCTCCTAGAAACGGCTGCATAAGCGAGACCAGAGCAATAGCACTGCCAAGGACACGTTAACGTGGAAGGGAGAAATTAACAGGGTTGTACTCCTAGACGAAGAACTACAGGAAACTGCTGACTCCTGCAAGGAGGAGAATTAGCCTCTCTCAGGGATGAGCCCTCTATTAACCAGTGCCGCATAGACAGCCTTGAAGCCATATACACATTGGTTGTGTGTTAAGCCATATTAGCCAATTAGTTGTCCAATTCAGCATAGACAGCCTTGAAGCCATATTGACATCACCTTCAAAATCAGACTCAGCTGACTGAATTTGTATATATATTTGTGCACACACACACACACACACACACACACACACACACACACACACACACATCAATGATAAAGAAAAGGAGACTATCAACTTAGGAGTGATGGGTAGATAAGGGGCTGCCCTGGAACTCACTCTGTAGACCTGGCTGGCCTCGAACTCACAGACATCTACCTGCCTCTGCCTCTTGAGTGTTTGGGATTAAAGGCATGTGCCACCATCTCCCAGCCATACATTTAAGAAAAAAAAAAATCTAACATCTACCCCAGCTCATTCCCTTGACCTTCTCCCAGACCACTCAATCCATCAGCATACCCTGGAAGAATGACTATTCTTGATTGACTTTTGTACTTAGGGAAAAGCATCAAGAGTTGAAAAGATGAGCAGCAAAGTGATACAAACAGCCCAATTATAAAGTAATCGTAGCTATTATGAAGTCAGCTGCTAAACAACACCTTGGAATAACCTACTGCTGTCTACCTCTGCTGACATCCTCAGCCCCACCCACTGCTTTTCACTTTATCTTTTATTTTCAATTCCATATACATCCCTCAGATGTATTTCTATAAGGCAAAATGATCATCTCCAGGCGCAGTCAGACTTCGCCATTCCCTGCTTTTAGGTGTACACACCTTACTTCTTCCCTTTTTAATATGACATATATTATTACCCATTTATTATGTTCCCCACACTATCCTCATTGTTGGAGAGACAGCAGCAAACAATATCGACAAAAGTTCCCATCAGACGTAACTTATGTTTTAATAAGGGGGAAATAGAAAGGAGATCAAGAAAAAGTGAAAAAGAAAGGAAACTACGTAGCATATTAGGGAGTGACAAATGCAAGTGTGGAACAGAAAGTGAGTGAGGCAGGAAGACTGGCAAGAGTTGGGATTGTGACGTCAGGTGGACTGGTCAAGAAAGACCTCACCGAGGAGGTGTCTTTTAAGTAAAGACCTAAAGGTGGCTAGAAAGCATGCAGGAGGAGTTAGAGGGTGACTCTATGCCAGGATGCAGAGAGAGCAGGCGCAGAGGAAAAACAAGAGGCAGGGTGAATGGAGGAGGAGAAGTTCAAAGGAGTTAGGGATGACAGAAGATACGCTATACAGGACCTCATAGAGGGGATGTGGTCCTGGGTGGAGAAGTGATGGCCTCTGGCTTGAGCTTAAGGGATCATGGGTCACAAGAGTGAAACGAGAGGGCCATGCAGAGGAAGCCAACTCTCCTGTGACCATTTGGGCGAGATGGCAGAACTAAGTAAGCCAAAAGCATGCTGTGCTTCCGCTCGCTGGGACAGAGTGAAAGGAAGGCTGTTCCCAGCCCTTTGAGTTTGATTAACTAGCAGCCTAGCATTAACCATTCTAATATGCGGGAAGATGAGGGGCTAGGGAACACTCCAGAAAGCTGGCTTTGAGTGGATTTATCTTGGGGATCACATTAGCTATCGAAGAAAAGACATCAAGTAGGTAGCCAGATGTTTAAATGTAGAGTTCAAATGAAAGACAACAGCTACGGATAGGATTCTAGGCTTCTCTCAGACACAGAGTACTGGGAGGCCATGAGAGCTCCTTGAATCCATCTGTCATTGGTCACTCATATCCCATGTGTCCTAGGTCCTGTTTTCCTGTCAAGTCTTTATGCCCAGGTTGGATCAGCTTTGTTTATTTCTAGTGGGTTAGTATTTTGCTCTATCAGTTCTATGTCTAGAATGTTCTTTTTGCCTCATGACTGCTTTCTGTCACTACTGTTCCGGTCCGATGACCTTTAAGTGAAGCCATTTCCATCTCCTTTCATCCACTACTTGAAGGCCGCTTTGTTCCACTGTTTATGCTTTTTGAGATTCAAATGGCCAATTTTTCTATTCCCCTTCTTATGTAAGCATGGCCTGTTTTTGCTCTGTGAGAGAACAATTTATCTGTCCTTCAAAAACTAACAAAATTATCATAAAACATCCCCGAAACCAAACACAGGTAAATCCATAGTGCGGTATAGAGTGACAAAAATTCTGTGGCATTTCATTCGATGACATTAGAAAGTATTTGTTCTAAGCCATGGTTTTTGGTCATATGAGGCCATATTTACAGTCCACTCAAGATATAATTCATGGACAGCCTCTCCCTCTGTCCTCAGGTACTGTCCTATGCTCGCCTGAGAATTTTGCTGGGTTTGCCGAAGGGTACTCTTTAGAGTCTCAAGTATTTGTAAAAGTGATCACCTCATTTACATAGATCTAAGAAGTGTCAAGCATATCTTGACTGTTCATTGAAATGATGCTAAAACAGATAATTTGAGATCAATGTGTGAGAATGGTTGATAAGCCTGGGTGTGGTCATGCATGACTATATATCCCAGCCCTTGGCTCCTGAGTGGTAGAGGTTAGCTACGATCACTCCAAGGTTGAGGTTAGACCGCGCAATGAGTTCCAGACCAGCCAGGGTTTCATAGAGAGATAGCATCAGAAACAAACAAACAAACATTCACACAGACAAACAAAACAACAACACAGTGGCTACTGACTCATCATCTTTTCTTTTTCTGTCTCCTTTTTCTTCTACATTTCTCAAGACTTTCTTTAAGGAGGTCGACATAGCATTACTTATCATGGCAATCTCTTTTATTTCTTAAGTCTCTCTGATGAAATTCAGGGGATCTTTAGACATAGACATGGGGTCTGGGCAGGCTTCGCCTTGGTAATTTGGTGTGTCCTTTCATCTTCCCCCAGCAGTCTTATGCTCATTGTTTGTTGCCGCTAAAGCAGTAAATGCTGTTTGTCTTCACTGCAAAACCAAGGCTAGGGAACTTTGAAGTGTTTTCTGTTGCTTAATGTCACCTACTGTTCCTGTCAGCAAACCGAGATAAACCTGATGGACCGAGGTGTCTGGTCTAATTCCTTTATTGACACACAGTCCTGCCTTCAAACACCAGTGTAAATGAATAAGTACTGAGATAGTAATGTGTCAGTAATAGGCTGCCAGATAAATGCCATTGTTTATGTACTGATCCCTGGTCCCTAAGGCCCAAGCTGCTCAAAAAAATCTTACAAATTAGCACCTCACTGAGATCAAAGAATGGTCTCTTCTTTCTGCACTTACCTACTTGGAGGGTCAAGCAAGCAAATGAAGTTAAGCTGCCGCTCTCCAACACAAATCTTTCTTTGGAGGAAGAACAAATGGGGGCCTCTGCGCTGACACACAAAGAAATGCCAGTGACTAAAAGGGTTTACTTGATCTTGTGTAGCAAGAGGACGCTCAGGTTAGTTTCTTCAGTTACCTCATTATTCTATCCTCATTTGGAAGAGGATTAATGAAAGAAATCAATAGTAGAGTCATGTTCATTTTTTGGCAGTCTGCTTTTTGAGATCAAATTAAACAGAGATCAAATGATTTTTTGGAATCAGTAGATGTATCACAGGACCCACAAACTTAAGCAAGAAGTATGAAAAAGATCAATTTTTGAATGAGTTAAAAATTAAGACATCGAAATTGGCCCTTATTGGTGTATCTTAAGGAAAGCCATTTAGTCTCCACGTAGTTAATATGTTGGGGGCATCACTTTTACATTTTATTTGTTCACCATACAGAGGGGCTTGTTGCCAAGCACATACCAGTTCTATTAGGTTATAAAATTCATTCATTGTTTAATTTGAAGACATTAGCACATGCAGATAGCAGCAAATTTATTTACTTGATATATTCACTTCATACTATTTAGTATTCCTGTGTTTCATATTAATCATACAACTTTGGGATAAAGAATCAAGCATCTAAACCTTGATTATCACCCCCTACAACATCAGCTTATTTATTAGTGACTCTTTCTTGGTGTCAGGCTTTATCTTTTATGTAAATAAAGGAAAGCTTTAAAATTCTAGTGATAATGGTTGACACTGTCTTAGTCGAAGCTTTGATTACTGTAAGAAATGAATATCGGCAAGAAAAATAATGAGGTAGAAGAACCTTTTCTTGTCATTTACTTATGTTATCGCTCTTATTTTTATTTATTTATTTTTGAGACAGCCTTGTCTGTCCTGGACTCACTTTGTAAATCAGGTTGGCCTCGAACTCATAGGGATTTGCCTGCCTCTGCTTCCGGGAGTGCTGAGATTACAGGCATGAGCCATCATGCCCAGCTTATTGTTTTTATGCTTAATGTTTTACATTTGCATATTTTATATTTGTATTTGGTCATTCATTCAGAGTGTGTGTGTGTGTGTGTGTGTGTGTGTGTGTGTGTGTGTGTGTGTGTATGTGTGTGTGAAGGCCAGAGGACAATTTTGGGGAGTTGGTTCTCTTCTCCCACTCCGTGTGTTTTGGTTTTCAGGCTTAGAGGCAAACACCTTTATCCACTGAACTATCATACCAGCCCACATCATGGTTTTTAAAGAAGATTCTAAATATACGCTTTATACCAAAGTTCACACAAAACTTTTGACCGACGAAGCAAGTTTCAATAAATTTCTTCTAGAAAAAAAATATCCTAGCGTCTTAGGGACCATCCAAGGCTACTACAGTAAGATCATCTCATGGGACCCTATAACCTCCAAGTTTTTGAAAAGCCAACTGCAACTGGTAAAATCTACCAACACCAAGAGAACTCCCTCATGACATGGAAACTAATCATAGAACAAATGTCTTTAAGCATGTTCGAATCTTTTAAGCTGTTGTCAAAGTTACATATAAGGGAAATGTAGAAAATTATACTGAATGCCTGGGACATAAACTTAGAGTGATAAACACATTTGTTTAATTGATCGAGAAGGTCGTGCAACAGCTAAGACAGGAACATCTGAATAATCCCGATGGTTTCGTGTAGTAATAAAGAGAAACTGGCATACAGTGCAAGAAAGAACATCCTGTGGGGGGTCTGCTGTTGGTCTACATGGCTGTATCAAGTCATTTTATCAATAAAGCCTCAGTCTTCTCCTACCTAATACATGTAGCAATGGACATGCTTTTATACTACAGAGTTACTATAAAGATTCATGGCAGTGCCTCTGTTGGTAGAACTTGCCTGTAAAGGGTGGTGACTAAGTCAGTAGAGTTTAAACACCAGCTAGATGGATGGTGGTTCACACGAAAACGCACAACTGGCTCAAGTCTAGAGAAGCAGACCTCAGCCTGTGCGTTGCAGCCCTTTTGGCAAACCTCCATCTCCAAAAATTGAACATTACAGTTCATAACGGTAGCAAAATTACAGTTATGAAGCAGCAACAAGAACAATTTTACGGTTGGGGATCACCACAACAGGAGCGACTGTGTGAAAGGGTCTGAGCTTTAGGAAAGATCTAGAGAGCCAGTGTCTGTGGAGTGCTCAGCCAGGAGTGGGACATCTATATTACGTGTGCTCCCCAATGCTCAGGTAACATTGCAGAAGATGGGGTAGAAAGATTGTAAGAGCCAGAGGTCAGGAAAAATGGGGGTGAAGCTGTGTCCTCTGGATACCACTGGGCCAGTGCACTCAAGAACTCACAGCGCCCACAGTTGCCTGTTCAAGACCTGCACAAGGTCAAGCCTTGACATCCCAACATAGGGAGGAAAGGGGTTCATGAGCCTTTGCCTTTAGCTCAGGTGATGCTGATAGTTGACGGACAGAGAGTGAGACATTTTTAGAGGTGTAGTCCCTGGTGGGCTGACTAGGCTCTTCACTCAGGAGCATATAGATAGCACAAAATGGAGAGGAGATGTGGAGTCGGGCAGGAATGAAGAGTGAAGAGAGATCCACGAGGAGGTAGGGGAAGGAGTTGGGAGGAGGTAAATGCAAGTAAAATACGTAGTTAGGGCTGGAGAGGTGGCCCGACAGCTGAGAGACCTGGCTACTCCCTTATAGGACTCAAGTTCAGTTCCCAGCACCCACGTGGTGGCTCACACTTGCCTGTAACTCTAGTCCTAGGGGATCTGATGTCCTCTTCTGGCCTCCAACGGCACCAGGCCTAGCAGGCATGCATACGGGCACAACGCCCATACACTTAAAACATAATAGATACTTAAAAACACATTCTCAAAGAATTAATAAATTATTGTGCTAAAACCAAAAAAAAAAAATCTGCTAGCAACTAAATTATGTTAATGAGCCTGAATAACCAAAATGACAGCTATGATTTCTAAGCTGTATAAACACAGAGGTTATTGAGCAGAGAGGGGCCGTTCTCCTTTAATACTGGGGTGCATTCTCATGTCACTGAAAAGGAGGTTATAGAATCACTTAAACGATGCTCAAGTATGGACTCTGGTCAGGAACTTGGAGGGACTGAATGCAAAGGCACAGGCACTGAGGGCCCCAGTGTCTCTTCCTGTTAACTGTTCCTTTTGATTCAGATTTCAGGCAGTCAGATATCAAACACCACAAACCCAAACCCTTAATCTTTTGCCTCAAGCTAGTAATAGTGTTTTTTTGAGACTAATAAACCACAAAGTGGATATTTTATCCTTTCTCTTTTAAGGACTACTAAGAAAATGTGAAGTTCTTGTGTTTTCCTGCTATTCCCTTTTGGTCTTTGGAAGAAAAAAAAAAAAACCACAGGGGGTATGCCAATTTTGCTGTGTAACAACGTTCATCTCTCTCTTCTGGGAGATGGATGAAGAAGATGAAGATGAGACTTTTGATGCACTTCCATAACTGAACAACCTGAACTCTCTGGCCACAGTAGAGGGATAGGAGTGGGGGAGGGGCGATGCCACTATAGAAACCCACAGAGCACCTGTTGTGGAAGATGCACCAAGGTATTGGCAACCAACACCCATGTTGATCTTTGCCCCTGTTTTAAGCAAATAAACATTGCAGATTCATGGTCCCACTGATTATTTATAAAAATGTTGCCATTTCAACTTTTCTCCTGCCAATATATACGCAAAATGCCAGTCCTTTTCCCAGAATAAAGGAAGCCAGTGTTCACAGTTGCTACATCTCAGGCTCTATGGTGCTGTTGTTTTTCATTTTGTACAAGTTTTATACTTTGCTGATTGTTCTGTGAGTAATCAAGATTCATTACCTTTACCATTACAGATTTTGTCATTAGCAATACAGTAAGAAACGCTGTCAAAATTCATGTTATTTTTTTTCTTCATTTTAGGAAGAAGGTAATTTTAAAACATATTCTTTAAAAAAATCATTTCTGGAGTTTAAAGTATAAAAATTGTAACAAATTTTAGTCTAAAATAGAAATTTGTTTCTTGTAAATACTGAAGGGTCATTTAAGAAAATGTAGAGGAAGGATGCTTTGTGAGTATTCTTCTGAGAGATAAGGACCACTGTTGCCAAGAGGAAGGGAGATGGGTGTCATCTCCACCTTTTCCAAACCTACTTCTTGATGGGAGAGAAAATAGGTTAATGTGAACAGGAGAAGGAGAGCTTGTTGAATTCAGTTCCTGGGAGCAATTCCTGTGGTGTAGATGGCAGGATTTCAGTGGACCAACAATTTCACCAAAGCCGCTGCTGGAACCTGGAGCAGCAGCTGGAGCCCAGAGCCTCGAAGCCTTCCCTGGAGTGGTTCTCTTTTGGAGCATCTCAAAGTGGAGGAATGAACAGCCAAACAATACCAAGACCCAAAAGTCCCAGCCTCCTGTTTTGGGCTCACACACGCACACACACACACACACACACACACACACACACACACACCACACACACACACACACACACACATCCTTTTAGAGTCTATACTAGGATATGTTTCAGCTGGCAAAAACCAAGCTCCCCCACGAGGTGGTTCGACTTCTCAGTGGATAAACATCACCTGTTCTCTCACAAGTCTGTTCCCCATCCCACACTTGAGATCAAAACAAAACATGTTTATATCCCCTACAGATGGGAGGACGGATGCAGAAGATACTGCCTTTCTCCTGCCAGACGATTAAAAAACCATTCCTCTTAATGCTGGTTAGGTAAACAACCCTTTATCCAATCTCCTTTGTGTTATGATTCCTTTCTGCTCTATTTCATTCCCTAGCCAAGAAGTGGACTTCCCCTACAGCCTGTTGACTTACCTCGCTGCCCATAGAGCAGGGCAAACCAGTTCCTTGGAATCCATATAATTAAATTCCTGCGGGCATTTCTAAGGACCCATGAGCTCTGTCCTTGCACAGCCCATTTCTATGTTGGCCTTCATCCAGAGTGGTAAAAACTGAAAAGAGACATGTTTTGACCTACCTTACTACTTCATAAGCCATACTTTATCCCTTCAAATAACCCTTTCATCCCACCATGTTCTGAAGTTTACACTGAATTTGCTCCAATTTTACCATCTGGTTTACTCCCTATATAATCCTAAATAGTCTTTTTTTTTTTCACATAAAAGTTTTAGGAAATAATACATTCCCTTACTTATGCCTATACATCCCCTTAAACTATACATTTATATAAAAGCTAGGGAATAAGAAAAACTGGAAAAGTCAGGACATCACTACTTTTCTCTAGTAAATATTTATGCATATTTCTGTATTTATGCCAAACCCTCTTTTAAAAATAGAAACTGAGATGGCTACCAGGAAAATTATATATATTTATTCACAACCATACATAAATATATATTTGTTTATACATAGAATATATATACAAATAAATATATATGTAACTAAATATATTTATATATAAATAACTTATAGAAACAAAGTCAATGAGAAAGCTACATTATAAAAGAAACACACTAGAGCAGGCTTAAGTTGGTGCCTACAATGTTGGTCCTTGGGTCCTGCTAGGTTTCAGCTTATGAGAAGCAACTTGAAAAGCAACTAGCCTAATACTTGAGACAAATGTAGTTTAAAACACAATTATACAAAAGCAGCCATAGATTTTCCTAACTCTTTCTCATGAAATAGGTATGGTGTGGCAAGTGGCTGTTATGAGGAATCAAGCCTTTGAGGAAAATGTGAGACAAACAGTGGTACTGTTGCTGGGGTTAAGGGGGTGGACACTTTTGTAATGTTTAATACAAGCTCTTAGTGTTTAATGGGCTTGGGGTTCTTGGTCATGTGACTGTGTGGCTGGTTCCAGTAGAGCTAGTGTCTGGCAGGTTGTAGACGAGCTAAATTTATGGGAGGGTGCTGTTTGCTTCAGTGTCTCTAAGAGCTTCTATTACAAATGGATCAGCATGTACCCTCTCTCACAAACAACCAGACTCACTGCTTTAGAAATCTCCAGGCTCTTATCAAACAGAGGCTCAAAACATTCAGATTTCTGGACATTTTTATACACTTCCGTCTTCAGTCTCCGGAGTTAGAGGACAGGGAGGAGACTTGTGCTCTATTTTACAGGATTACACTGTGGGATTTACAGAGGGCAGATTTCAGTAGTCTTTGCAATCAGATTCACTTTTCTAGGCTGCCTAGCATTACAGAAGATTGAATGCCTGCTAGGCACAAGTGACAGATGAAAAGTTCTGCAAAGGTGTGTTGAAGTTTATATAAGTGGGGTCCTAGGAATACTACGAATTAGATATAGGGTTGGCCAGGAGTATAGACAACATTTTCACCATATGGCATGCAGGCAAACTGAGGTCCTCAAAGGATCAACCTAGTCAGTTATTAAGGTTGCAAAATCTTTCAAATAAATATATAGGGTTGAATTTTAATTTCAGACATGCAAGATTTTTTAAATAAGTATGTTCCAAATATTTTGTACTAAATACTACCTATTGAGATCAGAAATTCAAATATAATTTGGTATCTTGTATATTATCTGGTAGCTCTACTGTGGTATTTCTACTAGGTTTTCAAACCCTGGCTTGTTAGATGCAAAATTCAATGCTTTTATCCCTTCCTTATTACTATTAAAATATGTTGAACAATCAAGCACAATTTTCTCTCTAATGAAAATAAACTTTGCAATATCATTCATTATTTTAAAAACTGAAATAGCTATATAACCTGCTTCTTAAAAGTTATTTTTAAACTTTTTAAATTAAAATTTTAAGTTAAGTAATAGATTTTAAAAATAAATATTAGAAAAATTCTAATATATATTAGAAAAACTATTAGAAAAATAAATAATAAAAGAAACAAATAGTCCTTTTTAGAGATAAGTTTCTATTGTCATCTACTTTATTTTTTATTATATATAAATATATATTCTTATAAATTATCTGCACTATGTTTCCTTGCAAAAATCAAATAATTTAAAATAACTATTTTTTGCGATGATAGATATTTGGAAATCAATTAGCAGTACTTGGACATGAAACATCAGCAAGTATAAAAGTAAATGTAAAAGCTTTCCACAAAAATCCTTCCTTTGAAGAGTGAGAGTAAGGATTCTTATCAGATGGTGGACACTGTCTAGTAGATCACATGATAAGCATGTCAGAGGCTTCCGCATGCAGCAGACATGAGAAGCATGTTAGAGGCTCCCACATGGTGCAGACACGAGAAGCATGTCAGAGGCTCTGCATGGTGAAGGCATGAGAAGCATGTCAGAGCCTCCCACATGGTGCAGGCATGAGAAGCATGTCAGAGGCTCTGCATGGTGCAGTCATGAGAAGCATGTCAGAGGCTCTGCATGGTGCAAACATGAGAAGCACGTCAGAGGTTCCTGCATGGTGAGGCATGAGTAGCATGTCAGAGGCTCTGCATGGTGCAGACATGAGAAGCATGTCAGAGGCTCTGCATGGTGCAGGCATGAGAAGCATGTCAGAGGCTCTGCATGGTGCAGGCATGAGAAGCATGTCAGAGGCTCTGCATGGTATAGACATGAGAAGCATGTCAGAGGATCCTGCATGGTGCAGGCATGAGAAGCATGTCAGAGGCTCTGCATGGTGAAGGCATGAGAAGCATGTCAGAGGTTCCTGCATGTTGCAGGCATGAGAAGCATGTCAGAGGCTCTGCATGGTGCAGACATGAAAAGCATGTCAGAGGCTCTGCATGGTGCAGGCATGAGAAGCATGTCAGAGGCTCTGCATGGTGCAGGTATGAGAAGCATGTCAGAGGTTCCTGCATGTAGCAGGCATGAGAAGCATGTCAGAGCCTCCCACATGGTGCAGGCATGAGAAGTATGTCAGAGGTTCCTGCATGGTGCAGATATGAGTAGCATGTCAGAGGCTCCCACATGGTGCAGACATGATAAGCATGTCAGAGGCTCTGCATGGTGCAGACATGAGAAGCATGTCAGAGGCTCTGCATAGTGAAGGCATGAGAAGCATGTCAGAGGATCCTGCATGTTGCAGGCATGAGAAGCATGTCAGAGGCTCTGCATGGTGCAGACATGAAAAGCATGTCAGAGGCTCTGCATGGTGCAGGAATGAGAAGCATGTCAGAGGCTCTGCATGGTGCAGGTATGAGAAGCATGTCAGAGGTTCCTGCATGTAGCAGGCATGAGAAGCATGTCAGAGGCTCCCACATGGTGCAGGCATGAGAAGCATGTCAGAGGTTCCTGCATGGTGCAGATATGAGTAGCATGTCAGAGGCTCCCACATGGTGCAGACATGAGAAGCATGTCAGAGGCTCTGCATGGTGCAGACATGAGAAGCATGTCAGAGGCTCTGCATGGTGCAGGCATGAGAAGCATGTCAGAGCCTCCCACATGGTGCAGGCATGAGAAGCATGTCAGAGCCTCCCACATGGTGCAGTCATGAGAAGCATGTCAGAGGCTCTGCATGGTGCAGGCATGAGAAGCATGGCAGAGGCTCTGCATGGTGCAGACATGAGAAGCATGTCAGAGGTTCCTGCATGGTGAGGCATGAGTAGCATGTCAGAGGCTCTGCATGGTCCAGACATGAGAAGCATGTCAGAGGCTCTGCATGGTGCAGGCATGAGAAGCATGTCAGAGGCTCCCACATGGTGCAGGCATGAGAAGCATGTCAGAGGTTCCTGCATGGTGCAGATATGAGTAGCATGTCAGAGGCTCCCACATGGTGCAGACATGGTAAGCATGTCAGAGGCTCTGCATGGTGCAGACATGAGAAGCATGTCAGAGGCTCTGCATGGTGCAGGCATGAGAAGCATGTCAGAGGCTCTGCATGGTGCAGGCATGAGAAGCATGTCAGAGGCTCTGCATGGTACAGACATGAGAAGCATGTCAGAGGATCCTGCATGGTGCAGGCATGAGAAGCATGTCAGAGGCTCTGCATGGTGCAGGCATGAGAAGCATGTCAGAGGTTCCTGCATGTAGCAGGCATGAGAAGCATGTCAGAGCCTCCCACATGGTGCAGGCTTGAGAAGCATGTCAGAGGCTCTGCATGGTGCAGACATGAGAAGCATGTCAGAGGTTCCTGCATGGTGAGGCATGAGTAGCATGTCAGAGGCTCTGCATGGGGCAGACATGTTAAGCATGTCAGAGGCTCTGCATGGTGCAGATATAAGAAGCATGTCAGAGGTTCCTGCATGGTGCAGACATGAGAAGCATGTCAGAGGTTCCTGCATGTTGCAGGCATGAGAAGCATGTCAGAGGCTCTGCATGGTGCAGGCATAAGAAGCATGTCAGAGGCTCTGCATGGTACAGACATGAGAAGCATGTCAGAGGTTCCTGCATGGTGCAGATATGAGTAGCATGTCAGAGGCTCCCACATGGTGCAGACATGAGAAGCATGTCAGAGGCTCTGCATGGTGCAGACATGAGAAGCATGTCAGAGGCTCTGCATGGTGCAGACATGAGAAGCATGTCAGAGGCTCTGCATGGTACAGACATGAGAAGCATGTCAGAGGCTCTGCATGGTGCAGGCATGAGAAGCATATCAGAGGCTCTGCATGGTGCAGGCATGAGAAGCATATCAGAGGCTCTGCACGGTGCAGACATGAGAAGCATGTCAGAGGATCCTGCATGGTGCAGGCATGAGAAGCATGTCAGAGGCTCTGCATGGCTCAGGCATAAGAAGCATGTCAGAGGTTCCCGCATGTTGCAGTAAGAATACAAATTAAATAGCTCTGCCAGATTGTCCTTCAATTTATAGAAAACTAATGCTAGGTTTTCTTTCAGATGAGAAGAAGAAGGCATAGCTACATTATTATTTTTTTTAAATCTGGGTTAGCTTTTTGTGTCAATTTGACACAAGCCAGGGTCATCTGGGAAGAGGGAACTTTAATTGAGAAAATACTTCCACCAGACCGGCCTATAGACAAGTGTGTAGGGCATTTTCTTAATGAATGGTTGATGTGGGAAGGCCCAGCACACTGTGGCTAGCGCCCCCCAGCCCCGCCCCTGGGGTAGATGGTCCTGAGTGTGAGCCTGAGAGTGAGCCAGCAAGCTCTGCTCCTACTTAGTCTCTGTTGTAATTCCTGCTTCTGCATTCCTGGCTTTCATCCTTGCCCTGCTTCCCTCAGTGACTGACTGTAAAGTATATGCTGAACAAGCCCTTTCTTCCTCAAGTGGTTGTTGGTTACAGTGTTTATCAAAGCAATAGAAATTGGACTAACAGAATTTAAAACATTTGAGAGGTTGAAAGAAAGATACAAGCCCTTCCTAGTTTTTTACATGTTAATTTTTTTCCTTTACGAAATAACTTCCAATAGGCAAAACCCAGACACACCACCAAAAACTAAACCAAACCAAAACTCTGAACTAAAACAAACAAATAAAAAAAGAACAACATCCCCAAACCAATGATGCATCTGTTTATCCAAATTCAGAACTTAGGACTCTGTTCACATGAAACCAAAGGAAATTTTAAGTTCATAGTAAATGCTTTTCCTTGCCTTCCCATCTAGGCTGGCTATGTGGACTTAGCTCGGGTTCCCTGAGAATCTCCCAGGTCTGCTGGCCATCGTTATATTTTTAATACAAATAGTATGTCTAGAACAAAGAGAAGACAGACATTAGTGATAACTAATTGTTTTAGTAAAAATACATATAATTAGAATAACATTCTTGACTATTAAGCAAGTTATATCAGAGCAAAATGACTGGAAGGTATTCTTTCTTTTTTTAAAAAGGTATTCTATTTTATCTTGGGAAAAGTCACAGTTGTTTTCTCTAAGTTTTTTTTTTTTTTACAATGAATTGAAATGTATTGAATACATAAGAAAAAAAGTAAATTATGGATACGGGAGAAAAAAAAAAAAAGAAGAAAAAGAAAACCTGTAAAGGCTGTGACCAAATTAGGCTAACACAATGGTTCCACTCTATTTATAGGAAACATTTAAATGGAATATATAGAAAGGAAATTTGTGTGTGTGTGTATTTTATTTCATTCCTAAGCTTATATAATTTCTACTAGAAACAAATGTCATATATTTCAGCTCCCCAAATATTAGAATATTTCCACTTCAAATGATGACAGAATACTCCATGGAACACTCACACGGCTCTTTCCTGGTGCTTGGGTCACTGCTTAATGACTAAGTGATGCTGGTATTCAATATGCTTTATTTTTATAGTTAGTATTTGGAGGGAGACACAGTCTCTCATCTTTGACGTTCACACATTGGCACACAAGGCTAAAATTGAGCAAGTTCTCTACTCTGGGAGCAGGTAGAGCCTGGGGTGGACAGGGGGAGAGGGGCCTGTGGAAGACTACTGGAATACTAACGTATGCTTTGGACCATGGTAACAATCACAGGACATTTCTAACTGGCCTTGAGTTTTTAGCTTTTTTTTTTTTTAACCTTCTGATCTTACTTATTTGCATAGAAAATAACAAAATGAGAAAGATTAGAGGAAAATGAACAAACCTTCTAGAAGCTTCCATGAGGCAATATGAGAACACATAGGGTTCTATTGTGTTTGTAGGGTTTTTTTTTATTAAAAAAATTAAATTTATTATAATTTATTCATTTTACATGCTGATTGTTAGTTCCTCACTTGTATCTTCCCTTTCCCACCCTTCTTCCTTCCCTCTCTCTTCTGCCCTATTCCCCTTCCCTAGACTTCTGACAGAAGGGGATCTCCTCCCCCACCATATGACTACAGCTTATTGGGTCTCATCTGGATAGTCTATATTCCTTTTCTCTGTGTGGCCCCTGGGCCTCCTCCCCAAGGGGAAAGAATCAAATGGAGGGTACCAGAGTTCATGTTAGAGGCAGTCACTGTTCCCCCTCCCTGACGATGGAGAATGAGCTGTCCATTGGCTAGATCTGAACAGGGGGGGGGCTAGGTTTACTGCATGCATTGTCCTTGGTTGGTGCAATGGTTTGTGCAGGCCCTCCTGGGCCTAGATCTGCTGGCCTTGATGGTCTCCTTGTGGGGCTCCTGAGCCCTCTAGGTCTTTCCATCGCCCCCATTCTTCTGCCCTTCTCCAAGTGTTTAAGGGCAGAAGTGAAATGGAGCCCTTTGAGCAGCTGCTGGTACTGTTGACATGCTTTGTTCACGATGTAGTGCTGGGATTTGCTGCTTGTGTTTTGTTGCTGCTGCCGCCTGTTTTCAATGACTCATTTGGGGGAAGCTGGAAGGGCTCCAGGAGGGCTAATAGTTGATAGCTGTAAGACTGTGCATCCTTTGATTCTTTTGTCTTTTTCTGTCCACTTAAATCCAATGTGGCCTCTAGCAGACATGCTCTGTGTAGTTGCCACGTGACCATAAAGTATGGTGCTGACTATGTCACAGGCTGGTCTCTTTGTCTGTTCCAAGATAAGAAACGGATGCTACTTTTATCTCATCTTCAGATAAAAAATTAAGATATGAAGAAAATAAATAACTTGCCCCAGATTACGGAGCTACTCAGACAAGACAACCTCAAAGCCAAATAGCTCAAGGGCAGAACCTTCCACTGCCTGTTAGTCACTGATGTCATCCAAGGCATCTTTAATGGCCTTTCCATCATGACTGTAATCTATTTTTTTTTTTTGAGAGGAGAGACAATTCCTTTGGAAATTAAATCCTTTGCTTAGGACAGATTTTATGTCTTTTTATGTTGACCCTATCAGAATACATTAAATAAATGTCAAATTGCAATAAATAATACTGACTGGTCTCAGTCAATAAGTCAACTCTTATGTAGTCATGGCAGCCACACTGACAGGGTCTATGACCAGTGTTTTTGTTTTTTAATTTAAAAGTACTTGACATTCATGTAATCCCTGCTAGGACTTTTTGTGTAGCTACTTCAGCCAGGAGTCTTCCAAGGGTAATACACAAAGGAATTTTTGCACTGTGACATGTGCCCACCTTTCACATAAGGTCATCTACTGTGCTGACCACAAGCAGCTGGCACTATTGGGTCCAAACCAATATTTTTGTTTTTTTTACTACTTTGAAATAACGAAAGCCTGTCTGCCTTGAGAAGATGATGATCAAACAGTTCTTCCAAGAGTTTATTGTTGTAACCCCCATTTTCTCCGAACTGTTACACAGACACAAATTATTTGAGAAAGATACACTGGTTTTGAGCAAGATGGTTGATGAGAAGCTGTCTCTGTATGTCCTGGGGAAGAAGAGAGAGGATAAAGAAGAGTAGATCTTGTTCACAAGAGAGACCACAGGGGCGTACAAGGGAGCGTCAGGACGGCCGAGAATATGAGAAGAGAACAGTGAGGCAAATAAAGGAAAGAAGTGGAGGCAAGAGCTACCAAGTGCCCCGTGAGAGGAGCAGCCAGGAGCACTCCCGCCCTGGGAGGCTTCTGCAGAAGTGCAGCATGGGAGCCAGAGGCTGGGAGTCTCCTTGAGCACGCTGGCATGACTAGCCTCAAGTACATGGCAAGCACCACCCGTGCTGGAGTGACCAGGGGACACCGGAAGCCTGCTGCACTTGGCGCAGACTCCCAGATTGCCACAAGTGTCCTCATGCAAGAAATACAGGGACCAGTGAGTGACTGCACATCCAGGCTCTAGTTGGGAAGCGAGCACCTGTGGACATGGTAAGTGCAAGCACACATAAGCCTTCAGGCTCACTTGGACCTTCGAACACACACACACACACACACACACACACACACACACACACATACACACACACACACACACATATAGACACACACATACACACACACACACATATAGACACACACATACACACACACACACATATAGACACACACATACACATACACACACACATACACACATACACACACATACACACACACATACACACATACACACACATACACACACATACACACACACATTCACACACACACATACACACACATACACACACATACACACACACACACACAATCTGCTGTAGAAAGTGGGATTCTAACACACCAGAGACCAGGCTAGGTCAGGAGAAAGGGGGCCGCTGTGAGGCTGAGCAAATGTTAGAGGAACCGGAGTCTGAAGTGGAGGTTGATCTCACCAGGAAGCCGAACTGATGAACCCCTTTTAAATCACCAGACCATCTTCTAGCTCCCTGTAAAGGCAGCTACAAAAGCAGAGGAGGAAAAAGAGAGCCTTGGCAGCCAGTAGCAGTGTAAGTCACAGCAGGAAGCCATTCTGAGGGACCAGGGACAGGGCAGGGGCAAAAAGGTTGCTTCCTGGGGAGTCTGCTCAGTAATCTTAATTTGAATGTTGGACACACATCTGACTAAGGAGATGAGGAAGGTGTCCGTGCTAGACTTCTAGTCATCTCCAAGTAAGCTCCTAACTACTTGAAAGTATCAAATTTACAAATAAGGCATCAGCGGCACTGCCAGGAAATATAAGGTCATTGGTTCATTTGCAGTCAGCATCTCGGAGCCATAACTTTTCTTAGCATAGGGCAGGGGATGAAGTGATGACCACATGCCAAAAAAGATTTAAAGTGGTTTCTAATAAGTTAAAGGCATCTACTAAAAGTCTCCACTACTGTTCTTGGACTTCTCTCTTTCCTTATGAAACACAGATGCACACATGTACACACACACACACACACACACACACACACACACACACACACATGCACACATACATGCACACTCACGGAGCATGTACACAAGTACACACATGCAATAACCAGACTACTGGTTCTAAGCGCATAAATAGATGCAATTTCATGAGAATTTACTGAATAAACAGAAATGGTAACTGGCGTGCCCACTCACTGTACATGCATTTAACATGGGTACGTAGATTTCTCTGTAGTGTGCTGATTTAGCTTCTTTGAGATATATTTCCAGGAGTTGTAAAGCCGGATTATGTAAAAGCACTAGTTTCATCCTTTGAGGAACCTCCTAATACTCACATGAAATTTAATATTCATATGAATCATATTACATGAATGTTGTTTTCACCCATTTTTTTAAGAAAAGAAAGTTGAGATTCAAATGAAATAATTTGGCCAAAGTTATAGTGTAAGCATTTTTTTAAAAAAGGAATTTAAACTAGATACAATCCTGACTCCAAACCTGAGCTCTAAATCATTACTCCATATAACTTCCCAAAGCTCGACAGGTTGGAATTTCTGGGGATTTATCTAATTCATAAAAAAAGTGTTATGTTTGTGCTGTGTTACACTGATTGGGAAATGGTTACAAAAAGGCCCAGAGTATGGGGGAAAAAAATCTCCGCTAGACGTGCCTCTAACAGAGCAGTAATGTGTAGACTGTATAAAGAAATAGAGAACATCAAAACCCAAACACTAAAACTCCAATCAACTAAATCCATAAATAGGTTCTGGAAATTAAAAGGCAGCTCTGAAAATTTGAAGTATAAGGGGTAGCTGAGCACAGGAAACCATCTTTACTTCCTTAGCCATTAGGGAAACATGAATCAAACCTACTTTTCAGATTTTATCTTTCCCCAGTCAGAAGGGCAACAAACTGTAGCAGATAGTGGCAGGGATGTAGGGAAAAGGAATCCTTCAACACTTCAGGATGAGATGCAAATCTGCCTAGCCACTGTGGATGTTCTGAAACTTAGTGCTTCCATATAATACAGATTTACAAATCCTGGGAATACACCCCAAAGAAGCAAAGTCAGCATTCTACAGGGAAATCTACATACATATCCATGTTAACTGCAGCCTTACTAACAATAGTCAAGTTATGGTGTTGGTCAACAGAAGAAAAGATAAAGATAATATTATATATGTATAGAATGAAAATTACATATGAATTATGCATAGAGTTAGAAGTCAGCATATTACATGAACTAGACCAAACACAGTATGTATTAGCTAGATATCGGTAGAAATAAATATGTGCAAATATTTATTACTTCATTTTCTCTATCCACTGGAAAGTTTAAAATAATTCTCAAATCTTGATTTCTAAAGTCTTTAGAGATAAATGACTGGATTGGAATAGGAAAGATACAAGATAAACCTATAATATCTTATTCTGATTATTTGTAAAATGCTCAAAGAATAATAGGCACAATGTCATAAGGACCCAGGACTTCCTATTGACCGTATCTGGCATTACTTGACTATCAAAGCGATGGTAAAGGGCACCATCGGATCAAAGAAAAACCCAGGAGACAATTTTTATATGAGTAAATTAAAATAATGAGGGGGGATAAGAGAAATCATTTATGAGAAAATATCAAACAATCAAATGGAAAGTTGTCATTTGACATTCATCACAATTATATTGAATTCAGACAGACATCATCATTGGATATGTAATGAAAACACAGTATTTTAAGAACAGTCAGTGATACAAAAATTAAAAAAAAGAAACATGAAAATTGCCCAGATTGACAAGTGCCAAAAAGATGTGTAATTAAGTACACTGTGTTTTTCTAGACTGAATTATTAACAAAAATGGAAAGAAATATTCTTGCTTCCGTTGACAAAATTTGAATGAGGCTGATATACGTAGTAGTAGAAAAAACAATGTGATATCTTTTTTTAACATTTGTGTTTTAATTAATTTTTTATACATTGTTTCCCAGTTCTTTCCAGATTCTCTCTACCACCCTAGTAGCTAACATCATGTTTTCTCTATCTTTCTCAAAAGAGAAAGAAAGAAAGAAAATCAAAGCAAACTAACTAAAGAGAGAACAAAAACAAAAACAAAAAAACAAAAACAAAAACAAAAAAAAAAAAAGGAAGGAAGGAAGGAAGAAAAAACTAGTAAGACAATACCAAAACAAGAATAACAAAAATGTCCTCTCCATGTTTTGTATTCTCTAATTACCCCTGGGCATGAGGCCGGCCATGGCCATGGGTAAGGATGATAGACACTCCATTAGAGAAGGCTGATTTCTCCTCCCGCCCCCCCTGCACTTATCAATTACAAGTAGGTTTCCGGTTAGGGGTAGGACTTTGTGTCCACTTCTTCTGTATGCTTTTCCTGATTGGGATAGTTATGTTGCCTGGATGCAATGGGACATCAAACCTCATATTTGCTCTCTAACTGGCTGTAACTTTTTTGGGGGATGGGGGTTGGTGAAATCATTCCAATTAAAGAAAAGTTACACAATTAGAGTGCCATTCTCATAAACATGTTAACAGGATGAGGGAAAAGAAAGGAAAACATCTGCCTTTCAGTGACGAAGACAAAGTTTTATAACTTGAATATCCATTTATGGTTTAATTATGCTATGCCACTCTCATTACAGTAGGTATAACGCTAAGCCCTTATGCCCCACCAGCGTGACTCCAGGCAAAGCAGAAACAGCATGGCTGGTTTAACTTCAGTGTTTGTAAAATTTCCCATAGACATGGAGTGCTCAGTCAGGACCACCTATACACAGCTCCAAAAGACGAGCTGTAGACACAAATATCCCTAAAGAAAATGATAAACACATGAATCTACCAAGGGAGAGTTTCACAATGCTGTAACTTTAGACTTCTTCATGTGTTGAGAAAAATATTTTTTTGAAATAACTCTGGAACTGTTTAACATTGAAAACGAATGTGCCTGTGTGTAGCATTTATGGAATTCTGGCCACCAAAACCACATTATTGTAAATTTGCTTCTCAATTAGTCTTCATGCCCTAATCTAGTCTAATCCATTAGTAGTTACCTTTGGCATCTTAAGGAATATTGCTTTTTCTTCTCTTAGTTTACATTTATTTATAGTTGACTTATCAATGTTCTGTTCATCATAAAAGGCAAAGGGAATCCAGAAGTTTCTCTCTTTGAGTTTCTATATGCTTCCCTACCTATTTACATTTAGTTTTATATGACTTTATCAATACTTCATAGTCACTTTAATTCAAATAGACTGAACATCAGGGCTCAAGTTAACATCATGCTAGAAGCAGCTGCTGATGCCGTGCTGGAGTCAAAATTAAATAACCAGTTAGGCTGAAAAGAATGCCTTTCTCACTGCTTCAGGTGTCACTTCAGGAAAATTTAACCTTCGATTTATTTCAATAATGCGCTTGTGAATTTCTCAATCCAAACTTCATAAGTAGTATTTAGAAATATTACTGAGGCATCACAGAAGAAAAACTTCTACTTATGCAATTATCTAAAGTAATTAACATGAGTCCCTGTTTAAGCAGAATTTTGAGAAAATTTGAGAACTTTTTTAAATTTATATTATCATTATGAATATCCGTCTAAAGAATACCTGTTTGTTGGTAAAGACTCTGGGCCTTAGTGTTACACCCTACCTTTGCTGCCACTGGCCATGGGCAAAGAAGTTTAAGACTCTACTTCAATATATATTAACTTATTTTAGTGAGCCATTTAATTGACTCACTAGTGGCTTCTATTTCCTTGGGGCCATCAGACTAGAGAATGACTGTACATTGCGACTGCGGAGGCGGGAAGAGTCTTCTGAAATCTTTCTAGAGACAATTGAAATCCCACGAGTTCATTGCCAGAACTTGAAGACTAGGTTAAACCATAGGAGGAGCTGGATGCAGCATGAAATAGCTGAATTCGGGGTGAAACTACAATGCCTTACTTACAGAGCTAGAAGCTAGCCAAGCAAAACAAAGATTGAGCTGCAAGCAGTAACATCATTGAGTGGCTAACACCAACCACCAAGAAGCTTTCCTTTCTCTAGACTTCCGCTGTGGCAGGCTGCACAATGGAACTGAATTGCCTGCACTTGTAACTAACATCCTTACACAGTCATTTATTCAGTTAGTGATGCCTGCCGGGCCGACAGCAGCGTTTTCCCATGAGGTAAGACACATCAGAGATGGTTGGTTTCTGTTTATGTGTCTACTTTGCCCCTTTCTGTTAGTAGTTCTCGCTATGGCATGTAATCCTGGTAGCTGACGAATGCGTGTTTGTGGCCATTTTCATCTCATCCTTATCGGCCTTCATGATGGGAACTGTGCATCCAGTCTTGGCTTTCTTCCTCCTCAGCAAAGAATTTCCTGACTTCCTTGAGATTTCTCTGTTAGGCTTCCTTACTAAATAGTAGAGTAATAGTCCATGATTTATTTCAAGACGTTTTCCTGAGCTGACCAATTAAAATATTTTTACAAGCCTGGTTATTCCCATTTTATTTTATTTGTACTGCTACCCCTACAATAATATGCCCAAGAATTGGGTAATTTGTAAAAACCAGAAGCTTATCACTCTGAGTAGGAGATTAAAGAATGAACTAGTCACCTGGGTATGGTGGCACACGCCTGCACTTGGGAAGGCAGGGGCAGGTGGATCTCTGTGAGTTCGAGACCAGCCTGGTCTATAAAGAGAGTCCAGGACTGCCAAGGGTACACAGAGAAACCCTGTCTGGAAAAACCCAACCCAAGCCAACCCCACCCAACCTAAAACAAAAACAAAACCCCTAATATTTGGTCTGGTGAGACATTCACTGTTGGCTTCTTACAGTACAAAGCAGAAGGTCCGGCAGGGCAGTTACCCTCAGACTGCTTGTAGCCTTTTTGCACCTTTGCACAGACTTCAATGCTAGAATAAAGGCTATGAGTACCCAGCTCCAAATGGCCTGCTGCTTAACATCACCCATTGGCAATATCTGAATTTTGTAAGATCTCTTTCCTACAGGTCGAAAAAGTGAGACATAAAAGAGTAAGTCATGCAAGGTCACAAAGAAAAGATGGAAGTGGGAGTCAAAGCAAGATGGGTAACATTCCTCCCTCTGTATGTGTGTGTGTGTGTGTGTGTGTGTGTGTGTGTGTGTGTGTGTCCACATGAGTGCATGTGTGCACGTGTGCATGTGTGTGCATGTGTGCATGCATGTGAGTGTGTGGCATGTGTGTGTACACATGTGTGTACACACGTGTATGTGCTACAATGCAAGTGTGAAGGTCAGAAGACTGGGATCATGTCTGGCTTTCCATCTGTTGAATCAGCGTCTCTCCTGTTGCTGGTGCACTGCTGGTATCCCAGGGTGCCCTGAATCTCTCTTGGGGATTCTCTTGTCTCTATCTCTAATCTTCCAGATGTGGCCAGTGCATCTGGCTTTTTTTTAATGTTAGCTGGGGTCTCAAGAAATCAAATTTGGTTTAGCATGTTTGCCCAGCAAGACTGATGCACCAAACAAGGACCGTGCAAGAAGAGGACCTAGGCCCCCTTGCTCAGATGTAACTGATAGACACAGCTCAGTCTACATATGGGTGCCTTAGTAAGGGTAGCATAGGCTGTCTCTGTCATGGACTCTGTTGCCTGCTCTTTGATCACGTCCCCTTGGCAAGATACATCAGTTGGTAGGGAGAAAGGCTCCTCCTCTCTAAGGACTAAGGGAGGGTCAGGGAGGGACCTGGGGAGGGGGGAGAAGGAGGGAGGGTGAAACTGGAAAGAGACGAGGGAGGGGGATACGATTGAGATGTAAAGTGAATAAATTTTAAAAAATAAATTTAAATAAACAAACAACATTTTCTAAGACCATAACTGAAACAATAGTTAATTCTCCAAGAAGACTCTAAAGAAAGACAAGTGATCAGGGATCATACCTACTGTGGCTCATCACTGTCTTCTCAACCAGCTGAACAATGTTACCGTCTCAATTAGGACTGAGTGAGTCTTTGTTAAATGAAAGAGAAGAGAAAAGGGAAAAGGAGACAAAGTACAGAGAAAGGAGGAAAATGCAGATGAGATAATAATATCTGGCCAGGGCTCAGGGAGGAAACTTAAGGCAAGTCATCAGAGAGAACTATGCTAATTATGCCAGTAGATTTTCTGCTCAGTTCCAAATAGCTAAATTTGCTGGTTGGCTAGTGAATGAATGCCACTGTTAACATAAAAGATGCTCCCATCTTAAATAGTGAGGGAAACCAAGAGTCATAGTAACAATGGAAACATACACTCACTGTAAAAAAAAATACATCAAAAGCTGAAAAAGCTACAAATGGTAAATTCCTTAGACACATGTAACAAGATACAGACAAATTAAACAGGTCCACAACAAGTAAAGAAATAGAAGCAGTAATAATAAAAATCTTCCCCCAAAATAAAAGCCAGGACTGGATGGATTTACTGCCAAATTGTACCAAATCTTGTTCTATAAAATAGAGCAGGAAGACAATATAAAACTGATACTAAAATCAAATAAGGATACACACAGAAAAGAAGATTATAGAGCAACTGCCCTGATGAACACGCACACACACACACACACACACACACACACACTCACACACACACACACACACACACACCTCAATAAAATAATTGCAACCCTAATTCAAGAACATCTTAATATCATAGTTCACAACCAAGTTAGCTTTAAACAAAGAAGGAAAGTTGGTTTGATATTTGCAAACTCACAAATATAATAAAACATCTAAATAGACAAGGACAAAGATCACATGACCCTATCAATAAATGCAGAAAAGAGCTTTGATAAAGTTCCCCATCCTGCCATGATAAAAGTCACGAAGAGACTACAAATAGAAGTGCTATGCTTCCACATAATGAGTACCACATACGACAAACTCATAGCCAAGATTATAATAAATGAAGAAAACAGAGAATATCTTCACTAAAATCATGAGTGAACCCAACTAGCACCCTTGTGGCAAGACATTGAAGGAAGTGACACTCCTACCTCCAGCAACTGGTAACCGCTAACAGCTGCCAAGTCCTCAGGGAGGGGTCAGGGCACCTCCTTTATCCATGTGGAAACGCTGAAAGGCCTACTCTAATGCAGGGATCTGGAGCTGCTGCATATCATGGTCCTCTCAAGGCGCACCTGAGGCAGGATCCACTCACAGGCTTACTGAGATTTCGAGACTCAGTTGTTTGTGATGAAGGTTGCCCTCAGTCATTGCCATGTGGGCCTCCTCACATAGGCATCCTTCATGAAGGCAGCTAGTCTACTAACGAGAAGGGAGCCATGTTCTTTTCAGCTCACATGGAAAGGACAGCTCTTGTAGTTAAAAGCAAGCCACTGTCTCTGTCTCACATAAAACACAAAGGAATTTTACAGTAATAAATTCCAGAAAGGAGAGATCATTGTAGAAATCAAAAACCTTTCTATAGGTTAAAAGGTATTTAAATTGTATAACCTAGTCATAATTATATATTTTTGTCTTAGTCCAGACTATATACATATAAAGCCATTATACACATATTTATATAATTACATGAATTTATAATTCTATATAATTACATAATTATACAATTACATTATAAGGTTTTTTTTTTTACTTTCCATGAATGTAGCCCAAATCATAACCAAGGAGATAAAAATAAAAGGCTATTTGTTATTAAAATGTATGTAATAACATGTTTTTTTTAAAACTGGAAGCTATAATATATATGCCTTCTAAAGGGCTGCTTACAAAATAAATAAATACTAAAACAAGGAATGTCATTCAGTTTGTAAGGAGTAGGTAATTGTGAACTGATGGAAAGCAAAAACATAGCTTAACCCAAGGCTGACTGTAACAAGACAAATTTCCAAGCCTGAAAGTCCAAGAACAAATCACTGTAGGAAGCACCCCTCCCCCACCCCGGCATCCCCCAGGGTTTCTTCAGGGAGAGGAGATGGTCTTCCAGAGCAGAACCACTTCCTGAATGACTGGTGGAGGAAGGGCCCTTGAGTACTTCCTGGAGCCATGATTTATAAGGGTTTCACTGAATATTCAAAATGAGACATTCAAAAAAAAAAAAAAAAGACTCTAGGGGCAAAAATGTCCCTTTTAGAAATAGAAGGACCTTATGGGTTTGGTATCTTATGCTTTTAATCGGCCTGAGGTTTCATGCAGCTTTATTTGCCAACAAGGCCTATTTTACTTTAAAACATAACAAAACAATTGAATGTCAAATTAAAGGCGGAGAAAGCTGCCAGAACACCCACAGTGAGCTACAGACTTTTAGAGCCAGTTAAAGTAGGCTTTGCTAGTGATTCAGGTCACGGCATGGGGGGGGGGGGTAGGGGGGAGCATCATGGGGGGTCTCACCAGGAAGTCACCCTAAATGCATGTATTTTATTTTCCTCCCCTCTAATTTTGTAGACAGAATAAAGCAGCTAGGAGGACAATGCTGGGGAAAAGGAACGCAGAGGTAGAAAACAGAACTAGACAAAACGGAAGCAGAGACAAACATGGAGAGACCTCGTGATTCCCCTCACCTCTCTCTCAAAGAACCACCAAACTGCTGGGCACAGGACCATAATTCAGGACATCTGGGGACTTACATTTTCCTAAAAATACCAAGGGTTGTTTACCAGGATTTCATCATGAACATTAGTTACCGTGTGGGGCTGTATGTGTGTGGACTTGGGTATAGGAGATCGAGAGACCGGTCTCGCAATCAATCCTACAGGCTCGAAGCAAAGGAGCGGCCAGCGTAGAAGCACTATATGTAGAAACGTTTCCATATCATCATGTTTTCATCGAAATGACATGAGAGTTTTTAATCTTCCACTTGTACAGCCTATTCCTAAAACTATAACCAGCCACAATGCATTAAGTAAGAAATGTCTATGGCTTGGCATGACTTAAGCATCTCAGCTTGGAACAAGAAAAGAGTAAGTGGACATGGCATGCGCACCTGTGTATATAGGGAGGCAAATGGCCATAAAAACCAGCACCCCAGCTGCGGATGTGATAGGAGTAATTTCTACACACCACATGGCCCAAAGCCACACATTTTCAGATAGAATATCATAGTTTTGGTCTGGGCTACTTTTTTTTAAAAAAATTATTTTATGTATATGAGTGTTTTTGCTGCATACATGTACATCCTTTGGATGAGTGCTGCCTGTGATGGTCAGAGAAGGCATTGGGCTCCCTTGAACTGGGTTAGAGACGGTTAATGGCAACCCTGTGGGTGGGTGCAGCAAAGTGAACCCTGATCCTCTCTAAAATCAACAAGTGCTCTTTTCCGGTGAGCCATCTTTCAGGTCTCTTGGTTACTTCTTTTTCTAAACTATGTATTTCATTTTATGAGTTTAAAGTTTGAGCTGTGAAATGACTACCATTTGTGTCCCTGAGCCAATCCAAGCTATGCTTTTGGAGACTCGTGAAGGGCACGTTGTAGGGACAATGCATAGAACAAGACAGTGATGATGTTCCTAAATCCATTTCCCAACCTAACTTGTTCTCCAAAGCCAACATCGTTTCCATCTTTATAGTGTATCCTTATATGGTCCGGATCAATCTGCACGTCATTCGGGTCACAAAGGGCAATGCCATCCAAGGCCTTAGTTCACTGCTACAGAAGAGAACACAACTGAGCCCAGGCTATTGTGCTCTTCCTGCCTTCCAAATGGAATAGCCGCATATTAATCAGACATAGTTAACTATCTGGTGGAAAGAAGACAGAAATAAGATTATTAATAGTGAATATAAGATTTAGTTGGAAGCTACTTATCTAGACAAAGGGAGTATGCAAAATAATATGAGCCTTTTGGCTTCTCCAGGCAAACAAAAATACTTTCTTTCAGATATATGCTGCTTTGACACTGCTCACTCATATAAGACACTGTACTAGTATAAGAAAGAACATAAAATGTTTTTTTTAATAACCTGGAATTTAATTCCCAGACTATTGTTGAATTATTGCAACCTCATTCTTCCCAACCCTGTGTGGAAAGGAAAGGCCAGCATGAGATTTCCAGTGGCCTGGAAAAGGGACAGTGACGGATATCAGCAGGATATAGAATGGCAAGTCGTGTGGAGGAGCATATGAAAAGCAACAGTACTTTTTTTTTTTCAGAGTGTTAACATGATATATTCAATACAGTCATATTTACATTTTTAAGGTTCCTACTAGACAATGGAACAACAATGACTTTTAATAATGACAGGTTGTTCATACTTACATAAACAAATTCATCAAAGCTTATCTTGCCATCTTTATTTCTTTTCTCTTTTTTAAAAATATTTTTATAACTTTTTAAAAATTTTTTATTAATTTATTCTTGTTACATCTCAATGGTTATCCCATCCCTTGTATCCTCCCATTCTTCCCTCCCTCCCATTTTCCCCTTATTCCCCTCCCCTATGACTGTTCCTGAGGGGGATTTCCTCCCCCTGTATATGCTCATAGGGTATCAAGTCTCTTCTTGGTAACCTGCTGTCCTTCCTCTGAGTGCCACCAGGTCTCCCCCTCCAGGGGACATGGTCAAATATGAGGCACCAGAGTTTGTGTGAAAGTCATACCCGACTTTCCACTCAACTGTGGAGAATGTTCTGTCCATTGGCTAGATCTGGGTAGGAGTTTGAAGTTTACAGCCTGTATTTTCCTTGGCTGGTGCCTTAGTTTGAATAGGACCCCTGGGCCCAAATCTGCCTATCATAATGTTCTACTTAACAGTACTTAATCTGTTAGGTGGAGGAGAAATTCCCCAAAGATGGTGAAGATAAAAGATTGTGAGTTTCAGGTGGCAGATGCCTGTGCATGTCCTTCTTGTTCTGTTGTGTTTGTTTGTTTTGGGGGGAGGTTTTTTGTTTTGTTTTGTTTTTTGTTTTTCAAGACAGGGTCTCTCTGTGTAGCTTTGGCTGTCCTCGATTTGCTTTGTAGACCAGGCTGGCCTTGAACTCACAGTGATCCGCCTGCCTCTGCCTCCCAAATGCTGGGATTAAAGGCGTGCTCCGCCACCGCCCGGCTGCACTTCCTTCTTGATAACTATGTTAGTCATAATATCCCCATGTGGTCTGTTTATGGGGAATAGCTCAGTACAAAATTATGTATTAAACTCCCTGGCCTCTACATTCCCTGGAAAGATGATTGAACAGTGAACACTGGGACATACAATAGTGTCAGACTTTAACTTGCAGGGAGTCTAGCAAGAACAAACTTGTGTGCCTTACTTCTAACTACATAAAAACAGATGGGAAGGCACTGGGCAACTTAAGACACCTCAAAAGAATTAGCTGTCTTGGAAAATGAGCATTTTCTTCCTGACTCCTATGGACAAAGATGGAAATATTTCCCTGAATGCCCTCAGTTATCTAAAGACTCCAAGCATTTGGATAACCTGGAAGGACCAGGAGGTTGGTATCTTCAACAGTCATAGGATATTGATATTTTATTTTGCTAAAGTTAAGTTTTGCTTCCTTAGTGGAAAGAGGCTGTGGAATAAATCAATTTTTACTTATTGGAATAAAAGAATGCCACTCTGTAGTTAGCGGCAGGACTTTGTGGCCACTTCTTTGTGCTAGGAGGCTAATCCCCATAGGAGCTCCTCCTGAGACTGGCTTGAATTTGTGTAGGATGCTGTGATGTCACAGTCTCGGAAGGAGGTCCTACGGGGATCAGCCTCCTTGTGTCTGGAAGAGGCTGTTTCCTTGGAGCTGTCAATCATCTCTGGCTCTTAAAATCTTTCTGCTTCCTCTTCTGCATGGGCCTCTGAGGCTTTAGAGGATCAGTCAGTCTTCTGAAGACATCCCATTTAGATCTGAGCGTTCCAAGGTGTCTCAATCTCTATGATTGCTCTGTCCTGGGCATCTGCGTTAATTTCCCACCTTTGACATGGAGAAGATTCTCTTCTGAGGGCTGGGCAATGCACTGACCTGCGGGTACAGCAATATCTTTAGAAGCTATTTGTAATTGAAAACTTCTAGGAGACAATCAATTTTTCCATCAGAGCGACACTAAATATAATAATCAGAACCCTGGGCAGGCGGCATGCTCAGCAATAGTTGGCCAATACAAAACAAACTCTGTGGAGTTTTCCTTTGTTTTGGTTTAGTGTTTTTGGGTTTTGTTGGCATTTGTTTGGTTCTGAGAAGGACAGAGGATGTTGAGTGGATAGGGAAGTAGGAAGGATCTTGGAGAAATTGAGCGAAGCGGAAATACTATCAAAATCTATTGTATAATTTTTTCAAATTTTATTATAATTTATTCACATTGCATCCTGATTGTAATCCCTTCGCTCTTATCTTCCTATTCCCACCCTCCCTCCCTCTTCTGCCCTATTCCCCTCCCTTAGCCCTCTGACAGGTGGGGCCCTCCTCCCCTACTGTATGACCACAGCCTATCATGTCTCATCTGGACAGCCTGCATCCTCTTCTTCTGTGTTCCCACAAGGCCTTTCCACCAAAGGGTAGTGATCAAACTGAGGGCACCAGAGTTCTTGTCAGAGGCAGTCCCTAACTTCCCCCCGCCCCCACATGAAGAATGAGATGTCTATAGGCTATATCTGAATGGGGATCTAGTTTCTCTGCTTGCGATGTCCTTGGTTGGTGCATCAGTTTGTGCAGGACCATCTGCATCCAGATCCTTGTGGAACTCCTGATACCCTGGCCCCCTTGTCCTTCCATCCCCCAACTCTTCCATACAACTTACAGCACTTTACCTAGAGTCCAACTGCAAGTCCCAGCGTCTCTCCCCACTCCCCTGCTTGGTATAGTTTCTGTGATGATATCTATATTGGGCTAATATCCAACTTATAAGTGAGTATATACCATGTGTGTCTTTCTGGATCTGGGTTACCTCACTCAGGATGATTGTTTCTAGTTCTATCCATTTGCCTGCAAAAAAGATGCAGAAGGACACTTCATACTCATCAAAGGAAAAATACACCAAGATGATGTCTCAGTTCTGAACATCTATGCCCAAAATGCAGGAGTACCCACATTCATAAAAGAAACATTACTAAAGCTTAAGTCACACCTTGAACCCCACACATCAATAGTGGGAGACTTCAACAACCCTACTCTCCCCAATAGACAGATTATCAAGACTGGGGCCAACACAAAAAACTCACTCTGACTGAAGTTTCGGGGCTATGCACCTGTCTAGGTACCATACCCCCCAGTCACCAGCACCTCTCCAACCACACTCGTGCTGTAGCTACTACCAGTAACAACCATTTTCTTATTCCTCCCCCTAACTTATGGTGGGCCTGCAACACCGGACTTACCCCTTATATATCCACTGCTGTTTTCTCAGCTTCTGATTACTGTGTTTTAGTCCAATTAATCCCCAAAATTTATTACCAATCCTCCCCAACATTTAAAATCAGTTATAAAAACACTCGGTACCGCAGAGAACCCATCTCCCTGACTCTTGCAGTCTTATTAGGATTGGGGGTTACTGGAGCAGGAACCAGGACTACAGCTCTTATATACGGGACCCAACAGTTTAGACAACTAAAAGATGCCATAGATGATAACCTCCGGGCCATAAAACAATCCATCTCTCGGCTAAAAAAAATCTCTTACTTCATTATCGGAAATAGTGCTCCAAAATAGACGAGGACTTAACTTACTATTTCTGAAAGAGGGGGGGGGGGGGCTATGTGCTGCTCTTAAAACACAATGTTGCTTTTATGTTGATCACTCGAGAGTCATCAAAGATTCAATGACAAAACTCAGAAAACGCTTAGACAAGAGACAAAGGGACCGAGAGGCCCAACAGAGATGGTTCGAGAGATGGTTTAATACCTCCCCCTGGTTGACCACCCTCATATCCACCCTCCTTGGCCCCCTCCTGATCCTTCTCTTACTTCTAACTTTTGGGCCCTGTATCTTTAACCGGCTTCTTGCCTTTATTCAAGATCGTCTCAATATAACTCAGGCCCTGGTCTTAACTCAACAGTACCAAGCCCTCAGAAGGGTGGACATGCCTTAAGACTGAGGCCAGTTAGAAAACCTCAAGGGGGGATTGTAAGGCCCTCTCTCTCATCCAGCCTGGGAACGTGACCCAGGCAAGCTTGGGAAAATGACCCAAAAAGAATTGAAGGCCAGCTCAGCTTCAGTTTCTAAGATCAAGGTGGCCAACCGAGATAAACAATTTCAACTAAGGTAAACAATTACCATCTGGAAATTCTCTGGAAACTCCCCAACACCCCTCCCTGCAATAGCCAGTAACATTTAGACAAGCACCCTTAGCGACCACCAGAGCCAATCCTAACATAGGGCAAGTAGCCCCTCCTAACCTTTGCGGTTTTAGCCTTTAAAAAGTCCCTAACAGTGATTCGGGGTGTGCCTCCTCACTCCTGAGTGAGTGAGTGAAGCCCCCTGATGTGCGTCAGCAATAAACCTTGTGCCTTTGCATCAGCACTGTGGCTCTCGAGTGGCCTCTCTCGATGACCCCCACACCCGAGTGGAGTCTAGGGTCCAACAAAACTAATAGACGTCATGAATCAAATGGACCTAACTGATATCTACAGAACAGTTCACCCAAACACAGAAGAATAACACCTTCTTCTCAGGACCTCACAGAACCTTCTCCAAAACTGACCATATACTTTGGCTTCTAGAGAGAAAATGGAAGAAAAATAATCATTCCTCAGTGCTATAATTTGGGTCTTTAATATCCTTCAAATACCCCTGTGTTGAAGCCTTGGAAGATGGTTGAAATGTTGAGCAATTTGCCATTGGAGGTATGCCTTGAAGAAAGTTGGATCATTAAGGATGTTTTCTTGAAGACGACAGGGACACCAGGCTCACTCTGTCCATCTGTCTGTCTTTCTGTCTGTCTGCCCACCCCCTCTAATTCTTGGTTAGCATGAAATGAGAAGCTACTCCACTACCCTCTCCTGTTGTGATGTACGACACACTCAAGAGGCCATGGACAAGCCTTCATTGTATGTGTCAATTATCTCAGGCATTTTTCACAGCAGGGGAAAGGCAGATAGTCCCATATTGCATAAGAAATTGTTAATATGATGTGCATTTTTAGAGACTGGATTGAAGAAACTGACATTTAAACAGCTAGTTGCTTACCCAGTAATTAGGTCAGAAAAGGTAGAACCAGAGCCCAGCTCTTGAATTCTGGGTAGTATGTTTCACACTCTGTAAAAAATTTTGTTCTGAGTTTTCTTATGAAACTTTCAAGTCATATTTAATAAATGAACATCTAAGTAATTTTATATTGAAGCTCAGCGTAAGCTTACCAATGTAGCCACGCAGTGGGGGCACATTTCTGTAATCCCAGCACTAGGGAGGCAGAGGCAGGCGGATCTCTGTGCGTTAGAAGCCAGCCTGGTCTACAGAGTGAATTCCAAGACAGCCAAGGCTACACAGAGAAACCTTGTCTCAAAAAACAAAATAAACAAACACCTTACATGAGGAAAAATAATCCAGTATTTATTGGATTCAATGTATACTTGATATAAAATTATGTAAAAAAGACAATATTCACAGAAATAAAGTAGATATTAATTTCTAATAAGGACATAGAGAACCTATTAGTCATACATCTATAAAACTTACTTATGAGGCTAAAATCCTAAGTTAAACTGAATGTATCACAAGATAAAATTCCATGTACAGTTGATCCTTAGACAGCACAGGTATGAACTATGTGGGCCCACTTACACAGGAGTTTGGCTTTTGAAGCATTGTGCAGATTTGGAAAAATTTACAAATGAATTTTAAAGTCCAGAAATAGTTCAACAAATAAATAAAACAATATTTCTTGACTGTATATAGTATGTGCAGAAATAGTCTATTTATCACATATTAATATAAAATATAAGCCTATCTGCTATAAAAAGTTAAAATGTATACAACTATAGACAATACATGGCACCACCTATGGTGGAGAGAAACGAACACAGACATAAGCATTGATTATAACATCAAATTAACTATTAAATTAACTGCAGCACACACTGCTGGTGTGATAATTTTGTGGACACCAAGTGTTGCTGATGTTGTGATTTCAGGGTCATATTCTCTAAAAACACTCTGTAATGCTAACATGTCTCAAGCAATTACTCTCTCAAGAAAATTTATCACAGTAAAAAAAAATCATATATCCAGAGCTATGGAGATAGCTTAGTTGGTAGAAGGCTTGTTTGCATGCTCTACTGATCCCCCAAACCTGCATGTGTCAGATGTACAGACAGTAATTCTAATAGTGGTAAAGGCAGGCAGATCAGAAGTTCAAGGCCATCCTTGTCTGTATAATGCATTTGAGGGTAGCCTGGGCTGTATGAGATCCTTTCTCAACCTTAAAAAATGGATTCTTGAAATTCTTTCATTTTTTTCCTCAGTGTATATAATACATGTACTGAACAGAATATGTGTTTACCAGTAAGGCTTTTGGTCCCCAACAGGTTACTAGTAGCTAAGTTTGGGAACAACAAAAGATGTACATTCACTTTTTACCACCTGGGTGTCAGCACCTCTTGCCCCATATTGCTTAACAGGCAACTATTATTCAAATATTTGTTTTTGCTTTTAGTGTGTGTGTGTGTGTGTGTGTGTGTGTGTGTGTGTGTGCATGTGAATACATGTACACAGTAGAGAAGAGGGTGTTAGATCCCCTGGAGCTGGAACTACAGGTGGTTGTAAGCAGCTCAGAATAGACATTAGAAATCAACTGAGGTCCTCTGCAAGAGCAGAATGCTTTCTTAACTGCTCAGTCACCTCTCCATCCCAGGGAAGCTATATTTCTAAATATAATCACATGACCTTCTGAAAAAAAAACCCATCAAATAGCATTAGTTTAGATGTGTGACTCATTGCCACAATTCTCTCATACCAAAACTAAGCGAATACTTCTCCAAAACAAGTATCAAGAAAGTACAGCAAAAGTAACATTTGTTTTTTTTTTTTTTTGAGCTTTGAGACAACTCAATGACAATTTGACATGGCAAATTTAAATATGTTGTCTCTTTAATAATAATATTCACATAAATATAAATAAAAGCAATAAAAGTAATGAGGAACATAATTAAAATCCTATTGCTGTATATTTAAAATCCTATTATTGATTTTTAATTATAATTACTAATTGGATAGCCTGCCCCCTTTTATTAATGATCAGTGCATGTTGGTGGTGATCAGTGTATGGTGTTGTTACATTTGAGTTCCCCCAAATGTGTTTGAATTTGGTACACTTTTCTTTTGTAACATAATCAAGATCTTTCAACAATACTACATGCCCAGGAATTATTCAAACAAACAATCAATTCATCCCTCACTGGATGCAAAGTAGTTCTGTAACGTGAACAGGTTTTTAGAGAACTCTTTCCCGGATAAGCTTTGAAATCATTTGATGACAAAGTAGTAAGGCACAAGGCTGTCTTCTTTTATTTTTTTTTCTTAAAACTCTGCATAGAATGTTAAGAATACTTCATCTCAATTATCTGAGCCCAGAATTAAGTTCCCTTCATGCTGAGCTCACATTTGAAAGGCAATGAGGCTTGTGAAGAACAGTGTGGACAGCCCTTGCCACAGGAGCTAGAGGTTTGGAAAGATGGGTGGTTTTCTTTCATTCTAGTGGCTGCTCTGAGGAGCTGGAAGTTTGGTGGCAATTGGTGTCATTTGCTGGCAGTTGCCAACCAACTGTGCATTGTCTTGTGGAGAGCAGCAGCTGAGGGCAGTGGGAGGTGCGGTGCATCCGTAAAGCAAAGTCTTACAGTCCTTGATGATCAAAGCCTCGGGCGCACAGGTGAGAACGGTTCACTTAGAGGGTCATCTATGGAGGGTCATCAAGGGGAATTCCAAAGCTTGCTAATTCTATTTGAGATTCAACACTAACCCAGAACAAAATATAGAAACCAAGAAGGGGGGGGCGTCTGTTAAGAGAATGTGTCACATTTGGCTTCTTTCTGAAGCCGTTTTCAGCTCTGTGGCCATATTGCCTGTTGAGCACTCTGGTCTCCAAGAGAGAATAAATTCCTAAGCTGAATGGAGATGACAATTGCTAAAGGAAATCTGGAAATCATGTGTCTGATTACTTAGACGCGATTCCGGACTATGGCAGGAGGACTTTCCATAAAGAATGTGGCGTAGAGTAAGATGAGAGAGAAAGGAATCACAGTCTGTAGCAATTCTGTACACAGTACAGGCAGAGAAGAAAGCAGTTACCAAAACAACAAAAGAATATCTACAAGGAAGAAATCTGATATCACTCGTATAGAAACTACAAAAAGAGAGACTCTTACGGAGCATTTGTTGAATGAACGAATAAGTGAATGAAGGAATGAATGATTAAGAAACACAGTCTCAAGTTCTAAGAAGGCTGGTATTCATCTTGCGAGACCAACATGCTGGAGGTGATTGTCACTGACAAAGAATGGATGCTGACAATGCTGTGTTTCTAAGGCACATGTCCAAGATACAGTAACTTATTGCCACTGTCCACTCTTGATTCATCTGGACAGCAGTACCTCCAGTAGAAGCCAGGAAGAAAAATCAAAGGAATGGTTAAAAGTTTCTAGTAATGCATAGAACAAATACCAAAATAAAAAAAGATTATAAAAATATGCAGATGTGTATATTCATCCACTCACATGTGGGTGGGCAGTTCATAGAAAACTAAAATGAATTTATTATTCATAACAAAGGGTAAAAAGTATTGATTAATGACTCTTTAGGATAAAATATTAAAATTTACATAAGACGTAGGTATTATTGAATAGGAACAGAAATTTTGAGGGGGAGTAATTAGATTATCTCTAAGGCTTAACTTTATCTGTCTGTCTATCTATCTATCTATCTATCTATCTATCTATCTATCTAATGTTTATTAACACATAGTAGGAAATTAATAGTATCTGCTAAATAAGCAAATGAAGAAGAAATAAAATGATTGAGATTTCAAATGTAGAAAACACTGCTGGAAAAAAGTAGAGTTAAGCGAATAAAACTTCAAAATATTATGAAAAAGGTTTTAAGTTAAAAAAAATTTGACAAGAGTGAAATGAAACTAAATATGAAAGAGATGCATTTTAAAGTGTAGGATAATTGTAAATTAAGAATTAAACAAAGGACAGAAAAAAACAAGCTAGTCACAGACAAGTCATGCGGGTCCACAGGGAATTTCTAGGGACAGTCGAACTTCCTGGACTAACAGTTTCCAGCTGAGGCAGCTGGCATTCATTCTTCCATGGCAAGGAACAAAGAAGGAGAGACCCATGTGCCGTCCTTATGTGTGTCACCTTATGCTGGAACATGAAACCTCATATCTCACCCACCACACTCCCTTGCTTTCCCCACTCTTAGGAAGCATTGTAGAAAGCTGGGGAGTATCCTGGATTTCTACCTGTGCACTGCAAAACAGGTTGAGCTGTTACCTCCGTCTTATCTTATCACCCGCTACAGCTAGACCAGCATGTTGCCCTCAGAAAACTTCTCTGCTCTCTCAGATCCTTAAAAGCTCATGACCAGGAAGAAAATCACTGATGAAAAGAAACACTACACATGATATGTACTAAGTGTGCACAGGAAGAACATGGGCACTACATCTGCATAACGAACGGTGAGTACAACCTAAACGTATGAAACGAACATCCCACAGTAATCAGAGATTCCAACTGCAGATAGTAAACTAAAGCCAGTATGCCCCTCGGGTTTTCCTGTTTTCATGTCCTTCAGAACCCTAGCCATCGGCCACCTAGATCACTTGTCATCTAAGCCTTTGTTGTTATAGTCTAGATGATAAAATAAGAGAAGAGGAAGAAAGAGGAGGAGGAGGAGGAGGAGAAGGAGGAGAAGGAGTAGAAGAAAGAGGATGAGGAGGAACCACCACCACCATTACCACCATTGCTGCCACTGCCACCGCCGCCGCCACCACCACTCCAACTTAAATAAGTGGAAGAGTCAGGACTAGAGAGATAGTTAAGTGGTTAAGAGCGCTTGCCACTCTTGCAGAGGACTTGTATTTGGTTCCGAGCACCCAAGTGGCTAATCACCACTGCCCATTACTCCAGTTCCACGGGATCTTATATTCTCTCTGGTGTACCACACGCACATGTGGTACACATACACACAAGCAGGCAAACACTTATATATAGAATCTTCTGGAAAGAAAGAAATGGGAGGATGCATGGTCTACATGCAGTGATGGGCCCCACAGTTGCCACCCTGGAAGACAGACGTTCATCTTTCTAGCTCTTATCAGTTTGAGACTGAGAGAAGTCTTCAGTGTGTGCTTACTCAGCGGGACAGTTTGCCAGTCATTTGGAGAATCTATCCTAGGGCCTCAGCCATACCAAGAGCCTAACCAGGACATTGGTGGCTCTGATTTTACATAGGAGTCTAACAGCCTTTCTTGTCCCAGTCTACAGACTTGGCATCTGAAGGCAGAAGCAAATGAAACACTGTTCACTTCCTGTGTTTCTAGTGTTGGAAGCCATCCACCAGCTGCCTGAACTCTTCCTTGGTCTCCAAGAGGTTAACTACTGCTGGAAAGCTGTGCTTATCCTGATTGTATAGCCCACTGGGCCATTTAGTAACTCTTTAGTCTTTCAAACTGGTCTCCTTCATCTTTTCTCATGTATGTCATGTGGCCCCCTGGGTTTTCACTTCCACTGCTACCACTGTGGTTCAGATTTTTAAACTTAATTTTTGGAATATTTAAGGCTATTTCGAAGGCAACAGCAGCCAGGGAGAGTAAAAGACTGATGGATAAAAACCCTGGGAAGAAAAGCAAAACAAAACAAAACCAAAACAACAACAACAACAAAAACCCTGGGGAAACCACATACCAAAAACTCAGCTCCCAAGAGGTCAATAATGCCTAAGAAGTCTTCTTTTAATTTTTTTTTTGTGTTTGTGTGTGTGCATGTCTGTCTGTTTTCATGTATGCTTGTGTACCACATGCAAATGTGATGCCTTCTGAGACTAGAAGAGGGCATCTGATTCCTTGAAACCAAAGTTGTGGATAGTTGTGTGCCATCATGTGGGTGCTGGAAAACGAATGCATCACAAGTGTTCTTAACCACTGAGCCATCTCTCCAGCCCCAGCTTTGAGCAAGTTTGTTTTAAAACTAGGTGAGAAAGGTTGATCATGGTTACACAGGAGAATGGAAGAGCAAGGAAAAAGGAATATAGATAGCTGATTGTAAAAACTTAAAAAAAAAAAGCAAAATTTAATACTGTGAGATTCTAAAACAAAGGTATATTAGGGTTCTCTAGAGTCACAAAACTTATGAAATGAATCTCTCTTTTCTCCCCACATATCTCTATCTATCTATCTATCTATCTATCTATCTATCTATCTATCTGGAATTTATTGTAATGACTTACAGGCTACAGCCCAACCAATCCAGCAATGGCTAGCTGTGAATGGAAAGTTCAAGAATCTAGTTGGTTCTCAGTTCCACGAGGCTGGGTGTCTCAGCTGGTCTTCTGTAATGCTGGAATTCTGAGGTGGTAGGCTCCAATGCCAGCGAAGGAATGGATGTGCTGGCAAAGTGAGGACAAACAGGCTGGTAACGAATAAACCCTTTGCTCCTTTGTCCTTATATAGGCTTCCAGCAGAAGGTATGGCCCAGATTAAAGGTGTGCCTCAAGATCGGGATGAAAAGCATTGTCATCCCACTTCAAGATCTGGAGCAAGTGTGTGTCTTTCAGCCTCAAGATCTGGATCAAAAACATGTTGTCTTACTGCCCTAAGATCCAGATCACAAATGTGCCCTCTATTTTTGGATTCTAGTCTATTCTAGTTTATTCTAGTTTATTGACAACCAAGAAGAGCCACCACAGAAGGAGGATTCAAGTTGAGAATCTTTACAATGCAAACTTGTCTTCAAATTAAGAAATCAGGTATCACCTAAGGAGATTAGAATCTTAAAGTAAGTTCGTAAAGAAAAAGGAAGAACGAGACAAAGTTTAAAAAATAGAATACTCAAGTCATAGACACAGGTGGGTGATGGCTAGAATCATACAATAAAATTAAATTACGGGAAAGAATAAGAATATCCTTTGTAGGAAGGAACCATGCTAACTGATAGTCTGTAGAGGGAATTGTTGACATGAGTTCCTTTCAGGAAATCACATCTGGAATGAGATTATGAATAACAATAATAAACTGGTAAACTAGTCACACTCACGAGAAAAGAATGTGTTAACAAAAGATGATGATTGGTAAACACAGGGCCTAAAACTTAAAGATGTGCACACACATGATGCTCAATGCATCCCTACCATGGCCTTATGGGATTTTCCTGCTCAGATCCAAGCAGTCCACTTCTTTGATGGAGATGTGGTTCCTGCTTATGTTCCTTAATGTTTGTGTTCAATGATATCACCAAACTTAATTTTTTTCCCTAAAGTTTCAAGTTTTATGATTTACTCTGTGTAGAAATTTTTATCACATAGAACTGGAGAGTTGGCTAAGTCATTAGGAGAAACGGCCCCTCTTGTAAAGGACTAGAGGATGATACGTGATTCCATCTTTAGGGGACCTGGCATTCTCCTCTCTCCTCTGTGGCACTTGTTCATACTTGTGTACACACACACACACACACACACACACACACACACACACACACACACGGAGGGAGGGAGGGAGGGAGGGAGGGAGGGAGGGAGAGAGAGAGAGAGAGAGAGAGAGAGAGAGAGAGAGAGAGAGAGAGAGAGAGAGAGAGAATAAAATAAAAAAAGGAGAAAAGAGGTTTCATTACACTAACTGACCAGGCTCCCAGTTCTTATTCTATTACCAACTCCGCGTATCTTGATGGAAACATCCTCACTGAAGGTAAACAGAGTTCTGATGAGCAAATGAATGTGTGAAAACCTGGGAAAACCCGCAATGCCTCACCCAGCCATCAAGGCGTCCACTTCAATGTCTGTGACTCTCCGAGTTTGGTAATAACTGCCTTAAATTTTTTTTTTCTAAATTCCTAGTGCCTGATGAAGTAGCAGAGAATTTATTTCTCTTGGAGCGAGCAATCCCTACAACTCAAAAGGAGTTTTGCAAACCCAAGTTAACAGAAGGGTGGTGTACAGATGTTATGACAGAGTACTTTTGTGACCATTACTCAAGGGACATACCTGCAGCAAAGATTGGTTCTTTCCAAGACTCCATCTTCCAGGAAAGCTGGTGAAGGTGCTGAAATAAATGACTATGCTGGATGGATGAACACAGGTTCTCAATTCACTGTTTCATTGATTCCACCCACCCCCCTACCCCCGCCTTTTGCAACTGCTGAACAGCATGTTCCTGATGAATCCACTCCACATCGTGAGAAACTTCACGTTGCAAGAGTGTGACATTCTGACCCCCACACACACTTTGATCCTTGTTCATTGGCCCCTTTGATCTCTGAACAGTATATACAAGGTTGACTACTTGGTACTACTTGGCTTCCTCTTTGGTTCTTGGTCTGGTAAATACTTACATTTAAAATCATTGACTGGAGTAGGTGTTTATGTGCAGTGTGGTTCCTTCCCCAAAGGTGCTTGTGGTTTTTTTTAAGACAAAAAGTATAAAAAGGTATTCTAATTTTCAACTATATTTTTTATTAAGAGCAGAGTTAAGCAGCAAAGTATGTTTTATTATTGTGGATATGATGATATGTTTTTTTTCTCTTCAAAACATTTCTAGGGAGAATAGTATGATAGAACGGGAATATTGTGTTTGCTTTCACTTTCTGAAACCACACAAAGTGGGTACAAAACCTCTTCATCTCATATGGCAAGACAGAAATGTTCCTGAAGTACCTTATTGCTGCTTCATCTAAGTACTAAGGGTGCCCTGCTTCAAAGACTTTAGGTATCATTGGCAGAAGATCCAGGTAGACAAAAATAAAAAATAGATAACATATGATATATGAAGAATACCAGTTATAAACAATGATACCCATCTATGAACCAGTAACATGTCACCTGGTAATGCAGATCTACTGGGGACACAATGACACAAATGGTGTGGGAGTAACCAACCATTTTTTTGACTGGACTTAGGGTTCATTCCACAAGACTAAACACTGCCTAGCACTGTTAACTAGGACAAACTCTTGGATTCTTAGTCATGGGTTCTAGGGGAAACCTAGCACTACTATTCTGCTAAATGGACACAATAATGAATCTGCCATAAGTTCTCATCTTTATAACAATAGATTAGTGCTTATTGAAACATTATTGGAGAAAGTTCTCTTTGCAGTAGATGGTGATAAATACAGAGACCCACAACCAGTCAACACAGGGAGAGTAAGTGACTAGCTTGCTCAGCTCTAAATGGGATGCCTATGTCACACACCTCTTCCACAAGGCTTGGGTAGCCACGGAAGATGACGTGGAAAGATTCTAATGGTCATTTGCAGGTATAATAGCACAGTTGTACACACGAACTCCACAGTGTTCAGATTTGTATGCACAAGACTTGCAAAAAAAAAAAAAATCAAGCTAGCCAAAATCCCAGTGGATGCGGAAGTGGCTCATGAAGTCTCATTCCTAGCAAAGAAGCTACTGGCAAGTGATGGTGGCTGGGGGAGACAGAGTCAGTGTTCTTCAGGAATGTGGGCCCTGGCAAGCTACTCCTGCTTGAGTAGATGGTCCCATAGCCATTCACACACAGGCAGCGCTAAACGGACTCAGTGAGGGTTTTGTTTGTTTGTTTGTTTTGAAGACAGAAGACATGAATTTGGCAGGGGAAAGTGATGGTGGGAACAGGGAGGAAGAGAAGGAGGGAATGAGAGGTGGACCCGATCAAAGCACACTAAACTTAACATTGATGAAAGGATGCCAGAAGTATGCAGAGAAGAGTTCCAGAGAGGGAGAGAATCAGTGCGAACTGCATAATTAGGAAGGGTTTTTATTATTTTTTATTATTTTTTGTTTTATTTTTTTCTCCTTTATTAATTTATTCTTGTTACATCTCAATGGTTATCCCATCCCTTGTATCCTCCCATTCTTCCCTCCCTCCCATTTTCCCCTTATTCCTCTCCCCTATGACTGTTCCTGAGGGGGATTACCTCCCCCTGTATATGTTCATAGGGTATCAAGTCTCTTCTTGGTAACCTGCTGTCCTTCCTCTGAGTGCCACCAGGTCTCCCCCTCCAGGGGACATGGTCAAAGGTGAGGCACCAGAGTATGTGAGAAAGTAATATAGGAAGGGTTTTTAAAAGAGGCTTTGTTTGGTCAAAAGTATTTCAGAAAGTGTGAGCTGTATGCCAAGTGCTAGAGATGGAAATATGGGAACAGCAAGTCCTGGTTTAGTTATCCAAAGTAACTAAGGAGTTAGGAAAAATTGGTATACTCCTTAAAAGTAAATAACCAACATAATTTGGCATGATTAGTTTGGGTTCTGAATTTTATTTTATTTTATGATGAGCTACTTTTATTAAAATAAACAGTTTATTTCAAGCGTTGGTAGTGGCAATATTATTATTATCTGATAATGGACCTATTATTATTTGACTGTCAAATGTATTTAATAAAACAACTTGTGCCCTTTTCTCCTTCTGCTCTTACTTCCTTTTCTGTTTTTGAAATTTGAAATTTCAATAAGAGTCACTCAGGCAAATATCAGAGGAGGGCCGTCAATATGTGTCAGTATTCCTTGTCATATGCCTACTAGCTATGAGCATGTAAAGGACCAACTTAGAGCAGAGAATGGTGGCTCATACTCATGATTCCTGCACACAGGAAAGTAAAACAGAAGACTTGAGCATTTGAGGCCAGCTGAAGGTACATTAGAAAGACATAAGAAAAAAAAAACTAAAACAAAATACAAAACTACCACCACCATCAACAACAACAAAAACCAAGACAATCCCTCATCCATTAATAAAATGTAGATCTATTTATTCTTATTTTATGTGTATGTGCAAGTACCTGCAGTATGAATGTGTACTTATGCTGCCCACAGAGACCAGAAGAGGGTGTTAGATCCTCTCAAACTGGAGTTAGAGATCTTTGTGAGCCATCATGCAGGTCACCTGGGTCCTCTGCAAAAAGCAGCACATACTTGGGATCAATGAGCCATATCTCCGTCCCTTTGTCCTCCATTTTTTAGACTAAGGTGGGAATAAGAGCAGATTTCAGCAGTACTGAATTTCTCTGTGGGATATACTGTCTTCTATGCAACCTCATATCTTCTGTTCATCAGATGAGATTGGCAGGTGACTGACAGTGGAGTCCTTGGTACCGTCCCACCCATTTCTAAAGTGGCCTGAGTATTTATGCCTTTACTAAAGGAAAAAGAAATCCCTTATTTTCATGTGAAGACTTGAAACAAAATCACCTCTTGTGCTTTGATTGAAACATTGAATCACACAGCTAGACCTCAGGGTGTGAGGTGAAAACAACACCATGAAGGTCTCTTGCCAGTTGCATCAACATTCGGATGAGCAGACCAAGATCAGCATGATTCTCTGGTTTCCGGCAACTGCCTGACTAATGGAATCAGGTTTTCCCACCCCATTCTTCCCAGGGGACTAAGTTTTCCTCTTTCATTAAACAAGACTTGTAGCTCGCAGGCTCTATTCTGCTTTGGAAATCATGATGTCCTCCTGTATGAATCTTAGGGAGAAGAAATCCAAGCTAAAAGGCAATGCCTGCGTTCTAATTTCAGTTTGTGAAGGACCACACTAAGCGGGCTGCTGTGGTTCCAATGGTAAGTGCTAAATGGCAGAGCACGCTAAAGCCCTGGTTGTTTGCTGCTGGAGGTAAAAATACATCTGTAGGTCTCAGCCAAGTTCCTGTGGATCTCTGTCCACATCCCCAAAATACCACACATACTTGGCAGGAACGAGAGATATGGCCAAATAAGGCCCTGATCTTGTATTGCTAGAGTTTTCGAGTAAAGAACAACACACAATGGAAATCTGTCACGCTTAAGTGTTGTCATGCTATTATCCTTCAGTTCTAGAATTGTCCCGCCTCTTCTTTTGCATCTTGCAATCCAAACTGTAAAATTACAAAAACGCATTTTACCTTTAGTGACTTAATATAGATAATAACCACAACCCAACCACCCATCTACATGTAGTTTTTTTCCTTTTCCCCCAAATTTTCTCCAAGGTGATGATATACGAAGAAAATGCACTTAACCAAAAATTATTTATTGTAGGCTACCAAGGAACACACAGCTAGAACTTGACTATCTCTCACAAAGGTATTTATTTCTATTTAGTCTTCTGCACTATAGTTTATAGTTGTCTCGGGGGCTGTTTTCTTCTCTGAAGCAGGCTCGAATGAGACACTTGCCTTTCTTTGTTGCTGCTTGGGTTCTTTTGGAGAGACCAGCATATTTTTGGAAGCAGTGAATACAATTTTAGCATATTGGCTGAAACACAGTGAGTCTTGCAGTTGAGACATATGATTTTAAAATGTTTAAATAGGCCCTGGGGAGACATTTCAGTGATGGAGTACTTGCCTGCTATTTGGGAGGCCCTGGGCTTGTTCCTAAAATCCCAGGGAGACTGAGAAGAGGAGGAGTGCAAGTCTGGGCAATTTAGTAAATCCCTGTATCGAATGTTTTATTTTATTTTTTATTTTTTTATTTTTATTTTTTCTCTTTTTTTATTAATTTATTCTTGTTACATCTCAATGGTTATCCCATCCCTTGTATCCTCCTATTCTTCCCTCCCTCCCATTTTCCCCTTATTCCCCTCCCCTATGACTGTTCCTGAGGGGGGTCTTCCTCCCCCTGTATATGCTCATAGGGTATCAAGTCTCTTCTTGATAACCTGCTGTCCTTCCTCTGAGTGCCACCAGGCCTCCCCCTCCAGGGGACGTGGTCAAATGTGAGGCACCAGAGTACGTGAGAATGTTTTAAATATGAAAAGAAGATCTAGAAATATAATTCAGAGAAAGTGCTCACATGTTATGCACTAGGCCCTATGTTCAACCTCCAGTTCCACAAACACACACAAACCATCCATATTTTTTGGAAAGTATTTTGATATTGAAATATTAGATAGCCACATATTTATGTTTGTACATATTTCATAGATTATACGATCCATGTTTATAGATAAGTTTGTATTTTATATATTAACATAAAACAGCATATACAACTCATAGATTTTATACATACTTAAATATATTTGCATATATGTTTATGTGCTAATTGTGTTTGTTTTAGATATAAAAATGTGTGAAAAATTCAATAATTGTATTTTTACTGACAAGTGTATTATTTATATAAATATATTAGTAAATAAGCAAAGAATTATTGTGAAGATTAAACGAACGTTTTCATTTTCTGAAATATACTTAAAATTGTATATTTCCAATAACCTACTTGTCCTAAAGTATTTGAATATCAAATGCTTCATTCAGACTATTTTTGCCTAGTATGCACTGGTCTAGGCTAGCATCTGGGCTGGCAAAGCATTGTTTGATGGTTTTCATGAAGGAAAGAATGAAGTGAGTTAACATAAGAAAATCTGTTCTTGCATAATCAAGAGTGGCCTTTCATGAAAAGAAAATGCCCTTCCCTGTAGAGTTTCTGAAGTGGGCAAGACCAGTGCGTGAGGGGAGGAGGATGGGCCATGCCACTTCTAGACCAAGTTGGGGACTTCTAGACTTCTACAGGAAGTCTCTCACTCTCACTTCTCCCCACAAGCTGCTGCTTCCAGGGAGCCCACTAGTAATTGCACAGCAGGAAAGGCTAATGCCTGATGAGACATCAGGTCTCTTCCTCATTCACTTAGGTTCTAGTGAAAATGCTTCTGATGAGGGCAAATAAATCAGACCAACACTGAAAATGCCTAGTCTGAAAAGCAGATTTCAAATATTATATGTTTATTCCAAAAATATAAATATGCACTAAAATGACTCTGAAGTTCACTGTAAGGTGAGCTCTCCATTTTAGGGGAGCAACAACTCTTAAGGGAGTTACATTTTGGAGTCAGGAGTAAATTATCCAAGTATAGTTAATTATATTTTCTGCTTACACAATGCAAATATATCAGGGTTTTTTTTCAGAAGGACTCTGGGAGTGATAACTTACTTGTGCAATAATTATCAACTATTGTGCAATTATAAAATCAATACAAATGGTTACTACTATTCCGTCATTTGACATGCCACCCCAACCATAGAGTCCTCATTCAAAATTCCCTGCTAGGCTACGACAAATTCTTTGAAATTATTTTTCTCTGTAAGCAAAGCAAGGTATTATGTATGGAAAAGCAGCAAGCATACGCATGGGGTACTTTTAAAATTCAGGAAACTCAGCATCCAAGGACTGTGCTGCCACCTTCCCTCCGATACCTGATTTTTCCAAACTAAATAGAAATTAACTTTGAAAGCTGTGTTGTTATCTAAGAAACAAGACTGGAATCCAGACGACAGACTCTTCCTGACCACCCTTGCCTCCCTCCACTCCCTCTCTGGTGTGTGTGTGTGTGTGTGTGTGTGTTAGTTTTATTTTTTTATTAATTTGATTAGTTCTTTGACAAGTTTCCTACATGAACATCATGAACACTGACTACTCCCTCTCAGGCCCCACTCTTTACTCATCTCCTTCTGACCCTGTTTAACCCCATTAGACTCTCAGGGAATCCCAAGTGGGCAGTTAAGTCATATTAGAAAACTGACTGCTGTGGTTCAAGTATTCCGGAATAGCTCAGCCTTTGAAAGGAACAGCTGGTGCTCCAGATGTGAATCGACAGCAAAGATAACTCTGAGAGCCTACTCTGAGAGGCCCTTGAGACACAGGTCTGCCATGTTTGAACCATTTGTCCTCTGGGCTCCCTAAGGATGCCTCCCCCGCAAGCTTTCTGTCAATAAAGGGGGCTCTGGACCCTACAGCTTGGTCTCTCTTACTTGGAAGGAACACAATGGAAAGAGCCTGGCGCCTCTTCTAGTGCAGTACGAAATTCAGGACATGCTCACGGTCACTCTAAAGCACCAGGAGTCAACTAGAGTGAACGGTTTTTGAATAATAGCATGGTTGATGTGCTCTATGGAATCACATGGTCCAGAATCGGATCCTGCCTCTCTTATTTAACAAGCTCTGCAACCTTGAACCTCTACGTTATTTAAATTCCTGAAGCCTCACTTTCTTTTCCTTTTTTTTTTTTCCCCTTATAAGATAAGAATTGTCAGCAGTGCAAAACCAACCCCAAGGTCGTTGTAAGCACTGTCTGTGACAATGATAGCAGGGCGCTGTCCAGAATCTCCAACATCAGAGATCACTCAGCAATCACTAGATATTAGCAGCATCATAGGACCACAACCTTTTACCCAAAAACCTTTTGACCACCTGTATTTCTGAACTCAGATTTTCAGATTTCAGGGTGAAAAACAGAGACCATAGCCTGAAGGACAAAACAGGAGAGACAGGCTGTGGCTAATGGGGGCGGTCTTCCCTCCCTCTCCTTCTCTTTGCTACCTTTATAGTATATCTGGCCCCTTGGTAGTTAGTCCTTTATTGTTATTTGAAGTCTGTCTGGCCAGAGAATGTAGCCCAGGCTGGCCTTCAAGTCCTCCATCTTCCAGCTTGCCAGCTTGGGAGTGCCAGCCTTACACCCAGGGCCACATGCCTGGTTGTTCCGGCAGAGGCTCTTGTCTACTCCAGGCTTTTCTCCTCTTTTCTTTGTCCCTGGCTGTTTCTCTACAGCTCCTTTCCCTTCTTCCTCCTCTTCCAAGGCTCATCTCCTCCTTCGCGTGGACTGACTAAAGAAGAATGGATTCTCAAAGTCTACATGCTACCGCCAAAGACAACAGAAGAGAGGACCTTCCAGTGAACCTGAGAGCGGCTTACGTCTGGGTTCTGGGTTCTGATTTCAAACTTGCCCTTTTCTAGATAACTGAGACCAAGATAGAGAATAAAAGGATTTTTATACATGGGGAAGACTCACATTCCCAAGAAGTCAGTCTAAAATCTTTCTCCAGGATGAGCGTAGTGCTCATGGTAATATTTAGCAACAAATTAGAGTAAAATAGTCCTGAGACTATTTGACATTAATCCATTCACACAGTCATCAAATAAATAGGTTCCTACTATAGACCTGAAATGTAGGTCTTAAACTACCTTACCAATGAAAGAAAAGAAAAATCTCTCCAGACTACAGTGCAGGCTGGCTTAGCTATGAAACAGACAGATAGAAATTGATTTTTCCTTATGTTGACTATTAAAATGATTAAACTGTATCTTTTGTTCTCATTTGTGTGCGACCAAGTTTCATCGTGTCACCCTGGGGAGCCTCAAATTCTCTGTGTAGGTCAGAGTGGCCTTGTCACTGTGACACTCCTCCTACTTCTGTGTCCTGAGTGTTGAGATTACAGGCTTGCACCACCATGTCCAGCTTGTATTACATTTTCAAAAAAAGCATAATTTTGAAATAATTTCAGACAGAGAAGTTTCACAAACAACACAGAAAATGTCACTATTCTCTTCATACATACATATGTAAGTTCATATTATATATCACATATCCAGTCTATATATTGTAGTGATATTCCTAATGTATTTATATCTCTGATCATTTTATATAGCTATATAAAAATCAACACACACATATATACCTTATAAGGAAGTATTCATATCATATACAAGATACCTTAGTTTTATTTTCCCTTGCTTGCTTTTTAGTTAGCATAGATAGTAATAGGTTTCATTTCAGCATTTTCATGCATACTGAATTTGGGTTCATCCTCCTTCTGAATTCTTTCCCCTATCCCCACACCCCTACAACTTTTACCCTTCCATTCCCAGAGTTCCCCTTTGCACGTTCATGTCACATATTACTCTCCCAACCCCTTTTTAAAAAAAATAACTATTTTGCTCCCTCGTGGTCCCCCTGTTAGTTCCTGGACTGTATCCACACTCACATCCACATAAATATACACATACAAAAATTAAAAGCTAGGACTATGGGAGAACATGTGATATATATACATCTTTCTGAGCTTGGGTTACCTCACTTAATATAACACATTCCAATCCCACTCATTTTCCTGTAAATTTCATTTTTATTTATTGCTAAACAAAATTCATTGTATGAATATACCATACTTTTTATTATGCATTCATCTGTTGATGACCATTTGGGCTGGTTCCACATCCTGGCTATTGTGAATAGAGCAGCAGCCACAAATGTGTGTGGAAGTGTCTTTGTGCTTCCTCTATCTTTAGCCACCTTATTTCTTGAGACAAGGTCTCTCCATGAACATAGAATTAGCCATTTTGGCTTGACTGGCTGGCTAGCAAGCCATGGGGGTTCACTTCTCTCCGCCCACCACTACACTGTATGACACGTATGCACCACCATTCCCTAAAGACCTGCATGCGTGCTGCAGGTCTGAATCGCATCCTCACAGTTGCACTGCACCATCTCCCTAGCCCCCTTGTCCTAGATCTTAAAGTGCTATTCTCTGCATGTCTTCTGACAGTGGTTTTAGTTCTTCAGGTTGTTAATTAAGGGTGTGCTTGACTTTGAGATTCTTTTTGTGCAAAGTGAGAGAAATGAAGATAATTTCATTCTTCTGTTGTTGTACATACAGTTGGCCAATATTATTTGTTGAAGAAGCTATCTCTTCCAAGTGTTTGTTTTTTTATATTTTTTGTGTAAAGTTAGATGACTAAAACTGTGCGGGTTGATTTCTGGGGCCTCTATTGTGTTTCACTCATCTTTATGTCTGGGTTTTTGCCAGCACCATGCTGTCTTTGTCACGGTAGTTCTATAGTGTTGTCTGAGTTCAGATATTATAAGCAGTTTGCTGTTTAGGAATATTAGCTGGCTTCTTTTTAGAGAAATCCCATCAAGTCTTATTTTTGTTTTCTCCAACACTTATTTCTTTCCTTTTTTTTCTTTTTGGTAGCTTTATATTTTGAATTTCTCTTATCTAATTTCCTGATTTTACAGAGAGGGATCTAACCTGACATCTTTCTGTCACCACTTTATTTTCTAAATCATGAGCTAATATATAATATAAACCATCATTCACTATTCCCTAATACTTCAACACATATTTTCTTTCATTTTTATTAAATATTTTTATTATATACATATTAATACACATACATACAATAAACTACCTTCAGCAAGAAGAACCATGACGCAATCAGGAATTATATAAATATTACATTCTTAATGTTTGGCTATTTGTATTTGGCAGCCTTGAAGAAAACATCTTTCCTCTCTTGATGCATCTAAAATTCTGAATGTAAATCAATATCTAGCATATCTCATCATTATCAACTTAAAATATCTATCTAGATCTAAAAACATCTTAACCCCTAAACAACTAAGCTTAATTGTAAAACTAAACTGTCTGGTCTTCAACCCCATCAGAGACTTGAGAAGGAATAAAATTGATTACCTGAGTATGCAGGAAGTGCAGGTTAAGTAGCTTCCCAAATAGGAAGACAACAGAGACAGTTTGGAGCATCATCTTCAGCCTTGTGTCTCATTATATCTGACAGACATATTTGTGAGGCAGGAACTATTAAGGACTTGCTTACTCTATCTTGGTAGAGCTTGGCTGTTGACTCTGTCTGCAGTTCTGTCTGTGGTAGAAACAAAGACATTTTGCCAAGTGGTTTGTTTGCCGCATTTGAAGCCATCTCCATAAGGGGGTTCTTTGATGCTCATCATCCTCTTTGAGGTAGGCTGGGTGTTGCCAGGAGTTAACCTGTCTCTTTGTCAATGAATCTTTAAAATAATAACAGCATTTTAAAATGCCATAATCTGTATGTCTCTGAGGTTTTTAAGACTTTATCTAACTATTTAACCTTATCTTTCTTGGAATCATTTCTATCTGTTGCACCTAAGATGTAAATTCTTGTGATAAAAATAGACTAGTAATTGATATGACCGTAATTTGATCAACTAACAATTAACTTGTATAACTTATTTATCCTAAGCTCAACATTTATTCTCTAATAACATAAACTTTATATCTATTATTAACTTCACAGCTCTCAAATCCAAAATGTAGCTCTTATTCCAATTTCAAACTAGTGTATTTCTATTCCAAATTTTGCACTTGCAATCTTCTCTGCCACTTTCCAGTAGGATCACGGGATGCACGGGCATCTAGTTCTTCAATACAGAAGAGTCACTCCACAGTATTTACCATCTCCATGGCACTGGCCTTTCTACTGAACACACATCAATGGTTTTATAAGCCATTTCTTCCCTTTGGTTTCTTGTTAGTTCCCCATAATAAGATTCACTTTGTCCCACTAGGGTGCCATTTTGGAGCCATTCTTTATTCTGTGTCCCTGTACCCTTTACTGGGAATATTTACTTTAGTTTTCTTAAACAGGGTGTTGCTTTTTCTCCATTTTGTAGTTATAATTACTCAGAACTATTAAGAAACACTGAGTCTGGGAAGTCACTTTAAGTCCATCAACCATTTTTCTTTAAATTCAGTAGCCGCTGATTATCCATGCACCAAAACTAAGCAATCAATCAACAAACAACAAACAAAACCAACACAAAGTAAACAAGAAACCCAGCATGGAGATAAAGAAAAGTGGCGATTTCCTGAACCGACTACATCTTCTATAATTGATAGGTTAATAATCTGCAAAAATAACACCCTCAAAACAGAAAACAGTTCCTTTGCCCCCTGTTTTTCTCTTTACTTAGATTGCCACCTATATACCCAAGAGTCCACATTTTTTTTGAGTCCACATTATTTCCAATGCATTTTCCTTATTATTCTTAATTATATTTTCTCAATTTTGGGTGAATATTCTTTTTATGTTAATACAGTGTTAGATCAACAATGGATGATGATTAAATCTTAGATTTGTTAGCCGTTTTTGGTTTCATAGTACTTCATTGCAACTAATTTGATGTAAAATCTACTCTAAACCTTTGTCTCAAAAACAAGCAAGCAAACAAAAAGATGCAAATTTTAATGGGACAAAATTATGAACTGAGGGAAACATCTTAGAGAGTAACTTCTAGGTTCATTGTTGTTCAGTGTTTCATTGCTGTGACAAAGTCCCAAAAATATACAAAGGAGGAAAAGTTTATATTGGTTCATGGTCTCAAAGTTCTCAGTCCATGGTTGATTGGCATGTGTATGTGTGTGAGTACAAGGTGTGTGTTTGTGTGAGTGTGTACATGGTGTGTGTATGCATTTGCATGTGTGTGTGCACATGCACTTTCTCACACATGTGGAGGCCATGGGTGCACACCAGGTAGATCTCTCTCTCTCCCAGTCAGTCTCTGCTAATATTGAGGCAGAGTCTTGCACTTTTATCCAGAACTAGTGTAGCTAGTCAGATGCTTTGGTGAGTCCCAATGTCAGCCTCCTTCCCTCTGGATTACAAGTGGGCTGCCACACCACCCTACATTTACTTGGATGCTATAGATCCAAAGTCTGGCTCCTGTGCTTGTGTAGCACATACTTTGCCTGTGGAGCCATCTCCCCAGTGCCTAGAAACAAACATATTAAGATTCCGTATCAATCGTTGATGAGCAATAAGCTAATGTTTCAATTTACAAGAATATGAATAACATTCAGAAAACTGTCTCTGAATATAGGCATTTGTTTTGCATTCATCTTGTCAAATTCTTCAATGTTACAAATAAAGCAAACATTTGTGTGTAGATTGACTTAACAATGTGTATTGTATTACAAATTATATTACATAAGATTATATTATTCTAAATTCTCAGTAAGTATACTAACATGTATGAGATTTCATATATAGACTTGAATAAATAAAATGTACTTATTCACGAGAAGGAACACAGAGCATGGTGGGTCTAATGCATCATAAAGTAAGCCACAGTCTTTGCTTTAACAATGTGGGGAAACTCCTCACTTATAACATAGAATGGACAGTGAATTCTGACCCATCTTTGTCTTGGAAAAACTAGATTATTTTTTGAAGAAAGCAAAATTTGCTCTATTCAAATAGGCATTATATGTATGCACCCTTATTAAAATATCAAATCGAATATTAAACATTAAATTTAATTTTTATCAATAGCAAAATACTGATTCAGAACTGTAGGTTAATAATTTGTAGGCAACTCAAAGAGAAACATATAATGGGTTTAAAATGACACCTAAAGCTAATCCATAAATTATAAAATGTATAATAAATCCACATATGTCAGAATATAAACAAACCTGGGAAGGTGGCACCAGCCTGGAATACCAGGATTTGAATGAATGAGGCAGAGAGAGCCAATCCGAGGCTAACCTGGAATATGTTGTGAGACCCTCTCTTTACAAATCAAAAGCAAAAAAAAAATTTTTTTAATCTGTAAAAACACGAGTATAAATAAACAGAGTAACTAATCAAGAATCAATACTTTCATAATGATCTATGAGGCAGGCAAAGTGCTCACACATCCATCCTGAAGAATAATAGCTCTGTTCTTGCACTAGTGGGTACAATTGTGTGACTTAAAGGAAGAGGACAACAAGAGAACTTCTCACTTGATCTTGATTACATTATATTGCATGGATTACATTTATGTATGATACGGTGTTTGTATACATTTATGTATGTATATGGTGCACAGGAACACCAAAGGGAAACCCATAGGAGTCAGGTCTCTCCTATAAAATACATCTTTCAGATGGAAATCAGCTCTTCTGGCATCAGGGTCTTTCTGGGCTAAGCCATCTCACTGGATCCTGTACAACCCTTTTATTTCTCTTCAAGTCTGTCTCATGATTCCATTGAAAGCAAGAGCTTCTGTGGACTTCAAAGAAATAAGATCCATCACTGTCCCCTTACCCACAAGAGAAACTTCCTTGATTTTCTTGACGTGGTTAAACTTTCTGCACACCAACAGCTCTCACTGCAGTTCTATGTGCTGAATGTCCCCAGTGGCATAGACCACAACGGTGCCAGCAAAGGATTGTGGTCTTTTCATCAGGTTTCCAGTTGGATGGAAGCAGGATGGGGAGATGGGTTACACAGAGAAAGTCCTGCCTTGAGAATGCTGCTCCTCAGTGGCTAGCAATGGAGAATGGACACACAGCCCAGAGATGAAAGCTAAAGCAGAATTTGCCAAACAACCGACTTTCAAAGCTGACTGAATTTGACAGTTTGTCTCCTAAAACAAATAAAAAGTGAAAAATTTCGGTCAGCCTCACATGAGAGAGTGAAACAGAAAAATCTGTCTAGAGGGCTCTTTAGAAAAGCGATGTAAGTCTTATGTATGTTCTCCACCCAAGTAAAACCAATATTAATATAATTAATATTGCTAGTAGAATAGAGTAGTAAAGACAGCTGGCACAGGTTATTGCTCATCCTAATGGCAGACCTGGATAATCTTCCGTGCCTGGTTCACAATGCCATCTGTCTGCAAAACACATCCTTGTATAGCATGTAAGCTCCGTGTTCATTGGTTCTGATTTATTTCTGTTTTATAAATGCATATTCTGTGTAGAGGGGGAATATATCCAGCCAAACCTGCTAAAAAGTGAATGTCACATATTTTAAAGTACTTGACACCAGACTCATTAAAGCTCCTTGAAAATGTGGAAGTGTAGGTGCTGCGAAAGATAAAACCGCTAGGCTGATGAATTTGCAATTCAAAAAAAAAGGCAAAGTCAAGATGTGTCAGATTTAACAAAGCTGATGCTGGGGGTCCAATTTCAGAGATAAAAGATGAAAGGCAGGCAATCCTCTTTACTCCAAGAGCAATGAAAGTCCCGTGGTTTCTATGGCTTCATCAGGTAACTACAAAGTACTTTCCTTCCAGGAAGTAAGTGTGTGTGTGTGTGTGTGTGTGTGTGTGTGTGTGTGTGTGTGTTCTGAGTATCTGACTATGTAATGAGAAAAGTTTGTTTATGACAAAAGGAGTCTAAGAACCTCATGCTCAGTGCTAACACAGCTAGGAACACATGACCCCAAACAGTAATATACGTAAGCAGAAGGCACAAAGTGGGGAATTTGCATTAGTCTTATGAATGTGACACATTTTGTGCCCATTTTTTCCAGCTTCTTTTTTTTTCCTTAGTGATTTCTGTTTACATTCACACTATCCTAGTAGCTTCCATTTTTAATTGTGTCTTAATATTTTAAAAATCTGAGCTAAAGTGTATAAAACTGATTCACCAGGTTTTTCATACCCTCCCCGGTAACAAAAATGATCTTGACATATCTCTTTATTCAGTTAAAAAGCTAGACATATCTGTGAATTGCTTAGTTCATTTTTATTGCCAAAGAAAGGCCAAAATGTTTATGAAAGTATTCATTAAAATTATGGACCAAACTGCACTGAGCCCGTTTAACAACATGAGCCCCACGTTCAAACGACGGATGCAAGGCCCAAAGTTTGCTTCGTTAAAGACAGTCTAGGAAACAGATGGAAAAGCCATAAAAAGGCCTCTATTGCTTTGGTGGACAGACTGACTTTGAAGATTTCACAGAGCTCTTTTTTTTTTTCTCTCTTTTACCTGTAAGCCACACATGGCACAAGAGAACAAGTTTACTTGTGTAAACCTCAACCAGATACCAGCCACAAAGGGGGAACCTCAACAGATTCAGATGTGTGGTCCAGATAATTCCCTTCAATGTTCAGATAATTGCCTAAAGCTCCTTTAAGTCTATGGAGAGACTTTACTTTCTTCTTCACCTCATCTCTTCCTTTCTTTCTTCTATAATCCTCCCCTCCCTGCTCTGATCTTTTTGTCTGTCTCTAAATCAACCCATTTAAGTCTCCCTCTGTTATCCTAAATTTCCACCTCACTTTTGAAAAGACCTCCCCTCACCAGCAAATCCCTAATGCTTCCTTGTCAACTCCACCCTTGAGGAGACAGTGTTTTAAGAGCAAAGGGAAGGGGGCGGGGGGGGGGGGGGCTCCTGGCTCCATGGAAAGGTCATTAAGTTTTTCTAGGGAAAAAAATGTTCACAAGCATAGATTCTAATGAAAAGTTGTGGGTCCGAATGTGGCTATTGGAAGTACCCGCATTGACTGGCCAAGGGTGAAACTCAGGGCTGTGGCTTCTAGAAGTGCACTGTATTGACTGTTCAAGGCTAATACCCAGGGTTGTCTGTAAATCTAAGACACTGTCCTTGTTGCTGTCTCAAAATATCAAAGTGAATAACAGGATAGCACTCATGATTTAAAATGAAATGCAATGTCCCTCACATTTAATATTACAGTTAACTTCAGGAAAGCCAGACCCTTTGGTCTTCATAGTCAAAACCCAAATCCAAGCCAACGTGAAGCAGAAGATAAGGTCTGGGCCTTCTGGTGAATGAAAACGAATTTTAGTCTGTCTGGATAACTCCCTCTTGGTAAAAAGGTAGTTGGAACATCCCCCTAAGAACTAGTGGGGTTTTGTTTGTTTGTTTGTTTGTTTTGTGTGTGTGTGTTCTTAGGGTTTAGGTTCAGATAATACAAATCAGGCTGTCAACAAATAGTTTACATTAAAGCCATAAGGGCAGATTCATCTACCTGTGATATCCTTCATGCAAAGCCCAGAGAGTAAGAATCAGCTCAATACAAATTAAACCTACTGATCAAAACTATTCAACTCCTTAATGGAGTTATAAGGTATATCCAGAAATAATTATAATGCAAGGTAGGGAGTGGTGCTCACCCTGGGGACATATGTGGGAGAACAGGTCACAGCTAGCAGAGCACAATGCATCTTGAGAGTTTGTATCAAAGTAGACTTGTGCATGGGTAGGTAGAATTTAAACACAAATGTGAGGGCATCCGTTACCTGGAAACCATGATCTGTACTAGAAATCAAGTAGCTAGAGTTTAACTGATACACAGAGTGAGGGAAAATAGTGATTAAATCCTGATGAACCCCCAAGTTTATGGGTGGGAGAGCCTCCAGAGAGGCTGAAGTTTGAGTAAATTCAGGAGATATCATGAACACAGCAAAAGCTTGCGAGAAGCCATGGATTTTCAAATTGTTTTCCAGAAATGGATTTATTCAGTAAGTATTGTTGGGACAATGGGATACCCAAATGTAAAAGAGATGAATAAAACTTTTATTTCTCCATAAGAAAAAAATAGTTCAAGATAATAATGAGTAAATCTGAAGGAAACACAATTTTAGAGTCTCCAGAAGAAAAATTGAATAACTTTATTAAGCAAATAAGTGTTAAGAAACAAAATTGATGATAACTAAAATTCTTGTTGGTAAATGATATGATTTAAACTAAAAAATTTAAATTCCTCATTAAAGAAACATAAAATGACAAATCATGAAATTAGTGAGAACATTTGAAAAATCCATAATAATTTGGTATAATGACTCAATAAGTCTCACTATAACTCATTTTTAAAAATAAATTGTTGGAAAAAATATTTTATTTACTAATGGCTAGCAAGCACAAGAAAAGACTTGTTCCCATTAGTCATTAGGGAAACCTACATGGATGTAATGTTATAACAAAATGGCTGTAGTTGAAAAAGAAGAATAGCATTAGTCAGGATGTGAACTAGAGCTTAATTCCACCCCCCCCCCACCTCATGCGTGTTTGTATAGATCAGAACACAACTCATGGAAGTCGGTTTCCCCCTTTCACCATATGGGTTTTATGGTATAATCCTCAAAAGCAAATGCCTTTACATCATGTGTCATATCACTGGGTAGCCCAAACTAGATGCTTTTCTTTTCTTTTCTTTTCTTTTTTTTTTTTTTGAGAAATTCCTGTGTGAGTACACTGTATTCACATCATTTCTACCTGTTCTCTCACTCACCCCACCCTCTCAGATTCATGACCTCATTTGAGTTTAGTGTTCCATTCCTTGCATTTATTCCATTCTTTAATCCATCTGAAAGCTAATGAACACTTGGGTTATTTTCAGTTTCAGCCTGTTCTGAGTTATGCCACTGTGAAAAATACATTTGCAAGTTTTTGTGCAGATGTGTAGTTTTATTTTTATTGGGAATATACCTAGAAGTACCTAAGAATATTATATGTCTAGATGGAATCTCTGTGGCATAGCAAATTTAAACAGATTTAAGTGGTGTGAGGATTTGATCAGACACGTTTTCCAGTAACCCATTCCTTAGTGTATTGGGGAGATGAGGCTGTCTCCTCTTAGTTCAATTTGCTTACCTTCTAAGGAAAGCAAAGCAATCATTTGGATTTGGGCTAAATGACAAGATGCTGTCGGGGACTTGCGTTTAGCATCAAAGTGGAGAGGAACGCCCAGTCACAGTTCTGTCCTGACAGTCTTCCTAGGCCATTGTCATCTCTCCTGTTATCACCACCTCCCCTCTTGCTTGCTCAGCCATCACCCATTTGTTCACTCCAACTTTTCTTCCATTTGTCTTTTACACACTCCCCTGTCTGGCTGAGTGCTCCTCACTCACGTCTTCGGCAAACACTGGCTACGTCTGGCAAGTAGCTGTGCCATTCTGTAGACTAGGAAGGCAGGGATAAACAGCAAAGAAAAGTTCCCTGCTTGCGGGGGAGTTCGCTAAATATTAACCCAAACAATACCCAGCCAAGGCGATGGGCTGGCCCCCTTATAGTCTGTATCTAAGCATGTCTCCTGTGCTATCTCTTGTGATAGCTAGGTGAATGAATGCTACGTCTTGTACGGAGAGAGTGTCATCAGGGTGATCAGGGTTTGCAGTTTCATAGTAGTGAATTTAGCTTTGTAATTGAGTGGAGGGGGAGAGCTGTAGAAAGTCCTACTTCCTGTTTGAAAGGGTCATTCTGAACACAACTTGCTCAGTTAATGGAAATAATACAGATGTAAACATTTTATTACTAGCAAAAACACACACTCACTAGCTTCTGTGGGGTAAGAAATACTTGGGGAACATTTTTCTCAGTTTGCTGTTGCTTTGTTTACTCCACAATCTTGACACACAGGCCAATAACAGTTTGTTTTCTAAAGATACAAACTTAAGTTAGCCAGAGGAACTAGATCAGAAGAGAAACATTTTTAAAGGAAACAAAAGCAAATTTTGATATTTCATTCATAAATCTGTAGGTCAGGCCAGAAATGTATTTGTGTTTGTGCTGTTTGATTGCATCTCTCTACTTTGGAAAACATTATTTCTCATCAACACTTCTGTTCTGTCTTGGTAAACAGGAATGGTTAGAGCCACCCTGCTGAGTTGTGGTAAATTCTGTAGCCAATTGCAATATTGGATTCACAGAAAACAATTTATAAGTATCAACTGCTGTGTCATTGTTTCTGTACAAACAGCAGGAAACTCTGCCCCAGGAAAAATTCTTAGATTAGTTAAATCAAGTTCTTTCTACCTTTTCCTGGCAGAAGACAGATATTCAGTTGATGTGACATGGTCAGTATTGGCTGCCACTGTCACTCCTCAAACAAGACACATGGATTGTGGCCACATATCTCCTGAATGAAAAGATATACATGCATACATTTTCAAACACTTTGTGATTTGAGTGTAACAAATGCACATCATAGAGCTCTGACAATAATACATACACAAAGAAATAAATATAAACTTTGATATCCCAGAGAGCTGGATTTGACTCTCAGATCTGCCACTGATTTTACAACCTTGCACAAGATGGTGTCAACTCCGAGCCCTGTTTCTGTATCTGGAAAACTTACATAATAATGCCCATCTTCAACGAATGTTGGTAGTTGTAAACACATAAGACATATTATGAAGTTCTGAGCACTGGGCATAACCATTTATCAAACACGTGTGATAAATATCTTCCAGTCTAGTCCTTTCTTCTTCAGACAACAACAACAACAAAAGGGACATAAAACACTTTCTAATTTTTCTAAGCTCAATCTCAACTATATTCTATCTTTTTCAGAATTGTGTTTACTTATTCTTTTTATGGGTAGAGGTGTTTAGCCTGCATGTGGGTTACTATACCATGTGTGTGTGCCTGGTGCTCATAGAGGCCAGAAGAGGACACTGGGTGCCCTGGAACTGGAGCTCAACAGTTAAGAACTGCCCTGTGGGTGCTGGGAACTGAAGGGACAAGCATCCGTTGCTCCTATTGCTCCTAATTGCTGAGGTATCTCCTCACCTCCGGTCAGGTCAACACTATTCTCAATTGTTTCTGTCAGTGAACATCTACATTAGTCACGGGTCCTGTTCCCATCTTTAATTCATCTGATATGAGGTTTATTTAAGTTGAAAAATAATTTTCACTTTATTTCATTTTCATACCTTTCAAATTACAAAAAGAATGTGCATTTACTATCAAATGTGAATATACAATCCACCGATGAATAAATACAAGCTGAACTTTGGCATATTCTACCTCTTCTAATCACAGCCCTTGTGGTACAGCCAGAGATGTATTGCTTCTTGTGGAGAGATACATTTTTTTTTCTGAAAAGAAAATAGTTTAAAACATACTGTTTATCTCTTGTTTAAATTTAACCTTTACCATTATTTGGTATAAATGTATCTTTCCCTACTTTCCTTCCAGGAGTATCTCCTATCAACAGCTATGGTGTGTGTGTGTGTGTGTGTGTGTGTGTGTGTGTGTGTGTGTGTGTGTGTGTGTTCTTTCCTCCTTAGTCTAGCTATTTCTTGAGGCTAGTGATCACCTTCAACTCGTACTCTTCTCTTTAGAGCTACATAGTAGCTACCCAGGAGCCGTTAGAAAACTTAGGTAATAGTTAAGAGTCCTAACTTTTCAAGCCAAAGAGATTTAGATTCAAATTCTCTGGCTGAAACTGGGTGAGGGCTCTGGTGGGCGAAGCACGTGCTTAGCAATCATGAGCACCCGAGTTCACATCCCAAGCACTCAAGTGAAAAGCCAGAAGCAGCTGTGTACTGCCATCCTTTCAGTACTGGGGAGGCACGGTGCTCCAGCAGACAAGTTCCAGGTGGAGGGTGGAACTATGTCTCAAAAAAAAATGTGGGGCAACTGAGGAAGAACCCCAATGTTGATATCGACCACCAGGCTCCATTTGCCTGCAACCACTTGTGCATGTGCCCACACGCTCAAATGCCAGCTCTCCTCCTACGAAAAGGCAAATCATGTGACTTACATATATCAAATTGAAAATAAGAGCATTTGTGTAATTACTGTAAAGACGTATTGAAGTCACGTGGCTGGGCTCAAGAATGGTCAGATTTAGAAATGAGAATGAAGCGCGTAAGGGAGAAGTCTTAGAGCTCTGGAGGGCGGAGACCTGTGGAAGCTTGCAAAAGCAAGCTGCTAGGGCTTCCGCGTTCTCGAACCTTTGTGCTTTCCTGAGGTCTGGTCATTTCCCTTCTGTCTGGGGGGACTCTGAGCTGTCTATTCAGACACCTTAATTCTTCACTAACTTCTTTCAAAAATGTCTTTATCTTACACCTTACCTTTTAACCCTACATTTAAGGGGATAATTAATGCAAATTAGTCAAGAGTAGTCAATGAAAAACTCCTTTCAAGTATAGCTAAGAAGTAAACCAATTGTCATGGCCTCACAGTCCAAAGCCAGTGGTATTGTTACAGGTGGTCTAAAACCATCCTTGATCTAGGAACCATACTGAGGGGTCAGACCAGCTCCCTGTCCCCTGGGAGACCATGGGGAGATAATAGAACCTGTACAAAGAGGCTTATCTCAATGAAAAACATGAAAGGAGTGAGCAGTTTAAGAATAAAAGGTTATCAAGGAGAGATGGAGTGATCTGGTGGAAAGGCAGTCATTTGAAAGAGGTGCATGCAGCTCCTTATGTGAGGAAGTGAGTAATTGTTGCATACAGTTAATGTTATGTACAGAAAGTGACTAGGAGGCCACTGGTAATCAAGCAAAATTAAAATTGTATCTATTCAGATACTAGTATCCAGTTCTAAAATATTCCACAGCCTTCTTGTGGAATTAAAAGCACAAAGCATGGCAGGCCATATGAATATCTCTGTTGCTACTTCCTGTAAGGACATAACACAGACATTTAAAACTCATGCAAGGCCAGGTGTGGTAGCGTATGCGTGTAATCCCAGCACTCTGTGAGGCAGAGGCAGGCAGATCTCTGAGTTAGGGGACAGCCTAGTCTACAAAGTAAGAAACAAATGCCCTAAATGTCATTTGGAAGGAAAAGCATATTATACAAGGCTTTATATTTAGTGGGACTTTCAGAAGCAAAAGGTAATTTTAGCAGTGTGATGGTAACTCAGGGAAAGAAGAATCAACAAGTTAAAAAGAAATGGAAGCAGTAGGAGTGTGCCTCGTCAGCATAGGGGCGTTGGCAAGGAAGAGTCAGCATAGGGACGTTGGCAAGGAAGAGACCGAAGAGGAGATAGAGTTAAGAGACTCTTGGCCAAGGGGGTGGGGTGGGTGGGGAACGGATTCAGTCAGCCCCTAGATAAGGAGGAAGAAAGAGATGCCATGCAATAGAAAGATGGCAGATAGCATCATTTTCACTCTGAAGGAAAGGCAGGGGCTTCTTCTGAATGGCATTAAATTGACTTACTGAGTCTTTCCTTTTTCCTCTGTAAGTAATAAAATAATCCCAAAGAATTCTGGGCAACTAGAAAGCAGCCCTTGACCTCGGGCCAGACCTAAGTGTTTACAACATTTACTCCAAGCCTTTAGCTTTTATGAAAAGCAATACAAAAATCATTTTATGTGTCACTGCAACATTGGAGATTTGCTCAACAGCTCTGCTAATATAAATCACTAGTCTTTTGGTCTAAGGCTTCACTCCGTATTTCATTATTGTCTACCGTGAATTTCACTGTTCTTCCAGCACTCAGAGCCTAGACATGCAATTGTACAGGACACAGAATTATTCATATTGACTTACTAGATGTTTGTCTTACTTGTGTGTGTTCATTTTTTATTAGAATGGCCCTCATATCTGTACAGAATAATTGGGGTGAGGAAGAAAGGAAGAAAATAAATGTGGAAGTAAAAAGGGATGAAATTTAATGTATAAGCTAAAGATTTGCCTTAAAGTCCATAGTGATGTTTACTTATAAGTTGGTAGGATAAAACTATCATCCCATACACAAAAAACTGTCACCAGGAAAGAAATATCTCATGCGTTACTAGACTTCTTTGACAATACAAGAGTAAAAAAATGCCTTCTAGGGGATCAGCCAGATAATGCTTAAAACCAGGAATGTAGGGCTCAAAAATACATCAACTAATCTGTTAGGTCGCCAAGAGTAAAACAGACACGAAAAGACATTTTAGCTGCCTAATCAAGCCAAGTGCAGTGTATTTTTGGAAAACAGAATTGGTTAGATGTAGTGAAAACCACCCTTAAATACAAAAGCCCACGACAAACCCCGGTGTTAAAGGCAAGTTGTTGCTGCGGCGTTTCAGTTTTAGTCAAACTCTCTCCCCCCCCGCCCCACCCCTTATCTTTAGCAACCCATTTCCCCTCATTGTGGCCTTGCTACCGTCTCTCTTCTGCTTTCTTCTATACTCAAAACCATTATCAAAGCATCAGCTAGCCCAGCTGTCTGTCTGCATGATGCAGGCAAGTCTACTTTATTCTCTGAGGAGCTGAAGATAGGGGCACAGGACGCGAGGAAGATAGGAATGCTTGATTTACGGAAAATGTCTCCAAAAGTCTGAGACAGCTTCTGCCCTGTACAGGGCAGGAAGAGAATCCCTCTGCCCTTTATCTGGCCGTAACCATCTGAAAGATACCGAGCCCATTCCGCCCTGTAAGAATTCAAGCAATCCCACAGCAAGGCACATTCCTATGGATTTGATCTTTATCTTAGACATACCAGGCCTGGAGGCCTAAACTCTACCTATAATTAGGTCAATAGCCTTGGACAATTCCAGACCTTTCTCAGGGACAGCCTCTGACCCATAAAGATGAGGGAGAGAGGGAGGGAGGGAGGGAGAGAGGAGAGAGAGAGAGAGAGAGAGAGAGAGAGAGAGAGAGAGAGAGAGAGAGAGAGAGAGAGAGCACCACTTCTGCCTTCCAAACTTTGTGGGTGCTGGGATCTTCCCTGAGACACAGAAACAGAAAAACAATGTGACTGGTATAAAACAGCCCAAGTTAGAGTCAGTAGATTTTCCTGGTTATGCTTTTACACTCATTAATTTTTACCCAGTGAGCCAAACAGCTCTTACATCTCTTACGGGATTTTAGCAGGTTCTCGCTGAGTACAAAATTGAGTGAAGAATCTTAAAGGTCAAATTTTAGATCCCAGTAACCATCATTGAGGAAAAGTAACAAATCCCTAATATAGAAAGATTGAACCTAAGTAAAATCACATTGATTGGGCAAAAGGAAAAATGGACCTTGTTTTTTTGTTGTTGTTTTGTTTTTTAATGAAAATATGTATTTTTTTTTCCCAGAGGTCTCACCTGCTAGGCTCCTGTTCCTCATGAGCCCTGTCTTCTTCTGAGTCACCCTACAGTCCCTCAGCATTCCCTTCAAATGCTTGTTACTTAGTTTTCCTCAAGGTGAGGTAAGACCTGCTAACTCTGAAATTCAGCGCTCTTGACCTCCAGGTCCCAGCAGTCGCATACTTCAGATTTCTTCCCAGTCTTCAGTGACTCTGCTATTTGCAGAGTCCTTTGAAACATTTCAGACACTAGTTTGGGGTTTGTTTGTTTGTTTGTTTGTTTGTTTGTTTGTTTTTGAGTTTTTTTTTCTGGGTCACGCCTGTGTTTTCCTTCAACTTTTTTTTTTTTTGCCTCATTGTTAATTCTCTTACAAATTTTATTTGCTTATTTATTCACTTTACATCCTGGTTGTAGTCCCCTCCCCCCTCCCCCCTCTCCCCTCCCCCCCCCCCCGAGTCCCACCCTCCCTCCCTCCCTCTCCCCCGTGCCCCTTTCCCTGCTCCTCAGAAAAGGGAAGTCCCCCTTCCCACCCATCCCAGCTCATCATGTAAAGTCTCCTCAGAACTGAGCTCATCCTCTTCCCCTGTGGCCAGGGGGGAAGTGATCAGAAAGCAGGGAACAGAGTCCATGTCAGAGAAAGCATCAACAACCGCCCCCAACCCTATCCCCTTACTAGAGGACCCACAGGAAGCCTGAGCTGCCCAGAGGCACTTACTTCTGTGTGAGGGGATCTCTTAATTCTGTGATCCTTCCCCACATCCCTTCCCCTCCTCCAGGTTGCCTTTCCCTACACTTTTTTTTTTTCCATATGGATGAGTTAGATGGTTCCCATGAAGACTCTGATAGGGTTGATTTTGTTCTGTGAGTGCTCCACTGCGTCACTGTCCATCCATGCTGCTCTGGGCAGTTGAAGAAATCCAATGTATACTCACTGGCCTTCTATAATGCTTTCAAAATAGTGAGGTGGGTTGATGGAGTGCTGCTGAGGTTTCAGTTATGGTGCATGCATTAAAAAAAAAAAAAGTCCCTCTAAGAAAATCCTCTGAAGCAGTATCCTCAATCTTCCTATCTCTGTGACCCTTTAATACAGCTCCTCATGTTGTGGAGTCCCTCACCCCCATAAAATTATTTTTGTTGCTACTTCATAACTACGAATTTGCTACTGTCATAAATTGTAATGTAAATATTTTTGGAGATAGTTTTGACAAAGGGATTGCGACCCACAGGTTGAGAACCACTGCTCTAAAGAGTTTACTATTGTTGAATCTATTGATGAAGGAAATGATTTATTATTTGTAATTTATAAGTGTGTTTTTGTGATGGTAGAGATTTAGCCCAGGACTTCATATATGCTGAACCTTTGGTTCAACAGCACTAGAGCCTAGACAAGAACCTTTAAATAACAGCGAGAAAGAAGGAAGAGTTGAACTCCATTATATTAGACTTTGTTACATTTTATAAAAGATATATAATTAGAATACATTGAATATGAATTATTAGAGAGTTTACCAAAACGTATTATAACCAAAATCTGCCTTGGCTTTTAAGAGTGACGGATGAACAGTGAACGCTTGGTATAGAAAGTGCTCGGTCTCTAAATAAGCTAAGGAGACCAGAAGAGAAGACTGCATAGAATTGTTACAGACAACACAATCTGACTCACAAATCAGGGATGAAAGTGTTAGGGCCAAACCAGAGGAACGAGGATCCAGGTAAACCAGTCACTTTCTCTAGTTCATTGTATGCTCCTTCTGATAGCAGAGAGAGTCCTTTGTTGCTTGTTCCCCGGTTCCCTTTACCATTTAGTCGGCCTGGTGTTCAGAAAGACTACTGGAGGCACTGTAGGGTTGTCATGACCTCAGAGCTAGTGTAACTGAGGAACATGGTCTCTTCTAAGGACCATTTCTTTTTTAAAATTTTTTTATTTTTTTAAAATTTTTAATTTTTCTTTTTTAAAATTTTTTTATTAATTTATTCTTGTTACATCTCAATGGTTATCCCATCCCTTGTATCCTCCCATTCTTCCCTCCCTTCCATTTTCCCTTTATTCCCCTCCCCTATGACTGTTCCTGAGGGGGATTTCCTCCCCCTGTATATGCTCATAGGGTATCAAGTCTCTTCTTGGTAACCTGCTATCCTTCCTCTGAGTGCCACCAGGTCTCCCCCTCCAGGGGACATGGTCAAATATGAGGCACCAGAGTTCATGTGAAAGTCATACCCGACTCTCCACTCAACTGTGGAGAATGTTCTGTCCATTGGCTAGATCTGGGTAGGGGTTTGAAGTTTACAGCCTGTATTTTCCTTGGCTGGTGCCTTAGTTTGAGCAGGACCCCTGGGCCCAAATCCTATTGGGACTCTAGATGAGAGAAGCATAGGAGAATAGCAAAGTATAAGGATCCAGAGGGTCCTAGAAACCTACAAGTAGAACATTATGATAGGCAGATTTGGGCCTAAGGACCATTTTATTGACCACATTCACATCAAATTCTGAAACACCGGTGGCACACAGGTCCAGCTTTCCTAAACAGAATGGTCTTTTCTGTGCCCAGTCTCACACTTGCCTAGTGCAGGCTACATCAACGATCAAAACTGCCTCAGGACGTTACCATCTGTATCCTCAACTTCTGTCAGCCAACGTCGCCTGAGTTGGACAATCAAAACATTTGCACTGTTATTTGCGTCTTACTATGTTTAGTTTTGGGGACATAAATTTTAGTACTTTAGCCCTCAAGTTTTTAAAACAGAAACCAAGTAAATATTGAAGCTGGTTAGCATTTTGTTGACAGTTGGCAAGCAGAGGGTACTTATTTTCTGCTCTGATTTTTAAACGTGCTTGCTGCTAGGGTAGATTCATGGTAACTGTGACCTCTTGGCTCTGTGTGTAGAAAAGCCTCTAAAATATACAATGTGGTCATTCTTAACACACTGGAAGGTGCTTGACTAATGGTGGAAATAAATTTCTCAAGTGATGATTTTTTTCTAGTCTTTATAACCAAGTTAACAAGTACTGAGCTTTATTTAATTACTTATAAATATTTCATTTAGTGTTTATGATAGTAACACTAATTTCTATGCCATTTCTGGACCGATCACTATAGTCTTGGTTATATTTGTCCTACATTTTCTTACCCTTCTTTTCACTGTGCAGGCCAGTCTATGAGTCTGTGAAGCTTGCATACTTGCCAAGGGTCCCATAGCAGGTGAATCAAGGTTTATTTAGACCCAAGGCTTGGGGAATTTATACCAAAGGGATAAAAATACCAGGTGTCTTGTGGATAAAGTATCATGTTGGGGCACAGAGAGGAGCTATAACTTTGGTTATGGGGTAGGTAGATTTATAGAAGGTTATATTTGTGAAGTAAGAGAGCGATGTGATACGAAATACACTTTTTTTTTTTTGAGTAAAGGGAATAAATAGGAAAGACTCAGAAGGCTCGTAAAACATTCCTTGCCAACTTTGATTAAAATGAAAAGGTAGGCTTGGCAAAAAACTGGGCGAGGATTTAAAAGCCTAGCTAAAGCTTGGAACCCACGATCCAGCTCAGTGGGGAGAGTGCTCACACCCAGGTAAAACAGGAATAACACAGTAGTGAAAGTACATGTAGTCCCAATGCAGATAAGGCGAGATGGGGGGTTTAGACAGAGAATCCCCGGTAGACCAGCTAACCTGGCATTGACTAACAGTAGACTCTGTCAAATAAAGTGGAAAGCAAGGGCCAACACTAGAGGTTGTCCTTTCATCTCCACATATACTCTGTGGCTCAAGTGCAACCATGCAGTGGGGGAGATGCACACACACACACACACACACACACACACACACACACACACACACATCGCATACACATTTATACATACACACACTGACATGTAGACACACACATATACAAACACACATACACCACTTTTAAAGGTCTAATACGTTGCTCATAGAGTCAGGGTTTTAGATGACCTCTTTATCTTTGTTTCTGCTGTCACATATTGTTTTCTTTGCAGCACTGGTGTCACTTTCCAAGTGACAAAGCAAATCCTTTGACATGCCTCTCATGGGAAGGGGTCTCCTTCCCTGACTTTATATCTGGGCTGGACTCTGAGTTCTGATCTTTGGAAACCTATGATGCAGTGTAGGAAACCCTCCTGATGTCCTTGCTAGGTAGGGAGGCCTTGAAATTACATGGAGAAACAGAGGGGACCCACTGACTCCATCTTTTTTTCTTCATGGGGCGCCATCTTGGAAATCAAATATTAGAACCTTAAAGCTAGTGTTTAATGAGCAGTTAGCTGTCTGAAGTTCTTTCTGGACCTTAAGTTTCTATGCAATAAACTGTAACTAAATTTGCTTACTAGACGAAGACCTAAGGATACGTGTATAAACACCGAATTGTCAGAGATCAGCCAATCACTGTCATAGGCGTGTTAGACAATTACTGGCATCCAACTGAGTGGAGCAAACACAAATGAGGCAACTGCTTAGCAATGGTAATTACTCTTCTTTGCTTCCATGTTCATTTAGAAAAGTTTGCTAAAAGGATCAAGAGGGATAAGTGATGCCCTCTAGACAAAGGAAGCCCTCTCGCATGCATGGAGAAACCCGAGTGTAGTGTTGACGGCGAACAGAGGGCTGACTTACTCTGCCCTTCAGCCATCAGGCTGATGGAGCAGTAGGAAAGAAGGCGGAGGCAGTAGTGTTGGTGCGAGGCTTGCATTGAAGCTTGGGGAAATAAACGAGAAGATGGCGATTAGCCTGAAAATGGTACGTGTGCCCCAACTCCTAATCGCTTTCAACTAGCTTACGAATGTAAAGTGAGAAAATTGAAATGAAAAACTCGCTTGGAAAGTGACACCAGTGCTGCAAGGAGAACAGTATGTGGCAGTAGAAAGAAAGATGAAGAGGTCATCTAAAACCCTGACTCTATGAGCAGTGTGTTAGATAGATAAAGAAAAAAAAAAAATTAAGAAAGGATAGCGATTAAATCTTAATTTTTAGATTTGGTGGTGAATGGGTGCTCACAAAGAAAAAAATGAAGTAATAAATAAATATTAAAAAAGTTAAAAAAACAAAGTAATACCTTTCAAATTGGAAACATGTTTCCTTTTTATTGCTTTAAAACATTTTAAGTTATGTGTATGGATGTCTTGCTTGTATGTATGTATGTATGTGCACCATGTATGTGCTTGGTGTCTGTGGAGGCCAAAGGAGGGCTCCTGGAACTGGAGATATGGACAGTTATGAGCCACCATGTGGGTGCCAGGAATTGAACCCAGGTCTTCTGGAAACACAGCCAGCATTTTTCATCTTTAGTCATCTCTAACCTCCAGAAAGCTGTATTTCAAGTTCAATACTAGGTCTCTGTTGTTGGAACATCTGCTGGATATAAAAATTCTTTAGCATAAGCATGATTTTAGGCCTGTTTCTTTCTTTGTATTGTATGTAATATCAATATGTATACATATTAAAACCATATATCCACCCACAGAGGGAATTTGAAAACATAGTAAGTACATGCTGAGTATAGCAAAAAGCAAAGATATGCCAAATAAAACAGCAAAGTGAAAGTAGGAAAGCAAGTGAGATTGCAATCCTAGTGATGCTAATGGAGAAAGGGTAGGCAGAGAAGACCATATGAGGGGATCCAGGCAGTCAAGCATACCATGAAGCTCATGTTCAGAACCGCTCTACTCCTTGCAGTTAGTTGCTTAAAACACTGTTCACAGACCCCACCCAGTAATCTAGATTTTATTTCAGTGTCCTTGTGATTTGACTGCTAATAATATCTAAGTGTTATGTGAATCCAAATAACTATGAATTTAGGTCTGGGGGTAGCAAGCTATAAATATATATAATTGCCCTTTTTATACATGTGCGTTTATTCTATACTATTCACTTGAATGTTTGCTTTTAAAAATAGCCGTCACCATATCAAATGATCCATTGCTTATTTTCAACTCACTATCAAAAGCCAAATAAAACACAAAGGGTCAAAATATGTCTCATTTTAGAAAATAATGACATATTCTAAAGCTATAAAACCCAAGCTAGAAATTACCAGATTGATAAATATATAATTGACATTTTTTTATGAATGAAGGGGAAACTAAGAAAAATGGAAATATATTTTGTTTTGTTAAGGACTATTGTAATATCAGAACTTCAGAGGTGGGGCCAGGAGATGTCCAAGGCTAGGACCAATTTAACTACCTTGTGAGACCACCTGAGAACAAAGCAAATCCCTAAGGAAACACCTGCCTTTGTCGTCGTCAATGTGAAGGGTTTTGATGGTGACACCATTTCTAACATATCAGTCTGCTATCGTCTCCTAATTCAGAGAATATTCAACTATTTTGAGAGGAGAAAAATCTGACATGACTTGTGATTCTCTATTTGGTTTACATTAGAGTAGAAATATGTTTAATTTTGCTCACTTTTCTAGAGATTAGGATTTGAAAACAAGAACTTTGCTCTTTTTTATTTTTCTCAGGGACCTTAAATCTCCTGTAAATGGAACACGGTCAATTCCTACTTGTGGAATAACCACAGGGCAGTTGGAAGTTAAATTGTTGAGCAGCCCGCATCTAATTGAAGTCTCTCCATTTTAACTATTTTATTTTTAGCACCTGGAGCAGTCTGTAGCTTTTCTAGCCTGTAATCATGTTTATTTAAGAGCAGTGCAGTCTTCAGCAAGAAAATACAAACCTACCGGAACTGCCCTACTGAACAGGAGAAAATAGGAAGAGGGCTGTAGGCTTAGGGTGCCAGGTAGCCTGCATTTCCTTCAGTTACTGCCCAAACATTGCAGCCTGAGTTTTAAGGCATCTCTAAAAGCCTCCCCCGCCCCTTCCTACAGAGCTATGGATACTGTATCTATCTGAGCTGAAGGAGGTATGTAAATTGCTTTACTCTTCAAAAGTTCAAGCCTGTAAATTGTGCGGCTGCTAAGTTTTATTCTGCAAGGCATTCCAGAGAAGCCATGTCTAAGACTCTCAGTTTGCCAAGAAGCACGGTTTTTTTTGTTTTTGTTTTTGTTTTTGTTTTTTCAGCTGTCACCTTCTCTGTGGACTATGTGACTACTAGCTTGCAATTTAGACATTTTAATATCCAGACTCTTTACACATTCTTCTACCAGCCCAAATGATAGACTATGAATAAAAAAAAAAAAGATTTTTCAAAAACAAATTGAAACACACACGTGCTGTTCCCCCCCCTCCTTTTTCTTCCTCTTGATTTAAGTAGCAACACGAGCAAAGAGAGACTCTCATTTGAAGAATTCCCCCCATCTGATTGGGCTCGTGGGCGTGCCGGTGAGGGTCGGGGCATTTTCTTGTGATTCTTAACTGATGGGGTAGAGCCTAGGCACCTGGGTGTTGCTAACTCTGGGCAAACCGTCCTGGCTTGTATAAGGAAGCTAGCTGAGCAGAAACAGGAAGCAAAGCAGCAAGGGATGTTCCTGTGTGGGTGCTTCTTCAGTTCCTGCCGCCTGGTTCCTGCCTGAGTTCTCTCAGACGGTGACAAAGACATGTAAGTCAAAGAAACCGTTTCGTCCCCTCAGTTGCTTCTTCTGGTCAGTGTTTATTTTCACAGCCACAAAGAGCAAACTAGAATGGAAATTGGTCACACCATGGAGTGTTGCTGTGACAAACATGAGCATGCTGGTTTTTTTTGAGAGAACTGTGGAAGGATTTTGGAGCTTTGGTTTAGAAAAGGCTGTCGCATGTTCGGAACTTAAGGAGCGGGAAGGCAGGGACGTTGAAAGAGAGGCGAGGATGGAGGACCGGCTTGTGACGTTTCTGAGGGAAGAAAGACTCTACCGGGGCCATTTATGTGGTATTTGGGATTAAGAACCTGTGGAAGTGAAACCTTCGCTTTCCTGGGACACGCAATACTGGTCAATTGGGGCTAAGGTGATTAATAAGAGACCAGCACCCGAGGTGAAATCTCTGGGAAGTATTTTCTTAGGGCCAGCACACAGAGGCCGCAGGAGAGTGGTGGGCCCAGCTAGAAGCAGATGCTGGTACTGTGAGGAACGTCCCACACGGGCCTAGCTTCGAAGGTGTGAAGGGGTCCTAGGGAACAGCTGAGGTTTGGCACTGGGAGAGTCCAGCAGAGGCCATTGGACATAAGGTGGGTACATTTCCTTGTTTGCTAACTGATAGAGAACAGCCTAGCCTACTGTTGGGTGTGCCTCGTCTGAGGAGTATAAAAGAGCTGGCTGGGCAGAAACAGGAAGAATGAATGCAATGTTTCTTTGATGGTTTTTGCTTTGATTCATGCTTCCGGCTTCCTGCCTGGGTTTCCGGTCCTGACTTCTCTCCGTGGTTGACAGGGAAGTGTGAACTAGATAAAACCCTACCGTCTCCCAAGTTATTTTGGTCAGTATTTTCATCACAGTGGCAAAGCCAACTAGAACGCATTTGTACTTCAGTAGTGGTTGTCTACGCCTTTAATCCCAGCACTCCGGAGCCAGAGGCAGGCGGATCTCTGTGAGGTCGAGGCCGGTCTGGTCTACAGAACTAGTCCAAGATAGCCAAGGCTACACAGAGAAACCCTGTCTCGAAAAACAAAACAAAACAAATGTTAATGACAAACCTGGGTTCTTGAATCTCTTGGAATTATGATAACAGACAAGTTGTGCTGTGGTTTTCCCCCAACCCCTTTCAGGTTGCTACTAAACAGCAGGTCAAATTTATTGACCATGTCCATAGATCCTCTTTACCTGACTTTTTAAAAGCAGATTCGTTCTCTCTCTCTCTCTCTCTCTCTCTCTCTCTCTCTCTCTCTCTCTCTCTCTCTCTCTCTCTCTCTCCCCCCCCTTTTCCCCTCCCTCCCGTGTGTGTGTGTGTGTGTGTGTGTGTGTGTGTGCTTGCGAGCATTCACACACACCTGTGGTGCATGAGGCACAGCATACATGTAGTGGTCAGAAGACAACTTGGGGCCACTTTTCCCCTTCCACTTTTATGTGAGTTTTAAGAATCAAGACTAGGCCATCAAGCTTGTTGCCATTGGCTTTAATTTGCTGAACCATCTCACTGACCCCCAAAGTCTTTTTTAATATATATTGTTTTATCGAGCTACTTGGTAATTCTCTGCTGTTTTCAGATTTTCTAAATTTCCTCATGGGAGCCTCTTCATCTTGACTTCTGTGTCTTCTAACATGCATTCACTGATCTGTTTGGGGCACAGTTAAAAGTTTTAGATTTGTCTTTAGTCTATCTTAGACAAGGGGCTAGGACTTTCTTAAAAGGAGCTTTCCTATCTTCCCATGGTTTCTAAGTGAGGGGTGATGCTTACAAATACTATTCTAATTGGTGGGCTTGTTACCACCGTGTTGTCACAGACTCCAAACTTTTGAGTATAAGGCAAGAGTGGAAAAGAATATGTAAATGTGTACACACATACACACACACACACACACACACACACACACACACACACACACACAAATTTATACCAGTGCCTTGTCAAATATCACATTACTAGGCGTTAACATGAATTGCTTGAAAGGTTATTGGCAATATGATGTTGCTTATCCTTCCACAGGCTACTTATTAATCATAAACAGAAAAGAGAATTCTTACAATGAAAGATCTAGGAGCTGTCACATTAACCAAGAATCAAGCTTCTCATCAGTAATGCAAACAAACAAACAAACAACCAAACCAATGTTGCAGTTGGCTAATGTAACAAAGTCGAAAGCCACAACTGTGTAGTATACATGTGAATAATATTTAATCAGAGATTGTCGCATGGCAACCATCAGAGTAATTGAAATGGTTGGCTAGGCATGATGGTTTCCATTTGTTCTGTAATTCTAGGATTTCAGAGACTGAGGGGTTTAAGGTCACCCTCTCACCTCTATAGCAAGATTGAAGTCATCCTAGGGTACACAAGACTATTTCACTCCTTCCCCCTCCAACTTGTTTTAGATTTAACAGCAGTTTCAAACTCTTTTTAAACGTCAGTAACGTGAAAATATAAAGGAGGCTGTTTTAATTTGTCAAAGAGACAAGAGACAGGACAACCCAATGCAATTTATGATTTGGTATTAGGCCCAAAATAAAAGGTGAATAATAGGTGCTCGTGTGGCGAGAGCGAGTGAGGTTGGATATAGGTGGGGAAATTGAATATAGGCTTCACATTGTTATTATTTATCTAGATTAAATGCAGTATGTTTAATAAGGTTAGTATGGTCATGTTCTCATGTTCTCATCTTTAGGAAATATCTGCTAAAATAACTTGGGAGAGTTGCCTGATACCTGCAGTTTACTTTGAAATGTTTTTTTTTTTTCAAGTCGTACATAGGAAACAAACAGGGGTGTGGTTCTTGTTTGCAGTTTGAGATTTTTTTTTTTTTTGTAGTTGGCTTCATGTGGATAATATTCATTGTACTATTCTAGTGTTTTTTAAAAAAAAAGAAAGAAAATGTCATTTGATGTCAATATTTTCAAATAGACAAAATTTGGAATCATCACTAATACACTGAAACTTGCTTAAAATAGTCACTCTCATAAAGCTACAAGGGGAGAGATTAACTTTTTAAGATGAACCATCTTACGATCAGCGTTAGTAAGAATTTATGAAGTACTTCCTCTATTCCAGAACTATCAGTACTTCATAAATAAGCTACTGGGTAGGTGCCATTATTCCGCACGTAGTGAGAAGGTAAATGAAGCTTACAGTTTAATCACCTTGACAAAGGCCCAAAGCTAATCTTTTAGATTCCACACCAGAATCTAATAGTCCTTATCCACTTGATTCTACCAGAAAAAGGGCTAGTCAAGGTTCAAAGTCCAAACTCTGGACTTAGGAAGTTTGTGTCTGCCTTTGACCAGTTGCCTGGTTTGGGAAAAGTCACATAAAGTGGACACAGTTTGAGTAATTGTGTGGAGATTATGCTATAGAGCCAAATTCATTGAAAATACTTTAGCACGGTAGCTAGCGTGAACCAAAGTCTGTATAAGCATCTCTGATAAGACTTATGCTCACTCTTTTCATGTGTTTTCTCAGAGTACAAGGTAGGTTCCTCCAAATAAAGCTCAGGACACTGAGCTGAGTTTGAAACCAGGGTCTCTATCATAGAAGAGCCTGTGGCCAGCCTGCTGTCCCACCTTGCAGGGTTTTCCTAAGTACATTATTCTAATCAGTCCCTTTAAGTTCTATTTTGTCTTCTCTAATTTATTAAAAGAGTAGATCAAACAGAATACATTACAAATATACTTTACACTTTCTCATTTTGGATATATATATAAAAAAAAGGTACCATTGACAAAACCCCTGTTTGGTTTTGATTCAATGTTGAATTTTCACAATGATATAGGACTGAGGATAAGATTTGTAAAGTGATGTTTACAGTGAGACTGGACTGTTTTTTTTTAAGGAGCTACTTGTGGCTTAAAATTTAAATTCAGAAATATGTAGTGTCATTAAGACATTTTTAACTTACAGGTATTTGGAGGCAGCTTTAGACATATGCATTTCATAAACAACAACAACAACAGCAGCCATATAGAAATCCAGCGTTACCAAGGGAAATTTTGAAGGCTTACAGGAACATGGCTTTGAAGTACCACTCTGATAATAGTACAAGCAAGGAAAACCATTCAAACAGATCCCTCAAATGCAGGACATTCTCACATGGTCCCCTCGGAGATCTTTGGTATGCATTTTGGAGGAGGGAGAAAGATGAGGAAGTAGATGAGACGGGCAAGTGTTCTGTGTCTGCTTAATGGCCGTACAGAGTCATGTAATGGTACCTCAAGGGAACTGGCTCCGCAAACGAGCGTGATCTGTGAGCAGTGCAAAGTCCGCAGTAGAATAGAAAAGGGCGCCAGTGCCACCCCGACTTCTCAGATCCTGGAATGCAAATAAGGACTCACTACAGAGGCCCAGCAATGCTCCAGCATATTCTACTTGGACTTTCTATTACATTACTTATTTGTGTGTGGGAGCGTGTGCATTCTACAGAAGACAACTTCCCTTTGTTCTCTCCTTCCTCTGTGTGGGCTCAGGCAATGAAACACAGGTACATAGAGAAGAGGCAAACGCCTGTCTACTGAGCTAGCATACTCGTCTCACCATTATTCTTTTCTTAATGTGAGACAGTCTATAGCATATCTGGTAACTCCTGATGAACTTATTTTTCTCATGAATTTTGACAGAAAGACTTTAAATGTACCCTTTTTATTGGCCCCGTATCTAGCTATTATACACCAGTATAGAGTAAATTTTATGTAGCCTTTGCGTAACTGTAGAAGCACCTCACTTTGAGAAAAAGGTTATTAATAGGACTGTGAAATGAAGATAAATGTCCTCAGACAATATGATACTTTGGCCTCTGGTTTTTAAAAACACCTGCCAGGAAATTGCCTTAATTCGAATATTAGTGTGGAGACCACTAGCTATAATAAGATTTTAATTCCAGAAATAAAAGGCAGGAAAGATATGTGAACAGGCAATGACATACACACTAAATACAGTTAACCATTAATAGCTCCAGAAAGAAAATTAAAACAGCAAGAACATTGTCATGTCCAATGAATAGTTGTAGTGTTGTTAAGCTGAGAAGCAACATCTGTCGATAGAATTGGTAAGGAGCTGCTTCTCTTCTTGGACACTGGTATGAGGGATGCACTTAAATGGTGACTATCGGGAGGGGGGGGCGCTTAGCATCCTACATCACATGATAATATGTAAAACTCATATAAGCAAAAGCATGTGCACACACTCAAAGGTATATATAAGAATGTTTGACACTACATTGTTTGAAAGAGTGCAAATTTGCATACCTATGTTGAATTAAAATGATTAACAACCTAGGAACATTTATGTTATGGAGACTTGATGAAATATGGTCAGCTTTTATATGTTAGCATAAAAACCACCCAAGATATATTATTGGATAAAAAAGGAGTTTGGAACCAATTACTTATGGAAAGTATTATTTGTACTACAATGACAAATATTTAATGTTTAGTAATTAATGTTTGGTAGTTACAAACATGGATACAGAGTTTGTGGTAGAAAAAAATGAACTGCAAAAAAACTGAAAGAACTGTCCAGGTATATATTATTCTACTATCTTAAATAATGAAGACATATCTTTGGACTCTTTCTGGATTAAATAAAAAGATATTGGATTAAATAAACAACATAACATCCACAAATAAGTATATTTTAAAACAGAGCTAAGCCTTGCCATTTTTAGGAACTAAGAGATCTGCTTATCTGCAGGTTTTTTTTAACCTATGTTTCTTGATTCTTCAATGGTACTATCTTTTATAAACCAAAATATAAATATTAACAAACAGAAGTATATCAATAAAATTTATTATGTACAAGGCATATAAACAATTTTCAGTTTTAAAGAATTTTTTTCTGCATGAGTTACTGGAAAAACAATGCTTATATGTATAAAATTTTGACTTTGAAAACACCATGGTGCCGGGTGGTGGTCGCATATACCTTTAAATTCCAATGCTCGGTGACAGAGGCAGGCAGATCTCTGATTCTGAGGCCAGCCTCATCTACAGAGTGAGTTCCAGGACAAGCTAGGGCTAAGCAGAGAATCCCTGCCTCAAAACAAAACAAATCAACTAAAAACAAAACAACAGCAACAAAAGAAAAATACAATGTCTTCTGTTTCTTTCATAGCTTCTTCAAGTTTTTTTGTCTTTTGTTTTCTTTTCCCATATATATAATTTATTCATATTACATCTCAATTGTTATCCCATCCCTTGTATCCTCACATTCCTCCCACACTCCCGCTTTCCCCCTACTCCTCTCCCCTATGACTGTGACTGAGGGGGACCTCCTTCCCCTGGTATGCTCATAGGGTATCAAGTCTCTTCTTGGTATCCTGCTATCCTTCCTCTGAGTGCCACCAGGCCTCCCCATCCAGGGGACATGGTCAAACATGGGGCACCAGAGATCCTGTGAAAGTCAGTCCCCACTCTCCACTCAACTGTGGAGAATGTCCTGTCCATTGGTTAGATCTGGGTAGGGGTTCAAAGTTTACTGCTGGTGCCATAGTTTGAGCAGGACCCCTAGGCACAGATCCGCTTATCATAATGTTGTTCTTGTAGGTTTCTAGGACCCTCTGGATCCTTCTGTTTCCCCATTCTCCCATACTTCTCTCACCTAGAGTCTCAATAGGATGTCCTCCCCTCTGTCCCACTTTCCTGGTAAGTGAAGACTTTCATGGGACATGCCCCTTGGGCTAGTGTCTAGATATAAGTGAGTATATACCATTTGACTCTTTCTGCTTCTGGGTTAAACTGACTCATTATGACCATTTCTAGTTCAATCCACTTGTCCACAAATTTCGGGCGTTCCTTGTTTTTAATAGCTGAGTAGTATTCCATAGTGTAAATGTACCACAGTTTCATTATCCATTCTTCTGCTGAGGGACACTTAGGCTGTTTCCATATTCTGGCTATTATGAATAAGGCTGCTATGAACATGGTTGAGCATATGTCCTTATTGTGTGCTGGAGCATCTTCTGGGTATAGTCCAAGGAGATTATCTCCTTAGATGCAGAGAAAGCATTTGATAAAATCCAACACCCATTCATGTTTAAAGTTTTGAAGAGATCAGGGATACAAGGCACTTTCCTCAATATAATAAAGGCTATATACAGCAAGCCAATAGCCAAAATCAAATTAAATGGAGAGGTACTCAAGGAAATTCCTCTAAAGTTGGGAACAAGGTAAAGCTGCCCACTCTCTCCATATCTCTTCAATATAGTACTCGAAGTTCTATAGCAATAAGACAACAAAAGGAGATCAAGGGGATCTAAATGGGAAAGGAGAAAGTCAAATTATCCCTATTTGCTGATGATATGATAGTATATATAAGTGATCCCCAAAATTCCACCAGAGAACTCCTACAGCTGATAAACACCTTTTTTGTCTTTTAATTTATAGTGGCATAATAGTGTCATCAGTAACTACTCTGAAAGAATAACAAAGTTATCATTTAATTCAGACTACTCAATTTTAATCTTCATTATTTATGCTTAAAGAAATTCCCTATATTGAAATTACTTCAAATGAAGTAATAAATCTGTGCCATTTCAGAATTACAGAGTCTGGGCCAGTAAAATCTGGGTTAATGGAGTGCACTAAACCCTGTAAGATTCCTGATTAAAGATTTTAAGTCATTCTTTATTCCCTACGTTTTGTATTTTAACTATATACTAAACCATGCACTCCATAGCTGGTCTCTGGGCTCAAAATAAAAATTACACAAAGTTGTACCTGGGGATGTTCAAATATTTATCTAGCTTTTTACAATTGTTAGCACATCATATCATCTAACGTGATGATATATAGTAAATACATATGATACAATAAATAGCAAAGATTTGGAACCAAGATCTTAGGGAGACACAGATCAAACCAAGCAAATAGCTTAAAATTTGTTACACTTACAGTGTAAGGCAAAAGGAGCTGAGATATCACTGGATTAACAAAGCCATTGATGTTTACTTTAAAAGAAAAAAGCGTGGAAAAAAATGGTCAAATGAAGGACTAGACTCCTTAAGACATTGACACTTTCAAAATATTTTAATGTTTTGTTCCTGATTTTTGGATTAGGATTATATTTGTACAATATCATCCTCCGAATTCAGTAGCAATGATAAACAGCAGTAAAATTGAGAAGTAATTTGTCTAATTTTTATTTATTAGGATATTTATGTACATGAAAATTATGTAGAAAAATTATGTAATTAACATCAAAATATAAAATTAGTAAAAATAAAGTTTAAAACTTTTTGATTCAGTAAAATAGTTCCATTACTGAAAAAAAACCAGATGACATATTAACTTGGATTTTTATTTTATATGTGTATCTTATGACTAATACAATGGTAAATCTGTCCATGGAAGGCAGAGTGGGAATTCATTGATTTATTTAGCATGTTCCTAAAAGCAGCTATTAAAAGAAAGCCCAGAAATGTTAGTTTTATTTAGAAGAATGAACTAAATTTTTATGTACATAAGAATACATTTCAGGCATGATATTCATTTAGTACGTATGAATAGTTTGCAAATATTGGAGTAAGAGCTATGAAAGGGACCCAACGGCAGGACAAAGCACATCTGACTTAACCTGTGATAACTAGTAGGGCAGGCCAGGCTGTCCCTTGAGAAGAGGTGACTATTAGAGGAAAATAAAAGAGACTTCAGCTAAGCATTGTATCTTGTTTCATTGTCTCCCATCCAATTTTGAGATTTGGAAAAATGGGTTTTCTTTTAAGAGTATCTGCAGAGCGAGTCAAACCCGAAGCTGTCCCCCCAAATCACTAGTGTATTTGTCATTATTGTCACCAATGCCTTCGAGGCCACAAGCATCCATATTTCCTAAGGCATTCTTCTACTTCTTAGCCATGTGACATCGAGACATCAACTTGTGCCTTAGTATCTTCCTGTCGCGTTGTCTTAGCATTATAGATGAAAACATCTGCTAGGTATGCTGCCAGGCTTTGCTCTTAAGCAACATTTACCCACTGTGTGCCTGACCGTAGTGCTGGGAGCAAAGCATTTTTATTAAAGCTACAGAGAAGTGGGTTCTAATGTTAAATAAACTCCATGAGTCAAAGGAAGAGCTTTAAAAACTACAGACTCAAAGGTCCAATCCCAAGAATTTCTGGTTAAGTAGGTATTGGAACAGGCTAGGGGTCCTTTAGTTCAAAAACTTTTCTGGGTGTTTCACGTGTTGGAGTTATAGCATTCTCAACCAATAAGTACACTGGCTCAGTTCTCTCTTGGGGACACGCTGAAAGCACATGCGTATTGTACATCTGTTTTTAGCGTTTTGAGGAATTTTCATGCTTGCTTTCATAGTGTGTGGCTAGTGTGCCTTCCCACCAGCAGGAAATGGGTGTCCCTTCTGTCTACACACTCTCTCCTGCTATATATATATCTTAATAGATTTTAATGACATTTTCCAATCAGTAATTTTAGGTATTAGATTATTATAAGTTAGCATCTAGTAATTTTAATTTAACTAATAAATTGCATCAGACTTAAGGAATGCCTTAAATGATTAAATACACAGTCCTATCAGTATGAAGAAGCTTGTACTTTGTATAAACCTGGTTCAGGTTCTGGAAGATACACAACATCAGGGAAACAAGCTTAATGTCCTTTGTGTAGGCCTTCTCCCCCATCAGATGAGAATAATAAGTGTACATTACAATGAACTATATTGTGCAAGTAAAGCAATATACGTGAATCATTCACTCTAGTCTTTGATAACGGAAATAGGCTCTGAACATTAGCTATCATTATTTCCAGTCAATCAGATCACTTCATTGGGTGTGCAGAATGAACACCCTCTAAGAACAAACTCTAAGAAGTGAGAATCTTCACCGAGTCTCTAATATGTCACATACGATGGCACATGCTTTCACATGCTCTCATGTTAGTTAACATGTGAACTTAAGTACAGCCCACAAGTTCATGTCTTTATCGTGCACCAGACCTTCTAGTTTCCCCAATGGCATGCCCCTGACTTGATGCAGTAGAGGTGGAACGTGGGAAGGGAATGACAGGAAGGAAGGAGAAAGACGAGCTTGCAATATAAAATTTCAGTTGAATTGTTAGCACAACTGAATGCAAATGGCTTTCCGGAGATTGTGTCTTTATGTCATAGCTGGGAATGGAGGCGGAGGAAATACATTTGTGTTGTTGAAGAGCTACCTAAGGCTCTGCTTGTTAATAGCATGCAGCCATTACCTTCCTTGGATCTGCAGATGGAGGAGCACCCTCTATCACAGGTGCCTGTGTGAAGTTTCTTAGCACACAGCCCATTGGGCAGGCTTAGTCTCGGTCACACTAGCTGCAAGGGAGGCTGAATATGTTCTTAGGAAAAAACATCTGCTTTCAGGGTTAGTTTATAGTTATTGTCACAAGGTGTTTTACAGAAAGGGCAGGTCATGGAGGATTCTGTGATTTGAAGCAAAGAGTTAAACCACCGAGAGCCCATGGGAGAGCAAGGAACATGAAAAGGAATGGATGAAAACTGTAAACAAAAGAATGTTAAAGAAATTATGTCAGGACCACCCCTTAGCAAAGTCACAGAAGTCCTTGCAGATGTTGCAAATTCTATTATCTTTAGGCCTGATAGTCCTATACAACCAAGCACTTGGACAACGGGGTGGGGCGGAGAAGACCTCTATTCATTGGATCTTGGGCGTTTGTTCAAATTAACGGAGGTGCTGTTACCAGACTGCCAGGAGGGAAAATAGCGAAGATGGCTGAAGATCTTATTGCATTATGTGACGAAATCAAGCTTAGAGGGGAAGTTGGCCCTAACCTTGCAAAACTGCTGCACAACTCACTTGGTGAGAAAGGAGTTTGTCTACCTGGCTTGCCTGTTGTAACAGGTGGCACATTGACACATAGATAACCAACTGCATCAGATGATTTTTTTTTTTTTTTTGGCTCGGCAGGATCCTTGAATGTAATGTCAACTAAAGTAAGGTTTGCCACAGATTATGTGCTTAACTTTGCAAAGTCACAAAAGAACTATACCATTCACTTTGCAGCTGCCTTTACACATGGGCTTAACCTATTGGCCTCACAGGTGCATTGTGGAAAGAAAGATGACAAAATTTACTACCTCACTTGTTTTGCTCTAAGCGCACAAGAGAGATTCAGGAAGGTAGAGAACCTTGTTATCATGGAATTAAAATTGACTACCCAATCACGGTTAAGGAGCAGGACACCAGTTGGTATGGAGACCCTGTGGTGCATCTGCAATGAGGCTTATCCAAGAAATATTTCATTCTTTATATATGGAGTCACAAGAAGTGGAAAGCCTTCTAGACTCAGGCCAATCTCCAAAGAAGTTGGAAGGATTATCCCTGGGTCATCTTTCACAATCACCTGGAGTCTTGGTGGTGGTCTGGTTTTGATTATTTTCCCCTTCAGCAGAGCGGAAGGGCTGCAGCAGTAGCTTACTATTTGCAATTGCTTCTTAAGGCATATATATAGGGCAAGAGGATATAGAACTTAGCGTATTCTCCAAGGAAACTCCAGTTGATGTTATACTAGTTATTTGCCATGTTGCCAGTGTCATGGTCAACATTACTGGAGACCCTACCATATCAGAGACCATTAAAAGAGCTGATCTCTGTGGAGCAGTCTCAATGCGACTACAGCCACAGATGTCACTGTCAATTCTCACCTCAGCTGCTTACCACTGAGTTTATAGGGGTTACCAAAGTTCCTATTTCCTAGAGAAATGCTGATACTGGACATTTTTTTTATGTGTGTCAGCAACTTCACTTGAGCTGATAAGGACAGGTCAGCCAATTAGATTTAATCAGGTGTGCTGCACACCAGTAGTAGTTCCTGAAACACTTTGTCCTGCAGTGTGCCCATTGATCAAATGTCTTTCAAGCTAATTGCCAAGGCAATATGTAATATCTTAGAGGCAATCCGTCTGCTTCCTTTAATTCAAGAAAGAGTAACCCTGAATGGAAGAGGAAGAGTGAATGGGGGCCAATTGGAGCATTGGCACCAATGATGAGTTCTCGTCACTGTTACCCTGAAATCTCAAGAAAGGCATTAGGTCATCATGCATGGTCTGTCTGCTGGTACCCGTTAAGGCATGAGAGGAGGAGGAGGTGCTGTCTGTGTTCTTAGGTGGAGGGGTGTGTAGAGTATAAATGTGAAGCATTAGGCACTTGTTTAGTTCTGGTTTATGATAAATTAGTTTCTGCTGTTTCCTTTGCTCACCTCCTGTGCATTATCCTTGCTGTATGGAGCAATGCAAGAAAGGAGAGAGAGAGAGAGAGAGAGAGAGAGAGAGAGAGAGAGAGAGAGAGAGAGAGAGAGAAGAAGAAGAAGAAGAAGAAGAAGAAGAAGAAGAAGAAGAAGAAGAAGAAAAAGGAGGAGGAGGAAGAGAAGAGAAAGAAAAGAAAGAAAGAAAGAAAGAAAGAAAGAAAAGATTTCAGTAGTAAAGGGCAAGTTGTCAGATGAAGTGTGACTATATTAAAAAAAAAACTTGCTTCCCAGTTTCACTGGTAGCAGACACCTGCTGAGTATGTTAGAAGCACTGCTGCATTTGTTTGTTTCAAGCATTTTCTACAGTAGACCATTTAAGTGTCAGGACACAAGAGCACTTTGCACTCCTTGATCAAAAAACGATTGAGAATGAAGAAAAAAAACAAAGTGAAATGTACAGAATCCCAGAGTAAATATGGTCCATCCTCTTTACTGTCTCCAGCTTCCTGTTTATATTAGCTATGAAATTCAATCTCCTAGCCAGTAAGATGCGCATCAAGCTGTCTCAAAGTTTAACTCTCTCTACAGAAGGGTGAGAGTTTTCTCCCAAATGAAGCTGTCTAAACTAAAGGCCATGGCCTGCTCAATTGGTTTTATGCATTTGTGTAATTTGTGTTTGCTCAGTTCATCACAGCGTATAATTAACAAAACATGAAGCCAAGATCAGAGGAGGAAATGTAATGAATGAGGGCATTTATTAAAGCATAATTGTAACTTTTTTCTTCTTCCTTTTTTTTTTTTATTTTCCCATGTTCCATTTTATTATAATCTCAGTACAGTTGACATCACTTCCCTATGGAGCTTTCCACATCGCACCCTCTTCTATCAAGTTCTCTGGCTGCTCTTCCTAGCGGCAGTTGTTCTGTTTAGTATTTCTTACTGGAAAATAATGTGCTCAGTAAGTGAATGTGCTCTTTTCATAATTTTGGGGAAATCTGTAAGAGTAAACTCAGAACTTACAGTGATACTCCTAGTTGGAACTTAACTTATCAAGAGACCTGCTTCATAGTTCATATGAAAAACACAAGTCCTTGCTCTACCTTTACAGTGTGTAATATCTTACATGATTGACAGAGAAAGAATAAAAAGAGACTAAGTAATACCTGTAATTCTATCTTCTGGATAGGCCATGTAGGATTAAACTAGGTATTTGATGCTCCCATAATACTATGTATGCCTTATAACACTCTGGTTCCTAATGTTTACACATGGAGAAATTCTGATCATTTCTCTGTATTTTAATGATTGCAGAGCTGTGGTGACATATACACATGACCTAAACATTTCTGCTCTGTCGTACACTTAATTCATTTAAAACTTTTCCTATTACATCATTGAAATTAAACTTCTACATAGCTACAGTTATGTTCTTAAGATAAATCTAGATATCAGATTATTATATGAAAGGCCATTTCCTCCTAAAGCATGTGCCAAGTTGCTTTTCAGAAAAAGGTAGCCATTGCTTTCCCTATCAGTAGCACCTAGTTTTCTTCTTTGTTTGGGATTTTTTGTTTTTGTTTTATTTTGGGATTTTTGTTTTGTTTTGTTTTTCGAGATTGAGTTTCTCTGTGTAGTCCTGGCCATCTTGAGCTCACTTTGTAGATCAGGCTGGTCTTGAACTCATAGAGATTCACCTGTCTCTGCATCCCAAGTGCCAGGATTAAAGGTGTGCACCACCACCGCCAGGCTAGCACCTAGATTTTTGTACCCGAGCCAGATGTAGATGTGCATTCTCTGCTTCTTTAAATAGGAATTTGTGTAATTTAGGATAATTACAGCCAAACAGAACATTCTGCACACAGTTAAAGTGCTTACTAATTATGTTCATATTAATACTACAGTGCATACTTGTGTTACAAGGTGATAGTTTAAAATTATCCTGACATAACCTCAGGGTACAGATAGAATCTTGGGCTTGCACAACAGTTAAACTATAATCCATAATTAAGTTATCCTTTTGTTTGCAATTTGATACTGAAGCTAACGGTATCCCTTTGCCACTCTTCTGTAAGCTCTCTTGGTTTGTTTTGAACACAGACACATATACATATTTTGGATGCATATGCAGATACACATTACCTTCCTCACACACACTTTATCAGTTGTGGGAGGCTTTTCTAAGTTATACGCCATGCACTTTTTGGACATGGTTCTTCAAGAGCTAACCAACCTGTGCACCGTTGGCACACGCATCAGTCCACAGTGCACACTGAACAAAAGATGAGTTAACTGGTGTGAAGACAACTTCTACACAGCCCTCCAAGCACGTGATTCTCTGCAGCAAAGTACACAGGTTGGCATCACCTTCCCTAGAACAAGTTCCATTACACAAGTTGAAGATGGATGGTGTGTATATGTGAAATGCCCCCATAAGCTCACCTGAGCACTTGGTCCCCAGCTGGAGGTGCTGTTTGGGAATGCTGTGAGCCCCTTCGGAGGTGGAGCCTGGGTAGAAGTGGGTCAGTGTATGTGTAGCCTTGCCCTCACATCCGGTTCACTTTGCCAGCTCTATTCCCGTTGCCATGCCTTCCTTGTCAGCTGCCATGTTTCCCCTGCCACATGGACTGTGCCTGTAGAGCTGAAAGCCACAGTAAATCCTTTACCCACTAAGTCGTTTCTGTCAGGGGATGGCATCATAGTCACAGAAGAGAAACAGTGAGCATTTGCACACTATCTAGTTCACTGGCGTGATGTGTTGATGTGACTATCCTAAGTGAGCTGAGTGAGCTAGCCATTTACAGTTTGAGCACCAAGTACATCAAGTTTGAAAAGAAAAGGAAAGCAAGCAAGAAGGAAGGAAAGGCAATGTTCAGAACACTATCTGCTCGTCTGTTTTTCATTTGCTGTGAAATGTCTCCATCAGGCTCATGTTTTGAATACTTGATCCTCAGCTTATGGAACTATTTGGGGGGGGGGGCTGGAGAAACCTACAGTGTGGGGTCTAACTGAAAGAACTGGGCCACTGGGAATAGATTCTTGGTGGTACATCACCCCTGACCACTTCCTATCTCTCTATTTCCTGCCCAACGTGAATGAAGCATCCCCTCCCCCATCAGCGAAGCCTGGTGACACATTCATCCCAGCACTTGGAAGTCAGAGGCGGGAGAATGGGGAGTTCAAGACTATTGATGCCAGTCTTTCAAATAAGTCCTCTCTCAAGGAAGAAAAGCAAGTTATTAAAAAAAAAGAAAGAAAGAAAGTGAATTTCCTTTACTAGCTTTTTTTACTTTTCTTGCTTTCCCCAATGTTCTATCCAAGTGCCAGAAAAGAAGAAGCCATACTTGAATCCTGTGAAAACTGTGGTCGGAATAAACTGGTCATTCTTCTCTCAGCTGTTCAGTCAGGCAGCCCATCATCGCAATGGTAAAGGGGACACATCATCTTAATCCACTCAGTTTATCTTCAACTGCTGTGAGGCGTTTAACTACAGCAAGCACTTTAACGAGGCAAACAGCCTATCTTCTGGGCTTTAGGTTTTACTCATAGCTCTCAACACACAGAACAGACAGCCCACACCAACATACGTGGCCTCCACAGCACAGCCTCGCGCTACCATGCACAGGTGTCTCAGGTGACTAGACAAGCTAGTATTTCCACTGTCCTCAATTTCTGTGGTCTGTGTGAAACAACTGTGGCCAAACCACCTTTCTCCAGGGACACATGGTACCTCTTTAACCTTTTTGGTAAGTTTGGGTCCCTGACCTTCATCATAAAAAGAAGAAGAGATATCTGTGTTATTTGACCATAGTGATTGCTTGAAGAAGTCTTCCCCAAACAGAGAAGCCCCTCATGGTTCAACCAGATTCTCCCATCTGGTTTTTATTTGAACTTCAGAGCATCACAGATATGTGAAAGGTTTCAATATAAGATTCTTTTAACAAGTCTTTTTATTTTTATTTATTTATTTATTTTACCCATGAGGAGAAAGTTGTGAAATACTGTAGAATGTAATGTTGAGTTATGCTCAGCCATGTTTCGTGTCTTTTCCCAAGCTTAGGGTTTTTTTTTCTTTTTAATGTATAATTTGTTTAATAATTTAGATTAGCATGGGGCTGGCTGCCACTGCTCTCCCCAAGATAACTCTGTGTTTAGGGGCTGGGGATATAGAGGCATAGCTCAGTGGTGGAGATTGTGCTTAGTATTTGGAAGTCAGTCTTCCTCCTGCCACTCCCACCACTGCCACACTGCCCACTAATTCTGGGGCTATGGGAATGCGCAGCTGTGAACGATTTTTATGCGGTTGCTGGGTTTTGAACTCGGGCTCTCATGCTTGCCGAGGGAGTGTTCTTAACCTCTCAGCCACCTCTGCCGTCCCTGTTTATACTTTCAAACAGTGGGCCCTACTCTTATTCCTGGCATCAGATTAAACCAAGTTTACATCCCTGAAAAAACATACAGCAAGTAACATTATACAGACTGAGCAGGTCACATTTCAGAATATATTTGCACATGTGTGCCTGTGTAGGAAAAATTAGTGAAAAAAAAAAGGGCTGTGAGTTTAAAAGAGAGCAGGGAGGGGTATGTGGGAGGGTTTGGAAGGAGAAAAGGACAAAAAGATGTAATTATAATATTAAAATAAAGAAATAATTTTTTAAAACATTTCAAGTCTTCGAGGTGAACAAGAAACAGAGGTGAGGGACTTATGGTTTCATTGTAACCACTTTACCAGGAAAAAGGTTAAAGTTTACCTCCTCCTAGTACAAGAGCTTGATGCTTACTTTAAAAATGTAAGGAAAAGCTTGTCTCTCTCTCTTTTCTCTTTCAACACATTTTAGTAAGAGTTTCCCATCACATAACTAGGGATCTTGCCATGTGGCCATGCCAGAGCTCGAGGAGGTAGAAAAAGGATGGCATTTGATTTTAAATTTTGTCAGAACTCAGTCATTATCCTATGACAACGCTATGGTGAAACAGGAGGATTTTATGCCCATGACACAGTATTTATTAAAGTAATAACTCTGGAAACTCCTTGATTGTGTCTTGGTACCTGGTTGAGTGAATCAGAGGATAGCCTATAAATAATGCAACCCCCCCCCCCACCAAAAAAGAGGATTGAGTCATCCCCTTTTTGTTATATTGGACAATAGACAAGATGCTCAAAGCAGAAAGATCAAGGTGCAGGGCAGTGTGTAGCCTCTGGAAGCATAAAATGGTAAGCTTGCTGGTGAAATCTTCTCATGGGCAAGGAGGCAAGTACATTGTTTAGGACTCAACTACCACAAAACATTTGAGGCAGCAGCCATATAAAAATTTCTAGATTCTATAAGATCCTGCTTAGGGTTTACATGGCATATAACTTTCCTTTTCTTTTACGAATACAGTACTTACATATTTATTTATTTATTTATTTTTCATCTTCGTATAGATATAGAATCTTCTTTTCTTGGTACTATCCTCATAACTTCCTAACTGGCCAGGAAGAAGAGGCGAACTAACCAATCCCCCTGACCCCATCCTGAAAGGTCAACAGGAAAGGCTGGGGCGGAACCTGGGCAGTGAGATGTGCAGAGAAGGATATTCCCACTCCATCCAGCCCCTGCAGAAAGCATCCAGTAACAGAGCGCAGGACACGCCCGCCCCACCCCCTCCTAGAAGGCCGCTTTTTCTGCTGTTTCCGTTTCCTTTCCTCTCAGTGTGTGCTACTGAAGACGGCAGGCCTCGGGGTCAGCCTTCTTGTCCATCAGGCAATGAGCACACTTAGGAACAGAGTTTCTCTGGGTGAAGTCGCAGAGACTTGTGGGTAAAAGGGACACAGCCACAGACTTCCTGCCAGGGCCCCTTGCTGCAAGCCAACAGAATGCATGCGACTCCCTTGAAAAACTGACCACTTCCGGGAACGCAAAAACCTATGAATATTCTAGGACATCTGTGCTATTTAAGGAAAATGTTGGGACAATCGGTCAGTCACTACTGTCCCTTGAGTAGTGAACCCAGCGTTTTGTGGTTTTGATGCAGACTGTCAGAATACTACAGAATAAGTAAATTAGGAAGCTCGTTTTGTCCTTCCCCCAGTACAAATACCAAATTTGGCAAGGAAACATAACAGAGCAAATTTCATTCGGGGATTTATTTTTATAAAGCCATCTAACCCTCTCCCCATCCCCATCAGTGTAATACAGGTGAAGCAAAAGTTAAAATAATTAGTTGGCAAGAGAAAAGTGGAGCATTCTATCTAGGACTTAGGATTGTTCAGTAATTATTATTTTTTTAAATCAAAGTAATTAAAACAATTCTTTTTTATATCAGACAGTCTGGGTTAGTCATTTGACTTAAATTGCCATGTACTGTGTTTCCGTACCAACCCTTTCATTTTTTCTGCCCATCATTAAGCACTTTGGAATTACTTTCTTGGACATCCCCTCCCTCCTAATAACTGTTGGCCATTTAGATAGATTTTAATTTGTTGGAAACTATTTTTGCTGATGTTTTTTTGAAACTGAGCATCACTCAGGAGCAAAGGATGGTCTGGATGGCACTATGCTGGCCAGGATCTCACTAGGTTGGCCAGGATGGACCTGAGTCTACGGGCATTCCTCCTGCCTCAGCATCCAGAATCCAGGTATTGAAGGAACAAACCCCCAGCAGCACCCAGCAGAAGAGTGTTTTTGAAAGTAGCACTATCAGATTTAAACCCATGTTACTATAACCATTTGAGTTTATCAATGTAGACTACGTTCTCTTTACAGTCACTCAAACATAGACAATATGTCTTATTACTTTATAACATGGCACACGTGCCTGCACACACACACGGTTCCAAAATGTATCTATGCTTGTACCATTTTATGATTATTTAATGTTAAATTTTATTTCAAGGACTATCACAGCAGAGAGAGAGAGAGAGAGAGAGAGAGAGAGAGAGAGAGAGAGAGAGGGAGAGAGAGGGAAGGGGAGGAGAGAGAGAGGGGAAAGAAGAGAGAGAGAGACAGACAGACAGAGGGAGACAGAGGGAGAGACGGAGGGAGAGACATGGGGGGGGGAGAGGGGAGAGGAGAGAGGAGAATATCTAAGCAAAGACTATACGTCAGGAAATAAAGTAGCATTTTCATGTTAAATTTTGATGCCTATCACTAACTATCCCAAGAATTCCTTGCATTCTACACTCTAGAAATAAAAGGAGAAAAGTTTACCCATTTAGGAACTGTAAGCTGAAATTACTTCAATATAGAATATTTATGAGTCAAGGCAATCATTGTGTACAAAAATTTACATGCAAGAGAAACAAGACGATGTAAGCACCTCTAGAAAAATAATTAAGAGAAACAAGACGATGTAAGCACCTCTAGAAAAATAATTAAAGAGTTTTGTTGCCTGTACAGGTAAGTGCCACACCGAGGATTTACAACACAGTAATTTACTGCAATCACAGGGGAGTTCCATCAAGAAACAAAGTCCTTACACTCCAGAGGTTTTTTGGGAAGTATTATCGGAATGCTTAAGTATACGCTGAAGATTTGGACCTCCGTGGACTGAGCTGACGAATCATAAAGGATTTCCGTAGCATATATTAGATAAAGGAGTCCATCACATTTAGACCGTCGGTTTAGTGTCTCTGACAGGTGTGGAGCCTGGAGGAATTACTCGCCTCATGGTGGTCTTTCTGTACCCTGCAAGCCAGCCCTTCCCCACAGTAACAGCGCTGGAAGATCTCCAGCCCGTGGGAGCCTTTCCGCCTGTGCTTGGTGCACACCTGCCCTTCCTTGAGGACAGGCTTACAGATCTTGGACCAGAAATGTCTCGCACAGCATAGCCCCGTGGCGCAGTCTGATGACCGGAGACACACAGATCCTTCTTGTCCTGTGAAGGAGACAGAAAATGATGGTTACGGCTAGGCCTGGTACCATTTCATTAAGCGAATTCTAAATGCACTTCTGATATATACTAAATGGGGGTGTGTTGGGGGGGGGGCCCTGAGTCTTAAAGCCTTCTTACTACCTTTGGTGTGGTAGATTTTCGAAGTCAGTGTGGTTCTTCTGGAATGCCCATCCAAGGTGCTGTGGTCATTACCAAAGTTTTCAACGATGCTTTCCTCAATTTCCCCTCGAGGCAAATGGCTGTGGTCAGAAGGCATGCATATTCCTAAGGAAGCCAGAAATAGCCATTAATCCCTAGGCTGTGGCGTGTAGCTGCCAGTAGCCATGACAGGCCCTATATGATGACACCAGTGTGAGATACCTCACTGTAGCTGGTGCCTTTCTGTTCAACAGAACTCCCCAGCAAGACGCATCAATAAGCAAACTGTCCAATCATATGGAACGCCCCAGTATACCCATTTGAAATGCTTTCCCACTAATTGTGGTGGTGGCAGCTGTGATATTTCTGTCTGTTGTAATATTACCCTTTGGGGTAAGAAAATGAAATCCAGTCTTAAAAAATTAATCTTAAAAATAACTTCTCTGCTCCCGGGTGCTAACTGCGCAATGCAATTCCAGCTGCCTGGAAGACTTACGGGTCTCACCCACCAGTTACTTTACTGTGTAATTTCGATATTACAGACACTTAGTGCGTTCATCCTGGAATGCTGCTGTACCCGAGGGAGTTTGCCACCCTGTGAGTTTATTTCTGGAGACTTCTTTGAGACATTAACATTTTGTGGATCTGTGGTTGTCCGGAGGGTACTTCTTTGAAGGAGGTGAGGGTGGAGGGAAGGGGGCAGCGGGGTGGGGAGTTGGGGATGGAAGTGGCACAGAGTTCTCTTTTAAAAGCTGGCCAGCCACAGAGAGTAGTCATTCTAGCCTCCTCGGCTGAGAACTCTTTTAATATCTAGAGACTTGGAGAAAGAAGAGAGTCTGACTGAGCCATGGAGAGTCACCTCAAGAAAAAAGGAACTGGTAACAAAAGCCAAGGCTGGCTCCTGGTCCCCCTTTCAGAATGACCTCTCCCCGTTTCTCAAATGCCCTGAAGGATCCCTGAAAATAATTGTTTGATGGAAGGGTGCACTCCCAGGTAAAATGCTGTTAGATCACCAAGGGAGGCAGGGAAAGATAAACTTCCAAGGCCACAAATATAAAGGAAGATACACATCAGGATGAGCCCGGGCTTGCAGGTGGCCCTTTCCTTGGCTTTGGTACAATCTGAGCATCTCGCTTCATTCCTGGCTGTTGAAAGGCAAGGGAGCTCAAGTTTTAAAAGGAGTCAGCGACTCACCATTTTTGCAGTAATTCCCGGGACAGCACATAGCGTGCCGCATGCAGCGTTTCCTGCGCTTTCTGCAAGCCAGACAGATTTGTATGCCTCCAACACCGGCTGCCCCGCGGCTAGGACTGGAGCAGTACTCCTCAGTGCCGCACTCCTCATCCTCTGCGCAAGAGTAGAGCTGTGGGAAGGGAGCGGAGCGGTGAGCAACTCAGGCATCCTGGTGCCCACACCTTCTTGGTCCCCATCTGTCTCTTCAAAAGCTCTCCAAGAGCCTTGCTCCCAGCGCAGTGATTCCAAACACACCCTAAATCACATGCAACTAGGATACTCCACTCCCTCTTCTCTGAGAACCCCCTTCAGGATCACAACATCCTCCGATCCCAGAGAACCCTCTCACCTGGTAGTTGTCAAGAGTCTGATACTTGTTCCCGCCCTCGTATAGCACTCCAGGTGCTACGCTGACAGCCGAGCCCGGCTGACCCGCAGCGCCGCCCAGCGGTGGGGGCAGGTTCTTGATAGCGTTGGAATTAATGATAACTGAGTTCAAGGTGGCGCTTGCTCCCAGCAGAGGAAGGCTGCAAAGAGCCACTGCTGTTAGCCCAACCAAGAACCGGACCGTTGCCACTGCACACAAAACCGTCATCTCAGAAGGATGCAAGCAGGAAAAAGTCAGGAAAAGAGAGGTCACTTAGAACAGCGGCTGCAGAGCCCGGACTGCTGAACCTTAACTGCGGAACTTCAGTCAGTGGAGTCTCTGCAGCTAGGCACACAGCTCTGCACCGCCACCGCCACCTCTGGCTGCCTTTATACTCAGCCCAAGCCTTCCCAGCCCCTCCGGGAAGACAACAAAGCCTGGATGGGATTTCAAAGCTTTGGGAGGAGCTGGGAGGGGGAGTGTTTGTGTATCGGAAGCAGGGTGGACTTTGACACTCCGCCCCCCCTCGCCCCTCCCTTGCACTATGGTCCTTCTTGTACAGCTCACCTTAGAGTGTTAGAGCTTAGCCTGAATAATAATAATAATAATAATAATAATAATAATAATAATAATAATAATAATAATAATAATAATAATAAATTTTAAAAGAGAGGGAACGTCCTGCTGTGTGGTTATTTCTATCCGAAATACTTTTCAGAGTTAAAAGTGATAGAATATAAAACACCACTTTTCTTCCCGTCCGCTTATGCCTGCCCTCGCTTTTTGTGCAGGCAAATAATATTCCGTCTTAAACACAACTCAGCAGTCACTCAAAGGCTTTGTGAAAGGCCCAGGTGGCTCCTGTGAGTTGCTGATTAACCCTTTAGGGTTGCGATTTGCAAATGAGGTTCTTGTCTTTTAAGTTTGTCTAGTTGCCCCCCCCACCCCCACACACACCAGGAGAAAATGTGCAAAGACAAGAAAATTTGCACATCAAATGAGGATGCCAAGGGAAGAACTAATTCGCTTTTGATGGTGAGTTTAGAGGGGGAGGCGAGAGACTGGGGTTTGGAAATTAGATCAGGGGTGGAGGGAAGGAGGGAAACGGGCACCCAATAATCAAACTATTTAATGTGGGTCTTTGAATCTGGTCAATCCCGGCAGTAGATGAACTTGATTAAGCAGACACGTGAGATCAAAGTGGCCCTGAGCCAGAGCGGACAGGGTCCCCAAGCCCCGGGTCACTCCTCTTTCCCTGGTTCCCGGTTCCCAGCGGTGGGTTAATAGAAGAAGATAAGAAACCCTGAAGGCTTAGCTCCCGACTTCCTCATTAGGGTTTCGTATCGCGGAGCTGAGCGGCTGAGGGCTCGCTTTTGATCCCAAATCAAACCTTGTCCAGCACAGGACAAGGGGAATGACGCTCTAGGGAGATAATAGGCTACCTCCTAGAAAAGGAGTGCTGAGCCTAAAACAGAGAATGAATTTGAAGTGGTTTCAACCACTGTGTGACACAAGAAACAGCACCGATGTCAGAATGCTGTGCTTGTACATTAGAGGTCATTTGTTGAGAGAGTAAGAGTCAAGTTCTTTGTCCAACCATTGCAATGACGAAAGAGACAGTTGTCATGATATAAGAGAAGATTAATGTTGGAGAACAGATGTGAGAAAATAAGCAACTCTTGTGTAAGATTGAAAAGGAAGAAATGATTGGAGAGGGCGGGCTGAGATGTATTTTGTAGTTGCATAGGTTCTGGATTGTCTAGAACGATTCTCCACACCACTGCCTTATCTATGACAGTCACTCTTGGGAAGGGCCCCAGATTGCCAATGATAGTCTTGAACAAATATAATCCTGAAGTTGTACGAGGAAGGATATTTATTTAAAAAAAAAAAGACCTTTAAATATCAGTTTGTTAGATTCAGAAATTATCTTAGAGTGTATAAGCAACTTTGAATGTTGCCTCTATATAGAGCAATGCCATCTCTCACCTCAAACTCCATTTACCTTAGGGAATTTCCTGTGGTTTATTGAAGGTCCAACATGGATTAAATCCTACATTTAATCTGTCTTTTACTAGGAATATATTTGATTGTGGAGCCAAGCCTAATTACCTACAGAAGTTTAGAAAATTTTAAAACAAAGAAGAGGATTTAAATTTTTTTTTACAAAGTAAACATTAGAAACAATTGTGTGTGTGTGGGGGGGGGGAGAGTAAATAACAATAAAACAGATTTCTGTGGCTCCATACAGACATACCAGTCAGTGGATCTAAGATTTGCAGCGACCCTGGTAGATGAGGGAGGAGAAGAATAAAGTGGTAGGATGACTTAGGACTTTATCACATTACAGTGTGGCCAATGACGGGTGTGTTCAGTGTGTTCAAGTTCATATGACATTGGAGAGCAGGGACTGGACACCCCCCCTGCCCCCCCCCACGCCTCCCGCCTATTTTGGGAAGTGAAAAGACAGATCTCTGGTCCTATTACCTAATTGAACTAATTCTAGAAACATACATCTGCTGCCCCTAACCCCTTTCCCTGTATTCCAAGGAAAGGCATCCTGATTAATACACCTACTCTTAATGAGCCAGAGAACTTAGCTAACCAAGAACTTGGGACCACAAATGAAACCAAGGGTCTAGTTTTTTTTTTTTTTCTTCACTCCCTGCCTTTTGTGTTTCTTCTAAAGGTGTGAAGAGGCCCACATCTTTGGCCTTACTGTGTGTTAAACAGTCTGCTTGGTGTTGCTTCAATTAAAAAGAAAGAAAGAAAGAAAGAAAGAAAGAAAGAAAGAAAGAAGAACGGTCATAATACTCACCTTCAGATTATTTAGGAAAAGAGGAAGGAAGCTCACAGCAATACAGGGGGAGACATTTTGGAGGAGAAACTTGCCTTTTCCAGCACATCCCATTCTCCATCTGTGAATACTTGCTTGGATTTAGCTTGCTCCCAGGTGCCATAATCAGGAAGTGAAGATAGGAGAAGATGCTCACCGCTCCTTTGATGCCAAAGACCATGCAGTGGGGGCCCTGTAAGAGCATTTCTCTAATACGCTGGAGACACACATTAGTCAGGGAGGAAAAAAGAAGAGAAATCCACATCTCAGGTCTCGGGAAGTTGTAGGTCACATGACTCCAAGTCTCTGGCAGCCCAGGTGGTGTAGCAGAGGGTATTAAACTTAATTTACTGTGTTCTGGAAGGCACTTTGCCTCCTGTTGGACATGGTCTAAATATGACCACAGCTATTGCAACACAGTTTGTATTTTATATTAGATTTAAAACTAGGAGAGATACTAAACACAATGGAATTGGGCTGTATAACTCAAGGATGGCGTAAGACAGGCCTTCTTTCTACTTTTACGTGTTCAGCAGCAGCGTAGAAGATAGTTCCTTTTTATTTATGGGACAGATGATATTTACAGAAAGAAAACACTGGGCTATTTGCAAACTGCTTTCCCACCTTCGTTGTCTTGGGTTCTTTCCTCTCTGCCCTCCTCCCCTTGTCCTTTTGCCCCTGGCCTCTTCATGCCTTCTCTGCTTGCCAAACCTAAGGCAGTGGATCTGTTGACATGTCGAGATTGGTTTTGGTTTGTTTGTTTCTTTTTGGTGGTGTTCCTGTTGTTTTCTTATTTGTTTTGAGACAGGGGTTCTCTGTGTGGCCCTGACTGTCCTGAAACTCGCACCGTAGTCCAACCAGGCTCGCACTGGAACAGAGACCCTCATGCCTCTGGGTTTAAAGTGCTGGGGTTAAAGGCAAGTGCCGCCACCAACTGGTTTTAAGCATTTAATTTTCGCTTCCATAAGAAAACACCCAGTAAGTGGCGGGTGTTGCCAACAACTTCCTTGGTGCCAATCTTGAGCAAATAGCGGGGATTCCCTGGTGTTTAGTAAAAACAGTATGAAGACTTTCTCCTTCCCTTTTAAAAGATTCCTAGCCTCTGTGCTCTTCATGATGGGTGAGGTTTCTGATGTCACCTGTGTTTGGACTCCCCGGAAACGGTAGGTTTTTCTGTAGTACAGAAAGCAAGTGGGCTCACAATGATTACCTTTATTCAGTCCCTGAAGATGGCCAGCCTAGATAAATTCAGCTTCAAAGGGAGTGTATAGCCCTAATCAGAAGATGGCCCCGGGGGCCACTGAAATGTAAAGAGCATAGAGCTCAGAACCCTAGGAGGTTTGACTAAAATCTGCTGAGAACTGTACCCAGGGCAGTCATCTGCCAGCCTCTTTTCGGAGCACCTGACACTCAGAAATGTCTAGGGAAGGGTAGGGTCTAGGAGTCCAGCTGCCCCATAATATCCCCCCCCCCCCGGAAGGACTTAGTATTCCCAGTCATAAAGATAGCGTAGTGCAGGTGGAAGGCAGGCAGGAAGCCACCAGATATAGAGAAGATTGGATTTTCCTCAGTGTCTCTGGGTTTCTGTCATTACCCTCCAAGGGCGATGGCCAAATGGGCCCCATGCCACCACACTGGATGCTAGGGCTAGCCCTTAGCAGTGGACACTTCAAGGTGACAAAGGTCACTTTGTTGGTTGTGGATCTAGCTCTCTTTTCATTTGTAAATGTCATGCTGGGAAGACACGAGAGCCCCCTTCTGGCTACAAAAATAGTCTTTAAGCGGTCAGGGCAGGGCTTTTGTCTTCAGGTTAAATGTCTTTCAGAGGACGGCCCACAGGCTTTATTAAGCAAGGCTCACTGCTGTGGGCTCTGGTAAACTGCTGCTTTAGAAGAATGAAAACCAAGTTTCTGCAAATATGATGAATTGTGCGATTACTTGATTTTCTAAAAGATGTGGGAGGAGGAGGGAGGGAGGGAATGAATGAAGGAATCTGAACGGAAGGGATGAATTGATTTTGTTTTGTCATCCCAAAACTGGTTGCAGCGCTGTGGAGATGACATCTTATCAACCTTCAAATTTCCAGCTAGTAAATTGTATTAGGACCTTGGCGGAATCTAGATGTAGACTAGAAACAGTACTAACTTCTGGAAAAGGGATTGGAGCAGGGGTTCTTTCCTTAGAGCGAGCGGGTCCAGGAGCTCCTGGCTGCACGCCTTTCCCGCCGGGGTGAGCCACGAATCCCCCCATTGCCGGAGTGCTTGCTCAGGCTCAGGCCGCTCACAAGCTGTCGCTACCTTACAGTAGTGTAAAATGAAGCTTGCTTAAAGACTCTTTGATGAGTAAAGATCAAACAGCTCAGGGTCCCCCGTCTTAATCAGCCTTGAGCCAGGTGGCATCGCAGGGCGGTTTGCTGCTTCTATGGACTTTGTGTTTAGCAAACTCATCAGCGTAATCCCGTTGAAGCCCTGGCCTGGCCGCAAATCCCTTCACACTACACTGCTGCTGTGGGTCCACGGTGTCAGTTCACGGGCAAATAAATCAGGGTTAATTAGAGGGGGAAGGCAGAGGGGAAAAGAGACACACACAAGAAGATTACTCATTCAAAAGACTTGAGTCCTCACTGCAGAGCTGGCTGGAGGAAACAATTCCGTTCCTCTGCTGCCCCCTGGTGGAATCCTGTTAGAAGTTCTTTGGAGGGCTGTTTTCTGAGACAGGTGTGGAGTGTGGGTGTGTCTGGGTGTGTGTGGGTGTGGTATGTCTACCCTTTTCTGCGCCTACCCTTTTCTGTGTAAGTGTAGCAGCCCAGGCTGTCCTGGAACTCACTCTATAGACCAGGCTGGCCTCGAACTCACAGAGATCCATCAGCCTCTGCTGCCAGGTGTAGGGATCAAAGGTGAGCCGTCATGCCCTACCGGATGGCTTTTTATACTCTAGAAATCAGTGTAGGTCCATGTTGATGTAATTTCACTTCTTACACTGAAAACTTTTCAAAGCTAAATAGTCTGTCGCTCTCAATATTCCACACAATAAATTGTTCATAGAATAACTTGAGTCTTCATACAATAGAATAGCATCTAATAGTGCTAATACCAGAGTCTAAAGAATAGGGAGTTAGTGTCTGGCACACAGGTTCCCAAAAATGATTATTCAGGTAGGTATGAGTTGCAAATAAAAAATTTGCATTCCTCGATAAAAATGTTAGTTTCTTCACACCTTAGGAGAATCCTATGCTGAGCATATTTTAGAAAAATTCATACGTCTATTTATTTTCATAAAACATTTTAGAAAATTAAAATGGTTTTTGTTTCAATGAGATAATGTTAATTTCGAATTTTCCACTTTCAGAAAGATAATATTATCTAGAAGGCTTATGAAAAATACAGGCGGGTGATAATCGTGCCCACTATTAAGATTTATTTTTACGAATAAAGGATGTAACGTAAGCTGCAAGCTTTGAGAAATGAGCGAAAAGCATTTTGCAAGTTTTAGGAGCTTTGTGGGTTCAGCTTAGCCGTGAAGGCGCTTAGAAGCTACAGAAGTGGAAAAGACACAGAAGCTAATTAACCTTTTGTAAGAATGGTCTTCCTTCCCTTTGCTCCAAATGGTGCTAGAGACGAACTGTGGCCAGAGATGTAAGCTCTAGGGCCTAAAGTTTGTTTTCTATGATGATGATGATGATGGTGAAGAAGAATTTAAGCATTATTACTTTAAAAGTAGCAAAGACAAAACAGAGAACAATAACAAAGAAACCCACACATCACGTTTAACCAGACTGAACCCAAAGACATGCACCCAGTGAACACAGAGTAGCCAGTCAGCGCGGACCTGTGGAGCTTCATATTTTAAATGTTCACTCTGGATATATTTTTTATTGTTAGCCATCATCAAATCCAAAAAATCCTTGACAGAGTTGGGAGACAAAGCATCAGCTGTCCGTTCTCTGTACCTGTTCTGCCTCACCCTGACGGCCACCCCGTCCTGCCTCACCCCCTGACGGCCACCCCGTCCTGCCTCACCCCCTGACGGCCACCCCATCCTGCCTCACCCCCTGACGGCCACCCTGTCCTGCCTCAACCCCTGATGGCCACCCTGTCCTGCCTCAACCCCTGACGGCCACTCTGTCCTGCTGACGGCCACCCCGTCCTGCCTCACCCCCTGACGGCCACCCCGTCCTGCCTCACCCCCTGACAGCTACCCCGTCCTGCCTCACCCCCTGACAGCCACTCCGTCCTGCCTCGCCCCCTGACAACCACCCCATCCTGGTCCTGCCTTGCCCCCTGATGGCCACCCCGTCCTGCCTTGCCCCCTGATGGCCACCCTGCCCTGCCTCACCCCCTAACCATCAGCCTTTCTTACCCTCTTTCCCGTGTGTTCTGCACGTGTTCTCTTACACTATCTGGGCTCCCAATACTAGAGTCTGAGTCCATACTTTTTCTTACAAATGTTGTGGTTTCATTCTTTCCTTCAGAGCTAAATAGTATTCTATTTTACAAACATACACAGCACATTTTCATTATCTATTACTTTAATGGTCATGATTCACAGGCCAAGTCCTCAGTTTATTTGAAAACTTACCATGGCGGTCTAACTTTACTACAGTTGAGATTAGAAAAAGAAGTAAGAGCGCTGGGTAGAGAATTGGCTCAGTGATTATGCACATAAAATAATAAATAAACCTAAAAAAGAAAAATAAGTAAGTGGAATGTTTATTTGTACGTATGGAAAAAGTGAGGAACCAAACCAAATCAAACCTGAATACTTTGATAGGAAAACCTCTCCGTTGGAAAAGTGCTTGACAGGAAAACATGAGGCCCCAAGTTCGATTCCCAGAACTAATGTAAATGCAGGAGCTGGCAAGGCAGCTGAGAGTCTGAGGGTCAGGCAGGCAGAGTCAGAAGGATCCTGAAGGTTGAGGGTCAGACAGTTTAGCTGAATCATTGAGATTCAGTTTTAATGACAGACCCTATCTCAAAACATAAGATGGAAAGTGGGGAAGACACTAAAAGCCATCTTCTGGCCTCTAAATGCGTGTGTATCCACATGCACACACGCATGCACCCACACACAGGAACACATAAACGTAAAAAAAATAAATGGGTGAACGAGTAAAAAAAATAATTATTTTTTATTTTGGAGAAAGTGAAAGAATTTGTTAATTAAAACTTTCTGTGAAAGTGTTTATCAGGACCCTGCGGGTCTGTGGTCCTTCGGTTGGTTGTTGTTTTGAGAGAGACGCAGTAGCCGAGGCTGGCCTTAAATTTCTGATCCTTCCACCTGCACTTTATAGTATTAGAAATCTACAGTAGTTTCAGATTATGGTGTGTGCTGTGAGAATTAGTGGAGGCAAACTAGGGGACCTGAAACATCCCTTCGTGTGTGTGCTATGCAACAAGGGAGGCTGGGATCCCCAGTCCCTGTCCAAATACCCAAGCCCCTGGGAGAGCCTGATGGCTGAGCGCCACTGGAGTGTGGCAGCGAGAGCAGGCAGATTGGCAGAAAGCCTGAGACAAGACAGCTTCTAACTTAGGAGGACAGAAGATGGAGACCTTAGTTTAAGGAGAGAGATATATCCACCCTTCCCCTTTCTCTTCCCTCTTCGGTGGCCACCTTTTTAAGCACTAGTGAATTGGATGGCCACAGACCAACCACCCTTTACTGAGGAGGACAGATCTTCCTCAGCCAGCCTCTTGATTCAAATGCTAATCTCTCTTGAAAGCACTCTTACAGCGTCTGGGTGCCCCTTACCCCTAAATTAATCTTCTCAGACAGTTCTAAGTGAGATGTGCTTCTCCCATTCTTGAGGGAGGAGATGCTCAGCATTTCTGTAGTGTTTACGCCTTCCACGTGCAGTGGGCATGAAGAACTTCAATACAGGCAATCACACAGCAAAGTAAAGCATTTAGGCAGTGATGACCTTTGTTTATAAATTAGTTATCTAACAGGCTGGTTTAAAATAATTAACTACATGTTTATGTTATACACATACAGAAGTGCGCACACGTGCACGCACACACACAAACACGCACGTACAAACACACTCTCTCCCCCCATCTCTCTTTCCCTCTCCCTCTCCCTCTCCCTCTCCCTCTCCCTCTCCCTCTCCCTCTCCCTCTCCCTCTCCCTCTCCCTCTCCCTCTCCCTCTCCCTCTCTCTCTCTCTCTCTCTCTCTCTCTCTCTCTCACCTTGTCATAGTTAGCCAGAGACCCACAGTTCAATTGCAGGGTAGGAAATGTTCTCGTACCCAATACAGTTTAAACCAGACCCTCTTTTCCATCACTTTGCCTTAAACTTTAAGCTATTTAGCCTTTGGTATAGTGTCAACGTTTAGAGAGTTTTGGAAGATTAAAAAAAAAATCATATTCCCAATTGGAGAGACGGCTCAGTAGTTAACAGCACTTGCTCTTCCAGAGGAGCTGGGTGCATGTTCCAGTATCCACACATCAGCTCACAGCCATTTATTACTGTAGTGCCAGGGACTCCAACACCCTGGTCTCTGTGGGCACCAGGCCTGCAAGTGGTGCATAGCCATTCATGCAGGCAAAATACCCATACACATAAAATAAAAATTAAAAATGTTACACAATTATATCTAGTAGAAAGTTTGATCCAGATACCTGAATTTATTTAATAGATCCTTTCATATACAATTTTTAAAAAGTTATCTATTTATTTATTTTTACATTTGGGGCCACAGAGATAGCTCAGTGAAGAGCACTTGCTGCTTTGGAAGAGGAAATGGCTTCTCTTCCCAGCACCCATACTGTGGCTTAGAACCATCTGTATCACAGAAGACCCATAGAACCCTCCCTCTCCTGGCCTCTTCAAGCACCAGGCACATACATACACCAAGGGAAACCAGTCACGCACATAAAATAAAAATGAATCTTAAAAAGAAAAAGAATATATTTAAAATGTTTGTTCGATGCTTTTGACCCAGCACTGTTCATATGATTGTCTATATCACATCCAATTAATATATCCATTTTGATTGTTGCCATAATCTATTATTCAAATATAATAGATTTAATGGTCCATTATTTAGGTGATGAACAGTTTGATTTCTAAACTGTTTTCCTGTATTAAAAAGTGTCTAGGAGCACAATGCATACATCTCCTAGTAAATATACACAACTTTTTCTTTTTTAAAAATAAATCTTAAATTAAAAAAAATTTTTACATATACATTTATATTATTTCACATATATACAATAAACTACCTATAGCAAGAAGAACCATGACACAATCAGGGATTATATAAATGTTACATTCTTAGTGTTTTGTCTCTTTGTATTTGACAGCCTTGAATATATTTTTCCCATTTTGGTGTGTCTCAAATTCTGAATATAAAGTCAATCTCCATCATATCTTGTCATTATCAACTTAAAACATCTATCTAGACTTAAAAACATCTTAATTCCTAAACAACTAAGATTAATTGTAAAACTAAACTACCTGGTCTTCAATTTTATCAGGACTTGAGAAGGAATAAACTTGATTACCTGAGTATGTCGGGAGTTCAGGTTAGTAGCTTTCCAAATGAGAAGATGACAGAGACATTTTTCTATCTGGATAGTCACCCGAAGCTCTCTATTATGTTGGGGTATCATCTTCAGCCTTCTGGCCCAATAGATCTGACAGACATATTTGTGAGACAGGAACTGTTGAGGACTTGGCAGAGTTTGGCTGTTGACTCTGCCTGCATCCAACCTTGCCTTTTTAAAGGCAGAATTCTGTTTGTGATAGAAACAAGGACATTGTGCCCAGTGGCTTGTTTGCCACATTTGAAGCCATCTCCATAAGGAGGTTCTGTGATGCTCATCATCTTCTTTGAGGTATATATGTAATTTTTAAGGAAACACACCAATAGGTATATGTGTTCAGTTGTAGAATATAGACATTTTCAACCTTATTAAATATTTACAAAATTGTTTTCATAGTTATAATTACCATTTGAATCTACAATATTTAAGAATGTAATACTGTATATATTGTAAGATCATTCACTATTTTTTATTTTAATACTATTTATTTTTTAAAATTAAATTTAATTTTTTGATAATTTCTTATATAATGCCTTCTCCAATTCCTCCCACATGTCCCCATTCTCTCACAAAATTCATGACATCTTCTTCTTGAACTATCTATGTGTATGTGTGTGTATATATATATATATATATATATATCCTGTTGAGGCCATTTAGTGTTGCTATGCATGTGTGTATGTATATTGTGTGTATTTGGATATGTATGTGGATATGTATACCTGTGTAGGGATGACCACTGGGGATTGAATGACTTATCAGGGAGCCCATCTGTGGAGAATGCTGAATCCCCTTCTCTCACCAGACATTAATTGCTCATAGTTCTTCCTCTAGGTGGGGACTTGTAAGATTTTTCCTGTTCATGTTGGCATGTCAACTGACTGGTGTTGTCATAGTACTGGTCTCATTTAGGTAACCATGTTGTTGAGAGTTCATAACGGGAAGTTTCCTCATCATATATGGAAGGCACTATCTCACAGTAGATGGCCTGGTCCCCTGGCTCTTAGGTCTTTCCACCCCATCTTCCACAATGTTCCCTAAGCCTGATATCAAGAGGTTGTGTTGAGTGAGTTGAGATTGGATATCTCACAGTCAGTTGTTCTCTGCCTTTTGACCAGTTGTTGATTTCTGTCATTACCTCTGTTGACTGCAGAAGAAGCTTCTTTCATGAGGGGAGTGAGCTACATTTATCTTTGGGTAAAATGATAAGTGTTTAGGACATAGAAACTTTGTCGTTTTACAAAAGCAGCAGGAGTAGGCTCTCCTTTAGGGTCTGTGGCTGCACCAGCCATGGTAGTCCATGCATGCACCAGGCAGGGTTTATGGTACCAGGTATGAATGTCTTCCTCTTGAATGAGTCTTAAGTCCAATTAGATGGCTGTTGGTTACTCACTAGATAGAAGAGTCACTATTGCCCCACTGAGCATATCTTGCAATGCTGGGCATACTCGTGGCTTATAGGCTCACAGCTGGGCAGGACTATCAAATACTTTTCTTTCATGGCAGCTTGCAAAGCACCTCCAGATACTATCAGAGCCCATCTCCAGGGGGGAGTCTTCCAGGTCAGTTTTAGCTCAATTCCTCCAAGTCCTATGTCTCAAGTGTGTGGTATTTTCATTTATAGGGTCTCACCTTGAAGTTCTGGGAGGCGACCAAGGGCGACAGCAGTAGCCTACATTGTTTTGGGAGGTCTGTTGGACTCCACTGATCAATTAGAATAGAAGTTTTGATTTCCTGGCACTGAGATTTTTGTTAGAAAGTCTATGGATCTTTCAGGAAGTATTATCACCTCAAGTGACATAACTTAATTTAATGTCTGTCTGTCTGTCTGTCTGTCTGTCTGCCTGTCTCTGTCTCTCCTGATTATATTATGTTTATTTTTAAGTAAACACAAACTTATGACTCCCTATGGCATTTTTAAACATCTCCAGTGTTTATTTTATTCCTCGTCCATTCCTCTCCTTTATTGATCTCCCTCTCCTTTTTCTAGTTAAAAAAAAAAATCCCTTCCTCTGAAGAGCACAGGAATTGGATGTCCAAATGGTTGGTCCTAAAAGCATATATACAAGTCACACTATAAAGACTGAGCGTGTGTGTGCGCGCGCGCACTCCAGTGCGTGCGTGTGACAACAATTAATGCAAAGAGAGGCTGTGAATCTGAAAGAGAGAAAGGGGGAGTTTATAGGAGAACTTGGAAGGAGGGGAGGGGAGGGAGAAATGAATTAATTGTATTATGTTCTCAAAAATTTTTTAAATTATTACTGAAAAATCAAATACTCCAAGTCCCGTAGCAGATGAGTTGAAGAGCCAGAGCCCTGTGGGAAGTCCCTTCCTCCACCACATGTCAGACAGCACTTGTTCAATTCTATACAGGTTCCCAAAAGGCCATGGTTTAAATGCCTTTGCATTATTTTTTAGTCTTAGGAGGTAAATCGTCATATTCTAAGTTGTCTTTGTGTTAACCTAATTGCCTTACCTACAACATTAGAGTGATACAGAGACAAATCTATTGGGCAACCTTCGCTTCAAGGAGTCCTGTAACCCCAGGGACCTTCCTGAAAACTTCACCATGTTCTTTAGAAGGCAGAGTCAGCGCCTAGGACTATTTTGAAATAATTTTTAAAACTTGCTTCTTATTTTATTTAGAACCGTCATGTATTATTTAGAGAGAGAGAGAGAGAGAGAGAGAGAGAGAGAGAGAGAGAGAGAGAGAGGAAACACTATCTCTGTGTCCTGACCTTGCAGAAGGACTTATTAATAATGAGAACATAGCCTTGCCTGAGGCGGCTTCTGAAGGTGGTTCTCATGTCTGCGCATATTGAGTTGGCCATTGACAAGTGAGCTGACAAAAGGAAGCTGAGAAGTTCTGGGCACCACTGCCAGTGGTTGTGAAAGGCTGACATCAGGCAGGGATCGGGACCTAAACTAATATGTAAGCATCTGGGGTGTAGGAGGCTCACTTCCCTCTGTTAGTAGGACAGCGGTTACAGGGAGCTAGGAATTCCAAAACTATTCACATTTTTTGGAAAGTCTCAATAAGACAAATGGATTGGAAGCAGATAAGTCATAGAGGAAGGAAGTTTTTTTTCAAAACATATGTTAAATAGAAGCTATCTTAGAAAATTTTTATTTTACACACAAATACATCAAAGCAGTTTTACTGCATCTCATTTTTACAGACCAAGGGGTACTATATGCTAAAAAATTTGGTATGTATTTTATTTGATAGAGATCTCTAATATTTAATCCTGTGTTTAAGGATTGTATGCCACCAGCTAAATTAAGAAATTACATTACCAGCACTTAACAATGATCTGTGTTATTCTCCTCAAAGATAATAACTCCAACCACTTTAGAAAGTATCCTACTCTTTGGAATTTTTGAATGAAATATTTCCTCCAAGGAATAAACATTTTCAAGAAATGTGCCTATAAATATGCACATATGTGCAAAGAACCTCAAATAAAATCTAGTTCAGTATCTTTTTGAAAATCATCAATAATCAATACACAATAGTTTCTTCAAAGAAGAACGTATGTACCCTACACATTATTCCCATATGTGAAGTAGATTATACTAAAGCTTCTCTGGTTGAGCGAGAATAAGCAATACATTGAGCCCAGGGCTGTGGAAAATTTGTCCCCATTAGGTAGTATTCATAGTGTCGGAAAAGACTAGTCAGCCTGCTGGGAGGAAAAAGGAAACAGCAGAAACAAACGTTTAGCTTTGGACATTGTGTGCTACAATCAACCTACCAGGCAAGATGTGCCCACTAGTGCACTAGTGGCATAACTGATTTGGTGACAACCAACTACTTTCTGGTTCAGTTTCTTAGGGTTCTATAGGAACTCGACTTCACTCTCTTCCCTCTTCTCTTCCTTCAGTCTCTTCTCTACTTCTGTCTTTTCCTTCCTTTATTGAAGCCGAAGCTCGACTTGTTTGGCTTTGCTAATGGGTGAGTGAGTGGACTCATCATTTGCTCCATAGGTTGATTCTTGCCTGAAAAACAGAGTTGTCACAGATAAATACTACTTTACAGAGAGAGCTTATATCTTGAAAGAAGTTAAAGAATACACACAACAGAAAACTTTAAATAGGACGCAAAAAAAAAAAAAAAAAAAAAAAAAAAAGGAATTTTGGTGTGGTGGCTGTCCTACACCATATATGAGGGGTGGATAGATCTTGTCAGTTTGATTTGATTGAGAAGAATCTAAGATATTCGTAAAGGATATTTATAGGTTTATCTGTGAAGGTATTTTCAGACACTATTCTACTCTAAGGGCTTTGACCTTATGCTTGGGTTAATGATCTCTTCGTGGATTCAAACTATGATAGAATTAGTACAAGTTGAGATTGAGACCGTGTTGGAGGAAGCAGGCATTTAAAGCATGACTTAAGGGCTATATTTCTCTCTGGCCCATTCAGGGATGCTTTTTTTTTGGGGGGGCTTTCTGTTTGTCCTGGTGTGGACTATTGTACTCCACCATGCCTCTTCGCTTTACTGGACTGATATCTTGGGGACACTGAGGTTTAAAGAGTAGAGATTTCCTTCAAGACATCTCTCTCAGGTGCTGATCACAATAACATAAAAATGACTAATCAGTACGGGGCACATTGAAGGCTGTAAAATCTGAGGGGAGATATGTAAATATTAGGCAATTCTTCTCTGATATATTGATGTATTGACCCTAATTGACTCCTATGGATAACTATGTCGTGCCTGTACTGAGATTTACCCACAGTGCGCTAGTGGGGGAGTGGCTGTGTCTACCCTCCATCATCTCATTTGTAAGCATGAGTATCACAGCACACTGGCCCTGAAATGGCGAATAATTTAAAAATCAAATAAGACCATTCTTAGAACTACCGTAGGAAAGCTGGGGGTGGGGGTGGGGGTGGGGGGGGTAATAAAAATTCATGTTACTTTTCTCTTTTTAGGAGAAGTGAAATTATTGAGTTATTATACTAAAATGGTATTTCATTCTGATTTTTGACTGTCAGACTGAGAAAGTAACTTGACTGCATATCTAGTTTTCATTAAGATTTTTTCCCCCCCATGAACTGTCATGGGCAGTGTATGTCAGTGGGACAAAAGCAGTTGATTTGAGGAAAGCCATATGCTCATTTTAATGGGTTAGTCATGTCCTGCAGTGAGGAGCACAGGGACAGTGAGAGGGTGCTCATCATCATTTCCGGGACCTGGGTTTTTACATCCATGTTGTTCTCAGAATCCTGCATGTTCTTTTTTGTAGCTGAAGCTTAGTGGAAGGATCCAGGAAGCAAAGTCTGAGGAATGCACTTTACATACTGAATGCTTCTGTTTGGTGTGGAAGTCTTGCTTCACTCTTCACGTTACATGGCCTGATATTATCCTCATTGAATTTTAAAAACATGAGTCATTCAATTATTTTCCTATTACGGTATCCCATGAAAGAGACTTGGGTTGCAGGTGTTTTGCACATTGTCAATGACTATGTGGCATCTCAAATGCAGTATGGTAGCACATTAGTTCTATTATTTGACTCATCTGGAATTAAAGACAACTGAGTTCAAAAGTAATTATTTTTTTTTATTTCAACTCTATAAAGTATCCAACAGGCACTCTGCAATTACAGCTGCAGGGAAAATACAGAGCAAATCAAAGCAGGTTAAGTTATGAAAAAGTTTTTAATCTACATCAAAAGAGTGCAAGTGGCCAATGACCATTAAATGACAAATTGTTGCATTCTAACAAAAGACTCCTTCATATAGAACAAATTGTAAGAGGACAATCAAATAACCATAACTGTAAGAGTACAAAAGAACTGACCAGTTGGTAAAAAACATCACACACTGAAATAAACTTGATAGACGATGCTTAAAGAAATGTCCCTTTACTTAGAAAGCCCAAATCTCTAGGTCATGGCCAAGGTCCCAGAGCTCTGTCTGTTGATGCAGGGGCAGAAAAGGAGGAGGGCGAGCAACATACTTCCAACATTTTGCTTTCAAGGTCTCCTGAAAACTTGCCTCATACATGATTTGCATATACAAGAACTCAGAGAAAGAATCGCATTTTATTGAGGGGTGCACCGAGGTACATTTTCATCATTGGTTTCATAATGAGGTGTGGTGGGCAGTCATTTCCTTTGTGTGTGTGTGTGGGGGGTTGGACCATTGTTAATGGAGTCTATAAAATGAGATATGTTAGGATTTGACTGCACTACTTTTTTATTTTTTTAAAATTTATTGAGTCTGCACAGCTTTAGCAAAACAGGAATACCTGTATACAGACTGATAGTATGTCATATAGTAATTTGACCTGCACGTACATTTATACATTTCACAGAAATGACGCTGTATCTCATGAACAGACACACAGCTCTGGTACATTTAACAGAAATAAGATAACAACTTCATCATTTCTGTAATTCATCAATATTTATATAATAAAGGCTTATAAATCGTTAGCAGAAAGAACTGTAAAACGCAGCAAGCTAAGAAAGGACAACATTTTGAGGTGTGTTTGTCTTGGTCATGCAGCATAACACCAAATTTGTTTTCTTAATAAGATGCCATGAGTTTAAGGCACTTGCAACAACGCCAGATAGCCAGGTCATGTTCTAAACTATGGGACAGATGAGTGACAGTACTGTTGACATAAGTTTCGATAATACTAACAATTATAACGTTCATTCAAGTCTACTTGGACCTAAAAACATTACTTAATACAAATAAAATGAAATCATAATGCTGTGAAACACTAAAAAAGTTATATGTACCACAAAATATCACACAAAAATATCTATTTACATAAATATTTGTTGTGGTCCTATTGTGAAGGAAAACAGTGTGGATAATGCACAGATCACCTTTACTGTATAAAGTTGGTTTGAATACACTTGTGTTCAATATGGTAGCTGACTTCTTTAGGTTCACCATCAGGTCTCCATTTGGAAATGAACTGAGAAAGAGTCAATAGGTCAAATATTATGCTACATGTGTAGTCCACATGTATATTCCCCAATTTTAAGACAAAAACCTATGATTGTGAGGATATAATAAAAATAAATTTGTCTTAAATGCTACATGGATTTGATTTACATCCAAATAACAAAGAAGGTCATAGTGTAAAAATCAACTGTAACAAATTTCCAAAATGCATTTTCTCTAAGTGTCCAATCTAATAGAATATTGTGATGTCCTTTTCTTGGCAGTTTGCAGTTTTTCTGTGACTTAAGACCCACAGAAAGCCCTATTTCCCATACACAAAAGCATCATCAAGAAAGTCAGTTAGCAAATCAAACAAATTGACACTATTCTAATTTACCCAGATGTTTTTTAGTGCAAGAAAGCAAAACAAAATAAAAGCCAAAAAAAAAAAAAAAAAAAAAGGAGGGGGCCTGGAAGAGTCAGGGGAGTAAGATGTGGCTTATTAAGCTGACCATGAATTATAGCCCTAGTGTCTTCCTTAAGACAAGGTTTAAATCCTTAACATTCAGGGTTAAAATCTGATAGATGCTCTCTGTTAGCATTTCTTGGAAGACAGAGTTCACCTTTCTTTCTTGTGGTTGCATCGGACAATCTAATCAATACTGCGGATGAAATGAACAAAGATGTATCACAAGTGAAAAACAGCCCACGTCACATTGTGCTGAAAGCAACTACTTTCTTCTTCTCCTCCACAGAGCGCGCGCGCGCACACACACACACACACACACACACACACACACACACACACACACACACACACTCACTCACATGTTATCTTAGTCTCGAACCTCAGTTCCGAAATACATGATTCATACTATCTCCTCACTATTTGTGGATATGCGAAAAATGAGAGAGACAGATTCCATTTGCTAATACCAAGGCCACAGTAGCATCCTAGCATCCTAGCAGGCCTTTAGTGGACCTAAACCCCACTGTCTGCAACAAAAGCTACTGAACATGGATTATATTGTTGGAATTATGTTTTTAAAACCAGTTAAACCACTGAACTTTAAGCTTGATGTGTTTCATTTTATACTATCTAGTCTGTAAAATCCACAGACCTCTCAGGAAATCTAGTAATCTTGAGAATTTGCTTATGACGGAGAGGATTCCAGTACACATATCGGGATCAGAGTTTTCATTGGACTTCTACCCCAATTAAATATACTTTCAGCAGTTCTAGTCCTCAGATGTTTTTGGAGCATTATTTTTTGATAGGATCACACATTTGAAAGTATTTTTGAGTATGAAACTTCAAACAAAACTCATGACTTACAGGCTAGGGTGTGATGATCTAATGGAAACGTTTTTATAGTAATGTCTAAATTTAAAAAAAACTACTCAAAAAATAGCAACCTCTACTAACACACATTTCCAAATCAGGACGATGTCTTGGACAGTTGTACATTTCTCTGTATAAGTGACATGCCACCTGCCAAGAAAAACCTCTGAGAAGTTCTGCCACTCAACAACAATGGTCAGCTGGCCTGCCAACAACATACTTGCTTTACTTGGATGATCCTTTCCCTCATGTGAAAAATGACAATTTGATCATTTCATATCTTGTCTTCTCCAGCCAACATGAAGTTTCAAGACTATAGTATCTCTCTTCTCTATTTAGCTGAAATGCAGTTTCGAGAATTCAGTTTCCTGTTTCCCTCTCTAACCCCTTCTTACTTTGACAAACATCCTCAGGGAAAGGTCCTCCACTCCTGCCTAGGTTGTGTCTTCCTCCTTGACCTCAACTAAGCAAAACTCCTTAGCGTAATAAGTCTTAATAACGTTGGCTTTGTGCTTTCAGAGTGTACATCTGTATCTTGTTTTGGTTCAGGCCTAAGACAAGAGACTAGTTTAAATACATTTTTTAATATCCTTTCTCTCTGCGACCTGGACTGTGTTGTGATGTCTGACAGGAGTTTATTTTTAATAAAGTTAGTGAAAAATGCTTGAGTCTCTGGCTAGAGATGATAATTAGAATCTGTGTCGTCCGTTCAGACGCTGACATTTACAGATGAAAGATAGACGTAGCACCTTTTCATTTTTATTTTTTGGATGGGTCTTCATTCCTCCCCACCCCACCCTTTCCCCCAAGGGTTGGTTTATTCTTATAAAAGGGAATCGTTAGCCTCAGTTTGAGGGTGTTAGGTAATAAAGAAAACCAATTGGCTGCTAGTCATTTCCAGGACCATCTTTAAGCACAATATACTTTTTTCCTAAAAAGACATGAAATGGTGTTGTGAATTCCTTTCCCCCCCTCCATTTTGTCATGCCAATTTCTCAGTTTCCATGTACATTTTCCATCCTCCAAAAATGCACTATGTACCTGCCACGGGGGTGGGGGGGGGGCTTGTATGGAAACCATAGCAGTTGTGCTTTTTTCGTCAGACCAATTTTTGGAATCTATCAGAAAGAAAAGGTAACATTCAGTCTCGTCATCAGCTCGGAAAGAAACTCAGGGACTTCTAGCACTGGTTTGACATGAACTCAGTGACCCACAGATGTGTGGTCCTCTTCGTACGATATACATACCGACTAGCAGACATAGGCGCCACACCCTCTGCTTGATGAAAGGGAATAGCCCGGGTTCTGTACCACAGCCATCTATCGTACCAAATATATTATTCTCTATTCTTCTTGGTAATTCTAGCAAGATACAGACTCCTCTACTAGATCGCAGTGTTTCTACACTCTGTCAAAATATAATCAGGGCAAAGCAAGGTCATCGCAACAATAGAAAACATCACTTTACTGGCGAAAGGCTTTGCTTCAGGACCACCATGTCAACTGCTATTGTAGGTTCAAACATAAAACATGTAAAGAGCACTATCGTAATCTAAGCAATTAAGTCCTAATGCCACTGTAGTTACTGGAGCAGCATCGATCAAAGGCATCATGGTGACCCCGAGCACTAATCTTCTCTCTTTCCCTCAGGTTTGCTGGCAGCTGTGTCTCAGAAAAAGCTGTCTTCAGCAAGGCAGAAGCAGGTAAGAGAAATACATTAGAAGTCTATGTCCCAGCCTGAGTTGTCATCAGGAGGTGGCTCATCGCTGTCCTCAGGGAAACTGTCGAAATTGCTTGTGTCTGTGGGTGATGCAACCTGCAATGTGACAGAATGAACAAGATGCGTTTGATGTTATTTGGTAGAATTGTGACCTAGGGATTTTCTTCTCCTTCCTTCCTTCCTTCCTTCCTTCCTTCCTTCCTTCCTTCCTTTTCTTTCCTTCTTTTTATTTTTTAATTTTTGGCTGTCCTAGACTCACTTTGTAGACCAGGCTGTCCTCCAACTCACAAAGATCCACCTGCCTCTGCCTCCCAAGTGCTGGGATTAAAGGCGTGAGCCACCGAAGGATAGTTGTTTATTTTTTAAACAGGTAACTCGAGAGCTGTATGCATTCAATAATATTTAGACCAGATTAAATATATCTGTCTCCTAAAACATTTTTTTTGGTCGTGGTGAAGACTTTGAATATCTTTTCTTCTAGTCTTTGGAACATGGCATTCCTCGTTGTTGTTGTTGTTGTTATTATTATTATTATTATTATTATTATTATTATTATCATTATTATTAATTATTATCTTTCCTCACCCGGCTCTGGTCAGTCGCATGCCTTGCTTTCTGCTCCTATCTAGTTTGGTAGCTATAGATCAATTATTCTCCCTCCGCTCTTCTGCCACCCTCAGTACCTTAGGCCTCTGGTACACAACATTCTAATTTCAACCTTTGTAAGAGCAACTTGCTTTTAGATTGCACATGGGAGTAACTGTGTAGTCCTTTTATCTTTCTGTTACTGAATTACTCAAGAAAGCAATCTCCAGTCACATCCATGTTGGTACAAATGACAGGATTTCAATCGATGCATGGAAAAGTATTTAATCTTGCAAACCTATAAATTTTCTTTTTATATTGGACTAGAATTGTTGTTTTGAGACAGAATCTCACTGGGTAGCCTCTACTGGCCTATAATGTTTAAAAAAAAAAAAGCCTGTAGGCTAGGCTGGCCTTGAACTCACAGAGCTCAGAAACTACTTGTTTCTGTCTCCTGCGTGTTGGGATTAAGAGTGTGAGTCCTGGGATTTAAAGGTGTGTACTACCACCCCTGACACTGAGCTTGAACTTTTAATGGATATTTTTAAAAATCATTTTTCATTCCATGACAATTTTTGAACATGTACTATGGGATGAATGTTTTGCTTTAAATTTTGGGGTAACTCTGAGGAACTGGAAACAGGCATTCTTCCTATGCTCAGGGGGAAATTGTAAGGAATTATAAAATCACAATGCTCTGAAGAAAATTACAAGGTGCTACGAAAATGTGAGTGATAAATATCATTGAAAAGGTATTGTTTTAACTTAAGAACTGTTGTTCAACAAAGAGGATATAGCGTCCATGAATGTCCTAGCAGGGTTCTCTGTTCTGAGGCTGGCAAACCTGCCAACCTGAGTGCTGCCTACGAGAGGAGAGCGAAGTGAGGCAAAGCCAGAGGAGGAGCCAGAAGCCAGGCCACAGGCCCTGGCATGCCATGTTATGTATGAATTTTGAATGTTTGTTTTTTAAAAGTATAATGAAAGTAGTCTAAGAAATATGTTTATTCTAAGTACAAAGGAAGTTTAAAGATTTGCTCTAAATTTGAGCACAATCCTTAGATATTTGCTGGTTAAGTCCGATCTTCAGGGCATCGACCAAAACCCTCGTAACCATCCCTAACATGTAAAAGTCACCCCTGATCAATTTAGATGAGAAACATTTACATCAAATTTTTGGGTCTTCTAATTGCTTACTCCACCCTTACTCTAAAAACAAGTCCCCATGGATGTAATTAGGATCTATGATGTGAGATGTGAGTATAGTATTTTTATTTGTGTTCTGAATAAAAAACAATCAGCAGAGAAACGAAGCTTAGAAGAAAGAAAAATGTTTCTATATGCAAAGAATCTTGAATTAACCCGAGAGCTGAGACATATAAACAAAATTCATAGAACCACAAAGCATTTCCCCCCTTTGTTAAGTGCAGTATGCTGCATTAAACAGGGGCAGTAAGTGGGAAAGAAACAACTTCATTCAGTTGAAGTCTATTTTAGAATAATATGACATACACAGTCCAATGGCAAACCAGCTACTTAACAGCATGCCTCCCCCTCCCCCTCCGCCAGTAAACCATGTTAGGAAAAAAGAACCTCCATACAGATATTAGTAGAAGGAGGAAAGAACACATAGCTTCAAAGTCATGTGGTGTAAGTGTGGATGTGTAAATGAAATAACACTGGAAACGTAAAGTCTCGATTTTCTTTCTAGCTACCAATGGAGAATTTTAAAAGATAAAGGTAGATCACACATATAATAACCATCCCTCGATGTGTTAGTATTATGTTTCGGATTTTAGAATATGCCATTATTTTAATATGGTGTTTCATATTTCTCATAATCTGATCATAAAACTCTGAAATAACAAATTGTAGTATTTTTCGGTCAACAATCAGGTGCATACCATTCACAAGCTGAGAAGTTTACTTACACTTGGGATTATGGGAGGTGTCAAGGTGCCTTTTCTTAAGCCTTCCCAATTGAAGCCTTCAAACCACCTAGGAAGCAAAAATAAAGACAATTAAGGCAGTGCGTCTTGGCTCTATACTCTCACCACAACATATTTGATGTACATGGGCGAAAGGCAGCTAGGCAAGTGTTTTCAGGTGACAGAAATTATTTCCATTTGATTGTGGTCTTGTTTTTCCACATAAGAAAGGGTCTTGTGTAGTCTAGGATGATGACCTCCAACTTGCTACATAGGTGATGATGGCTTAGAACTAGTGATCCTCCTGCCTCCAGCTCCTAAATGTTGGCATTACAGATACAAGCTTATTTTTTTTTATAAAATTTAAATATTTAAAACTTATTTTAAAAACATAGTTTTAAAATTTTATCTAAGAATTTTACACTGAAAGTATAATTACCTGATTCAGTTTGTCACGAAACTTTTTTTGTAATTTCATTTTTGTCTGTATGTCTAAGTTCTTGCACTAAAATAATTTAATAAATGTCATATTATGCTCAGCTCTATGCATTACAAATACTTTCCATATTTGCTAGAGAATCAACATGCCAGTTACAGTGGAGATGGAAGATCAGAGACCAATTCTATACTGTCACTAGTAGCAGCCTGAGGTGGCTTTTCAGAGACCTCTACTTAGGTGCCAATGGGACTCTTGACTTTATAATCTCACATGAGTCAGTATAAGGCAGGATTAGATTTGTTAGGAAAGGATTGTTAGGAAAGGATTTTTAGCACAGATTTAAGCATGAGGGATACTAGAAAAACAAACACTTGTGAAGGTTAAGACCCAGCCAAGTATGCCTGTGAGCATCTCAAAGAGATGGTATTCTATGAGTGTTGTTAACAATAGCCATATATATGATATTTGTGGCTCAAACTGCACCTGAAAAGTTGGCTAAGAAATGTCCTCTTCATCCCCTCTCTCCCTCCTTTTGGTAAATCAGAGTATAGGGTGGCTCCAGGGGTACCTTGGGTTGTAGCCTGATAAGGCAAACGGTGGCCGGCTCCCAGGAGTTACTTAAGGGAAGGATAGGGATATCCTTCCCTATCAGCGAGGTTCCTAGAAAACTGTAGGCTGGGCTGGAGAGATGTCTCAGTGGTTAAGAGCACTGGCTGCTCTTCCAGAGGTCCTGAGTTCAATTCCCAGCAACCACATGGTGGCTCACAACCATCTATAATGAGATCTGGTGCCCTCTTCTGGCATGCAGGTGTATATGCAGGCAGAATACTGTATACATAATAAATAAATAAATATTTTAAAAAAATACTTTAACTTCAAAGGTAATTAAGCCATACTACTACTTCCAGACCCCTACACATTATAAAAAAAAAAAAGAAAGAAAACTGTAGGCTTGTGGAAGAGGGAGGAGAAAGCCTGTATAAAAGAGGGCTTTTGAGCATGATGAATTGCTATTTCAATAGCCCTCAAAAGAATCTTGTCCCTACACAGGTGACCTTAACAGCAAGGGTCTTCGATCTATCTTTATGTATATAGTTATATTTGTATATTCTTCATATGATTCCAAGTCAACTTATAAGACAGTGACATGAACTTTTACATGTAAGTAGAAAGCACTGAGAAGAGATCAAGAGCTGTAACTGGGCAGTCTCGGTACAGATGTTATCTGGTTGACTGCTCTCTCAAGTCTAGTTTTGCCAGGTGGTTCAAGAGGTCCCTATTGCTTGGATAGATAGGCTGGCTCATAGGAGAGGACACTCCTTCTCTTGGGTGCAGGCAGCCTTCATCTTGGGAGTGCTTCTGCTTGGCTGATGCTCCCGGACTACAAAGATTTAAAACAATAATTTAACTTTGTGCTTTCTTGAGTGATTGGTATGCTTACCTGCAGATATAAGCAGGCGACTCAAAGGAAAAGAGGCATATGTGCACAGTGAAGGCAGGGAGACATTTTAATCTTGCTGTTGTTTTTTTTTTCCCCTTTGTAGGCCCTCTACAGAAGTGGATGAATTTTAACAGCAGTTTCTAAGTGCCTGTTGTTATAGGACTTAAAACCCCTAACAAACCGCTGTTGGAAAAGGAAAGTTAAAATTTGTCTGTGTTTAAGATACCTTCTTGGATAGTCATTGGAATACAGTTATTTTATTTATTTTTTAAAAAGGTGGAACTATTCCCAATTTTCTGAAAAAGCACCAGATTGATCTCCAAAGAGGTTGTACAAGTTTTCACTCCCATCAGCAATAGAGGAGTGTTCCCCTTTCTCCACATGCTCGCCAGCATGTTCTGTCATTTGAGTTCTTTGATCTTAGCCATTCTGATAGGTGTAAGATAGAGAATCTCAGATTTGTTTTGATTTGCATTTTCATGATGACTAGGGACATTCAGCATTCTTTGGCTGAGAAACACCTAGTCAATTTTCCCTTGTTGAGAATTCTCTGTTTAGTTCTGTACCCCATTTCTTAATTGGATTATTTGATTTGGTGGTGTGGAAGGACCTGGAGGGGACAGGAGCTCCACAAGGAGACCAGTGAAGCCAACAAATCCAGGTGGGGGGTGGTGGTGCTACAGAGACTGATGTACCAACCAAGGACCATGCATGCTGAGGACCTATATACCCTCTGCTCAGATGTAGTAGATAGGCAGCACAGTCTCCTTGTGGGTCCCATCATATGGGGAGTAGGGACTACTTCTGAAATGGGCTCTGGCTCCCACAGGTTTAATTCCCCCTGGTGGGGCTGCCTTGGCAGGTCACAGAGAAAGAGGATGCAGGCAGTCCAGATGAGACTTGATAGGCTGAGGTCAGATGCTAGGGGAGGAGAGCTCCCCCTTTCTGAGGGAGGGGGGAGGGGTATAAAGGAGAGAGGGGACCTACAAGTGGGATGTAAAGTGAATAAATTAATTTAAAAACAGCAACAAAAATGAGCTGCATTTAAAAAAGTGTTTTCTAGACCCCTTGCACCAGCCCACCTAGCAGTAACCTTACTCATTTTGAAGCCTCTAACCATGTGTAACCATGCGTAATCCAATCCAGAACTACAGCGAGGTCCTCCCGACCCATTTACCTTTCTGTTGCCACCCTTCCCAATGCATCGCCCAGCCCCACAGGAAGTCCTTCCTTGTTAGTTGGCCTGGTGCTATGTCTATAAATGCTAAATTCTGGGCCCCAAGTTCTGGTTGCAGTTGGGCCCAGAAGATTGCATTCTAACACTTGCCGGTCTTTGTTGTGTAAAATTTGCTCCCCAATTATCTCTGATTGGTTAATAAAGTCTGGACAGCCTGTAACTAGGCAGAAGAGAAGCAGGCAGAGGTTTGTTTTCCAAGGTGGGTGTCTCAGCTAGGGACCATGAGGCTGGGAGGAGAAGGAAGGAGGGAGAGAGAGAGAGAGAGAGAGAGAGAGAGAGAGAGAGAGAAAGAGAGAGAGAGAGAGAGAGAGAGAGAGAGAGAGAGAACATCGCCCAATGTTCCAGGTAGGATAGGACAAGTTTTGGCAAGTCACTTAGGAAATGTGCTGGGAGGTAGCTAGACCAGCTTAGAAAATTAGTTTGAATCATACCTGCCCAGTTACTGTGCTTGAAGGCAATTAAATAAATCAATAGGGCTCTGTCTCAATTATTGGGGAACTAGCCAGGCCATAGAAAAGCTCTCTAGAATTAATAAATATTCTACAGCACTTCCTGGAATGCAAGGCAGGTTCCTTACACCCATTCTGTTGGTCTACTTGTCAGTATTACTTGCCACTCAGCCTGGACCCAAGTGTGGAATCTGATAGGGAACTCCACAAAGTCCCCATGATAGCCTTCGACTGCCAACTGCCACACAACATAGAGTCTGACCCAGGACTCCAAGCAAGTACCTGGATCCATTTTGATGCCCATGAGCCTATTGACCCTTTGCCTGTTTATCAGCCACTTTATCCACTGCTTTGCATGGACACAATGTGGAATACAATCAGGAACCACAGGAAGGGCCCCAAGACCCATTCAGTCCGTCTACCTGCCTGTGAGCAATACTGTACACCTCCACTCCACCTCCCCACACAGCATGGAGCACAACCTAGAACCCCAGGTAAGTCCCCTAGACCCAGTCTGCCTCAGCCATCCCCCACAGCACACCACTTCCAAGCCACACGGAATATGATGAACAACTCCAGGAATTGTTGCCTAGACCAAGTATGCCTGTCACCCTAGTAGCCGCTGTGGCCCTTCTCCATCTTCATAGCATGGAGTCCAACTTAGAACTTCAGTTAGGACCTCTAGACCCAGTCCACTATCCAACTCATCCTACAGTGTCACCTAGTACAAGTCTGATCCAGAATACCAGGGAGGCTTCTCAGATCCTCCGTGCCCATTGAGCTATCAGCTACCCTCCCTGTGACATCATCTGACACTTCTTGGAGTATAACCCAGAACTTTGTAGACAGGATCCACAGACCCATTCTACCTATCTGCCTCCATCTACCTGCCTGCCTATCAGTCACCTTACCTACCACTATGTTCTGGCATCATATGGAATCCAACCAGGAGTTTCAGGTATGCCCCTTAAACCTACTCCATACCCCCTTCTGCCTACCAGTCACCGTGCTCACTGCATCCAGTTTGACTTTTACTCTACCCACTAGTCCCATAGTACATTTTCTCATCCATGTTCCTACTAGCTACCTACCTACCATGATGCTACCACATAGTTTATAGTTGGACGTGAATTTTGGTAGGTCCTAGACCCATATCTGCTATTGCCCTCCTACTCGATTCTTCCACCCTGTCCTGGCACAGTATGGAGTCTAACCTGTCACCCCAGCTCATCCATCCCAAGTAGCACCTACAGAACATGAGGAGGGCTCCACAACTGGAGACTGACAGAGAGATTCTTCTAAACCTACACAAAGTTTACACATAGGCTTGTAGAAGTCGTTCTTATTTGCTGAGCTGCAACTACTTCTGAAACTCCATTTACACATCAACACAGATTGGCCCCAAGACTGAACCATTCAGCTATTCACAGTTGGTCCATAACCTAGAAAGTTGGGGTAACGACAAACTGAGATCCAAATACCACTCAAAATGTGAGATGAGTTAGACACACCCCAAACTGCCCATTACCTAATTCCAGATGACTAAGTCCAACCGGAAACACATACATGCACACGCACACACAGGAACAAAAAATTCAGGAAATCTGAGATACTATAAAAAGGTAAAAAATCCAAATTATAGATATAAGTGAAGAAACCCAGGTTAAAGGCACAGAAAAGGTTTTCAATAAAATTATAGAAGAAAATACTTAAAATTAAGGGAAGAGATGCCCATTAAAGTGCAGGAGGCTCAAAGGACCAGAAAAGAGGCTCCCATCACATAATCAAAGCAGTAAATGTTTTGATTGACAGGACGAAAAGGGAAGTGAAAGTGTCAGACAAAGTATAAGTCATCTCTAAAGGCAAGCCCATCAGAAGAACCCTTGCCTTTCAGTGGAGACTTCCAAAGCCAGAAGGTCCTGAGATGATGATCTACGAGTACCAAAAGACCACAGATGACAGCCTAAACCTGTTCTTCCCTCCTAAAGGAATTACAGGCTTTCAGCTCCTGTGATGGCTGCTGCCTGGGCAGAGTGAAGTTGCCCCAGGTTTCCTGGTAAAAGCCCCACTCAGAAGCCTACAAGCAACACTGAAGTGTTCCAGAAAACTCTTGACAGGTAAACATTTCAATTTTCCTTTCAGTATTGGGGCTTTGTTCATTACCTTCATCAGCAACTTAGGATCACTCACTAAGTACACCTGTGTGGTTATTGATAAGGATGACCCTAAGCCCCAGCCTTGCGGATTTCCCACTTAGAAAAGCCTTGTGTCTTATGTGCAGCAGAATAAGATATTGGCCCCTCCCTTCGAAGCTGAGGACATCCCCAGACCCACAGCTTCCTTCTACACCTGGTCTCCATACTGTGTGGAGAGCCAGGACAGTCACAACCTGTAGCAGCTGTGACAATGCCGGTAGATAAGTAGACACGGCTGTAACACAGCTGTTGCAGAGCAGGTCTAAGCCCTGTCTTACACCAAAGCAGAGAAGGCATCGGCCACAGACCGACTGGAAATGACTGGTGGACTCAAGGCAACATCAAACTCGTTTCCAAACAATCAGTAGAAGTTATCCAGGGACTTTGTGACTCGTGCCCCCCTGGGAAGAAAGGCATTAGGTGTTCTAGTCGTTTATGTCTTTAGAGTTAAAGGATCATAAAGTCTATAATCCAAATATCCTGTCTTCTTTGTCTCCCTAGTACCCAGGAGGCAGAACTAAGCATCTTTCCTTAACTCATTACAAAGGGTCGGCTCATTCTGAGAAGGAGGCTGACAATGAGATTTTACCTAAATACTTCCCCATCGAAAACACAAGTATCTCCCATGTGTGCTGACAGTCTCAGGGTGGATAAAGATCTGATGCACACGAACTGAGAGAACTCAGATGTTACTTTGTATAATAAAATTGTCCCTCCTGAGACTCAGCCTCGATGACATCCCAAGAGCATGGCACTTAAACCTGTATATTCTGAAAAGCCTTAAAAGTTCTCTTCAAACGACATTTTTTTAAAAAAGGGCATCTCAATATCATAACTTCCTGAATAATAAATCCCAATTACACATTTACATGCTTGACTTTATGTTGTTATTTTGAAGGCACAGTTCGCATATGCACTTAGTGCTCACAGCCTTTGCTTTCTTTTTAATATATTCTACCACTGGACAGATTTCTTCTTGGAACTGTTCTATTATGCTTAGTCACATTCTCAATATATAGCTACCAGTAGATTTTATGACAATCCAAGGTCCCTGACTCTGAAATTTGAAAGGTATCCATCCATGAGGATTGGGAACGGGAACATTGAGACTGAGTCATATTTCATAATGTACATATATGAAATTCTCGAGGACCAGCATCATGGATGTCAGATATCTTATGAGTAAAGAGGCATTGCTGTTTTTTGTTGCTAATATTAAATACAACAGTGTATGTTATACTTTCTTATTTATATGTTTGATTACTTGGGACATCATACTTTCTTATCTAATCCTTAGATATCACAGGCTGAGACTAGCTGGCTGGCTGCAGCCCTGCTCAGCAACAAAGACATTTTAGAATACCTTTGAATGAATACTATTCATCATTAAGATGAAGGGATCAACATCTCAGATGGGGAAACTGAGGCCAAGATAGAAAGAGAAGACTAAGAAGACATGAGCAGTAATGCCTCACTCCAGAGTCTGGGCAAAGTCTGCTGCAAGATCGGAGTCAAAAACCCCATCCCGGGTAACCATTTGCTGGGAAGAGCACCCTCACAGAGACAATGCTCCTTTTATACAGTTGTTAAACTGTAGTGAATATGCTTAAGGCTTAAGTGGACATGGCCTTTCTCCTTTTCCCAGGTGTAAACCTACAATTATGTAGGACTCTCACTAGAAGACACGTGTAGTAAAATATGTTCTAAAACTCTTGTGCAACCCTGGCAACTAACTCACAGTTTTACCAGATTTCTATCCTAACCAAGGTATCTCCTTTGCAAAAAGAATTTTCTTAGCAATCCTTGAAGATATAACCTGACAGCCACCAAAATAGAGCATGTGGATACTGCTAAGACATGCAAGTGACTTGAGAAGCTCATGCCCGTATTTGGGTATGAATTAGTCTTTCTGAGTGCTCTCTTTGTACCCACACCCATGCTTACGCTAAAAATCTTTCCAGTAACTTTAATCTGCTTCATCTTCACCTGACCTGGAATGCAGGGCTCTCCTCAGCAAAGTCAAGAGTTCCCATTGTCACCTGAGTAGAGATTGTCTAAAGAAAAGCTCCAGCTATTGGAGTGGGATAAAGAACTGTGTCCCTAGCTCCTGCATCTCACGGCCACTGCCACTGGTGATTATAAGCATCTCTGTCTGCCCCCTCTCTCTATGTGTGTGTGTGTGTGTGTATATGTGTGTGTGTGTGTATGCATGTGTATATATATATATATATGTTTTGCCTTTAATTAAAAATTAATAAAATTAAAATATAAAGTATACTTTAGTGAGCAATTTTGTTTCTAATATGTAACAAAGAATAGTGTCAAAGTTATTAACATATATATTTTTTCTTTGGGGTAAAACAAATACTGGCTAGTGTTAGTTGAAAGAAAGTAAGTCAGTGAGTTGTTGGATATTAACAAGCAAATTTTCAGATATACATAGAAAGGCTCTCAAGAAGCTAACGCTCTCTCTGAATGTTCTAACTAGTCGCCGAAAGCTTCCACCTTGGGGAAATTCGTCATGCTTTCCAAATTCTGAAATCTTAAATTACATAAAAGACAAACACTTACTTGTGTTTTTGAATGTCTTTCACTCCGTTTTTCAAATTTCCTAACCTTTCTGATGGGTTGTCCCTGAAAATGAAATAATTGCCATGTTAAAAAAAAGTTGAATATTTTCACATTATGATTCCGTTAAAATGCACTTCAAACACTTACCTGCATAGTTTTTTAATTAAATTAGCAGCATTTTTTGCAATCTTCTTTGGAAACTCTATCATGTCAATCCCGCGCAGTATGATGTTATAGGTTTTCATAGGATCTGGGCCTGAGAAAGGTGGGCTGCCAGGGGAAGATGGAGAGATTTAGTTTTAGTCTCTGAATAGGAATTAGAATGTTGGTAGAGCCGCACTCATGATGTCAGCTTTTACCCTGGGAATTGCATGAGCTATGACACTGAAACAAGAGTTAGAAACTACCAAACCCTGAGGACGCCTCCTCAGGCCTCTGTTCAGCAGAGCTGTTGGTGAGTGCCGTTTGCACAATGGCCTCTCCTTCCTTTGACTCTCTCTCGGCCCTGTGCTTGGTCATGGTATTGTCGACTGAATGTTCCTGCCTTTTCCACACTGGTGGCACGTGGGTGACTAGCATATACTTGACAAATTATTTCTTCAGAAATTATTCTCTAAATACAGAGCTTATACCTCTTTGGGGGAATAAATCTTATGAATTATTTAATTTAAGCCCCTGCTTTTAGGTTCTTCACTTTTAGACCACAGTAGTATTTCCCCTGATTGTCTGTATGTGTGTGTGTTATTTCCTTCAGTACATTATTAGTAAGGACTTTACAGCTTTAATTGCCATTGAAATGGACAAATGTAATCCCATGTAATCGCCTAGTGTTTGCCCCTCTGTACCTCTGTATGTGCTGTCACAATGAGCTGTCCCTTTTGCTCTCCTAAGTTAACTTGCCACTTTTGATCTTGCTTCAAATATGAGGAATCAAGCCCCCCAAGCCTTCTTGTGATTAACTGAACACTTCCTGATTCGTTCTTTTTATGTTCATTTGTTTTAGACAATAATTTATTAGAGACGCCGCTTGTGTATTTTAAAGATGATGCATGTTTAGTCTTTGATAAAATATTCATAACCCTATAAACTATTATTTAGTATAAAATGAGCTATATAATGCCAAAAATATTAATAATTAACATTTGATGAACAAGATTTCATGAAATTATTTGTATATATGAACATGTACAGGATTATATGATAATGAGTTTTCTTTTTTCTTTTTTCAAGAAAATAAATTCTTATTGAGGCTGATAATCCTGACATAATAACAAAATTTTAAGATGTAATTAAACAAAGCATTAAACCTATTCTGTACAATAATCTTTAATTCAAAAAACTGCACTTTAGGTAACTTTATATGTTCTCCAATTTGAAAAAGAATCTAGTAAAATTTATGGTGGATGTGTGGTCACATTATTATCATTTAAAATATCCTTCATTAGGACATTTGTCTGTCTTTTGTCTCAGGTTTTTAATCAGTTTAAGAGTTTTATTACGGCTGAGTGGTGGTGAGGTACTCATTTGATCCCAGAACCTGGGAGACAGAGGCAGGTGGATCTCTGTGAGTTTGAGGACAGTTTGGTATATAGAGCAAGTTTCAGGACAGTCAGGGATACACAGAGAAACCCTGCCTTAAACAACAACAACAACAACAATAACAACAACAAACCCAAAAAATTCTATTAAGAAAATAAGAAATTCTATTCTGAAAATTTTCGTATTGAAAATATATTTTCTTTCATACAATACACTTCAACCACAGTTTCCCCTTCCTCTATTCCTCCTAGGAGTTCCTTTCCTTTCTCCCAGCTCCACCCCCCCCCCCCCACTGTGCCAGGTCCTCTGCATAGATGTCATGGCTGTTAGCTTGGTGGTTTTGTGGGACTCCCAACAGCAGGAGCAAGTGTATCTTATACCTCTGACTCTTTCACCTGCTCTTGAGACTCATTTCTCCCTATTGGGTTGCCTTGTCCAGCCTTGATATGAGGACCTTGTCTTAAATGTATTTTGCTTTGTTCTGTTTGGCTATTGTCTCTTGGAGACATGCTCTTTTTTGAAAAGGATATGCTTTTTATAATGCAGATATGTATTCAACTTAATTTTGCATCAAGTAGGAGTAACACTGAAAGAAACGCTAAGCTTTGAACATTTATTTTTTAACAAAATATCAATCCCTAAAATATTGTTATAAAACAAAAAATACTAGAATCTTGAACCTCAATTATGAAAATAAATTGAGATGATTAATTTTGAATGATGAAAAATAAATATGTCTACAGCTATTCCAGCCCTCTCCTTAATACATTGGTATTAAAGGGTTAAAGAATATAATATTTACATTCTCTTCAATAACATTTAAATGACTTAATCTAAAGCCTAATTATCTAAAGCAAACAACATCATCAATCCATTTGCCAGTTTCTTTGTTGCTGAGATTTTCATCAGATTCACCCTTTTGCTGACTTGGCCATAGCGTTTGTGAAAGGCCTGGGTGAACACTTTATGTGCCATATCTTTTTTTTAAGAATAACTTATTTTGGTGTAAATTACTTTGGCTATATTCCTTTCTTCCTTGGAACTCCATGGTTATTGATATACTATCTGTTAGCATGAAAGGTGCTGATGAGAAGGTTGAACCTAACTGGATCCCTAATCCTCTCATGGCCAATGCCACACATCATGCTTTTGTGCCTCTGATAGTAATAAAATGATTTCTTAACACTGAGTTTGGAAAATTTGCCTCAGACACATCATGGTGTTGTTACTCTGAACATCCTGCTAACGGTAAGAGCTAATACTGAGATTTCTGAATCAGATATTCATTTTATTTTTTAATCTATATTTGAGGAAAGCCATGCTTACAGTGTCTTTCCCTTTTCTCTCTACATCTACATACTATTCTTCCTGGCAGGTTCTGTCACAGTCGTTTATTGTACAGAAGCCTTCTTCTGAACTCCATAGGTCATGATGACCCTGTGTTACTCAACGTCCTTAGCACATAGCATGGTAGTGCAGTCATTTTTCTTTCAGCATTATTTTTTTGGGGAAACTTATAATATGTCTTATATCCTGTGCTATCTCTAATGACTGTTGATTATATTATACAAATGAGGAGCAAAGAGCTCACATTTTATTTAGACACAAAACCTGCTAGCAGGTCTTCTTGCTTCTAAGGAAATATAACCTTTGAACTTTTTATATGATTATCATTTCCCATATTGTATTGTCAGGTAAATGGCAAGTCTAACAAATATCAAGGAAATCTGATATATCTATATTACACACAGGGAGGGGAGAGAGAGAGAGAGAGAGAGAGAGAGAGAGAGAGGAAGACAGTGATGGCGAGATTAAAGTTGGTTGTACTTTTGTAACTTACTTTGTTGCTTGCTTCCTGAATATGTGATGATTTGCATAAATAAATGAAGATGAGTTCCATGGTATAGTGAGACGTACTTTTAGATAATTTAGTCAGAGTGCCAAAGGCAGGAATGCACAGCTGTCTGAGGCCTGTTATTATTCACAGTTCCCTGTAAATGTCCATACCTGCCAGTCAGAAGCTCATACATTAGAATTCCTAGTGACCAGTAGTCAGCTGAAATGTCATGGCCTTTGTTCAGGATGATCTCTGGGGCCACGTATTCTGGAGTCCCACAAAATGTCCATGTTTTCTTTCCAAATCCTATTTTCTTTGCAAAGCCAAAGTCAACCTTACGAAGAGAGAAAACAAGGCACCTAAGCTATTTATGATCAAGTTGCAGAGGAATACACATTTATCTGAGCACACGGATGATACCAATAAAGAAATAAATCATTACAGTCCTGCCTTCTAAAAAGAATCATGTATGTTGCAAACACAGATGCCATGTTCAAATTCAGCTCCAATGAGAAAAGTGAAACCAGAACATGGATAAAATTGAAATCTCTTAAAGAATTAAGGCTGTTTCTAGAAACACTTTTTAAATCTTTCTACTTTGTTTGCCAATAATGGTTGTGGCATAAAGAAAGAATTTCTCCTTTAATGAGGCAGAGGTCCAGCTGGGTCATTGTAAATGCTTTCCCAGTACATACATGCTTTCCTTTGGGTGGCGTGAAGCTGACAGCAGTAGTTTTGGGTATATAAGAAGGAGGTTTACTTTTGAGGTTGTTGGGTGACACAGTGCAGAGAGCAACACCCACACTTGCTAAACATGCAGATTAAAAACAAATCTCCTCTTTTGGGGGAACTTTTTCAAGGAGTTGCAAATACAGAAAGCTTCCTTTTTTTTTTTTTTTTTTTTTTTTTTTTTTTTTTTTTTTGCAGTTGGTTTAGATGCACATAGGTTCATGTCATTGATTTGGGTCACCTAAAAATCCATGCCTGGGCAACAATTCCAAACGTTTATCTAGAATCAGGCACCAACACAACCAAAGTTCACAGAACGTGAACAGTTTAAATGAAAGAACTTTGCTTATATGGCAGCTCTTTAGAACTCTCAGCCAATTGTTAGTGTTATTGCTAATTAACATAACTGAGGTAACATGACCTCAGGGCTCATTTGTCATGAGCATTATTCTTAAATATCAAATACTACAGTATTGACAGTCTTGTTTAGCACTGATTTCCAGCCAGCATTTGGACAGCCAAATGCTGGCTGGAAATCAGTAATATGTATAAGTATTTTCAGGGCTGTGATTACATGACAACAAGGGCATTTTCTAACACTTGTTATAACACATGCTTTGTAGGAGTATTATTATTTCAAACCTTGCCAACTTAGTTTTCCATAACAGTTTACATAATTTGAAATACATTTTAATTTTAATTAAAACTATGATGCTAACACTGCTCTCAAGAGTTTGTATCATTGAAATGGAAAATAGATTTTCTGTTAACCAATGAACACGGGTACTTTTAAACGTCAGGACACAACCCATGTGTGAATCACACTGACCAGTTTGGCATAGCCTCTGTGATCTAGGATGAGATTTTCTGGCTTGAGGTCCCTGTAGATGATTCCTTTGGAATGCAGATAGGCAAATGCTTCTACCACACATGCTGTATAAAATCTGGTTGTCGAATCTTCAAACGAACCCCTGAAAATGGAAAATAGAATGAAGAGCGTATGAGAAATTAATAGAAAGATTGACTCAGGTGTATGTGAGTTCATTATATTTCTGCACCAAAGCTGGCTCAGAGACTGATGTCTAACTGTGTCCATAGTACGTGGTTTCAATTCCATTAGGTTTTTAAAAATCATCTGAGGATGAAGGCAAAGCATTCTTTGACATTATGTGTGGGACAGTTAAATCCAACTTCCTGGAAGGCTCAAGAAGGCATCAGTAACATACTAAGTTTCATGGATCTTGTGGCTTCCTCTCACCTGCCCACTGTTATATAAAAAATATGTCTCCAGCAGTGGGCAGGAGACAGAGTCCTGTATGGCACTCATTTACCTACAGTTTTCTTTGCAAATGAGAGCTTATCTTGATTGTTCTTTGATACTTGGGATCAAACCCAGTTCCTCACATATGCTAGGCGAGTCCTACACCAAGAAGAAGTTCTATTAAATGTAGATTATTCATCTTCAATAAGCATGCATGTATATATGAACACACACACACATGTATATCTGATTTGTTCATGGTTCCTTTTAGCAAATTTATATCTGGATCTTTCCAAGAAGTGTAGATGTGGCTCTTGTGAATATGAAAATGAAAGAGGTCATTGTTTACAGAGAACCAGGCCATAGAGCTCCAACACTGCACATGCCATCTCACTGCTATATGTTAGGACTCTGAAACTTCTGCCACCAGGACAGACAGACAGACAGACAGACAGACAGACTCTACCTTCTATACCATTGCCTTCTAATCAGAAGGAAGAAATGAACTAAAACACAACTAGAATTAAAAGTCACTGGAAGGAACATTTAACAAGAAAGCATTTTTTTTTCTTTGCCTCTCTGCCTCTCATCTCTCTCTTCTCTCTCTCTCACACCTGGATGCATATATGTGTCTGTATATAAGCATTAAGTTTATTGATTAGCATAATAATAAAAGAAAGCTCTAAGGTCATTCCTTGTCTCTAGAGCAGAACTTTCATACTCGTTTGGCCACTGAACTTACAATTGGTGTGTTCTTTTGTTTCTTTCTCAAGTACTGAGGTTCAGTTGTACGACAGCACAGCCTGTGGGTGTTACCAGGAACTTGGTCAGCTCTTAGTGGCTGGGATGCAACAGGAGCCACCACAACTCCAGGTAGCGTCCACTAACCCAATGGTGCAGGAGCTTGCTCCCAGGAAGGGCCCTGATGCCTGCTTGCGTTTGGTGCCACCTCTCTTTAAAAACTGAAGAGTGAAGTCTAACAAACTGAGCAGTAGGATGTGCCTACATATTTACAAAATTCATCTGGAAATCCAAGACTAAAGCTGTTATCTTGGAGGAAAGAATGCGTTCAGCTGTAGAGACTTTAGTTACCTTCTGTATCCCCTGACTAGTTACTAACACAAACACAGATAAGCGACTGTAATTCCAGTACCTGGGAGGCCGAGGCAAGAGACCAGCCTGGACCTTAGCCCTTATCTCAGTCACAAATCATATAAATACAGCTCAGGATTAAATTAATCTCTAGATATGATGACATCTACTCTTAAGAATCAGAACTGTAGCTTGCATTACTAAGATCATACCATTGTCCCAATGACTTCCGAGTGACACAGCTGTGAGTTTCAAAGGATGGAAGGAAGGAACCAGATCTAGAGCAGGGAGTGAGTGGTGTTCCTTAGGCCATGACTGCCCTCTAATGGGTAAATAATCAAGGCAGATCTAAAAATTTGCAGTGCCAGGGCCTGGAAAGGGATTAGAGCATTGTCCTGAATTCCTTTTCTCCTTTGTCCTTAATAACGTTTTAACACGTTTGCCTATCAAAAATATAACATTTCTTTGAAAACAAATGCTTTACTTTTAAAGAGTAAGCACATGTACACATATGTGTGTACATTCTGCGTTGAATATTATTTCAGTCTCTCCAAACTCAAAACATTCCAGAGTAATGCTAATCAAAACACTACATGAGAGGGGCTTTAGAAGATTTCACACTGCATGGCTTGAATGAATCCAGAGATCAACTACTTCCTTTCATCAGAGGTACCTATCCTGGTTCTCAGCCATTTTGGAATTTAGAAGGTTGGTTTTCTATTTTTTTAAAAGCAGTCTATATGAGTATAATACCATTTATATTTGTAACTAATTTTAAAGGTTTGAGGAAATCCTTGTCTTAGACTTTGAGAAATCAGCAGGGCAAATGCATACAAACAATGTATCAGTAGAGAATTGTTGTACCTTGAAACGATTGCTCAAGAACACTGAAAGAGGACACAGAGCACAGCACTGGGGGACTCATATGAAATATGACCATTAAATCTACCGATTTAATGGCAATGTAACCCTGGTCTAAGTAGAAGCAAAAGCTTATTTTCCCAGCTGTTCAGAGAGTCGCTCAAAGAAATAAATAATTTATTCTACGTAGCTCTTGGAAATAACAAATGCTTTGACAGCTGTATCATTTCAAGTCAAACTATGGGGATAGGCCCCCACACGTTCCTTAGGAGTTATTGTTTTAGCTAAATGGCATGAAATGACAATTTGACAGAAGTAGAGGGTTATATATATATTTATTTACAAACTCAAATTAGAATTTAATCACAGTATTTACCCAGCTTACCATAAACTGAATTCTGAAATGTCAGAATGTAACAGAGACAAAATATCTCTTATCACGTGAGGCCAGGCATCATTAGTGACCACACAAATCTGAAGCATGCTGTAATATGTGGGGTTATGACCCAATATAAAAAAGACTATTGGGTAGACTGCCTCATTTCATTAGAAATACTTTTCAATCAGTGCCATCTATCAAGTCATCAAAGAAGAACTTAAATAATCACCCTCCACAAAATAGCCAGGGTTATAAACTCTATCCAGGAAGACATATGACGAGAAATTGAGGTCGTGGGTGATTTGAAAAATCATGATTTTGGAGATACTTAAGCTATTCAGTAAAAAGAAAACAAGCAAATAAAAAGCGTAATACTTGACATGCAGTTTCATTAGATTAAAATATACATAAAATACTCATATCGACATATGTGCTATAGCCTATTAACATGCTAATGTATGTTTTTATCATCCATTTGAATATACAAATACTAAATAAATATGAGCTAATTACATTTTTAAAGGTTTCAAGAGTTAGAAATTCTTTAGGTGTTACAGGGAAAGCAAATAAAATATAATTTGTAGTTGTCTTATCCCAAAGAATGAAATAGAACTTCGGGAAGAAAAAAAAAACCCTCATGAACTAGATGGTAAATTACAATAGCTACTGAAGAACAAACCTGGAAAATGTGAGGGATAGTTAATACACCAGTGTTTCACCGAGTCCATCTAACAGTTGTCACAAATCTTGCCTGCGTGTAGCATCAACTTAATTCTCAGTTCTCTCCTCCACCCCCCAGCCCCCACCCCAGTGTGTGTGTGTGTGTGTGTGTGAGTTGCATGGGTATGGTATAGGTATATGGTGTATGTATACATATGTGCATGCAGAAGCAAGAAGGAGAAGTTGCGTGTCTTGCTGTCACTCTCTAGTCCCTGAGACAGGGTCTCTCTCTGAATTTGGAACTAGGCTGGTGACCAGAGAGCTGCAGTGACCCTGCTGTTCATGCCTCACCCCAGTGCTAGGCTATACCTATCATTTTTTGGGGGTGGGGTGGGATTTGAACTTAGGTCCTTATCCTTGCTCTTAGACATGGAATCATTTCCCGAGCCTTTGATTCACATTAAAAATAACAACAACAGGGGATGGAGAGATGGCTCAGTGGTTAAGGGCACTGGCTGCTCTTCCCGAGGACCTGGGTTCACTTTCCAGCAGCCACATGGCAGCTCAGGACTCCAGTTCTAGGAGATCCAACACCCTCACACACGCACAGGCAAGAAGACCAAGGCACGTGAAACTGAAAAATAAATTATGAAAAAGCTAAGAGCAGCAACAGAGCTGCTCTGTGTTCCTTTTCTGTGCTGATGAAAACAACTGGAGAGTCAAAAAAAAAAAAAAAAAAAACAGTCATCACAGCCAAGAATTAGAGAGAGAGGGTGCCTGGATCGGTCCCTAGGACTTCTTCCCCTGCTAAAGCTCCAAGGCTCCTGGCGATAAAGAATGACGTCACACAAGCCTGGTTTCCAATAGTCTCATGTGGTTCTTGTATACCTGTAGGGTAGTTTTTCCCTTACCACTGCTTTCTTTCGACACAAGAGAAAAAGTGAAGAAACTGACTAAGATGTTTTCTGTTTGTTCATCGGTTTCATCGTAAGGTTTTAAATCAGAAATCTTTATATGTGCCGTGCAAATACTCTACCACTGAGCTACATCCAAAGCTACTTTTTATTATTTTAATATTTGAGTCAAGGTCTCACTAAGATTGCCCAGAGAGCCTTTAAACTTTGGAATACTCCCCTCAGCTTCCTGGGTAACTGAGATTACAGGAATGAGCTAACAGACTTGGCTCCCAGCATTTTTATTAAAAAGGTAAAATAAATCTGTGGAGAATAAAAGAGTAAGAATATATGTGTACATGGTAGAGGGGGAACGGGTGGGGGAATGAATCCAAGTCTGCACATAACAGCATTCCATGCAGTTCCACAGGCCCATCGTCTTGGTGTGGGGCTTCAAAGTTTTGGAACCTTTCAGGCAACTAAGCAGCCTTTGTTTCTCCACATTAAGCCCACTCATGTATCAAGTTCCTCAATAGTACATGGCAACCATCGACTCAGAACTCAGCGATAACACGGGAGGGAAAAGGGAGGATCCCCATGCAGCCCTTGGGGATAGAGGAACGAGCTCTCACTGTTAACTGTCCATCCAGCCAGTCCTCCCAGGGGAAATGGCTTCCTCACAGTCCCTCTTTGTTATCCTGCTGAGGAGACTGTAGCTCACTCAGAAACCTAGTCTGACACACGCGGTCAGCCAAACTAATGTCAAGCTGCGTGAGAAAACGCAGGAGGTGATACTTCCTTGCAAGAGCAAATTGAATATTGATGAGTGAACATCTGTGATGCCCGCAGGCTGAGTTCTAGTACTGCTGTTATGGTCACTGTTCCAATAAAGGAACTTAATGCCAATTTTACAGAGCCCTGAGAGCATCCCTTCCTCTGTGTAGCTAATTACACTTTCCTATTTAATTCCACATACAAACCTCTTGTTTTAAGGAGCATAAAGTAGAGAAAAGGTTTTGCACACACTAGCATATTGAAAAATAATACGGTAGAACCACAGGAAGAACATTAGGTGCGAATTCACAGATCAAAACATTAGCTTTCTGTAATAGTCAGCACGTTCCACTGAGAAGTGGGGCCATGTCTATCCTATTTCTCAGCTTATATCCAGGGCTGGTATCACCATGCCTGTCACAAAACCATGGCTCAGTTATTAACAACAATCCAGTAATATGCAGTGTGTGGTAGCTTAGTACAGATGTTGACCTGATACTGTGTTAACAACATGAAGCTCTTTGCGTGCTTCTTTTAACCTATAATTGACATATCAAACAAAATATTAGAATACTAAATTTATAACCCAGCAGAAAGTGATCTATTTAACACGTATGTGTGAGTAAGGCTGCCGGGATCAAAGGCTTTAGTGGATAGGGTGTATGAAGATACAAAGGCACAAAAGGGGTAAGCATTAGAAGTTAGCAAAAGTTTGTAAAGAGACCCACCTGCTCTAACCTGTTCTAACCTGAAAAAACAATAGATATTTAAAATTCATTTGATGCACAGGCACATCAGGGCTATCTCCGGTTAAGTTTGGGGAGTGATGATTTTCTAAATGAAGAGCTTGAAGGCAAGGCTGGAACAAATAAGGAAAAATTGTATAAAGATGAGTTTTCCAGAAGTGCAAAGACAACAGCATATAGCTGCTACTGTAGCACTCTGGAGGCAGAGGTAACAGAGGTCAAGGGGTCCAAGGCAGCTTGGACTACACAGCAGGTTCTTTGCAAAAAGTCAACATTTGGGGATGAAACTCAGTGGGAGAGTATTTGTTTAGCAAGTGTAAGACTTTAGAGCTGATCTCTAACCTGGGGTGGGGGGTACACAATGACTTCTGAATAATCAAAAGATTATTTATAGAGAATAAGCCAAAAATATTTGTAGGAAAACAAAGTTTTCATCTTTGAAACAACAAAAAATTTAAATGGCATTAAAATTAAGAAAACACTTAAAAAATAATTCAGAGAAACAAATGTGTACCCTCTAGACAAACTATCTCCCAAGCAAGGACAGAGGGCAAATTAAATTGTCTGCACGAAAGGGAACAAATAAATGGATTAATTTTCCTACCAAAGTCAGCAACCTCTAAAAGACAATGCAGTTAACTTGTGTTGGTTTTCAAAACAGAGCTATGAAAGAAAGAAAGAAAGAAAGAAAGAAAGAAAGAAAGAAAGAAAGAAAGAAAAGAAAAGAAAGAAGTAACTTTGGAAATATTTATCAGTATCATAAAAGATAAGGAGACCATCTGAAAACTGCAGTGCAATTAAAGTGACAGGTAACCCACACTATAGTTATGATGCAGCTCTCAGTCTCCCCAGGTTAAAGCACAGTGTGGAATTCCAGGTGTAGAGCTTGCTCATTCCAATAACCACAGCTCGCTAAGGCATGCGTAGTGGACATATTTTTCTACTGCTCATTTTAAGGTGGACTCAAACTATACCATTTATTAGAAGGTGAGTTTTTACATAATTATAGTAAATTCTATATGCTATTGCTATGCCTTGCACTTACAATTGAAAATATAAGCATATGTAAAATGTACATATAATTTTATATGTGATAACAGTGGATTCTTCTTGCAGACCATTATGGATCACTCTGTTTTCAGGAACATGACAGAAAGATTTAAATCTCCTACCTATCCCTGAGAATGGTCCAGAGTTCTCCACCGAGGCAAGCTTCCATCAACATATACAAGTACTTGCTGTCTTTAAATGTCCTGTATAGCCTGCAAGCAGTAAACAAGAAAACAGAAGTATAAGCATCATTATCTTTTAAAACATTCATTTTTAAGTAAGGATGGCTCATTTTATTTTATTAGCATGTATACACACACACATACACATATATGTGGGCTACATTAAGGTGTTTTAACAAATACATGCACTGCTTAATAGTTAAGCCAGGTTATTAAGCACATGTGCCATGCATTTGTAGTACAAGCTTACAGTGAAACAGGGGAACTAAGTTTTGCTGTTCCGTTTGCACAGTTAACAATATTGCATTGAATATTTCAAAATAGATAAAAGAGATCATGTTATTATCATAAAAGCCAGTGCGCAGGCTGCAGTGTTTTGATTTGCTCCTCTTGGTGTTTTGTGGTGAAAATGAAGGACACTCAAGTCCAAAGCCTATGTCTCTCATGGATAATTTTTATAAACTATGGGACTAGAAGCTTCTGGAGTGGGCTAGGCCAAATGGATACACACATGTGACTTGCTTTTTCTTCTTCTTCTTTTTTTATTTTTCTCATGAGACTTTCTTAAGTTTCTATTTGACTGCTGTTTCAAGCATGGCCTTGAGCAAGACTTGGTGGTCATAAGTACAAAGTATATAGATATAAATTATATTAAATGTTGTAAATACAGATTGTATATAGTCACTTAAATTTATATTTTAACTTTCTGTTAGTGTAAATTGACCATAAAAGTTTCTCTTACATATTAAAAACTCTCCATTATCATTTTATTAGTGCTATGAAAATACAGAAGTAGACAGATTGCCTGCCATTTCATATAAAACAAAACAAAACAAAACAAAACAAAAAACATCCAATGGGGCTGGGGAAATGGTTGATTTGGTAAAGTACCTGCCTCATAGGCGTGAAGATCTGATTTCAGACCCCAGTACCACATAAAAGCTGGGCATGGCTATACCCATCTATAAGGCCAATGCTTTAGGGTTGGAGATGGGTAGAAGTGTGAAGCTCACTGGACAGCCACCCAGCCAAGCCAGTGAATGAGCTCCAGGCTCAGTGAGCTCCATGTCTCAAAAAAAAAAAAAAAAAGGTGCAGAGTGGTTGAAGAAGATGCAAGCATCAGTCTTTGGCTTCTACAAACATGTATTTACCTGCATGTGTATGTACACATGAATAACACACACACACACACACACACACACACACACACACACACACCCCACATACACACAGAAATAATTAAATTCTTCAGAACATTAATACTAAATAGTATGATTTTGGTATCCGTCTCTTGTGCTTTTAAGGTCTATGTGGATATTTGGAGAGCTATAATAATAATAATAAAAAAACCCAAAATGTTAAAAGTTGATAGCTCTTTTGGGAAAAATATTCTTTTCTGGGAATATGGGAACATGATTCTCTTTAAAAATAAATGTAGAAACAATCTTTTTTATTCTTAAAAAAATCTAAATATTCTCCAGTTTTGATTGTGAATATGAACTAACTACAGTAAGGGTGAGCACAGCGGAAGGGAGGGCCGCCGTTGACTGTGGAGCGGCACCTTCGCTGTTCACGATGCACCATTACCTCACAATGAAGTCAGAGTGAGCTCCCTGCATGATCTGCTTCTCGGAGCGGATGTGCTCCTGCTGCCTTGTGTCCACAATGTGCCGTTTCTTGAGAATCTTCATCGCAAATGTTTTGGATTCTTCACTCTTCAACTGGACCTTAAAGACAAGCCAAGAGGAAACACGTTGAGGACCTAAATGCTTAATATGCCAGACAGCATCATTGTCCCGAGAGGACCCAAGTGAACCCCAACTACCACCCAAGTCACCCAAGTCTCCTTGGGAGAGGAGCTGAGTTCACAAGTCACAATATATAACCATCCTCAAACCTCACAGTGCCGGATCATATGAGCATCAGCTAACCACGTCCCAAATTAACTGTGTGCCCCATATGAATTATAAGAAAATCGACTTCATGTTTCATTTTACTTTATACAATGAGACTGAGTCTAACACAGAGCCTTTCTTTATATAAAAAAGTCTAGTTCCTTTTCAATTCTATTTCGTGTGCTGGTGGCAAATTATAACCATATGGTCACCTAGGACTTCATACTCTTCATAGTCCTCGTTACAAACATGTCCAGAATTAAGTTTAGTCATGCTGGGGATAGAGATGGTTATGTCATAACTACCATTATCCGTTTTACACTCCAATCTTTTCCTTGCCTCCAGTTAAATAATATAACAAAGATTTTTTTTAACCCAGGTTTTAGAAAAGCATTCCCCCCCCCCCAGCATCATGTTTGAGGGCATTAATCTCCTTTGATCTTAAATCTTACTCCTTGGTTGTGTCCACTGAAGTCTGATGTGGTGAGCTTGCATCTCAAGCAGCCCACATGGCTCCCTGTGCCTATGGAGGAGGCTGGGATCCTCCAATATCTTCTCTCCCACTGGCTACCGGTGTGTGTTCATGCTTACAAGGAGACTCGAACGGCAAGGAAGGGCCATGGTGCAGCTAGTCAGCTAACAGTAGACAAGGGAGTTATGGTGTTCTCAAGCAGTGGAACACCAGAGCGATGTTCACCAGCAACATTATTTAGACCCAAAGAAAGCTGCAGAGAAATAGCATGGCAAGTCTTGGCTGAAGCATTGCTCGCCCCTTCCTGAGTTTCGAATTCTTGGCTTCTTCATCTGCAGGGGAGGAGATTTCTTGAGTGCCTTGGCTGTGCACATTATTCCGACTGAATTCAGTCTGAGAAGACTTAGGATGTCAGGAGGAACTGAGTGGATGCATCAGACAGTGGGATTTGTATTTGTGCATCTACGTGGCCAGTTAAAGGGCAAGAGAGAATAGTGTGAAATTCTACAACAGCCAAAGACTCTCTAGTTTGTCTGTCTGTGAAACTCCTTATAATGATAGATGAATGTGGTACAAATGGATTCAGTTGTAGTTTATAATAAAATACAAATGTAGAAACCCACCTATACATGGAATCAGGACAAAGAAAATGGAATGACAGAGGATCTGTTCTGGGAAGGAGAAAGTTCTAAACTTTCTAAAGGGAGAGAAAATGTAGCCTTAACCAGATAGCAAAGAGAATCCTGTGCTGCTCAGATAATCCAGTTTAAACACTGCTGTCTTTATTGGTAACACCAGCTATCCCCTTATTCACAGGGTAGGAAAAGAGACCAGCATTTAGAGCCACAGGTCTAGATTCTAATTCTGACCCTTCTTAGTCTCTGACTCCTGGACCAGTTGCCTCACTGTTGCCAATGACAACAACAGCAATTGATACAGAATCATCACTGTCCCAAAGGAGGTTATGCCAATGACTTACTATGTTTGGTGGCCTTTCCATTAATCTTCCTGTCCTGTGTGGCAGTTTATATCAAGTATGGAACAACAAATGTTGCTTTAAAAATCTGTATTTTCACAGAAGCACGCTTGGCACAAGTGGATTCAATATAACTAATTGGGGACACTGGTAAAATCAAAGGCAAAAACTATACACACAAAAGTGTTGTCTAAGTTCACAGATCTACCAACTGGCAAGAACTGAGTTCATATTCAGGACATTTGCAGCTGAGCTAATTATCAGTACACACAGCTTTCCTTCAGCTGGACTAAAATTAAATGAAGGTATAATGGTGGAAATTTACAATCTGAGCTAAATGGAATATACTAACTTTAGACTTTATGTGAAAAACTGGACCATGAAATTATTTATTGGCTTGCATCTTCACTATTCTACATGGGCAGTGTGACCATCAAAAGTGACTAACCAAAGCCTTGTCACTTGGGATGTTGAGATGGCTCATCAGGGGAAGGTGCTTGCTGCCAGCCCTGACAGCTTGGGTTCAGTCCTACATGGTGGGAGAAGAGAACTGATTCCTGAATAATGTCCCCTGATCTCTACACATGTGCAATAGCATGCAGTACTTTCCATACACATGCATAAACACACAGAATAAAAATAAGCGTATGAAAAACAAAAGAAAAGCCTGGGTTATTCCCTTAGTCACTTATGGTGTCCTCAGTGTATTATCTGGGGTTTGGGTTACCCGTTTGCTTGAGTCATACAAGAAGCCAAGTGGGTAGGAAGTGGTTAATGAAGGTGGAGGGGAGGCAGATTTCATGAGAGGTAAATTTGACCCCAGCATCTTTTCTTTAAAGACTTGATATTTTTAATGATGTACATATGCTTGTGCCTGTGCACGTGAGTGTGGCTGCCCATGGAAGCCATGCAGAGGACAAAGGTCTTTGATAATTTGGAGCTGAAGTCACATGTTGTAAACCACCTCCCACAACTAATGTGGGTGGTGGGAATCAAACTCAGGTCCTCTGGAAGAGCAGTATATGCTCCTCAATGCTGAGCCATCTGTTCAGCCCCGAATTCCAGTTTCTTGACTTAAGAAGTCAGAGTGCCCAAGGACTACCACAGTGAGCTAACTAAGTAGAGAGTCTCTTGCTTAGATTAATCACTGAACAAGACCCAACTAATGTGTTCATCGGAAACCTTCTGGCAAAAACAACTTTTCGAAGACCATTCATAGATCTTTTAGTCAACATCATCCCTATCAAAAAAGCCAGAAACAGCCTAAATGTCTTCCAGTAGGAACCTGAGAAAAATAAATTATGCAAAAATGCCCATGTAATGCAGTTGCGAAATTGATATCAGAATAACAATTAAAATATATGAATAGGCTATTGTTAAGTGGTATTTGCTTTATGATTCCATAGTACATCTGCACATGAGTATATGCCTACCTATGCATATATCTAAAACAGATTTATGAAAGAACAATCTGAAGGTCATCAAAATGTTCACAATAATATTTCCTTTATAGAAAGTTAATACTTCTTTAAACCTTTTGAGTTGCTTAATATTTATATATTAATTATTTTAATTTTATGAGAAGTAGAAGTTAAAACCTAGTTGTAGAAATAATTTACAAATTTTTTAAGAGCTGCGAATATACCTCTCTGGTAGTGTGCTTTGTCTAGCATATGTGAGTACCAAGGCTCACTTCCCACTTACTTTAAAACCCCTTTTAATCATAATAGCTACTTGATACTAGTGAATGATGCCATCAGACTAATCCTGGTCCTATTCAAGTTCCATAAACACAATGAGAAGTGATACACTGTACTATGTGTATATAATATATTACATATATGTACAATATAGTATATATGTAGTAACATATGTACACTGTAGTATATAAATCTGCAAGTTTTGAGCAATTTCATGCTGTTTATGTATTTAAAAGTTTTCTATAATTTGTTTTTTCCCATTCTGGACCCTCAAAGTTAAGTCTAGCAATTTGCATTTGATAATGTCTAAGGTAATACATTTAATATGGGTTAAATTTAGTGCACAAAAGTTATAAATCAAAGTTTGCTTTCTTTATTGCCTCTGTGTAGAGTCCACTTGTAAAAATTTGAGATGATGATGATGATGATGGTGGTGGTGGTGGTGTGGTGGTCATGGTGGTGGTGGTGGTGGTGGTGGTGGTGGTGTGGTGGTTGTGGTGGTGGTGGTGGGGTGGATGTGGTGTGTTGTTGTTGTTAGGGGTGGTGTGGTGGTTGTGGTGGTGGTGAGGTGGTGGTGGTGGTGTAGTGGTGATGTGGTGGTGGGGTATTGGTGGGGGTGGTGTTGGTGGTGGCTATTATCTAGTAACCCATCTACTAGAAGAAAGAATTAATGTCAGTTTGGATAGAAGTGGGCAAGGACGAGAAAGGAATGTGTATTTATATTTCTCTTTTCTTTTGTCTATGCCTCTTTTCTGTCCAATTGGCCAAACCTGCTTATAGGTTTGTCTTCCCTAGTAGATTACTCTAACCTTCTAGACACAGGGGCTATGCACTGGCTAGGAGGGGGGTGCTAATCTAGCATTTAAGTACTTTTGAATCTCAACTGTGTTTTGGCCTCTTATCTTACAGAAGTTCTTCAAAATCTGTTTGCTTTCTCGTCTGTAATAGGAAGAATTCACAAAGGTAACCTTGGAAATTGATTTAAGACCACCTGGAATAGAGTTACCATTTGGTGACTATTAACTGTGCTTATTCTAATGAGCTCTCTGGTCAGTGCACTGGGCATATGTTTTACTACAGGTTGAGAGCCACCCTGAGCGGGATAGAGAGGCAAGGGAAGCTATGAGCACATGAGACTTGAGAGGACCACACCCCAGAATCCGATCACAGCTGGGAAGCAATAATTCCAACACAGTGCACAATGCTTGCTGTGAAAAGTTACCAATGTAGAGATAATATTCCTTCCACACATATAATTTATGTTGAAAGAGCAATGAGCCAGGCTTATGTCCTGAATATATATGGCCCAAAGTAGGCCTCCATTCCTTTCCTTATATATATGGAAATACATATATATATATATATATATATATATATATATATATATATATATATATATATATATTTTTTTTTTTTTTTTGGAAATCTCAAACAAAGTGAAACCTTTGTTTACAGTAAAAACATCTCAATTTCCCCTTACACCCTGTGATTCAAGATCAGCTGTAATCCTGTCCTGTGCATGGGGACCGCCATCAGATCTCACGTAGGTTTTAAAGCAACCCTTTGAAGATAATAACTTCAAAACCCGCCAATATCCTAAGTGTGATCACTATACAGACAATCACCTCCCCTTGAGAAACCCATCCTCACACTTGGGGAAGCTTTGCTCTTTGCCTTAGCATCATTCGTTCTCTTAACCTTCACACTTAGCATCTGCATTGAAGTATCTTGCTAAATCCCAGCTGTGCTTTACAACTTGATAGTCCTCGAATTGCTTTCTGTATAGCAGCCAATAATTTGGTTCTCCATCAGTCTCTGAGAACCCTGGGAGGTGATGCCTCTTTGGTCTTTGAGGCAGCAGAAAGGAGCTATGCCTCTGGGTTAGTGTCCTTGGCAATACTGCTAGCTGAATGTCATTTGTGCCCTGTTCCTATTCTCGTCCCAGTCCACCTCAGTGCTGCTAAGAAGCAAAAGTCAGCAAGAAGCAAAAGTGAGAAGTTTGAGAAGCCACTTTAAGATCACAGACACTTAAATCACACGACTTTACTTGCTAAACTCCTGGGAAATGAATGCCAAGAAGAAAGTGCTAATAGCCATTTCACTTCTTATACGCAATGGCTAAGAACTGTGCCAGTGAATGGCTTCAGAGAAAAGGGAGAAGATGTCTCAAGTAATAGCAGTATGACATAAGGAAACAGGGGCAAGTCATTGGAGGGAGTGACCATGAGCATACAGTGTGCGTGTTGTCTCAAACACCTTATAAGGGACTCCATTTCAATTGCATCCAGTGCCAAAACTGTTGCAGGAACGTGAAAAACAGGGCCATGTAGGCAAAGGCATATGAACTATAATATGCACAATAGAAACGTCAAACATTTTTTTCTGTAAATGTGGGCTTCTTTGTATTACAGTTTGCACTTAAATCTATTTCCAAAGTCAGCGCCCCAGTAATGATGAACTGCTACGCACTGGTTAAGTATGTCCGAATTTAGAGAAGTTTTGCTTTTATAGGAAATGGAAACAACTTCATGATGATGGTCTGAATCAGTTTGGACTTGGGAACCCAGTGCGTCCTCACCCAGGCAAGGTATGTTCATCACGGTCATGAGAGAGACCAGCAGGACTGACGTGCCCGGAAGCTTCTATTGTGTAAGCTAGTGCTACCGTCCTCAACATTTTTCAATGACAGGGATTGCGAATTGTACAACCCAAGTAGTGATCTCTGTAAAGTGCTTTTTTTTCCATGTTAATGTGTTTCAACGTGGAATGTCCTGAAGACAGACGTTCTATGCAACTTACATGTTAATATCCATCCTTATGTCATAACTGCCATCCTCTGTGTAATTTGTAGGTAACCCCATTTGCCAAAATGTACAAACTATAAAACTATCCTTCCATAAATATAACATTTATGTTCATGCTCATACTTAAGTGCACACTCACAACCTGAGGCCTCAAACACTGACAGTTCAGCATTGAATCCTGACAGTTCAGTTTCTTTCATTGCTGTTCTTGCAGGCTGAAAATGAGTTGAAATGGAAGGGAGAGAACCTCATACTGCAAAATTCAACTATCCTTTTTCCATGTGGCCAGGTACCTCTAGAAAAGGATTTGCATTCTCATCTCACTTTGGAAACACAAGGCCTATGTACCAACCTCCCTTGGAGTTTTAATCATTATATACCAGAAATCTTGTGATCGACTGGGCTTTCATCCATTGGCTCTGAGCCCAATCAGATTTTATTTTATTTTTAAATGTAGTACTATCCTCAATTTTACTCTTTCTGTCATTAAAAAAAGAAAAAGAAAAGAAAATTTCCGAGGCTTTCAGGCTTCATTAAGTATTTACATGATCTTGTATATAACCAGGAATGAACTTCAAATGTAGTTGAGTCAATTCTACAAGTATTATTAACTGGTGTGGGCTTATGTCCACTTAATCTATAGAACACAGTCATGCTAAACACCTGAACTGCTCTGTGCTTATACATGTCATATTTAAAGTTGTAGCGCAGACCAAACCATGGCTGTCATTGCTTTAATGTCTTTGAAATCTTTGTCTCTTAACTTTCAAGGTAGCTGTTAGGTCAAGTCAAGGTTAGGAAGAAAGCTATCAAGTGGCAAATGAATTGATACCCAGGTAGAGATTGTTAAATCTCGAGGGAATACACTGGTCATAGTTAGATTGCAGGTATTGTAAGAAGTGGGTGATGATGAAGAAATAATAGTTGCAAAGTAAATAGGAAACTTTACATAGGTTAAAGGGAGACAAATCCCAGAGTCTCTTCCAGAGGAATTATCCCCAACCGGAGTGCTCATCCAGTAAAAGAGAAACCCAGTCACAGAACAGACAGCACTCCTGCTTAAGACTCAAGAATCTCAAAAATCTGTACCGTACTTTTAGTAACAGACATTTTGAGGAAAGTGAGGGAGAGGAGGAGGGAAAATAAAGCTAGAGGACAGAAGAAGGGGATGGAGGGAGAGAGGGGAGAAGAGAGACAGGGAGGGGAAGAGAAAGAAGAAAGTGAGCACAAAAGCGGTCCATGGCAATCCACCCATAAATAGGAGAGAGAGAGAGAGAGAGAGAGAGAGAGAGAGAGAGAGAGAGAGAGAGAGAGAGAGAGAGAGAGAGAAGTGTTAGGAAGACCCTCCCTTCTCAAGAGTTAACGGGGTCAACAAGAATCCGGTTTAGAGAGTCAGCAGCTTACTGGCCTTCGAGGTAAATTTCCTTCTGAGTTGTTCACTCAGGAGTCCTGTTACTGAACTGTGCTGTGCTCCTTGGCAGGTAAAATACCTCTAGAGAAAGAGGAAGGACGTCCTTAGAACTCTACAGAGCTCAAGTAGCTGGAAGTCTGGTCTGGGTGACAATTGGAGCTGACACATGAACACTGGCTTTGCACAGGTGCTGCCCACATGACATGCTGCTCCAAGCCAACCACTGTGTGGTTCCCTCAGAGACTGCTGAGGCAGAAGCAAGGCAGGAGATCTGAGACGGGCTCCGCACACCCACCTGCCCCTCCGTCTTTCCTTCATATTTATGCTTTCCTTATTCACAGCTAATGCCAACTTAGTAGAGCAGCTTACCTAGACACCTCTTCTTTCCTTATTTTTACTTTATTATAGACACTTCCAGGCTGGAGTTTGGGGTCTCCTTCTGTTTTAGATGGTCTAACTATATTTATTAACTTCTTTTCCATTATCCTTTAGCCTGAGCTATCGTAATGCCTCTTGTTGTCTTTATTATTTCACTTACTGACCTCCATTCTGTATTTTTTCCACCACACTATTACTAATTTCTGGCTCACTCTAATTCTTTTACTCCCATTCCACCATTAGCAACACTTCTCACACCATATCATCCTTCCTCCCTCACCACCTCAAAAGTACAGTGTGATTTTAAAAATAGTTCATTATATTTTCATAGTAGGCCTATCCAAAGACTGAGGTTGCTTCTGCAGATAGTATTTTTTTTAAATGACGCTTTTTTTTTTTACATTTCCTTATTTATTATGTATAGTGTTCTGTCAGAGCACCAGATCTCATTATAGATGGTTATGAGCTACCACGTAGTTGCTAGGAATTGAACTCAGAACTTCTGGAAGAGCAGCCAGTGGTCTCAATTTCTGAGCCATATCTCCAGCCCCTCCCTGAAGATAGTATTTTATTTCTTGGAGTCATAGAGGACCAATCGTGACTCTCTGAGTACATTGGATATAATTATTGAGCTATAGTCACAGTCTTGCAAAAATGGAAACCCAATTTTACTACGACCCCCTCCTACTATAACACTGCAAATTACTTCTGTGCAAATAATACAGGTGATTTTTAAAAATCCAAGCAATGACACATCGCCTGGTGGCCATGTCCCAGTGCAGAATTACAAGAAACATGAGAAATCAATGCTGTGTGATTCTTCCAAAATTGTTGATACCACAGTAATCATATTTAATATGAGAAAGTTAGATGAAATCCAAAGGATGTAAAGAATTACTCATAAGAATGTTCAATAAAAATAAAAAGACTCAAATTCCTAAATGAATCCAAATAAAATACTAGTTCAATGAAAAATAAAGCCAATATAAGGCATGAAACTGGAATTCAATAAAAATAAATATTTATAAAATACTTCAAAATATTGAAAATGAAAAGTTTAATAAGTCAGAAAACACCTTAGACTACCTCATCAATAGAATGACTAGAGTAGAAAAGATAGACACTTGAATGTAACGAGGATGCATAAAACATCCAGAAAGTGACAGACACATTAATAAGAAAGTGTGACCAGGGCAGAAGAGAGCTACATGACATGACTGAATTATATTTGCAAGTCATAATCATAGAAGAAGAAATACAAGCTAAAAGAAGAGAAAACACAATAACATTAGAACAGGAAATTCTCTAAATCCAGTGAAAGAGATGTGGGAGGGATTTAGGATATCAAATAGACAAGATCTAGGAAAAACCTTCTGCACATCATATTTCAGCTAAACTACTGGTATGCAAAACAAAGAAACTGAAAACTGCAGAGAGAAATACCAGTTACCTGCAAAGAAAAACCCACCATCAAAACAAATAAAAGAAGACTGAACTACTTTTGACTCATAGCATAGGAAAAACTGTAAATTCACAGAAAGAAAGATGAAAGAACTCATGGCATTGTATAACACACTATTGCATAATGAATGGGTCACTGAAAAACAAATCAGCAAAGAACTAAAAGATTCTAAGTGAGAAAGGGAAACAACATGACAGAACTTGTGAGATGTGATGAAAACTTCTCTCAGGGAAATTATGGATATGAAGGGAAAGAACAGGGCCCAAAGATACTGCGTGAAAAACCTAAAAACAAACAAAACACCACAGAAGTAAACAAAACAAGAAATCTCAAGGAACTTCATGATATACCTCAAGGGCAAGCCTACCCCCAAATCACTAGACAGAAAGAAATAATGACAGTGGCAGAAACAGATTAAATAGAAACAATAAGAACAGTGAAAAGAACAAATGACACAAAGACCAGATTCTTTGCAAAGTTAAACATGATTTATAAACCCTTAGCCAAACTAAAGCAAAGAAGAGGAGAACCAAATTAAGAAAATTACAGACAGAAAGGGAAAAATACCAGTAAAATTTGGAGAATTATTAAGGCGTACTTTGAAAACCTATGTTTTAATAAGCCTGGAGCCATTTGTAAAATAAACTAGGAGTACAGGAAAAAAATTAAACAGATTTATAGCAAGCTATAAGATTGAAGCAGTAACAAAAAGTATTGTCCTCCTCCATGTACCAAAAGACAGACTCAGATGGATTCATGACTGAATTCTACCAGACCTTCAGAAGACCTGACACCAGTGCTGCACAGACTCCTTTATAAAACAAAGGCAGGGGCATTGTAAAGGATGGGGAGATTCATAGCTTCAGAATGGCCGTTCTGACTGTATAAAGAAGGTCACTATAATACAGTGAGGTTGGAACTGGCTCTGTGTTTGTTTAGTGGATACCTTAATCTAGCTGTGTGATGGTTTCATTTGTGAGTTTATTACAATAAACTGATTTAATAGAATGAAAGAAAAAGAAATGAGTTACCGTGTCTTTGTTCCCAGTGATGCTCTATCAGTGTCTTTTGGACCAAACCTTTATTATTTAACTAAATGCCATTTTTTTCTTTAGGAGTCAATACTATGGACCACAATTACCTTTTATTTTATGATTTCTTAGAAAGAAAACCAATAGAGAATTCCATAGTGAACTTTTTCCTTTTCCTTTTTTTTTTTTTTCTTCTTTCAAGACAGGGTTTCTCTATGTAGCCTTGGCTGTCCTGGAACTCTCTCTGTAGACAAAGCTGGCCTAGTAGTCAGAGCTCTACATCTGGAGTGCTGGGATTAAAGCTGTGCACCACCAAGCACCCAGCTTCCATGGCGAATGTTGTGTGAGGGAGAGTACAGCTAGACACAGGCTGTGTCAAGACTGGGTGAACTTGTAGTTTCCAATTCCTGTTGAGTGTTACAGAAGACAGGAGGCCCTTCTGCCCGGCAACCCCACTGCGATTCCGTTTCCCTGCTGTGTGGGTTGGCAATAGGAGCTCTTGAACTATTCTCAGCTTACTCGGGGTTTCCCTTTGGAGTTAAGCTCCTCTCCTTTCAGAGTGATGAAACAAAACTCTGGTGACTGAGCACTGGGTTTATCGCTTTATTTCTTGCTTAATCATCTCTGTCTAGTTTGTTCCCAGTTGCTTTACAAGGCCTTCTATACCTGCTTGCCTATGAAGTGCATATCAAGGAAGCATGCAAAAATGCTGAGCAAGTGGCCCGGATGCCATTTTGAAGAATACAGGGCTGCTGCTACACACAGGAGGCCTCTAGGAGCAGGATGGTTATTGCTACTCAGTACTCTATTGCTCCTCAGGAAATCCAACTTCAGGATTCAAAAGCTAGACTCATAAAAAGAATCAGAGGTACCCAAGTACACCTTTTAGCAAGAGTCTGGTCCTTATTTGCCCATTTAGAATACAGATCCAGAGACCCACCGCCAAATAATAGGCAGAGCTCGGGAGTCTTATGAAAGAGTTGGGGGTAGGAATGAGGGAGCCAGAGTGATCAAGAGCACCACAAGAAGGACCTACAGAGCCAACTAACCTGGTTTGCACAAGTGATTCCTATAAGGCTCCGCTCACCCTGACTTTACCTGGGTGTCAGTCTTCTTTCATGCACCAGCCTGTACAACTCCTGCTTTGCTTATGGTGTAATCTTATTCTCTCTTTGCAGTAACCTGAGTCCCCAAATCCAGGAGCCATTTTTATAATTAAACTTTTGGATCTCCCACAAATAATGTAGGAAAAAATATAGTGCAAGAAAACAAAACTTTTTATCTCCCTTATATTTTAGGCAAGTATAGTTTATTGGTATAGGACATTTTGGGACTACAGAATAAATTAATATTTAATGCAACAACCACTAACAATCAACAGGTTACAAAGTTGTGGGCAAATCTTTCCTGCAAGCAGGTGCCTCTGACAAAAAACAAAAGTGGAGTAGACTATGGATGTTACTGTAAATCGATGGGACACATTTTCACTTATGCCTGTTAAGACAAATCTCATTATTGTACAATCATACCTTGCACAGGTATGAAAATAAGGTACCATTTAGTAAGCATGTAGTAGTACTTCAAGACTGAAGGTGTGCCCATTTGGTACACATATGGGTGACACTGCAAACAGAATTGCTTTTCTGGAAGATATACCGTAAACACGTCGTACTGAGCAGATTACAAAGCTCACTAGTTAAGAATATGGGCAAAGTAAGGTATTTATAAATTCTCCTGACAGGAATACTCCTGCACTCAAATTTACCTACACTGACAAATGAAAGGCTAGGAAATGTTAAGATCACCACGTTGAGCATGTCCTCACGCAAATGCCACAAGCATGGTCTGTAGATCGACTGGGAATACTTACAAAATTCTTAGCTCTTTTAGGACACGGGGCTCAAAGTTTCAAATTTCTAAACTCTTCATCTCTCATTGGCGAGTTTATAATCTCATGCCTGGGAAATGTTCAGGATACTACAATGCAGCTTATAGTATCACATTTAATATCCTTTGCTTGATAATTAATATTTGTAAATAACAATTAGCTGGTTTAAGTTGGAAATATGTTCAGAACTGTCCTTCCATGTGTTGAAAATCTATGCACTTTAGATATTGTGCATACTCTCTAATCCATTTTTTGGGATGTGAATGGTCAGATATGATGTGACTTCTGAGCTTAAGGACATATGACTCTGACCCCAATGGATTCACTGTTCCTAATAACATACTAAGGATTTATGAATATTACATCAACATTTTGAAAACTAGCTACATTTATAATATAGATGAATTATCTGGGCTTTGGGTTTTCTTTTATTTCTTTAAAAATAATTTTATTTTAATTATATGTACATGTGTGTATTTGTATGTGCATTGTGCACATAAATGCAGGTGTCCAGGAAAGCCAGACGAAGGTGTCAGGTGTACTGGAGGCATAGTTATAGAAGGCTGTGAGGTGCCTTATATGGATGCTGGGAACTGAACTTGGGTCCTCTAGAACAGCAACAAACACTTTAAGTGCTGAACTCTCTCTCTAGGCCAGGGGTTTGGTTTTCTTTAAAGTATCTATGAAAAACAGTAAACTATAATATCCAAAACCACCTAGCCATCTTTCCCTCTCCTCTTCCTCATCTTTAAAGCTAGTTTTAAGGAACTATATCAAACAGCCTCCAAATCATGCTCTAAGGCTTTTCAGCCTTCCTAATGCTGAGACCCTTTAACACATTTCCTCCTGTGGTGACCACAAACCATAAAATTATCGCATTGATTCTCTTTTGTTTTGTTTTGTTTTCTGTTTTTTTAAAGATTTATTTATTATTTATTGTATATGAGTGTTTTATCTGCAGAAGAAGGCATCAGATCATATTATAGATGGTTGTGAGCCACCATGTGGTTGCTGGGAATTGAACTCAGGACTTCTGGAAGAGCAGGTGGTGCTCTAAACCACTGAGCCATCTCTCCAGCCCATCTCATTGATTCTTTATAAAGGTAATTTTACTACTGTCATGAATTATAATGTAAATATATGATATATAGGATATCTAATATACAACCTCCCAAAAGGGTCAGGATCCACAGGTTGAGAAGCCCTGCTCTAAGGGCTTTTGTCCTTTAAGTTTATCACAGTATGGGGCTGTCCTCTCAGCCTTAGGTCCCCACACTCCAGAACAAAACCATCCAATTATAATTCATTAACCATTAGGATTTGTCAAAGTTATAACTTGTCAAATTCTTGAGAGAAAAAAAAAAAACAACAACCCTAAAACGTAGGGTGCCATGCTGGTTAGTTTTTTTGTCACTTTACACAAACAAGCATCACTTGCAAAGCAGGAACCTCAACTGAAGAACTGTCTCCATCAGATTGGTCTGTGGGCACATCTGTGAGGGATCCGCTTGGTTCATAATTGATATGGGAGGAGCCCAGCCCACGGTGGGTGGTGCCACCCCAGGCAGGTGGTCAAATTCATGAATGTGAGAGGGAGAAGGATGAGAGGGATCAGAGGAAGGAGAGGTGGGAGGACTTAACCTAACTATCTTTTAATGATGATAGTGATGATGATGGGGATGATGATGATGATGGTGGTGATGATGGTGATGAGGATGATGACCAGAAGAAAGCAAGATGAGCAAGTCAGGGAACAGCATTCATCTATACTCTGCTTAGTTCCTGCCTCCAGGTTCCACCTAGAACTCTGCATCTGACTTTTTCCCCTTGCAGACTTTAGACCTGTTAATCACCCCAATTTTTTTCTCCCCTAAGTTGCCTTTGGTCATGGTATTTGTCCTAGCAAGCAGAAACCAAAGTAGGACAGGCTCCACCAATTAATGGGAAATTTTCAGAAAAGCGGGAAGACTTGTCTGTCTGCCTGTCTGCCTGTCTGTTTTCTGGACCCTTACTCGATTTTTATACACATAACTAACAAGAATCATAACCTCACAGGCACATCCTGGATGTTCATGTCTGAAATAGCAGCAAGTATGACAATAGCTTCAGCCTGTGTTACTGGAAGAGTGCAGATGCAAGGGAGCACACCTCAGCTCTACGACCTTTCCTAAGACTTCAGCAAATGACATTTCCCTGTGTCAAAGGCAGGCAGCCCAACAGCAACACAAACAAACATCAGGAATAGCTCTGGGTCACTTGACTTTTATGGAAGGGATTCCTCCTGACCTCGGGTGGCAACAGTAACTGTTTACTGCACTTTACAAACTGCTGGGGAGTTCCTAACACACTGTACTGGCATTGCCTGCAGGGACGCCCTCACGCTCTGCAGAGTAGAAGTGACTTTGTATTCTCAAACACTGTGTGTAACTACACAGTATTGGAACACAGCTACCTCAGTCACCAGGATACAGTTCCTTTATTAATTTCTCTTGCAATAAATCAGTTTTTAAATTCATATTTCAAACAAATGCAGAATAGAGTTATGTTTTCATGTAGTTTATACCACACTCATACAAAATGCCATAATATGTATCTATTTACCTAGTGAAATAAACTATATAAAATGTATATAATGTGAAATAAATGAAACAAAACATCCAAACCATTATCACTATAATTTAAATAGGTACTTATAATTGTAGGATCACAGACTTCCTACCGCTATATATATTTTGTGTATATAAATATGTATGTACATAGTATTTTTCAGTTTATTTATTTACATTCAAATTAATTTAATTGCACCATCATAAAATTAGTAAGCACTAATCAGAACTAAGGAAGAAAGTGAAAGTCAAAGACAAGCATGGGCAAAAGTGATTTACAGCTCCTCATTAAATGAATGTGTTTAACATTTATTCACTGCAAAGGTTTTCCATAAGGCTATTTACAGTTTGTTTAGACATCACTGACTGCATGTCCTAGCCCACACTGTTAAGCAGGCTTTGCCATGCCTGCACACAGGTGTCTGCTTCTGATTAGAGCAACGACAGTTAATAATGAGACGTAACAACAGGGAGGAGAACAAGAGCTTAAGCCGGGAGAAAATGTGAGGCTCTGAAAAGCATTTAAAGAAAATTCACCTACCAGCTCTACTCGTCCGAAGCCTCCAACTCCAAGGGTGTCGATGATGTTGAAGTCAGACAGCTTCAGGTTGGCGAAGAAGGCGGCTTCGGCTTCATATCTGGATTTTTTGATGTGAAAAAATGGAAATTTCTTAGATGTGCAAACACGAGTACCACGTGTGAGTGTACTGGAGTGGCCTGACTGTGGCACGGTCTTTACCCGCCTCAATTCCATTTCGCTTTTAGAGTCTGTTTCCTCACACTCATAACTTTTTTGGTCCCAGCTGTACAGAGCAAGATAGACTTGCACTTGTTTTTCAGAGGAGAAAAATACAGAGTATCCAGTGCATGCCGGTCAAGGGACTGATTAAATCAGTCACATCTTGGTGTTTTTTCTACGCGTCTTCTTGTGAGTGTGGATTGTTTGAGTTACTCTCTTTTGGGTTTGTTTTGGAGTTTCGAGGTTTGCCTGGTTTTGTTTTTGCTGTTCAGGTTTTAAATAGCAAATTTTCATTAGTTTCCCTTAGTCACAGATTGTCAGTGTCTTCCTTCTACCGCAAGATCCAGAGACAAGTGGGGGGTGTCTCTGGAGTGCAAGCACAGCCAGGTTTTAGGAAAAACAGATCCGAAAAGCTGAGGATTGAGGTACAAATGCGAAATGGATGCACCCAGGAGTATTGTTCACATCTCTAATAAAGGCCCTTCCTCTGCTAACATCTATTCACTGACGCCCTGCTAACAATCCCAGTGCCTTTAGGTTTGCAAGTTTCTTATATGAGTGGCGAGAAGCATGGACTAGCATCCAAGTCTAACTGCACACGTGTCAATCTCACACAGGCAAGAGGCCAAAATGTGCTTCTACCCAATGAGAAGACTGAGTATGACTTGCTTAAAATATCTCCTGGGTAAAGGCCCTGCTATTTTTAGAAAGGGCAGGAAGGCTTAAAGTGAAGATGATCAACCCACTGACTAAAGCCAGGTCAGGAGCGTTGCTCAGCTGTCTCGAAATTGAAGCATTGATATCACTCTGTATGACCCTTGACCTTCAGGCCAACAGGATTCAATCTAGTCCTGTACTATGCACAGACATGAAGACCATATTTGAGGAAATGGTACGTACACAGTGTGTGCAATGCTTATTCTTAACCCAATCCCAGCACCTTTGGGTGTTGCACTCTGTGGCATTTCTACTACAATCAAACACACCTTTAAACCTTATACTGCAAAGCACATGAAATAGCTTCTTAGACAAGCTTTCAACGCTCTTCAATTTACGATTACAGTCATATCTTTTCAATAAGTCCCTCATTGGCAGACAACTCAGAGCGGATGAAAACAAGCAGAAAAACACTAGTCTTTATTTGCGTATTGTGTGACTTCAATAACTTTGAGTGGACCTTTATAAACAAAGCTGGTGAATCCAAGAGCATTTGCAGATTTCCCTCATGAACTACACAACCCAAAGGTCGCCAGAGCAGTTCAGGGCCTGATGAGCTGGAATGGAGCATAAGGGGCGCAGGCGCATTTCTAACATTCCGAATGCAGGCTGCTTTTGGAAAGTTAAAACTCCATCCCAGTTAACGTGGCAGCACCAGAGCTGACTCCAACAGGTGCTTAAAAAGGACATCTGCTGAGCTCTGACTCCTGAGGGTTTATATATACTCAAGTATTTCCTGGTCATCTAGATAATCACATCCCTAACAGCATTTGATTTTTGTTTCTGAAAATGAAATGAAACAAACAACAAAAAAACCAAAAAAATTAATGTGGAGTCTTGAAACATTCTTACTCGTGCTATTTTATCAGCCTCAAAAAATAAACATGAAAAAGACTTGAAAGGAAAAACTGAAATAAACAAGGGCTGGTTCTGATTTCTCGTGCAGTTGCTGAGTTTTTAACGACAACACATCAGCTGTCTGCTCATTAATTAATACCTCTGCTGCTTCCCTTTGGGTTTTTGCTGTGATTTGCTTGGGCTGTGTTTTGAGACAAGGCCTTTATATATAGATCAGGCTGGCTTTAAACTCATGATACTTCCGTTTTAGGGTCTCCAGAACTCGGATTACACACGTGCACTACCAGACTTTGATAATTGATATTTTTATTAATTCAAAACAATATGATCTGGGATAAAACACTTTACTAAAATGCCATGTTAGTACTAGTAATCCCTACACGCCCGACACAGGAACATTTTGAATAGTAATGCGTTTGCTGGATGCGCAGATCCTAGGTGCAAAGAGGGCACACTCAGACTACACAATTACTGTCTTACGTCTGTTTAATTTATGGTGTTATTACTTAGACCCTTGGATAAACTCCTGACATTCAGCTTGGCCTTGTGAAGTCAGAATGAAAGGGCATCAATATGAGCACAGCGACACCCAGCTCTGTAGAACATCAAAGCTGCCTGAGCTCTTTAAACACCATTCTGAGCCTTGCTCCTCCCAAGTGAAGCAGCTATTTCCAGGGCTGGTACCCAAAGCCTCCCTCGTGAGGAACTCCCTGCGATACTGCCGCACAGCCAGAGCCGATGCACAGGCCTAACCCTTCTGACATATCCAGCTTTCTAGTAGCAGCTCCAGAGGCAGAGTGCAGATGAAATTGGACCACATGGAGAAGCTGCTTCCCAAGGAGCCGGGGGTGGTAGAACCTGGCAAGAAGGTTTGGGCTCCTTCAGGTTTGGTTCTCCATTGTCAGGTGAACAAAGGTTCGATAATAGCTGTCAGCTTAAATGTTAACATATAAATAATTAGGGCCAGCAAGGTGGATCAGTTGGTGACAGTGTTTGCAAAACTAACCTGACAACCTGAGTTTAATTTTAAGAACCCACGTTGAAAGGAGAGAACCAGCTTCTAAAAGTTGTCTGCCCTTTGACTCCCACACATTAAGTATCTATATTTATCCTGGACACTCTCTCTCCTCTGTCGCTGTCTTTGTCTCTCTCTCTCTCTGTCTGTCTCTCTGTCTCTGTCTCTCTGTCTCTCTCTGTCTCTCTCTCTCTCACACACACATACACACAGAGTCATAACACACACACACACACACACACACTCTTTTTTTCTCTCTCCTTCTCTCTCTTTCACACACAAACATACACACACTCACTCACATATGCACATGCATATACAAACATGCATGTATACACACATACACACATGTATATATATATATATATACACACACACACACACACATGCACATATTTTCTAAGTAGTAGACGTTTTTCCTTAGTTGTAGGAATCTATTAGCATGTACACATTTTTATGAACTAGAAGCATTGATTGGAATTACCAAAATGACTATAATCACACTTTGCTAATTTTAAAAAATTACTTTGCTAGTATTATTATGTGAATTTAAAAAGCGTTCCCTTAAAAAATTATCTTAATATTGGTGAAATGTATTTTAAGGGAGCCTTAAGATAATAGTAGTCTTAATCTTCTATTCTGTTTCTATTTGTGCCAGGGGCTAATGCTTGCACAATTCAAACAACAGAGAGGTGGCTTTTCTTTTCCAACCCAGGAAACACTTTGAGTTGCTTAATATGTTAGAAGTGGACAATTTTTCCCTCTCATTTAGACTTATTAAGGAGCAATGCCTTCATCACAGGGGCTTTTCATACTCCCCTTCTTAATGAACAACCTTAAAACATGAACAAGGGCATGTGCAGGGATTCCTGAAGATGCTCAATTATGATTTAAAAATTTTTTCTTTATTGTCTACAGTAGGAGCGATACATCAATTGTTTGAAATTATCAGTGATCTTCTAATTTCTTTATAGAGTTGATAAAGTTTGAATGGGAAAGAAACTAAGTTATTGACATATTAAATAACCCTTTTTCATCAAAGCTCAACTGAGTTTCCAATCCATGTTTTTAATTAACCTGCGGTGGGGAGGCTGGGGTACAAGGAATTAAGTATGGTAATGTATTCATCAGTTGAACAGTGTTTATGGAAGGGCAGTTGGCAAGTGTTTAATAAAAATTCATTTCAGTAATATGTACAACCCTCAACATCTGGTTGCTTACACTATAACAGGGATATAATATATATATATATATATATATATTCTCTAATTGCTCTTAAGTTAGTGTGAACCAGTAGCTTAAATATTATGTTAACATAGTAATGGGATAGACTTATGGGTATGTTTTTTCCAGAAAAGTATAAACACTGGCATATACATTTCAGTTATAACTGTATGAAGCATATAAACCCATAAATAGATTAATAAAATACAAGTAGGGCTTAGAGTGTGGCTTAGAGATAGAACATTTGCTTAGCAAGTGTGAGAGCATGATTTCAATTCCCACCAAACATTTAAATTGAGCAAGAAAAACTAACAGACAAAAAGAAAAAGCAAAAATTTCTATACAAGCCATTGCGTGTGTTGTGTGAGGCAAGCAAAGGGAATGTATCACTTCTCCAACATTCCTAATGATAAAATTCCCGTGGGACGATAGTGATTAGAGACAACAGAGCATTGTTCGTCCTTATAGGATATTTGTTAAACTATGGAGTGTCGTACCGTTAAGACAGCAGAAAAATAAAAAGAATTGTCTTGAATTTTATTCCCTCTTTTCATCTTTGTTTTTATGCCCCAGGGGTTCCTAAAGCAGTGAAATTGAAAAAGGGAGGGCATGGAGATGAGACTAAGACGCACATAGCGTGGACCATCTGCAGGCCTTTTACTCCAGCATCTATCTCTCCTCTTTCCACAGCCACTCGTCTGTGCTGTGTTATTGCTCCCATTTCTTTAGGAATCATATAATAGTCTTTAGATTTCCAGTTCTTCCACTGACAATAAAGCCCAGGAGTTCTTTACTAACCATAACACATGTGTCTCTTGTTCTCACATAGTACCTGTGAATCAATTACTGCCTACTTTTGAATTAAGAGAATTGGATGCTGTAGCTTATGACTTATTATTATTAAGTAGTCAATATGTCTTCCAGGATCTCAGCAACCAGATGAGTTATTCATCCAGAACCAAACTTATGGGACCTCTCATTGTATCTCTACATTAGTTATTATACTAACACAAATATTTCTACATCATTTGATAAAGCAGACAATATTATATATACTTTGAATTAAAAATGAAGTGACCAGGACATAGCAAGACGAGTAATTAAGAACCATTTTAACAAAGCAAATGTGGCCCTGTTTGTTATAGTTCACTTTATCTAGCATAAAAATTAACTTCTGAAATCTGAGCACCCAAAGAAAATAACCAAGGTCTCAGAATCTCCTAATTCACATACAAATGACTTCTACTGGCTCTGCCTGGATTCCTCTGCCCTTGAGTGCACTTGCATTGTCACTGAGTTTAGGTTTATCAGTTCTTGGGGGAAATCTACAAAAATAAAGTACCCCAGCAAACATAGACTAACTGATGACTGTATTATTTCTTATTACATATGTAGTGGCATGAGATTTAATCAGATGGCAATGCCTACTTGGGACTAACACGAGTCTTAACAGACAAAACCTCATGACTTGTAGTCCTGGCTCTTCCCATGACTCTGGCCTTCCAAGTCCTCATTTCTGTAATGTTTGCGGACCTTAGATATATTGAACACATACACCCAGGCTAATAAGCAGCCATTGTTTTCTAGTTCAAGTCAGAGCCCAAGTTCTTAAAGCATCCAGGTAAATATCTAGAAATTATCTGCCTTCACATTATGTGTGATGGGACGTCACTGGAATCTACAGATCCATTTATACAGAAATAGATTAAAAAGGGGTGAGAGATTTCAGAAATGAGATTTATATGCAGAGGACATAATCTTGGTCTATGATAAAAAACAAACTATAACATTGATCATTACTAAATGAGGACTTACTTGCATACAAAATATGTTATAGAATAGTAGTTTCTGATCTAATAGAGCTTGATGTTTTGAATAAATTGTGTGGCAAATAAATATAAAAGTAGTAAAAAAAAAATACCCAACTATGTTCACAGCAGCCTTATTTCTAATAGCCAGAAACTGGAAACAACCTAGATGTCCCTCAACTGAAGAATGTATAAAGAAACTGTGGTACATTTACACAATGGAATATTACTCAGCTATTAAAAACAAAGAAATCGTGAACTTTGCAGGCAAATGGATGGAACTACAAAAGATCATCCCGAGGTAACCCAGACCCAGAAAAACAAACATAGTATGTACTCACATATACATGGATATTAGCCACAAAGTACAGGATAACCATGCTACAACCTATAGATCCAAAGAAGACAAGGAGGGCCCAAGGGAAGATGAGGAATCTTACTCAGAAGGGGAAATAAAATAAGACATCTGAAGTAGATGCAGGGAGGGAGCTGGGCAGGAGAGGGTGTCGGGAGGGTGACAGGGTGGGGGATGGAGGTGGAGAGAGGAATGGGAGAGAGACTGGAAATTGGGGGTGGTGGGCATTTCTGAGACAGGGGAAGCTCCCAGGAGTCCGTAGTGGTGACCCTATCTAAGACTTCTAGCAGTGGGAGTGGGGTGTTAAGGGGCCTGAAGTGGCCACCTCCTATAGGCAGGCGGGACTTCCAGTGGAGGGAGGGAGACAGTACACATAAAGCCTTAGACCCCCAAATTTGTCTTGCTTACAAGAAGTGTAGGGGTAGGTAAAGATAGGGCATAGATTGAGGGGATGGAAAACTAATGACTGGCCCGACTTGAGACCCAATGCATGGGGAAAAGCCAACCCCCGACGACACTATTAATGATACTCCGCTATGCTTGCAGACAGAATCCTAGCCCAACTGTCCTCTTAGAGGCTTTATCCAGCAGGGGATGGAAGAAGATGCAGAGACCCACAGCCAAACAATAGGCTGAGCTCAGAGAGTTCTTCGGAAGAGTGGGAGGAAGGACTGAAGGAGCTGGAGGAGTCAAGGGCACCAAAAGAAAACCGTTGTTCAAGCCTGTGCTTGGTGCCTAGAACCTCTCAATTCTCTTTCCCAGTAAAAAGATCTGAAGGATTTCTCATTAACATGAGTATTTGTAGAACATCACTTGCTGGCTGTAAATCAGAGGTGTAAGCAACATACAACGGGAAGAATTATTGCAACTTTAGGACTCAAGCTGCCAGCATTGCGGTGTAAGCAGGCTTCTCATGCATATCTGGACAGGTGTCTACTAAAATGCAAAATGTTATCGTGATTTGTCTCTCTTGAACACAGCAGCGTAGAGATTTTTTTTTTCAGAGACAAGTAATTTATGAGATGATAAGTGAATAAGATGTGTTATTCAGAGTAACAGTGTAACAAGAATCTGCTAATAAAAAACGCCTCTTCAAGCATAAGTTTAGGCTATAAATGTCATGGAAAACAGGCTGAATGGCTTGCCTTCTTGATCTAAGATCGTGGAGACAGGTTTAAATATGTTTTTCTAGTAATTCCTAGTTCTAATAGCAGTAAGGGATGAGGTGATATACAAATTATATATTTATATATTACTTTAAAGCTTATCTCTTCTCACAATCATATGCATCTCACTTAACCACTACAAGCAAAATAGACAAATACGTAGGTTATATTCTGGAATACTGTTTCCTTAACCTAGAATTTCATACAGATTTTCTCTTTCCAACTAAATAACTACTTAGTGAACACAGGAGAGTACAGAGGTTGACACCTGGTTTCCTCTATTAAAGAATCTTATGGTGTCAACAGAACTCTTAGGGTAGTCATTGTTAGTTGATTATATGTTATGTGTTATCAGAAAACCCGTCTCACTTCCTACCACCAAATTTTCTGTGAGTTATGAAAACAGCCAAAGGTGCTAGCCTACACCTTTCATATGTTAATGTAAGCAGGGAATAACTAAGAGGGTAGCAGTATTTTGTGGTTGAAGCATATTCTTGGAAGCCAGTTGGCTTTGAGCAAACCTCAGATCCATTGTTCACTTAACATAGGCAGGAACAGGAAACTTAATCCATTTCCATTTAACCGTCAGGAGAAACAAACCAGCTTCCTTGTGTCATAGTAAATGTTAAATAAGATTAAATTACATGAAAGTAAAATAAGGAAAATTGCTACTAATCATTTTTGAAAGATTTTCATTGCTTAGGATTCATTTTAATTATGTGTAAGATACTGATATTTTAGTCATGTTTAATTATTACTAATTGCCTAAAGTTTTTAATCTATGGATTTTGGGCTGGCCTAGAACTACTCTAGTCCAGCTGGGTTTGATATATAGTACATTTGATTGAAAACCAGAATAGATGCTAGTACGCAGAAATACATCAATTTAGGAACATGCAGGAGTTGAAGTAACAATAATTAGCATTGATTCTGTCCCTAGAACTCAGTTTCCTCATTCCGATTGTTTTAATTATGGCTTGTGTTGTCTCCAGGAAAGTGGATGACGTTTGCACTGTAAAAACATACTGCAGTTAAACTCTGTCTTTATCAATTAATTTTTGAAATATGTGATTCGTTGTTGTCGAATGAATCAGACTGAAAATGTTGTTATATGCAATGAATGAAGGTTGGGTTTTTTCTGGTCTATTCTAGACCTTCTATTAGAAGAGGATGGGGGAGGGTCTCTTTGGGAAATTTAAATTTAACATGTTCTTCATGTCTACTCTGCCTTCAGAAAATATGGAATTAGTGAGATTTCAAAGGGACAAAAGAAAGACACAACACCCTGATGTTGCTTCGCAGCAAGGTCCTTACCTTCAACTAGGGCCTGAGCTTGTGAGACAGAGACGATACAGCCCCGTGCTCTTAGCCACAGCCAGAAAACAGACAGAGTCAGGTAACAAACTTCGCAATCCAGAGCCTGGAAGTGACTGAAACAGATTCTCAAGAGACATCTGTAAATGTCCCCACTGAGAACGAATCATTGCCCAAATTAGCGCTTCTGAGAAACTATGTGGTGGCCCATCCCTGTAAACATCCCTCTGTTGTTTCCAGGAGCGTACTCAGTACAAGAAACTTCCCAAGAGTATCCCAAAGACCACGCTCATTAGCAAACAGTGAACGCCTTGCCAGGATCCATGGGCACAGAGGGCATCATTGGTAACATGCCAGTAAAAATCATGGCTGCCTCCTGTTGACCAGATATTTGTCAGTGGATCTTTTATACTGGGAAGGCTCAGTGTCAGATCCACTCTTTTGCTGTCTTTGGCAAACAATGATAAACACTCTTGATTAACATCTTTACAGGAGTTATAGTGTCTTCCCCCCACTGCAGAGCATTTGTTAAAGGATCATTCCCAGAGGTACATTTTGGAAGACAAAACAAACAAACAATCAAACAAACAAACAAAAAATCCACACAGACACACAGAGAAAAATCTGTTCATATTTTACTGACAAATGACAATAGAAGGAAAAAGGAAACAAAGGATGCATTTCCTTTTTTTTCCAGACTTTTCCACAGCGCATTTGCAACTTTTCATCACATCTCATGAGCTTATTGGCAGTGCTATGAATATACAGTACAATTAGCTTTGCATGGGGGATGGTTTCTGTCAGTGGAAAAAGAGCCATCGGTAAGCTAATGCTTTGGAGATGAAACTGACACCGTGATCTTTGGGACCCACTTACTGCAGATGCCTGGTTACTGTCTCCGCTGGCAGCTATCCTCTCCTGCCCACTTCCACCCAGCAGTGCTGACGACTAGGAAGAGCCTGGTCTGTATTGTTACAGATCCTACTTGGATCAAGAGTCCCCCATGCAGACATAAAGAAACAAGTTATGACATAGCCAGGGACAGTATTTTCACTTTACATATAAGCCCGTTATCATCAGTGCACATTTGTGTGTGTGTTTCAACTGCAGTGCAACAGCTGTACATGTGCCTGGCACTGCTGACCCTTTCCACACTAGGTCCTTTGGTAGGGAGCACAAATCGACACAGGACACACACAGTTGTAGGCAATAGTGAAGAGTACCCCGCAACATATGCCTTGCACTCTTGGGCGTCATGCTATCATAAAAAGACAAAATTAAAAATGTACCCAGCTGGGACAAGTGGGGAAGTCTGGGGCTTCTGAGCCAGGAGTTTTCCTAAGAACCTAAGCAAAGGACCCCCTTTCCTTTTGCTTCAGGGTCCCCCTCCTTCCAGACCAGATTCCATTGGTTCAGCAACGCACTGGCTCAAATCCCTGCTTTAGCTGCGACCTCTTCACCCCACGCTTTTACTTTCCATTGAAAATCTAAGTCACAACCGAGCAAAGGTCATTTTAAAGAGTCAATGAAAATGAGGCGGCAATGAGCATGGCAGCGATGCGATTTCGAGCTAGGGCTACGCAGAGTGCGCTAGCAGAGAGTGGCTTCAATTCAGAAGAGCGTCATTGGGTTACCACCTCCGTTAACCCACCCACACTCGAGTTCCCAATTTACTTGCCTTTAAAGAATTCCAAATCAAGAGAAATTGCATACCACCTGCTTTAGATTTTCTAACAGAAAGTGAACATTGAGCGTTGCAGCTAAAACAGACATTAAAGCTATGGCATCGCTAACTTCCTCTGGAAGGGGAGGGAGATCTGAAAGCAGAAACATAAAGTTAAGAAGTAACACGCAAGTTATCACTGTTTCATTGCTTACGAACAATCTGCTATTGTTGCCCTGCACATTCAGTGTGCAGTGCAGTGAGACTTCAGCCTGACGTGGGAAGCCGGTGCCTCGCCACGTCGCCCGTCTGCCACTGCGTCTCTATGGTCTTCGTGCTACATACAGAAACCACTTCTATTATTTACGTTTTCAGATGTTACTAATTGTACTGGATTTTTAAAATTCTGTTTAACTCATACTTCATTTCTAAATGGAATATAGTTTACTCGCCATAGTAAAATATCACATTACGGAATGCATCACATGTGTCAAGAAAAACAATAAGACTTAGATGTCATAGGTAAAATTAGTAGATAGGTAACATTTTCTTATCAGTTTTCTAGCGAGTTGAAACTAACAGCTTACAAGCACTGTGGCAGGAGTTTGCAGATGGCTCTTGCCATGTTGCTTCCATGTGCTGCTACCTCTTTATTGTCATAATTCATCAATTACCATTAACCAGACCTTTCAATTTCGTTAGCTTCCTCTAAGGTCCAGGTGTTATTATTCTCCAACCCAATCTTTATTCCAGTATCAACAGGGTATATGATTTTTTTTTTGCATTTTTTAAAGAATTGCCCAATTCAGTGTAATATTATATGGAATTTATTAAGTTATCATTTTTGTGCATTTTCAAGGGCAATCAAAATAAACTCTACAATTAACTGGGTTATGACTACCTTAGTGTCTTGATTAGTAAAAAGTTCTTCTCAGTATTTCTCCATGGACTCTGGGCTGTGCCTGGATGAGGGACACAGCTGCTTACTAGTCCTATAGGAATCTTATGGTCTGTGTCTACTCTGGAGTATTTGTGAACTGGAAACGAGGCCCAGTACCATGCCTTGGTTAGGAATTGAGCTGTGAACATCAGCTTGGAACAGGCTTGACCCAGGACAGCCTGCCCATTCTTGTTCCCTCATTTAGTCTTAACATAGAAATAATAAATCAATCGACTTGAGATGACAAAGGCATTTTGAAGGTTAGTATCACCTTTGCCCTGCATGCTTTACAGTGAAAACCAGTTGTCTAAGAGTGACACAAGTATCCTATCCCTAGGTTGATAAAAACATAATTTTCCTGCGAGGGACAGATTTCACAAAGCTGTCTATGCATGACATAGTTGTCCAGTGAAGCTCTCTAGAGGCTGATGTGTTATACAAAGCTGTTGTGCTAAAAGGCAAATTGACTGACTGAGGTAAGGAACCCAAACCAGTAAGGTAAAGTAAAATACACAGCTTTTGGCTATTAAGATCAAAACAGATTTCAAATGGCATGCTTTCAGCACAACCAGGCAGTTCTGCCAATTGCTAATAGAACATGAATATTCCAGGTACTCTTATAGATACTGACTGGGGACACAGATGTGCACAAAATAGAGAAAAGAAAAACCCAACCCTCATATGGCTTCCATGCTGATGGAGAAAAAAAAAAAAAAAAAAAAAGAAAGAAAGAAAGAAAAATATGTGCATTAACTGTGGTAACAAGAGTGTGAGAATAGGTGCAGGAGGGTTGTTGCTTTTACCTCAGAGTCCAGGACACTCACTGAGAAGAAGAGAGTGTAAGTCCTGTGGAGTCTGTGTAAGAGAAATGGGAAGTGTGGCAGCCCCAGGGCGGTTGTCTATCTGGTGTGTGTGTTACAATTAGCAAGGTTACCATAGAGGGCTAGAGCCGTAGCGGCAGGGGTGGGAGAAGGAAGTGAGATTGCGGGAAGGGTGGGGGAAGGGATGAAAATTGCCTGGTGCTTTCTAGAACACTGGGGATTTGATTTACTCTCAAAAGGAACCCTTTGGAGAAACAGGCAGGGCTTTTTTCTTACATTCTGATTTACATTTGAAATTGCCTCTCTCAGAGGGTAGAAATCAGACAACAGAAGAACAAAGATAGTGGGATGGCACAAGCCTTCTAGTAACCCGTGTGAGAGAAGATGCTGCTTAAATATGGTTGGTTCCACATATATTTTTAAAAGAGCACCGGCACGATTTTCTGTGTGAAGACCATGAGAAGCGTAGAAAAAGGCAAAGGGAGGGGTGTATGATTATTAGACTTGAACTTCAGGATAGAAATGATACAGTTCAAGTGATTAAGGTAAGAAACACTATTTAAAAAAAAAAAAACGCTTGGACCAAGAGTGGAAGTTCAGTTTTGATATTTTAGATTTGTGTTGTTTATATGCTACACCTAGTTGAACTTTTCAACTTGGGTGTCTAGAGGTGTGATGTTGGAAAAGCGGAATCTATCCTGGAAATATTAAATCAGCACATCTGGGTTCAAAAGTTAGAAGGCAACCTGATATTGCCAGAGATGACGAAGAAAAGGCATGGATTCAGAAAGCGAGTCCTAGAGCATGCCTCTGCGGCACGTTCCCAGCCATCCATCCCACTGCTAACTCACTGCATCTCCTCCACATCCCACACAGACCTAGAATGTAAGAAGGTGAAGATGAGTCTGCTCATTCTAGAAGTGGCGAAGAGAGACGCTTCACAGACTAAATAAATCTTTCAGAACGAAGGGGAGATGACCCGGTATATGGTGAAATGCGGTAACAGAACAAGACTAGAGCTATTTCAATGTCAAGTTTCAAAAGAGTGACCTATACGGAGGAAGGATTTTAGGCCAGGGAAAAACTGATGATATGAAGATGACGTAATGACAGGATTCACTAAAGTGATAATACAAGGTTATGTATTTTTATAGCAACAATATTGGTGAGCACTGACATTTTTATTTAGTGCCTGGATAATTTGTAGTAGACACTGCTCTAAATTCTTTATATTTACTGTCATTTAATTATATATATATATATATATATATATATATATATATATATATAAAGCCTGTTCTATAATTAACTACTTGATCTTCATCCTGATTTCTTTTATAAATGTAGCCTTTAATTGACACAGCTAGAAAAATCTCTCATTTCCCTGCTCATTTATTATTTCTGTGGGGAAAGTGATCAACAAATACTTAAGAGAAAATAAACACTCTGTAATTAAAAAGACAATTATGAATCTAGGAGGGAATTTTATTATATAAAACATTTGGATTTTAGAAATGACTAAAGATCAATTTCTATTCTCCTGTTTTACTTAGCAAATAAAATCTCTTTCCCCAGGAGGTACCTGCAGAGTACTGCCACTGGCCAGAGGCATAAATAGGCTTATTTCTCACAAGATAAAAACATTCTCTTCCCATGGGTGAGCTCTTAATGGCGCCTCTGCTGGTATCAAAGGGGGTTTAAGCTATCCTGGGATGATTCTAAGTGAACATCAAAGGCAGTTTACTGGAAGGCAGGGAATCCTTACCCATTCAGAATATTCCCACAACTCTGGGCACAGAGGAACAGCTGATATCTGAGAACTGTCATCTCCACTCTTGCCAGACCCCAACATGCAGCACAATTAGTGTGACAGTTACCCAACCATGCAAGCCCCACTCACAAATACCTGCCCAATCTTTCTTGGTTTAACTTTTAAGTTTGTAATTATTAAAGCACTTAATAGAATTATGAAATCAGGCTTTATGAGCTGTATTCAAAATTTAATATTCTTTCCTAGCCTGCTGCTTTTTAGAAGAATTTACAACCCTCCCCTACATCTTAATTTATATTTATTATATCTAGAAATACAAGTATTATAACAGTAAGTTCAATAAATATTCACTTTTGAAAGGTCTTGTCTACTTCAAAGGATCACCACCTCTTTCCTATATGAAAATTGAGTAAAAGCATCATGCCTTACATCATTTACTGATTTAACTTTCTATTGTTAGCAAATATTCATGTGACTATTTCATTATTTAAAAAGTAATAGAATTTAGCAGTTTGAGCTCATATTTTCTTTTAAAAAGTTTATCATTTCAAGCTTTAAGTGGAGGAATTAATTTCAATGAAATATGAGGAATGGAAATAATCTTAAGCCCAATGTTAAATATAGAAATTTTTATTTTAAAAGTATTGACTTAGCTTATAAAATAAAATATATGTAGTTTATTTAACATTCCTTCTATATCAGATTTTAATAGAGATTTTATGTTATTTATATAATACTAAAAATCTTCCCCAAATGTCTTACCTTAAATCAGTAACAAATGCTTATCTTCTAGATTCTGTGATCCAGAAGTTTGAGGAATAGTTATCTGGGCCATATGTCTTGGAGGTCCTTACGGATGATACATGGGACTAGAGCACCTGTGAGTGTCCTGCTACAAGGGGGCGTTTCCCACACAGCTACTAGGTAGTGCTAGATGGAAGTGGAACTTAGTTCCTCTCCATATGACCTTTGTGCTCTCATGATATGGTGATCTGTTTCCTTCTGAAACAAGCAGTCTTACAAAATAAGGCAGAGAGTGCAATGCCTTTACAATCCGGCCATTGAAGCCACACACCAATGACATCCATAGTATTCTCTCTTGGCCACACAGACGCAGCATTCTATGTGATAGAAGACTACAGAAAGGCTCATATACCAGGGGGCACTAGAGTGTCCTTATGTCTCTTCCTTGAGGCTCTGAAAGTCTCATTCTGTGTATGCTCACTCTAAAGCCCTCATCATAGAAATCAGGTACAGATAGAGCTTCTCAAATGGGATTCCTTAACTACAGCACTTATCTATCTATCTATCTATCTATCTATCTATCTATCTATCTATCTGTCTGTCTATCTGTCTATCTACCCACCCATCCATCCATCCATTGTCTATATGTCTATTTTTATTATTTATTTATTCACCTATTATTTCTTTATTTGTTACAGGATATTTGGTCCCACTGTGGCCCCTGAGATTGAACTGTAAATCTCTGTTTCTTGTGGTTGATCCCTAATACCCATTTAATCCAAGAGCTTTCTGTTTATTGTAGACAAGTGATTAAGGTGTGGTTAAGCAGCCTTACACACTCCTTTAACCCAAGAGCTATCTGTCCATAGGATTTAATAAAGTTAATCCTAGGTTGAGAGGCAGAGCAAGCAACCAGCTGACAGAGATGAAAGAGTAGGGGGGACTTTCAGTTGAGGGGTATTTTAAGACAGCCTGCAGACATAGAAGAGGTCTTTGATCCTTGGAGCTTCTTTGGGTTTGGGATTTTTAGCTTGAGCTCTTCAGCTCCTTGGCCTTTGGCTTTTTGGGCCTTAAGCTAGCAAGCCTTTGGTCTTGGGTTTTTTGGCCTCGACCTCCTGGGCTGTCAGTTGAGATAGTGAGCCTTTTGGGGCCTTTTCAATTGGGGCCTGAGCTGAGTAGGAAGATCAGCTGGATGCTTTCTCTGCCTCTCTGAGCTAGCAGGTTTTTCACCACAGTACCTGGCTCCTGAGTCTTTATTGGTAAAATAGAACGATCATGGATTTTCAATTAAAACAACATTTATTTACTCATTAGTTTTGAGACTATCTCAACATGGGAACCAAGTTGGCATAATGCTTTTTGCCTTGTCTACCCTGGTGCCGACTGCTGGCCTGAGCCACCATGCCTGCAAGTACGGTTCTCTGAGGATGATTCTTCCCAATGTGAAGCCACAAGAATCAGGAACATTCATTCCATGCTCTCCTCACCACATGCGCCCTCTCTAGTTCACAGAAGCAGGTTGGTTGTCCCTGAGTTGTGACTCCTCGTTCTGCCTTCAGTTTTGTCATCTTGCCTTCTAAGTCATTTCTCCTTTGACACAAACAATCACTCAGTGTTTGGAGTAGTTTTCTCAGGCTGCTTTCTGCTTGGAGACTTTCAGGACTCCAATGGCCTCTCTTCACTTAGTACCAACTTCCCCTCCCCTCCCCCCTCTTTGTCCACACTGGTGATGTCTGGCCAGTTAAATCCTCTAAAGAACTACAAGTTTATGCTGAATCATGCTGGAGTTCCATAAGACAAAAGACACACCCATAGCTGCCTCTGACATAAGCTCTCTTTGCCTTTGTGCCTCTGTGCACACTGACGAGGAGGAATGCTCCTAACCTGTATGTGAAGCCTCTGTCTGACCGAATAATTCTCCAAGGCATTGTCTTAAATTATTGATGACAGAACAAAAGATCTTAACGGAATAACTTGAGCCTTATTGTCTTTCCCTTAAGGTTCCTTAGATGTGACTCTTGCCTGGAAGCCACCTAATTTTAGCATCATTTTCATTTTGGGAAGGATGAAAATTACTAAAATATCTACTGGGTCATTTACGCTTGACAGTCTTTATTTATCTCATGTTTCTCATATTACATTTCCCAGAAGTAATGAGACAAAACCAAGACTGGCTTTCCATACATTGCTTGGAAAATGACCTCTAGCTGGATTTCTCCCTTGGGTCACCACAGTCATTTTTACATAACCTGTCATTCTAGGTGACATTCTTTCTACTAAATAACCAGGGCTCCTCTCCTACAGTTTTGAGGAATGATTTCTATTTTTGTTTAATGTGTCTGTACGTGTATGTTTGAGGAGGGTGGCACATGGATACCAGTAAGGGTATCTGATGTCCTGGAGCTGGAGTTAGAGGTAGTTGAGAGCACCCCAAACGGATCCTAGGACCTGAATGCAGGTCTTCTGTAAAAGAAGTCATCATTTTAAATCACAGCACCATCTGTTTTAGCCCCTCGTCACTTTCTTAAAAACTATACTAAGCGTCCTAAAGGCACTGGGTTTCCTTGAAGCCTGTTCAAAGTTTCAAAGCCCTTTCTACTTTGCTCACTTTCCTGCTCCAATCTCTTTATTATAGCAGGCACATACTCTTGGAAAGCAAAATATATATTAGTCATAGAATGCTAATACTTAGTGACTCTAAGCAACTGTTTTAGATATTTATGTGGGAACTTTTGAGTATCTGGAACCCAGAAGGATCATGGCTGGGGACTAAAACACTATTGGTGTTTTATTAGAAGTAAAAATCTATCCATACTGGGAACTTCAGAATCAGAGTCTTACTTAGTTAAGATGAGGTCATAAAGAATAAGGTAGGCCTTAAACCCATAACCTGTGTCCTTACAGGAAAACCCTATAAAGAGTCTGCTACTCACAGGGTAAAAATGGCCATGTGACGATGGAGATACTGGAGTCAGAATCCACAGACAGTGGACACCAAAGACTGTTGGAAACCCAAGAAGTAGAAGGGTTCAAAGGAGTTTTCCCTTTGAGCCTTCAGGGGGATCCTGGCCCTGACACTTACTTGGATTTCAGACTTATAGCTTCTAGTGAGATGGAAAAAAAATTCTCTGGTTTTAATCCATTTTAATAATTAGTTGTAGTAGCCCTAGCTAACACACACACACACACATATCTTCTTTAGATTGCTCTTATTTGTTAATCTAGTTTCCCATTGCAGAATCAATCTGTTAGTTCACAAAACAGAATAATTCATACAGCTCTCAAATAAGTGAGTCAGCAAAGCAAAACGAAAACCATCAAAACCAAGTGTGATAACTCACTTCTTTTAGTTCCGCATGTGACCATTTCGACATGAATTCATTAATTATATTTATTAAACATCTGGAGGAGCTATACCTACTAGAACCAAACTTTCATCTCATGCCAGGGTGAGTGAGGGAAGTTCTCCCTCTGGTTAGAGAGGAGAGGATCACGAGAGTCTCGCAGAGTGTATTGGCAACCACAGAGGGAGTCTAGTTTGTAACTTATCTCCAGTGGTCATGGAGTAGTTGACTCCCAAGTGAAGAGAGCTCAGCATCTTACGGATACTATTAAGGAGCAGTGCCACACGTGTCTTCTTAGACTGCCATGTTGTTCTATGACAGACTCAAACTGCCCTCAGGGTTTCTGCTTTAGCCAGCAAGACCACACCCTGTCACCCAAGGCTGTTCCTGCTTCACTTTTCTAGACTCTTCCAAGTTTCATCATCTTGAGCAATTTAGACTCACTTATTAACTCTTCCTTGACTCTTCTTTTTTTTTTTTTCCTTCCTTGTTCATTCTTCAGCAAATACAATCAATTCTTTCCCAAAACATCTCCTAACCAATTGCTTTTTGTTTCCCCCACAGCCATCAGTGTCCTCCAAAGCCACCTTCATCTCAGACCTGGATCACTACAAGGGCCTTGTCTCTGGTCAGCTCTCATCCTGGAGGCTTGCCAAAGAGTCAAGGGCATCACACTAGCAGTGAGTAGGGTTTCACCTTCCCTAGTCCTTGTCAACATAAGCCAGACTCAGACAAACACTGCATATTTGTCCTATATAGATCCCAGGCTTTAATTTGAAGTGTGTGTGTGTGTGTGTGTGTGTGTGTGTGTGTGTGTGTGTGTGGTGTGTGTGTGGTGTGTGTGTGTGTGTGTGTGGTGTGTGTGTGTGGTGTGTGTGTGGTGTGTGTGTGTGTGTGGTGTGTGTGTGTGTGTGTGTGTGTGTGGTGTGTGTGTGGTGTGTGTGTGTGTGTGTGGTGTGTGTGTGGTGTGTGTGTGTGTGTGTGGTGTGTGTGTGGTGTGTGTGTGTGGTGTGTGTGTGTGTGGTGTGTGTGTGTGGTGTGTGTGTGTGTGTGTGTGTGTGTGTGTGTGTGTGTGTGTGGTGTGTGTGTGGTGTGTGTGTGTGGTGTGTGTGTGTGTGTGGTGTGTGTGTGTGTGTGTGTGTGTGTGGTGTGTGTGTGTGTGTGGTGTATGTGTGTAGTGTGTGTGTGTGGGGTGTGTGTGGTGTGTGTGTGTGGGGTGTGTGTGGTGTGTGGTGTGTGGTGTGTGTGTGTGTGTGTGTGTGTGTGATGCAGACCATGAGAGGGGAAATGACAACTTGGGGTAGAAGGCAAGAAAACCAGAGCAATAGAAGAATATATCTGAGATAGAATCAGGAGGTCGCCCATTGGGAGAGGGAATGGATTAGCAGAAGGGTGATGGGAGCAGGGAAACATGATCAGTACGAACAAAGGATGGACAAGCCCATCACGTTGTATGCTAAGTTTACAGGAGCAATCAAACAAAATAACAACCAAGTGAAATTGTTTAGGAATAGCACACAAAAAGCCTTGCTGGCAAAGTAATTAGATTTAATCCAAATAAGGAAAACTCTTTTTGACAAAGATTTTAGTAAACAGCCAGTAAAAGAAGCTGCTTTAATATTTCATGGAACCCAGAATCTAGTCTCAATTATATCATTTAAAAGAAGAAAAAAAAAAAAAAACGTAACTCAAGTCAGAACCTAAAGAGAAGCTGTTGTCTCTATAGGACTTTGGGTGGAACTTCTGTCCTCACTGAATGCTGTGCACATCTGACTTGGGAGGCATTTATAAACGGAACAGCTAATAATGAATGTGACCAACTCCAGTGTGTGGAGTTATTATCATAGAATCAGGCTGTTCTTTTGTGCTCACACTGCCTAATACCAATATGAAATCCATATAATTCTGCTTTGCCAATAATTTGATTCCCTCTTATTGGGAAAATATGTTCAAGTTCTTAGATAGGTAGACAGGCATTTAGCAAGCTTGCAGGTCATCTGAAGGGATAGACCCTCACTGCTATGATCAGATTTAGACTCCACTTCTCTCTCTTTGTAACTCACCCATTTTAAGAAAAGGAAAGCTGTTTTCTCTGAAGACGGCTACATTGTAGCTTTATAAATTTTTCTTTCATCTTATTTAATCTATTTTGTTACAGGACTTCTTGTTCAAAAGAACAGAATCTGAATCTTACCTGAAGCCCTGGCTAGAAACATGATATCCTATACACCCCCAAAGTTTAGAAGATTACAAGAATATATTTTTGCCCCTTCCTTTAGCCCATTGATCACCTGGGCAAGAGCCTGCCCTGCAGGAAAGACCCGAAGATATGTTAGAAAGGTGAGAGGCTAGGCAGCTCCTTAGTGAGATATGTTCTTAAGAAACTCTAGATGCAGTTGCTCATGGACCTCGATGGCTTAGCCAGCCCACTGTCTGAGCTCTAACTTTTCTTCCATTCTAATTTTTATTTAGACACCAGGCAACATCTTAAGGCCACTTTCCCTGACACTCTGGCATTGTCATTCTACTCCGGAAGGACACTCCTTCCCCATGGAGTTTCTCATGGGCTTCCATTGCCGATCCCACCTTTTGTCTGAAACTCTTAACTCAAAACAAATCTTATTCTTTTCCTATTCTGTACCTGCCGCCTCCCCCGCTGCCAAATGTTCATTAAAATGGTGTACAGAATAAAGATAGATTTCCTGTTCTTGGTTTTAGTCAAAACACTTTGGAGCTCTCCACCAACATAGTGTAATGCTGGCTATAGGTTTGTTGTACACAGTTTCATTGGGTTGAGGTATGCATCATTTATTCTTAGTATTTTCAGGGATTTTATTATGAAGGGATGTTGGATTTTGTCAAAGTCTATTCTACATCCATTGAGATGATTTATGTCCTTCAGCTCATTTGTGTAATGACTTGCATTTATTGATTTACATATGTTGAACCATCCCTGCTTCTCTGAAATGAAGCCAACTTAATTGTGGTGAATGATCTTTTTGATGCGCTCTTGAATTCAGTGTGCAGATATTTTATTGAAAAAATTATATCTATGTTTATCAGCTGGATCAGCTTATAATTCTTTTGGTGAGTTGTCATTTTCTGGTTTTGCTATCAAGGTAATTACTTATCTACTAATTCAATATAGTGTTTCATGTCTTAGTTATAGGAATATGATGAGAGAAGAAAAGAAAAGGGGATACACATAAGTAAGGAAAAAACCAAAGTAAAATTATTTGAAGATTATATTATTCTATGCATAAAATATCTTGAAGACTCCACTCGGGAACTCTTAGGTCTGATAAAGACTTTTGGTAAAGTGGCAGAATACAAAATTAACAAATAAATACCAGCATATTCTTATATACCAACAGAAAATATACTGAGAGGAAATCACATAAGCAATTCCATTTCCTATTCCTTAAAAAGAAAACTTGAACTAAAACCAGACAAGGAAGGGAAACAAGACAGTAAGGAAAGAAATTGAAGAAGACTGAAAAAAAATACGAAGGTGGCTAAACTAAGTAATTCACAGATTCAGTACAAATCCACCCAAATTCCATGCTATTCTTCACTAAAACAGGTAAAAAAAAAATTAAAGTTCATACCGAAGCACTAATGATCCTAAATCATAAAAGAAAAAGTTAAAAAAGAGTAATGGTAAGAATATCACCCTAGCTGATTTCAAGTTATACTACAGAGGCATAATCACCAAACAAGCATGCACTACCACACAGATATACAGTTCAGTGAATAACCCGGAGACTTAGATATAAACTCATGCAGCTATAGCCGCCTGGTGCTTTCATAAAGATACCAAAACAAAGCAAAGCAAAACTAAACTAAACTAAACAAACAAACAAACAAAAAACAGAAAAGCTTTTCAAGAAATGGTTGTTGCAACCAGGGTGCTTACTTGTAGAAGAGTAAAACTACATCCCAGCTTCCCTGGCAAAATACCCAGCTTCATGTGGATCATAGACAATATTGTGGAAGCTCAAACTACAAAACACTAATGGTGAAGAAAATGCTTTAGACATGGACAGAGGCAAGAACCTTTGGAACAGGACTCCCGTTGCTCAGGAAACATTGCCAACAGCAGACAAATAGGACCTTGAGTGTTGAATCCTGCTGTACATGAAAAAAACAAAACTACCCCCCCAAAACAAAACACAAGAAACTACCAAAAAACAAACAAAACAACAACAACAACAACAACAACAACAACAAAACCCCACAAAAACACACAAAAAACTTGGGATATATTTCTTACAGAGACTTTATATTTAGAATAAAAAAAAAACTAAATACAAAAACAAATTATGATCACATCAACCAGGCAATAAATAAACTAATGACATGAGCAGATAAATTATAAATACTAATGAACACATAAAAAGCTGTTACACCACTCTTCCCATCACAGATTGCAAATAAAACTTCACTGAGATCACATTTCACATTAGCCCAAATGGGAATCATTAAGAAACAAGTAACAAAAGCTGGCCACTATGTGAATAAAAAAGGAACACTTATGGAAGGGCTGTAAACTAGTCCAGTCACTATAAAGGTCAGAATGGAGGTTCTTAAGAGACCTAAACACAGATCTACCCTGTGACTCAGATACACCATTCCTGGGTTTTAACCAAAGGTCTCCAAGTACCACAGATTCCTGCACATCAATTCTTACTGCAGCACTACTCCTGCTAGCTGGGCTATAGAAGCCCCCTAGGGTCCCAACAACACCGGAATGGATAAAGAAAACATCATGAATACACATAATGGAATTTTTCAGTCATAAAAATATGGAGGTCATACCACTTGTAGTGAAATGGATGCAACTGGAGATAATTATATTAAGTAAAGTAAGCTAGTCTCAGGAAGAGAAATATCTTATGCTTTCTTTCATTTGTGGTTCCTATATTTTATGTACATACATATAGTAAAGTATATCTATGTGACATAACAGAGGAACAAAAGGGGAAGGGGAGGGAGAGGCCCAGGAGACATGATCTGAGTAAGCTGTTTACTTGTATAGAATAGCTTATTTAACACGGCACTATGCAAATCAACAAACACAGCATATACTGTTTTAGAAAGAACAACTTTTAAATCCAGAATAGCTAAAAAAATCTTCTGGAGGGATCTCCATCCCAGATTTCAAGCTGTACTATAGAACAACAGTAATAAAAACAGCATGGTGCTGGCACAGCAATAGGCTGGTTGATCAATGGCATTGAATCAAAGACCCAGAAGTAAACCCAAACACCTATGGACACTTGATTTTTGACAAAAGAGCCAAATCTATACAATAGAAAAAAATAGCATCTTCAACAAATGGTGCTGGTCAAACTAGATGGCTACATATAGAAAAATGCAAATAGATCCATATCTATCACTCTGCACAAAACTGAAGTCCAATTGAATTAAAGACCTCAACATAAAACCAGACCATACAAAATCTATTAGAAGAAAAAGTGGGGAAGAGCCTTGAGCTCATTGGCACAGAAGACAATTTCCTGAACAAAACACCAACTCAGGCCCTAAGAACAACCATTAATAAATGGGACCTTATGAATCTGAAAACTTCTGTAAGGCAAAAGACACTGTCATCAGAACAAAATGACAGCCTACAGACTGGGAAAAGATCTTCACCAATCCTACATCTAAGAAAGGGCTAATATCCAAAATATATAAAGAACTCAAGAAATTAAATGCCGTCAAACCAAGTAATCCAAATAAAAAATGGGATACAGAACTAAACAGAGAATTCTTAACAGAGGAATATCAAATGACCGAGAAACACTTAAAGAAATGCCCAACATCCCTAGTTATCAGGGAATTGCAACTCAAAATGACTCTAAGTTTCCATCTTCCACCTATCTGAATGACAAAGACTAAAAAACAAAACAAAACAAAACAAAAAAACAAACAAACAAACAAAAAACCTCAGGTGACATCACATGTTGGTGAGGAAATGGAGAAAGGGGAATGCTACTCCACTGCTGGTGGGAGTGCAAACTTTGTACAACCACATTGGAAATCAACCTGGTGATTTCTCAGGAAATTGGGAATAATTCTACCACCAGACCTAGCCATACCACTCCTGAGCATATATCCTGAAGATGCTCCATCATACAACAAGGACAGTTTGCTCATCTATGTTCATAGTAGCTTTATTCATAATAGTCAGAATCTGGAAACAACCAAGGTGTCCTCAGCTGAAGAATAGATAAAGAAACTGTGGCATATCTACACAATGGAATACTATTTCAGCTATCAAAACCAAGGAAATCTTGAAATTTGCAGGCAAATGGATGGAACTAGAAAAGATCATCCTGAATGAGGTAACCCTGATCCGGAAAGATACACATGGTATATACTCACTTATAAATGAATATTAACCACATTATACAGAGTAACACACTAGAATACAGAGACCGATACATCAACCAAGGACTGTGTACGGTGTGGTCATAGACCCTCTGCTCTGATGTAGTAGCACAGCTCCTTGAAGGTCCCACAATATGGTGAGTTGGACATGACTCTGGTTACCGAATTTTGATCACTTCCTCCCTGGCAGGACAACCTTTCCAAGCCAAAGAGAAAGAGGTTACAGGTAGTACAGATGAGACTTGATAGGGAAAGGTCAGATGTTAGTGGACTAGGGGAGGGAGGGAGAAGGGTTGATGGAGGGGGGATTGGAAAGGGATGGGAGAGGGGGATACAATCAGTATGTGAAGAATTTAAACTGCAGAACAAGCAGGTAACTTATATTGCTAATCCCACTGTATGGGAATAGCTCTGAGGCTGGCTGAGACATGAATGTCTATGAGTAGACAGTGCTTCTTGTTGGCTACAGACTCCCTATGAATTATTATTAGGTGCCATTCTTTGTTTGGCATGAAGGAAGATTTACAGGTATCTTATTTTCTGCTCATACAAAGAGCAGAGAACCAGCCTTAATGGTTCTGTGCATCATGCACACCTTATACACTTATAATTTTATGGCTGTATAATGCTTGTGAGAAATTATATGTTTTAAGAACAAAAGAACTGGACACTGACATTGGATCAGACCTGACAGAACTCATTCCTCTCAGCATGCTGGACACTGACATCCTGCATCCTCCATGTTCCTCCATGAACAAATGCTTCAATTGCTATTCCTCATCAGAATAAGACAGCTCCTAGGACACCTTTGAAGAGAGCTTCCAATCCCAATTGGTCCAGCATTCGAGACTATCCTACACAGGACTCTAATTAAGCCCAGAATTTCTCAACATGTAGAAACTGGACCACAAATGCTAGACCACCATTTCCCCAATTTTCTTTGGGCTCCTACAAAGGTACTATTTGTCTCAAATCAGCTAGAAGAAACCTTAAGAGAATGACGCCTCATTCTCTGGTAGGTTTTTGGTTGCTTTTTTGGGCTATAGAGTGTTATTGTCAATAGGAGTTGGTGACAAATTATTATTGGTGTTATTTATAGAGAAAACAAAGTTGGATTCAGGGATTTCTCTCTTTTCCTTTATCTTCCATTATTAGGTTTGGAGATAAGGGTTGAAAAGAAAGAAGGGGGAATACAGAAACATATAGGAAAGATAGAACAAAAAGTAGATTGGTGAATCTGCTCCTCCACTTAATGCCTTAATTGTTACTCACAAGGTTATTTTTAGTTCACTGCTATAGAATTTTGTATATAGGTAAAAATAAGTTTAATTTTAGATACAGTGGCATAGAATTCAAATGTAATGTTATTTTTCACACACATTATATGTATTTTTATTCTAATATGTGGTATTGTACCCATAGAACAATATTATAATACAAGATTTACTTCCAATACACTGAAAGTGCTATTGCAGGCTGTTTAGGATAAGTAAGATATTCAAGTTAATTGTTAGTTGATCAAATCATGGTCATGTAAATTAGCAGTCTCTTTTTATCACAAGAATATAGATCTTAGATGAAATAGATAGATATGATTCTATAGAAAGATAAGATAAAATAGACAAGGTCTTCAAAAACCTCAGTGACATTCAGAATATGGCATTTAAAATTGTTTTTCTTTTTTATTATTTTAAAGATTCATTGAGAATGAGACAGGTTAATTCCTGGCAACACCCAGCCTATCTCAAAGAGGCTGATGAACATCAAAGAACCTCCTTATGGAGATGGCTTCAAATGTGACAAACAAGCCATTGAACACAATGTCCTCATCCGCCACGGACAGAATTCTGCCTAAAAAAGGTCAAGATTAGATGCAGGCAACCAAACTCTGCCAAGACAGGGTAAGCAAGTCCTTAAATAGTTCCTGCCTCACAAATATGCCTGTAAGACATATTGGGCCAGAAGGCTGAAGATGATGCTCCAACGTTATAGAGTTTTGGATAAATGCTCAGGTAGCAAACTGTCGCTATCATCTTCTTATTTGAGAAGCTGCTAACTTGAACTCCCTGTATACTTAAGTAAATAATTTTATTCCTTCTCAAGTCTCTGGTGGGGTTGAAGAACAGATAGTTAAGTTTTACAATTAAGGTTAGTTATTTAGTGGTTAAGATGATTTTAGGTCTAGATAGATGTTTTAAGTTGACAGTGATGAGATACGATAGATACTGATTTATGTTCAGAATTTTAAACTCACCAAGATAGGAAAGATATTTTCTTCAAAGCTGCAAAATACAAATAGCCGAAACACTAAGAATGTAACATTTATATAATTCCTGATTATTTCATAGTTCTTCTTGCTGTGGGTAGTTTATTGTACGTATGTGTAATAATATAAGTATATATGTAAAAAAAATTAATTAAAAAAAAGATCAACTTTTCATGATTCGTTTCTAAGTTTTTTTAAAATTCCTTTCTTAAGAGACTAAAGGAACTTGTATTCTCAGGTAGCAAAGATTCTAGGAGGAAAGTAAATAAAATATGGTTCATTCAGGGATGGAAAATGGCAACTTGTTATAATATGGAACCATAAGAAAAACTAGGTATGAGGCACCAGAGTACGTGTGAAAGTCATACCCCACTCTTTACTCAACTGTGGAGAATGTCCTGTCCATTGGCTAGATCTGGGTAGGGGTTTGAAGTTTACAGCCTGTATTGTCCTTGGCTGGTACCATAGTTTGAGTAGGACCCCTGGGCCCAAATCTGCCTATCATAATGTTTTTCTTGTAGGTTTCTAGACCCTCTGGGTCCTTCTACTTTGCTATTTTCCCATGATTCTCTCATCTCGAGTCCCTGGTGGCACTCAGAGGAAGGATAGCAGGCTACCAAGAAGAGACTTGATACCCTATGAGCATATAAAGGGGGAGGAAGTCCCCCTCAGTCACAGTCATAGGGGAGGGGAGTAAGGGGAAATGGGAGGGAGGGAAGAATGGGAGGATACAAGGGATGGGATAACCATTGAGATGTAACAAGAGTAAATTAATAAAAAAAAAAGTTCAAAAAAAAAAGAAAAGCTAAGTAGGGCTATGGGAGAAATGCAAATACACTGCAGTGCAACATGCAACAGTTTTCGAAGAAGGCAAGTAGTCTGAAAAACAGGATAAAGTTCTGAGACCTGCCCCCCAAGACACTCGTCACCATACATGGGCTTCAGAGCTTGTTCCTCAGTTGACAGAAATCTCTGTCACTTAAAAAAAATCTAATTATTAGAAGGGCTTCCAGGAAAATGGATTTTGTTTTGCTTATTATTTTACAAAAATATGATTTGGGATTTGTGACCTAGTGTGACCTCCCACCTATCAACATTCTTTCCCTCTGAGAAAATTCATTAAATTACTTTAGAAAAATGAATGGGAAGCATATCTTCATCTTGTTTGTTTCTGTTTTTTAACTGGTTTCACTTGCAATACTGTATTATGTTTGGCAAAGTTTGTTCTTGGCAGGAGACTCACAGATCTGTCCAGCATTGCTCAAAAGAAAGAGTAAGAAACAGCTATTTTGGTCTTATTATTTATATTGTCTACATATTTATATTATTTCCATATGTACATTGCTCAAATGGTCAGAGGTAAGAAAGAAACAAACAAAAAAGAAAACAAGGATGAGGACAAATGTTTTCCAGACAATTTCTGGTTATTGGATCCTTTTTTTTTTTTTTTTTTTTTTTGCTAGTTCTGTTTCTTGGCCTCTGTCTGGGAACATCCCTGTCTGAAATATCACTCAAGGAAGGATGCTGCTTATCAGATGGTGAGGTGAACAAACAGTCAGCTGATTGTCAGCTCGGGTAAAACTCCACCAAATACCTGCTAGGGAGAGTAAGTGATCACATAAAAAGAGATGCTTGAAGGACTGACTGTAAGAACCGGTTTTCTGCTCACCTCTGCCTGGCCCTGTGTTAGATTATTAGTCAAGGCATTGTCTATTCAAAGGATTATTGAACACTCATTTGTTTCTCAATCTGAAGGGGAACAAAGCAAAATTAAATGTCTTAATTGGCCAACTAGTCATCATTCTTCTCAGTTAAGTTCTTTATTTTATGCCCCTGTGATTTTTCTAATTCGCATAAGCTCATTAATGTGTTCCACATAGATAATTAAAGTCCCCAAGTTTGAAAACTATTGATCCTAGTGTGTGAATGTCTGATGACTCTCCAAGCTCAATGCAACAAGAATCTAGAATATTACTTAGTTTTGCAGGAAATACATTTTCAAAGGGATTGAATGAACAATTATAAAATTAAAAATAATCTAAATTGTTTGGATAGTATGGTTCAATTAAGGAAATCAGGTTAAAAGGCTACTACTTATGCTGTTGTGACCTAATTCTTTAAAGTTTATTTTGTGATTATTATTACTATTATCATTATCATTATTATTATTATTAAAAGTTTCTTTTGTGGTATTATTATTATTATTATTATTATTATTATTATTATTATTATTATTAGTCTGTGTGGAAGAAGAAAGAAAAACCAACTTGAATCCTACCAACATTTAATAATTTATGCTTTTTTTTAAATCTTATTTTTTGAGAATTTCTTGGATACTTTGTCTTCCCCGTGGCCCGGTGGTTGTGATTTCCATTCATGTGAACAAGCAGTCCTCCAGAGAGGTGCCAGTTGGGCAGAATTCTCAGTTCACCTTGTTTTAACAGAAACAACTCCATCCAATTTTTTAAAAAGCCATGAATAGCCTAAAAGAAGCCAGTGAGAAGAAAGAAGAAAGGCTAAATAGTGATTGCATTTTTATGTAAATTGCAAATACAGAGTCAAGTGGAATAAGAGGACCAGAACGGCTGCCAACACTATCACTGTTGCCAGTGCTGTCACTATTAAAATGTCCATTGGGATGAAGTCTACACTGTCAATCTTCCACATAGAGCTTGCATCTGTTGTCTCAAGCCACCCATGGAAACCATTTCCATTTTTCCTATGCAGCATAACAGGGAGCAGAATGTTGGTCCTTTGTGTAGTTTTATAATAACCCAGGCTTTTGAGTTACTATAAATATAGGTTAATGTTGTTTTTTGATTCTACTGTACCATACTGGATAAATTTAAATCTGCATATATACTATTCAGAGATTGTTGCTATTATTCTGAAAGTATGGCCTAATAAATGTTTTTATTAGGCTTATAATGATTATGACAGTATTATTTACCTGCTTTCACAATCACAGGCACCTGATACATTTTAGAATTGCCTTAATTCACGTGGGGCATGGCAGATACTGCCTCCTAAGCTACCTTCCACTATCTCCCAGCCTCCATCCACGCCATCTGCTTCTAATCGTTTCTATTTGGGCTACCTCCCATCCCTAATCCCAGAATACTTGCTAACGTTGTTCATCTGGGCCATTTCTTTCATGTGGAGCTTCAGAGTTTCCTCCCCTGGGCTCACATGGTTCCTTTCTATCCCATGGTGATCCCCTTCCTTCTCCTCCAGTACCTGTCTGCTTCTCCTTCCCAAGATCCTCTCTGTCCTGCAAGCCTGTGAACTTTTGCCCCACCCCTTCTTTCTGTCCTCCCAGGTGTAGACCTTTTATTCAGCCAATTAGGGAGACAAGGTTACATAGTGATACTTGGGGGCATGTGAGAATGTGCTCAGGGCAGCAATTAGATCTTGGGAGCCAGCAATTAGCGTCAAATTACATAGCACCGGACCAACCTCCACCCGGAGATAGTACAGGAATATAGTGTATTGATACTGGGGCTTAGTGAAGAATCTATTATCACCACTTTCCTAAAATAGCTCAATTCCTAATTGCGCTATAAATTGTTACTCTTACAGCACAAATAAGTGGAGATACAGTCCCCCAACCCCCCAATAAAAGAAGCTTCTTTTTGCAGCAGATGTAGATCATAACAGAAGCTGGTCAAAATGCAAAGAGCCACTGTCCATGGGTACCCAGCTCAAATGAATACAGCTCCTCCACTTACCAACCAGGAAATAATGCTGAAGAGGGAGACAGAAAATTGTAAACATCAGAGGAGCAGGAAATCTACTGTAAGATTGTGCCTTCGATCTAAGACGGGGAAGCCACATCCACAGATTATCAATAACATGGTTGCCTAAAAATGACCTGAACAATTCTAATATCATCTGACATTCCAACATAATGGGGTGGTGTGTGTCTCTCTCTCTCTCTCTCTGTGTGTGTGTGTGTGTGTGTGTGTGTGTTGGGGGAATCACAAGGCTCCTCCACACCTAGACAAAAAGCTACAAGCAATTAGCAACAGCTTAGTGAGGGAAAATGAGTCTTCCCCAGGGATAAGCCCCCTGATTGGTTATTTAATACCAAGTGGTCAGCACTTGAAATATAGATGCAGCAACACTGAACAGATTTAGCAGGTTGAATTTATACGGTTATTCATTTATATGTATATGTAACAAGGGTGGCTCAAGAGGAGGAGGAGGGCTGTGAATTTGGGAGAGAATGGGAGAGGGGAAAGGGCAGAGTGGGGGAGAGAGTGTGGAAAATGATGGAATTAATTAAAAAAATACGTATACCTGACTGATTCATTGTATAGAGTTCTTTAACTATGGAATTTATTTGATATAAACCAACTAAGAACTCAGCTAATATGTGTGTGGGGGTATGTATGTATGTATGTATGTATGTATGTATGTATGTATGTAGTATACACACACATCCCAGCAACCACTGTATGATAAGTCAAGCATGCCTCAGTGAGCTATAGCCCCAGCCCCATTTTTAAGGTGGTGAAACTTATTATTCTGTTTATATGCTTATTATTTTATATGCTTTTCCATGGGGTTTTCCCAGTAGATCTTTCGAGAGTCTATGGAGCCTCTCCCAGGATATGCATGCCTTCCTGACCAATTAAAAATAAATACAGCCACAGGAAGTTGGATCAACTCACTCCTAAGCTGGCTTCTGACCCAGAGGTGGAAGGAGGCAGGGTCAAATGAGCCTGGGGTGCTATTTTAGAAGAAAGGGAAATAGGGCCCACACAACCACCCTTCCATGACCTGTGGTTTGAGAATCAGAGCTCTGAGTGGTTCCCACACCACAGCTGTTTTTCAACATCACCAACGCCGAACACAGGAAATGGAATGGCACATAGGCTGCAGTTTATAGACTCTTGTTCTCTCGGCAAGAGAAACATGATCTTCCGGGCTCCTACATTCCCTCCAGAATAGCATCTGAACTCACAAGTTAAAGGAATCTCCTCCTGTCTCACAAAAGGGGCCTTCACATGCGAGAAGTCCAAAAGCTTTCAGAGGCATGTAAGTAGGTGTGTAGAGTTTATGTTTAGACAGAATGTTTGGAGATTTTAGGAAGATTTCAGGCCACTTAATTCTTGAAACAGAACTACAGTGTGGCCTTGAAAACATACTTAAAATCACACAAAGACTAAGGGTTCACTTTCTTCTAAGGGCCTAGAAAACATAACACCTGAAATATGTTAAATTCCAGACAGCTGAGAATAAAACCATCTCTCTGAGGCACTCTGCTGAGTTGGCTCTGGCCACCATGTCTAATTTCAGGGCAATCAATCTAATTTTGAGAGCTACTCATAAGAAAATAAGTGACTTGAGTTTCAGTAGACAAGTATTTTTCTAACTTGGAAATTCTATGCAACTCTAGGTATTAATGCTCTGTCTGTGCGACTGGCTTTTAGGAACTTGTAAAATCTATGTGAAATTATTTCTCTGTTTTTCTGGCAGCTATGTGGGTTTTCAAACTTTGAAATCTTTCTAGAACTCCATACATGGTCACTCCATCTATGTGGCTCTTGTCCCTCCCTTTCCCCTTCCAACTCTTCTTGGGCCCATTATTTCTTCCTCAATAACCTCTTATTTGATTTTTGATACATTCATACACACACACACACACACACACACACACACACACACACACACACACACACCCCTTGCAAACTCCATTTGCCCAAGTCTCTAGGACTGATTACTTGGGATTTACCAGTCTATCTCGGTGCTCATCCTTGAAGAAAATGGATTCTTCCCCTCCTAGCCACCATCAACAGCCTTTCGTTCTTCATCTAGGGTGGGCCCTTCCTCAATCTGCACTGGTGTGTCGACTTGTATTGTCATTATGTAGATCTTGTTCAGGCAATCCCATTGTCGGGATTTCACGGATGCAACTTCCTTGTCATGTCTAGAGGACACTAGCGGCAGGTGTCTCCTTTTAGCCACTGAGAAGGGTAGCTCTCATCCCGCATCACAAAAAGGTTCTTTTTTTTTTGTAACAGGTAGAGACTATTACAGAGATACACACTGGTCAAAAAAAAACAGAGGAAGTGTCCATGGAGTGCCCAACTATGATTGATATATCTGTAACAAAACCCCTACATCTAAGGTTCAGGGAAAACTATGGAAGAAGGGGCCAGAAGATTGTATGTATTTTTATCTTTAACCGCAGACACACAGGAGCCTGTTGAATGATGGAGAGACTTGATTCCATCCATCTGGGAATAGTCTGTCTGAATGAAGGGAAATTTAAGCTTCACTTCCTCCACTCCGCAGTCCTTCTGTAGAGAAAAGTGTGTGGCCCAGCCTATTCCAGAATGATTAGCACAACTGTCTACACTCCAAATCGTTTGTATCTTTGGCAGCTGTCTGGAAAACTTCCAAAGTCATTGGCTTTTACTTCCCCCAGGTATACTGGGTAGGAGAAGGATGTATTTCCTGGGGCCTGGGGACAATGCTTGCTTAACTTCCCAGCATGTCGTCTAGGCGTGCTACATTTCATGAGTCTAGGGTGAGGAGTTGATTTTCCAAAACCTGCCACTAGAGGGAACAAAAGCACTATGTTTACCTCAGTGTTGAGCCTGCTATGATGTTAGTCATCATAAGATGCTCACTTGGACGTTACATTTGCCCCTTTGGATCTGTAAGCATTCAGTGCCTACCCTGTCATTGTTTTTGTTGATGGCATTGTGAGTAAGGTCCAACCTCAAAGTTATTTTCCTGCTTGTTCCTTCTGTGGAAATGAATTTAATATATCCACTCTCCTGTCGTGTATGTTTCGTGTTTTAAAGATATTCATTAAAACACATAATTTCAAAATTGTATCAGGCAATTATTCTCTTCTGAAAATCATGAATGAATGACTACATGGATCCAGCTATTTTCCTGTGGTAAAGAGAGAACATTCTGAGTGACTGAGGAAAGATACACAAAGGGAAATTGCTTTATTTTCTTCTTATTTTAACCATCTAAATGCCCGTATCCCTCGTCTATCATAAGATGCATCAGGAGAATCAAATACAAATCAACTTTGTTTTCAGAATGGTATATATGTTGAAAGTAGTCTCTTTAAAATTGCAGTTAAAAATAAAATTTTATATTGTAATATAAAATGATACCTATTAATTCACACATTTCTAAAATATGTATTTTAAGGAATATATAACTCTCATAGCAGAAATTCTCACCTCAGTGAAAGATCTCCTGATTTGTCACCTGACTTATTCTGCTTTCCTAGTATTTCTCTCACTAACTTTCTGAAACTGAAGGTAGGGTGAGCTGAATGCCCAGAGGCATTTGCATTGAGTTAGAACTCTGGGGTATCAAGGGACTGCAGTCTAACTTCCCTACGCAACATGTATGCTCTAGTGTCATATGGCTACTTATCAGCCCCTAAGTGCCCTCTCTGTGCAGCTTTAGATATTATGTATTATATACCAATAAAGATGGTTTCTAATCTTAAATATGAGCATATTTACTGCACATCGGCCACTGTAAAAAAAAAAAGTGATGTGTACAAAATTCTTATTTATTCTTTGTCTAAACTCTGAGGGAAGTGTGCGTGCATGTGTGTGCGCTCTCCATCTTGTAGGTAAAGATATTGCAGACTGGTGAAAATCAGTGATTTCAGCTTATGAATCTAGATCCCCCCCTGACATTGCTCTCTATGGATGCAAATTCACGTCACCATGGGTTTTGTTGCAAAGAGAACAGCAGGAGACATATATCTAAAGTGCATCTCTATATTTAGCACCTCTGCTCTTTTCTTCCAGGCAGGACTCTTATCTCCTTTCTGCTGCCGTTGTGCCTTGGGGTGTCCGATGTAGAATATTTATGTACCCATTCCTCTCTATAGAGAGGGAACTTCGGGAGCTGAAAAGGGAGATGCAATTCATTCTCGTGTCTCTTCGCTGGTAGAATGCCTGGTATTTTGGAGGGAATCCATAAGTGGGGATTGCGGATTGCCAAACTGAAAAATAGCAAGCTTATTCTATATTTTGGATATTCATCAGAATTTAAAACATATAAACTTGACTTTCTAAAAGGTACTTTTGTACATGAGTTGAGCATATGTTTGTTTTCCACTTACACTTCACAGAGACTGTTATTTATAAACATTTGGAAGCAGACTTGGCCAGCTCTGGAATGACACTGTTGTCACCTTGCTGGGCTTCCTATAGCATGCGTTTGTTCAGTCGGGGTGCTAAGGTACAGGCTAGTTAAACACAGCGAGCCATTTAATATTTACTTACAGGGCCATTGAGTGAACTCTAAACACACCAGCTCAAATTGCCTCTGCTCCTTACATGGTGTGATCTTCCTACTGTCTCTCTGGATTAAGCCTATGTCTTTGGTTAATTCGTGCCTTGAGAATTTCGCTGTAGAAGCAAGATGGCAGTGCAAACTTACACCTGATTCCAAGATCCCTGGGCACCTCCTCACTCCTCCATCCCATATGTTTAATAGGAAAAGATATTCTTCTCCAGTGAGCTACAAAGCAGTTCTTAGGTTTGTCTCTGAACTGACTACAGCTATGGATTTTATAGCTGCATAGAAGTTATGACAAAAGACCCTTCCACATGCTGATCATAAAAGTTTTGTTCCTTGAGTAAATATGGCAATGTTTTGCACTTATTCTATGTCAAGGACTTAGTGTTATAATGAGAGATGCATTGCCAGGTAGTAGATTTAGCAAACACTATTAGAGGAAAATATTTGTTAATTTTTCATATATTTGAGAAACTTATATCTGTGGTCATTTTGTATTCTCATTAAATATCAATGAAGCGTATTGGGAGCTAGGTGTAAACTGTGAGTCACAAAGCACCAGATTATAGTGAAAATAATATTCTGCTACTTGGAAATGTATTTGCTTTAAGTGTACATACCTATTCCTCCCCCTGAAGTTGGTAAAAATTTATGGTGGTGGTAGTGGTAGTGATGGTGGTAGAAGTGGTGGGGGGTGATAGTGGTGGTGGTGGTAGTGGATACACTATCAACTAAGTCCCCAGAGATAAGCATGAAGCAAAAGTTAATTCAGGTTGAAACATACTGCCAATATTTACTAAGATAATAAGCAACTCAGAGCTTTAGAAATATAAGATTTCTAGAGGACATTTCTAATCTTTAAAAATGTAATTTGAACACAAAAAACATTGTCTAGAAGTGTAGAGCTGCGTACAGCCCAGTTCCTGGCAGGGTACGGACATTTATATTTTCCAATTTTCAGATCTTTTTTTCATTATTTCCATCCTACTTCACTAATCAGTTATTGAAATGTTTTCTTTTTCTTAGCATGAGAGTTATGCATGTATCTATGTGTGCTTTTAAACTACTTAATTTCAAAGGTTTAATTAATATCACATTTATAATGAAAATAATCCAGCGGAAGGCTCTCAGTATCTGAGTAAACCCTATCTTCTGCAAGGTTCATGGCCAACCCTGCATCACTTGTTACCATACCTTTGATAGTAGCAATTTCTAAATATAAGTGCACATTTTAAATGGAAATAGATAACCAAGTGAGGGTTGAACTTATGGATATGGCCTGTAATTAAACAGCTGGTGATCTGGTGATTTAAACAACCCTGGAAGTGGAAAGGCGACAGGAACCTTATTAGGTCTTATTTTTTAGGGTATGTAGGTTTAACCCATTTATGAGCAGAAATGTGTTTATTTGGATAAGTAGCAACTAATCGGACCCTTTTTAACAAGTGTTTGTACCTTCCCTGGACTTGGTAGTGCACTGAGACAGAAGCTCTGTTGAGTCGGAGACATTGCAGTGTTTTGGACTGGTATGCATCCCAACTGAGACTGCAGTTTAAACAGAAGTGACCCAGAACACAACGCCCTACAGCAACTCCAAGACAGAATGTCAGTAACTGATTTAAGTGACATTTTTTTTTGTCCTCCTGAATAAGAGGTATAGGAGGAGAAACCCATGTAGAATTTCATTTCTCTGCATAGTAGCTGCCATGTGTTCTATACGTGTTAATTGGATAAGGATGGCAACAGGTGGAAACGATTTTTCTCCATGAACAATGTGTTAATCAAAAAGACTGAGGCAATACTTGAGGGAAAGAAATATATTGTTGAGAGTATTTTGATGTATGCTTTCGAGAGATAAGTTATGCAGTCATGACATAAACATTTTGAAAACAATTATGAAACCTTTTTTTTCCTCCATACTTCACACAGGCCTAACCCCGAAGCCATTGAACACATTTATTTCAGAATATATGGACAGAAAAAAAGTTCTCCAGGTGTGTTGGTGCACATCTGTATTAATGGTATGTGAAAGGTTGAAGTACTTGAGAGGCTAGAGCATGAAGTTTGTGAGTTCAAGGTTACCCTTGGCTACATAATGAGTTCCGGTCCAGCCTGGACTACATTGTAAAAATATGTCCTCACCTCCATGCTCAGTCCCAAGAATGTGTGAGCTTATTTGTTGAATTTCAATAATTATATATTAATCAGATACAGTTGGAAGGTGGCTCCGAAGTTTGTTTTTCTACGTTTTGGTCAATAAGTATTTGTCGAAGTTTACTGTTTGCAAAGAGCAGCCAAAGAAATAGGGCTGTACCTTTCTCCCACAGTTCACATTCTAGCAAGAAAACCACATATATCCCCCAAATTAATAATCCACCCTGGGAGCTGTTATAAAGGACATGAGGAGACTTCCATAAATGAGTGGGTGTAAATTGGTGGGGACCGGTTTTGAAATGAATTGTTGGGGTAGGCTTCAGGGAGCAAATACTGAAATTGAGACTACAGTTATCTGAAGAGTTGTAATAGCTGTCAGAGCACTCAGAGCTTAGAGGACAAGAGCAGTTGAGGGAAAATAAAGCACCTGAGATATAGAAAGCATCCCAGCTAATGCAAGGAGGAGGCTCAGGTAGATGCTGCAAGATCAAGAGGAAAAGACATTTTGATTCCATTCTAACTGCAAGCTGCAATCCATTTTGACTAGAGCAGCAACAATAAAGATGACAGGAAGGATAATCATAGCAGCTGCTGCCAAACAAGCCCTTGCTCCTTCTATGGGGCTTAGTAGCAGGGGGTTAACACCTGTCAATCATCACGCCAAAGCACAAAGCAAAGACGCTTGCTGTTCCCATTTACTGACAAGGAACTGAGTCTGAATAGTTTTGGTTAACTTGCCCAGGAGCGCAGCTAGTACGTATGACATTATACTACTTAGAGTGCCTGGCATCATCACATCCCTGTTTTGGGGAAAAATGGGTTGTTGAGGAATAGAGAGAACAGGGATAGGATGTCATATGGGGTCTCAAATGTGTATAGCTGTGACGGGCTTGAGGAGAGGGGAGAGGGGAGAGAAAGGGTGGTACAGCCATTTAATGAAAGAAGTAGACTTGAGAAAAGTCTAGATTTCAGTTTTAAATAAAGCTTGAGCTGGATAATGTCATAAGTTCCAGAAAAATATTGGTCAAGAGCAACAACACATCTGTGGGGGGAAAAAAAAAAGATTCTAAAACCTTTTGTTATTCTCAGCCCCTCCTCCACTTGCTGAGAAATTCCTTAGAAACCAGTTTTTATTATTTTTCATATTAACTGAATGAGGTCTGCGGTGTTCCTCTGGCAAAGCTGAGTAAACTACAGGACAAGCCAGGCTGAACCTGTTTTGTGTGGTCAACAAGCTAAGAACAGTTATGACTCTTTAAATGCACGAGAAGGCAGGTGATGCTTTGTTACACTTGAAGATTATATAAAAATCAACGTTTGGGGCGCCACACATAAAGTTTTATTATACACAGCTTTTCTCAATTGCTCATTCTCTGTGGCTACCACTGTGCTACAACAGAGTTTGGTCAGCCCGCAGGGCCTCTGTGGCCGAGATGCAGCTTAACATAGAGCACTGCCTGGCATGTATGAAGAACACAGTTATCAACTTAACACATACAAGCGAACACGGCCAAAAATAGTCCCATGAGCCCCCATACTACTCCACTTGGTACTGTCAATAAAGCTGAGTGTGTGTGTGCATACATACGTCCATGTCAGTGCACATCTGTGTACTCAGGTTAGTGCACATGTGCACACATGAGAATGGAAGTCAGAAACCAGCCTGGTGTGTGGCTCCTTAGGTGTCCTTCACCTGGCTTTGTGAGGCAGGCTCTCTTATTGGAACTCGACAAGCAGGGTAGGATGGCTAGTCACTGGTCCTGGGTGAGCCATCAGTCTCTGCCACCTTAGCACTGAGGTGATTAGCACACTCTACAGGGCACTCCTTTATTTTTTTAAGGTGGGGTGGGTTCTGGAGCTGGAGAGCTAGCTCAGTGGTTAAGAGCATAGGCTGAACTTCCAGAAGAGCCAAGTTCTATTCCCAGCACTTACGTGTCAGCTCAGAAGCATCTGTAAACCCAGCTCCAGGGTATCCAAGCCCTCTTTTTTGCTTCCAAAGGCACTACACACACACACACACACACACACACACACACACACACACACACAGTGTATAGACATACATATTGCCACCAAAGCACTATAAACATAAATAAATTTTAAAATGTTATTAAAAAATAGGTTCTGGAGGCAGAGCTCGGGTCCTGGTGCTTGCCTGGCAAAAATATATCACAAACTGAGCTACGTACATAGATACAATTTTTTTTTTGAATTGGGGCTTTTCTTAAAATAACAGTGTGGTTAGAAAAAAATCTTAATTCTCATTTTGTCTCTTGCTTAAGTGCATTTTCTTTACTACTAAAAACTTCTAAAGATAAATAAATAAATAACCAAACAACAACAACAACAACAAAATGTCTCAGATTATTTGAAGACCTTAGCACAATAAAGAATTCACACTCAGCTTTAAAGAGAGACATGGTTTCACTGTGAATAGAGCAGTTTTCAGATTCATCAGGAGAGATGCACATACAGACATCTGTAATATAAATTATTCAGAATTTATAGACTCTATAATCATAATTTAAAAGAATCCATTAAAAGAATAAGCCCTGCCGTTCTTTTTTTGACCAAAGAGGAACAAAATATAGATGTGCCTTTAGGGCAAGAGTAATTTGCTACTGCACTTGTCTTTGCCTTAAGGACCATCTTTCTGCAATTTCACACAAGGTCACTTGACACTCCCCGTAGAACACTAATGTGCCTAAGTGGCCCGGTATTAGCTCTGAGTAGTTGTAAATTTGCTTCAGTTGCTCAGAGGTGGATTTGATAATGCTGACTTATGGATGAACTCAGCTGTCGACATGTGGGAAACTCAGGCAATTTTAAAACGCGGGAACAGTGTTGCTTTTAAGAAGAGTTGAGAAGAAGGGGGAAAAAGTGTATAATATGAAAAGTAGAAGGGGTGAATATTTGGAAATAAGAAGGGGGCCATCAAGAGGGGGGCAGATGGGAAGGGCACTACAGGAGAGACATGAATAAGAACAAAATATAATGACATCTAGGAAAATGCCATAATGAAACCCGTTATTTTAAAAGCTAATATATATGTGTATGTGTGTGTATTATGCCTATGTCTAGATAACGAATGATGTCTTTCTTATTCTCCATAACTTCCTGCTGAAATATGAACAAGGAAAGCTCAAGTGAATTTCTAATTTAAAGCCAAGTCTATAAGAAACAGCCTTGTGAGGAAATATTCTGGAGACTGAAGCTGACCTGTTGCTGACTTACAATGCAGCATTAAGCCCCGCAACCGCCTGTTAAGCCACCTGATCCCACATCCCAAGCTCAGATTTCTCCTCTTAATAATAATAGTAACAATAACAGCGGCAGCAACAACACATCCTAGGCCAAGGAATTAACTGTTAGAACTAAAAGGTTTCAATTGTAACAACAGAGATAGAGTGGGGAACCTGACACAAACTGAATGCCAGTTCAAATTAAAGGTGAGCCTTTGACATGGCAGACAAGTGAGCTTCCTCTTGCCCACTGTTCAGTTTTTCTTCTGAGACAGGACTCACTCAGTTTGCCCAGGCTTGCCCTGAACGCATTCTAGAGACTGGCCAAGTCTTGAACATGTGACATTTCTCTTCAGTCTCTAGAGCAGCTGAGATTATAGGCCTGTGCTTCCAGGCCCAGCTCCAGTTAGGTACCAAGGGAAAGATCTTCCCATGAGCCCTTGCATGGCCTTTGGAGGGTTTTACCCTGCCTTCTGGGAAGTCTAAGAAAAGGATTTGGTAACTTTTCTGCTCCTAATCTTCTAAAAGATAAAGGCCATCATGCGAATGAAAGGCACTTATCCCACAGGACTAGTGTGGCAAAGGCCAATGTGTGAATGGGGAGGGGAGAGGAGGGAAGCCTGTGTACAGCACTTGCTTGCTCCCTGGGGTATGCATCCTCTCAGAAGACCCAAGGAATGCTCCTGTGGGTGTCCTTCAGGTAATGGTTATTTGGAGGGAGGTTTGATTGCACTGGGGTCTTGGAGCAGCTAAGGCCTAAGGTTTTAAAATAGGGCTATGAATTTAAAACAATGCTAAGACCCAATGATTCTTTGGATTTCCTTGGTCTTAGCTCTTATGCTTAGTTGTTTAGAGGCTAAGATGTTTTTAGGTCTAGATAGATGTTTTAGGTCAATAGAGATGATATATGATAGATATTGATTTACATTCAGAATTTTAGATGCACCAAGATAGGAAAGAGGTTTTCTTCAAGGCTGCCAAACACAAATAGCCAAAACACTATGAATGTATCATTTATATAATCCCTGATTGTTTCATGGTTCTTCTTGCTGAAGGTAGTCTATTATATGTGTGTGTGTGTGTAATAATATAAATGTATATGTAAAAAAAGAAAAAATAAAACAGCTAAGAATTTAAAACAGTGAGCATGTTCATAATCTCCTTTTATGCAATTCAGACAGTACTACACTACCCATGTATCATGGGGCTAGTATTTTTCCATTCTGATCTCTTAGATCACAGCAAGAAGAGTAACTCTTAGTCACTGGGCTATTAAAAAAAGTACAGAAAGTCTATATCTCATGACTATCTTCAGGGACTTTGGAATTTTCTACTTCAGGCCATTAAGTACAGATGATCTATTTATAGGATGTAGCAGGTATAGTCTCCAAGTGACCGCCAAGTGGAATTTTTGAGATGTAGAGTTGTGCTGGCTAATTTTATGTCAACTTGATACAAATTAGAGTCATTTTGGAAAAAGGAGCCTTGATGGAGAAAATGCTCCCACTATCTTGGTTTGTGGGCAAGCCTGAGGTACATTTTCTTGATTGATTTTTTTTTTGACATGGGAGGGCCCAGATCACTATGGGTGGTGCTCCCCATGGGCTTGTGGTCCTGGGTGCTATTAGAAAGCAGGCTGAGCAAGTCATGCAGATCGAGGCAGTAAGTAGCATCTTCCCATGCTCTCTGCATCAGAACCTGTCTCCAGGTTGCTGCCCTGATCTCCTTCTAGGATAGACAGACTACAAACTGTAAGGTGAAAGAAAACTCTTCCTCTCCAAGTTGCTTTTGGTCATGGCATTTTATCACAGCCATAGAAACCCCAAGACAGGGCAATTTCTAGTTCCTCTTCCCTCTAAGAGGTTAAAGAGAGGTTTAATTCTACACTTACCCAGACAATGACAGATATATAGTAACTAGCCTACAAAAACCTACCCAGACCAAAATGTCAGGCTGCAATGTGGGAAAGACAATTGAAAACTTTATGGAAGAAGATAGCTACTACATTCATATTGAGTCAAAGAAGGACATATTAGAAGCAGGAGTGGGGCAGAGTTAGGGAAAAGGAAAAAAAAAAAAAAAAGAAGCATTACAGCTAGGGACCAATCCCATTCTCCGTCAATAATCACTAGATTTGTTCAGGGCACCATTCTGTGTAATATGAAAGGGAAGGGTCCATGATCTCTTGGGCTAATTAACCAGTTAACCCTTCTTTGATAGGTTACTCACCCTAAAAACAGCTACTTTACTTGGGAAAAGGGTCTTGGCTCTTTCTTTCTTTCAACTATATACATACATATGTATGTATGTATGTATTATGTATCTATCTACCTATCATTTATCTATCTATTATTATTATTAGAATGCTGGAAGATGAAGTCCAGTACTTTCTACCACTGAGCTAAACCTCTAGCAGCTGTGGCTTAAGTTACAGACTTTGTTAATGAAGATGTTATCATGAAACTGTCTGGGTAAATCCTAAGTGTTATCTGTGTCTTTCCCTGACACCCTGTCCCCACTTCTCCAACAAGAAGAGTAGCAGCCCAGATAGAAAGCCATCGAAGAGAACTAGAAGAGACTCGATATTCTAAGAGCATATGTAGGGGGAGGAGGTCTCCCTCAATCACAGACATAGGGGAGGGGAGAAGGGGGGAAGTGGGAGGGAGGGAAGAATGGGAGGAAACAGGGGAAGGGCTAACAATCGAGATGTAATACGAATAAATTAATAAAAAAAACAAACAAAAAGTGATAAGGATGCTGAAGTGTAGCTCTCCATAATTGATGGCATCTGGTGTGAGTGGGGGTGGGGAAAGAATTAGTTTTCTTTAAGGGGCTGACCACTGAAAGTTTGACAGCTCCAGTGAGTATATGGGCAACACAAAATGGACTCCCTCCCTCCCTCCCTCCCCCCCCCCTCTTTCTCTTTTTATTTTTATTTTTTGGGGGCATGTCACAAGGGTGGCGAATGGACCTTGGAGGACTGGAAAGTGAGTAAAATTGGGTTACATAATGTAAAATTCACAAATAATAAATAAAAATGTTAAAAAAAGAAATAAAGTGAGTTATATGTACATACACACACTGGAAAAGCAAGTGAAGAAAGGCGTAAAGACTAAATTGATGTAGCCATAAACCAAGGCAAGCCGGAAGCCATCAGAATCCAGAAGAGGAAAGCAGTGGGTTCCTCTCGAGAAGCAGCAGTGTGGTCTGGTTGGGAATTTGGCCAAATTGTATTCATTAATTGTCTCTGGGATTTCATCTGGGGGAGCACAGATTTCTCTTCAGCCAGCCTGCCTGTGATGATTTGTTATGTAGACTATAGGAAGTGAATACAATAGCAAAAATATTTCTATTATCATTTAATTATTATATGTTTTCTTGGCTGTATCTACTTACTGTCTCTACTTTCCTGAACTCATTATCAGACATTACAAAATTATTTTTCCTTTCTGTTCAGTCAGAATACACTGCATGCCGTTGTAAATACAGTTTCTTTGTTTCACTTTTGGAATGTTCAATCATAAAACTTTGTATATTTCAGTCATCAATAAAGTTCTCAAACAAATAACTCCTTTCCATGGTACAAATATTTATCAAGCTGCATGGCAATTAAAGCAAGCTATTATACCCTTAAGATACGTAATTTTCAGATTTATTATATCAAACTTGTGCAGTACAGATGTTCAAGTTTTAATGTGTATCTGTGTGAAAAATGACAAAGTAACCCAGTCATAAGAGGCATTAGACAAAAATATGACAAACAGCTTGAACATTTAAAAAATTGGGTTTGTGTTCCATCAGAGCTATATGAAGAGAGTCAAACTAAAGATGATCTGGTGTGAGTGATGACACGGTGTGAATTGTGAACTCCCAGGGGTATAAACGAAATCCGAAACTCGCATCTGTGCAGCAGGTTGTAAATCAACGGCCTCCATGCTTCGAATCATACCTTATGTACCCCAGATAGCAGGAAAGGCTCATTAAACATTCCCTGTGACCCGCCACTAATGAGAAGCGTTGATGGTGGTTCTGTATATCATGCACACATGAAGTATATGCAAAAGCCATACTTCTAAGGTTTCCACAAAGTCTAGCAGCTAAGTCCGTGCCACTTAGGGCCTGCTTGTCTGTACAGTGACAGAGACCAAATTAGAGATGCTGTTATCTATCGCCATCTCAAGGACACAATGACATGTGTCCATGTTGCTCTCCTGTTAATTTTATTCTGACCGTACTAAAACATATCTCCGAAACAAGAAGTGATAGAGTCACTCTGCAGAGTCTGGTCCTTAGCTGACATATCTACTTACTCTGACCCAGGCTATCGCTGAGCGTCAGCAGCGGCTCACCACTCAAGCTAAGGTGGAATGCCTGCCTCACACGTGCAAGAGCGAGGGGCTCAGTTCTTTTGCAGGCTTAGAGATTAACCCATGAGCAGAACTCTGAGAGCTTCCTAACTCCAAGTATTTAACTTTACTAAGAAATATGCAAAATGTCTGACTGTCCAGGTAAGCCTTCAAGTTATCTGTAACACGTCAGGGAATTTCAATAGCAACAAAATACTTTATTCTTTGGGATTTTAGTGAGAAAAAAATGTGCAGGAAAAATATTACACTGAAGAAATCTGTTCAGTTTAAAGCAATGGGAAGCAAAAGGCTGAAATGTGTAGTGCAAAGAGTGTACGCATTGTAGCATGGTTTTGATACTTCTGAAATGACTTTTGGAAACCGTTTACCTGGAAGCAGGTGGAATGATCAGATTCTTCAATTCTACACAGGGAAGGCAAGCACCGTGGGTCTGTTTTCAACAATAAAACCCCAAACAGTAAACAGCTTTTTTTTTTTTTTGCTTCAGGTGGTGTCAACTTTATCGGAAAAGCAGCAGGGAAAATCCTTCCCCTGCTGACCCGCCCTTCACATATTGTGAAATTTGCCCCCCTTAATGATGTGATGATTAGAAATGCAGCTGTGGTACATTTACACTATGGAATACTATTCAGCTATTAAAAACAAGGAATTTCCAAAATTTGTGGACAAATGGATTGAACTAAAAATGATCATAATGAGTGAGCTAACCCAGAAGCAGAAAGAGTCAAATGGTATATACTCACTTATAACTGGACACTAGCCCAAGGGATATGTCCCATGAAAGTCTTCACTTACCAGGAAAGTGGGATAGAGGTGAGGACATCCTATTGGGACTCTAGGTGAGAAAAATATAGGAGGTAGGGCAATAGAAGGATCGAGAGGGTCCTAGGAACCTACAAGAAGAACATTATGATGTGTGGATCTGGGCCCAGGGGTTCTGCTCGATCTATGGCACCAACCAAGGACAATATGTGCAGTCTTCATCAACCCCCTACCCAGATCTAGCCAAGGGACAGAACATTCTCCTCAGTTAAGTGGAGACTGGGGACTGACTTTCACATGATCTCTGGTGCCCCATATTTGGCCATGTCCCCTTGATGGGGAGGCCTGATGGCACTTGGAGGAAGGATAGTAGACTACCAAGAAGAGACTTGATACCCTAGCATCATATTCAGGGGAAGGAGGTCCCCCTCAGTCACAGTCATATGGAAGGGGAATGGGGTGAAAGTGGGAGGGAGGGAGGAATGGGAGGATGCATGGGATGGGATAGCAAATGAGATGTAATATGAATTATTTTATTTTTCAATAAAAAATGTGTAAAAAAAATAAGAAAGAAACACAGCTCACCTAACTGATGCTACTCTACTTCCACAGTCATGTGTCTTTCACGACCCTCAGGGTATTACATGTACACCTCCACAACAGAAAACACCTGCAATCTTTTTCCCTCCAACTCATCAGTCTATTTGTAAAATATAATTGCTTAAATACTAATGTAATTGATGCATTGATTAGTGCTGTCTTGCTAAGTTCTAAGCTTTTGGTATACTTAAAAGCATTTGCATGTGACAGGCTTATACGTGTGTGATTTCTGTTTCTAGAGGTTACTGCCTCCCTCTGGCGGGACTGCCTTGCCAGGCCACAGGGGAAGTGGACATACTCAGTCCTGATGCGAACTTGATGAGCTGGTTGGTGTGTGTGTGTGTGTGTGTGTGCAATGGTGGCTCCACTTTTCTGAATAGAGGAGGGGTGGGGGAGAGGGAGGGAGGGTGGAACTGGAGGTGAGGAGAGATGGTGCTATGACCAGAATGTAAAATGAATTAAAAAAAAAATAGAGCACGGGGGTTGGGGGTTGGGGGTGGGGGGTGGTATGGTATGTTGCAGTGGCACATGCCTTTAATCCCAGCATTTAGGAGGCAGAGGCAGGCAGGTCTCTGAGAGTTCAAGGGCAGCCTGATCTATAGATCACCTAGGGCTACACAGAAAATCCCTGTCTTGAAAGGAAAAGAAATGAATAATGAAAATTAACAGATTACCATAATCCCAGCCCCAGAAAGACAAACGTGGTGGTATGTACTCACTTATAAGTGGATTTTAACCATAAAGTACAGGACTCTCATACTACAATCCACTGACCCAGAGAAGCTAAGTAACAACGAGGGCCCCAGGGGGGACGTTTGAATCTCTCTGAGAAGGGACAATAGAATAGATACCGAGGGAGGAGGGGATGGGGAGACTGAACTGGTGTAGGGGTGGGAATGGCAGCAGGAGAGATGAGGTGGGGGAGGATGGAGGGAGAGAGTTCTAGGAGAGACAACTGGAACGGGGGCGGGGGGGGGTGGGGGGGCATCTCTGGGATGAGCTAGGAACCTAGGGCAATGGAAACTCCCAGGAATCTATGAGGGTGACCCTAGCTGAGAGTCCTGGCCATGGGGGATATGGAACCTGAACAGGCCATCTCCTTTAGTCCAGCAAGATTGACTAAAGTCATGGGAGGCCTCCCCTTTTCAGAAGAGAAAGGAAAGAGGAGTAAAGCAGGAAGAGGCGGGGCTTGGGGAAAAAGACTGGGAGGAGAGGTGGGAAGGGAAGCTGTGGTCAGGATGTAAATTAAATTAAATCAATTAAAAATGTTACGGTATGCACACTACGAAAAGAATTACTTTTAAAGATCGTAAATGATTTTGTCCTTCCTCTATCACCTCGTGTAAAATTTACACAAAAGAAAAATATAATATATGCTAATTAAAGGAAACTGTCCCATACTGTCCTCTGAAATCCTGTCTGTTGCTCTGCAGGGTGTCCAGAAATAATGAAACAAGTGTACAGGAGCCTTTTCTCTGCCGATGCTGGGGAAAGTATAAGCAGTGCCTTAACTTCTGATTTGTAGGGAATTAGTTCTGTGATAAACTATCTATGACTCTCAGGCGTTTATCATAAATGGCCTCACTTGCCAGCTATCTCCTAACCAATAGCATGGAAATCATAAAGATGAATTTCTAACAGAGTTATAGTGAAGCCGCACAAACTAAGCACAAACATGACATTGTGCTTCCTGTGCTTTCATTTTTATTGTCTTAAGTGACTACGGTCTCAAGAGGTTTCATGCTCAGAGTTAACAGTTTTGCTGACACTACATTCTATGGGTGTGTGTACAGTTTAATTAATGTCAATCACATAATTATATAAAATCATAGTGATTGTACTCAACATAAAACTTCCATAATTACTTCCTGGAGGTTTTGAATACTGGATCACTTGTGTAAAGTATTTTGAAGATCTAATAGAGAGAAGCTTTGTTTCTATAACCATTGCTCATTTCTCATAGAGCTCATGTGCCCAGGATCCCCAGGGTTCCAACTCCGCCCCTGCTGAAGTAGAAGGCTGCGTTAGCAAGTCAGCATCTAACCCACCAGCTAACACACACACACACACACACACACACACACACACACACACACACACACACACACCCTAGAGTCTCCTTAGACAATCCCCCAAACTCCTGCTTTCACCAAAGCGAAATGAACATCTTCCTTTGCTGGTAAATATATAGGTTTCAGATGACTTCTGTATAAGCTGGTGAACCTTGTTTTTCTAATTTATATTTTAATCTATTTCCCCTCTAACTCTTTCCATTTTATTCAATCTTTCTTCCTCATATATTTGAGATGCTTTCCAGGGAATAAGACCTTTGTTGTGGATTACAGATTTGCTGAAAACCTCTTCCAGTTAACACCAGGTAAGAACCATATGTTGAACCAATGGTTTCATACATCACAATTAAGGCCAATTTTCATTTTCTCTTCAGTTTTTTTCTTGAACCACGAGAGTCATGAGGGTGGACTTTTCCCTGCCATATCCAGCGCGTATGTGTGAAAACTCCACATGGTTAACAAATATCTGAATATCTGTCAGTTTTAATTTAGATGAGTCTACTACGGCAATTAACTAATTAAATTTTAATTATTTAATCCATAATTAATTAAAGACAAATTAAGTGTAAAAACATGTTATCATTTAGATATTCTGTAATTAGAAGCCAATAAGAATGAGATTGGTTTGTGAGCTGTTATTTCTTAGTGATCAATAAAATAGAACAAAATTTAGAATATTTATTTATTTAGAAGATTTAGCTCAGTGTAGAAAGTTGGCAATCATAAGTTACAGGTTGGAAAAAAAAAAAGCCTTTGAGGGGAAAAGTCTGCATAATGGCTCATGCCTGTAAAGCCAGTACTTGGGAAACTAAGATAGAGTACTACAGTGAGTCTGGAGCCAGCCTAGGCTGTTGGCATGAGGTTATTAACAATGTGTGATTTAAATGCCGATTTCTGTAACCCCCATATTTGGTTGCAATCCTTGTTCTGAGAATCTTCTGTCTCAATATTCTGTATACACTGGTCCCCCAAATTGTCCCCTGATATGTCAATAAAATAGCTTGCAACCAATTGCTGAACAAGGAAGAGAATAAGGCTGGACTTCCTGCCCTCCAAGGGAGGAGGAATTAGAGGAGGAAGTAGGGGATTGAGCCATGGGAGCTGTCCAAGAGGGACATTTGGTGGTAGATGTTTTCCAAATAAAATAAAAATAAACATGAAATTGGGGTAAAGAGAAACTAAGCTAGCAAAGTAACCAGAGGCTTAAATATTATAAGGCTATTTTATAAGTCATTTGAACACTAAGTACATTTCACATTTCTCCACTTTTTTCCTTCCTTCCTTCCTTCCTTCCTTCCTTCATCCTTTCCTTCCTTCCCTCTCTAACTCCCTCTCTTTCTCTCTCTCTTTCTTTGCTCCTTCCCTTCCTTTCTCTGTTTCTCTGTTTATGTCTTTTTTTCTTTCCTTCCTTCCTCCTCCCAATTTTGAGACAAGGGCTCTCTCTATAACCAAAGATAGCCACAAATTCACTCACAATCCTCCTGCCTCATCTTCTGTAGTGCTGGGATTAATGGTCTATGCTGTTATGCCTGTCCCTTCCCACCCACACCACGAACCATTTTGTGCCATAATAGCTGAAAGGTCAAAATATCCATGGTCATCTGGAGAGATGACTCAGAGGTTAAGAGCACTGACTGCTCTTCCAGAGGTCCTGAGTTCAATTCCCAGCAACCACATGGTGGCTCACAACCATCTATGATGTGATCAGATGCTCTGTTCTGGCCTGCAGTTGTACATGCAGGCAGAGTACTGCATACATAATAAATAAATAAATAAATCTTTTTTAAAAAAATCCGTGGTCTAATTTACCTTCTTGGCTCTCTAAACATCAATTCTAGCAGAACATTTCTCATTCATCTAAGCTAATTGTTAAATTGGTACTTTACATAAATTTGGTTTGAAGCATATGAGACCTGATGCGGTTCATTATAGTAAGTGCCACCTTAAGAAAACACCTCAGGAAATCCTGCTAATTATTTTACATTCATTGGCTCATACATTAAAATATTACATTTTATTACCTTTACCATGTGTCTGATGCTTCTGGATGGTTGGTACTGTCACTTTAAAAGTGAAAAATATTATTACCTTGATGTAATTTTAGGCTATAAAATTATCAGTAAGTATAAAATAATGTTTTTCTAATTCATTAGCATTGATAGTGCAGCGTAATTTACTTTTTCTCCTATAATGAATTTCATCACGTAAATGTTCCAGTAGTTAGTTTTATATTTTTAAAGGCAGAGAGACAGAGACCAAATCACTGCAAACTTTAAGTAAGCAACAGCAGCCTTATCATTATTGCTATTAATATCACATGCTAAGCACATATTTAATTTTCTGTCTATTACTTAAACAGCTCAAAATTAATCTTATTAATTTTAAGTAGTTTCTAAACCTAAGTATTTAGTCCTATGATCATTACATTTTAATAGCAGTTATTTTTCTCCCTTCCTTATTGGCATAACCATCCTGTTTCCATGGGAACTGTAGAGAAGGAACAAAATGGTAGAACACCTCCATTTTAGACGGAAACTGATCAGGTTGTTTTTCTGTAGGAGCCTAATAATTCATGCAGATAAGAATGTGGACAGTGGCTCTCACATACATTCCAGAGCAGTGGTTAATTCTTTAAAAGTAGGGAATTCGATTTCTAGCTATTTCAACCTTTCATCGGAGATGTGGCTATGGGTACTGAGATTCTGAGGGAGGTGTATTTCCTTTTGTATATTTTATTGAATCATTTGAAAGTTCTACTGAAAGAAAAGTGGCAATAGCTTTTAGAAGCCATTATTTGCTACCTCTGGACCAATCCATTATAAACTTTACCAAGAATCTCTAAAGGGCAGCTAGGCATTAGATATACATACATCTAGGGTAGAACAGTAATTCTTCCATACACATGAAAAGATTTAGAGGAAATTCAATAAATCTCTCACCAGTTTTGTCTAAATGATCATTACTTCGTATACTACTTTTCTAGTAATTGTAATTTAGATGAAGTGACCATTTCTCCCTTAAATGTTTGGAATCTCTGCAGGGATCTAGAGGAAAGTGGTTCTACCACCTGTTTCTAGCAATGAAGACCTATCTCTTGTCAATACATATTTAAGCTAATTCAGAAGGGAACTGGGGTGAAAACTCAGTCAATAAAGTGCTTGTCATGCAAACATGAGGGCCTGAGTTCGATCCCCAGTGCTCATGTTAAAAAAAAATAGCATGTATTTATAATTCCAGAACTGGGAACGCTGAGACAGGTAGACAGCTGCAGCCTGCCTACCTAGCCTAATCACTAAGCCCCACATCTGGGTGAGACACAGAACAAATAGATAGCTCCTGAGCAATGAATGTGCACATATGCACATATCCACCCACACTCACTTGAATCTACACATCAACATTCATACCCATGCATACACACAGAAAGAATGTGTGTGTGTGTGTGTGAGAGAGAGGGGGGGGGGGAAGGGGAGAGGGAAAGAGACAAAGACAGAGACACAGAGACATACATAGAGACAGAGAGAAAGAGAGAGAGAGAGAGAGAGAGAGAGAGAGAGAGAGAGAGAGAGAGAGAAACAGACAGACAGACAGAGAGACACACACACAGAGAGACAGAGAGACAGAGATTGAAATTGAGATTTCCAGGAGAAGCCAAGAGCTCTTTGTCAGTCCCAGAGAATCCCATAGCAGTCACCTAACTGCTGTTACCTCCTACCCAATAAAAGTATGCAACCAAAATGAAAGTGAACAGACCACAAAACTCTCTAAAAAGACATTGAAACAGAGACCCCAGCAAAGACAGGGGGAAATAAAAGCACAAGCAACAGCGGACTCTGATTGGGACGCTGCTTCGGTGAAATATAAATACTGTCACATGTGCATATATTACAGGTCATCTTGATTGTCGAGTTAATGAAATTTGGGAGCCCCATAGAAATGAGCCACTAGGTGTGTGTATGAGGGATTATTCAGATTTAGCTACTGAGTGAGATTATCCAACATAAATATGGGGAGTATTATTTCATGGGCTGGAGTACTGGCCTGAATAAAAAGAGAAAGCAAGGTGAGCTCAAAATATTCAGTGCTGTTTTCCTGAGCATAGACTCACTGTGAACAGGAACCTCCTATTCCAGCTGCCATGCTTTCCCTACCACTAAGGATCATGTTCCATAGAACTGCAAGCCACTTAGGCTGCTTCTATGGGGTATTTTGTCATAGCACTAAGACAATGACTAATTCAATATGTCTTTTATTTTTTTTCTAAAAATTACTGAGATAGTCTCATAAAAACCTAAGACTGGAAAGGAGTTACTAATGCAAGCTAAGTCCACATTAAAAAAAAAAAAAAGAACCCTTTTCTTTTTTATGTAAATATTTAACATCTTAAGAAAACACATAGTCTACAGGGGACATGGTATTAGTCACTAGCAAATGTTTAGTTAACCGGTATTATTAGCCAAGCTCTCTTGAAATAAGATATCCCTTTTAAGGCAGTGAGAGTACCAACCTTAAATGCTTGATGAAGGAAGTTTTCTAATATAACCACAAGCATCACTGCTAACTCAGAGAGCAACCATCTTGGACCAGGTGAGAATGAGGCAAGGGTAGAGACAGCATCTTGTCTTAAGTGATAGGCACACTTAAAAGCTTAGAGATAAAGAGGCTGTGCTGTAACATAGGTGAGTAGAAGTAATCTGGGCTCCTTGAGAAATTACTGTTTTAGAACCAGGGGAGGAATAGCCTAGGACAATTCTAGATCATCCTGCTACCCAGAAAGCAACACTTTATCATTATTGACATTAATTACTGCTATATTCACAATCTTTAGACTACATAAGTACAAAAGGACTATGTTTATATTCGTATAGCGTTTTAACATTCCAGAAAAATCCTTCAGATACATTTGCCTATCTCAATGATAGTATAATTGGTTTTAATTGAAGGTATTTGAATTTTCCAGATTCTCTGACATTTGGGTGGTTCTTATAATTTCAGCTTTTAAATTACTGCTGCATTTAAATCACCCAGAAAGCAGCTAATGAATCATGTGAAGAGGAAGCAACAACCCAGCTCAGGGGAGCTTCAAGCAGAAAATTAACGAACACATTTGAAAAATACACTTAAAATATAAAAATTCATGAATTCATAATGATACAAAATTGTGCAAGAAAATAAAAGTTAAGACCTCAGTTGTCACCAAGAAAGAAATAGGGCACCAATTATTCAGTGTGCAAATGTAACCAACGGGAAGGGAAAGAGCAGGCGCCTGCCTGCCTGTCTTGATGGAATAGTTTGAGAGAAAACTGTGCATTCAATTTCTGCTTGATCACGGTTAAAGGTTTTCTTTTCTTTTTTGTTTTTTAAAGAGAAGAAATGCATATAATAGGTATTAAAGGGAGGATGAAAATGGATAGTGATCATTTAAAAACACAAGGAGATAACTGACAGATAGCAGTCACCACTGTATATCAAAACATTTAGCATAGGGTTGATGGGAGACCATGATGGAACAGCTGGGCTTCCATCTCCTCAGACACCAAATCAACTGAAGCTGGTGCGAGGCAAAGCGACCAATCACAAAAAAATTTTTTTTTAACTCATTGAAACATCTAAGAAACTTTGTCAAAAATGTTGAGCACAAATGTAACCAAAGGCTCAAAGCTAGACAGAAGCAAGGCCCACAGCATTGCTTAAAAGCACCAAAGCAATCTGAAGGGATGGAGCTTCACAAGGACACCCGCCTTCTGGAGTTTCTCCAGGAGTGCTCCTGGCACGAAGGAATCTCAGCAGACATCACAACATACAGCTATGTGTGCTTATTTTTTTAAGAGCAAACCATGATCATCAAAAGCCAACATGATTGTGTTATAGTTATGTAGCATTTTAACATTTCAGAAAATGCCCTAAAATACATTTGCCCATCTCAAGAACACTATAGTTTTCATAGAAGGCATTTGAGCTTTTCAAGTTCTCTGATATTTGAGTTGTTCTTATAATTTGAGTATTTAAGCTACTGCTGTTTGTTTTGTACAAGTTATACTGATAAGTAACCAGTATTCAAAGAATGAAGAAATGAATACAAATGAGACATCATTTTATATGGTTATGGGCCTTGGCTGCTCTTCCAGCCTTCAGCATTATTAATATCCATTACAGTAAAACTAATTTAGAATATTTGAATTTTCCGGTTGTTGAGTGTTTCTGTAACTGAGAGATTATGCTATGTTTTACAGTAAATGAACACTATAGTCCAATAAATACAGAGATAAGCACACACTATAAGTATCTATGGTGATTCAAATTTCATATTCTGAAGCACTTAAGTAGGGTGCAAGTGAACACATCATTACTAAAGAGCTGGCTCTCAGTGCAGCAGCAGCCCCCTAAAGCAGAACGGGGTATTTGTTTATTGTTGTCACTCTTGCATTTGTAAACATAACCCACCTTCAGCCTGCCCTCTGTCATTCATTGGACGCCGTGAGAGCCTATCTACAGTCACCTCATTTAGGAGCTGGCAAAGAGAAGCAAGCCAGTGCGCTAGGACCTGAGAGGATGAAGGGAAATGAAACCCTTGACCATATTTGGCCCTTTCTGCCACAAACATACGCCTTCAGGGGTGGGATGATGAGCACAAAGCTTAAAATTTTCTTATACCAAAGATGTATCAGCAACTACATCTTATAAAATTAAAGAGGAAAGAACTAATATGTACTCGTAATCAAATTTACAAAACAAGTCCTTCCTTGGCTTAAAGGTCCTCTTTCCTCTTCAAAGAATAGTGTTTTGATAAAATAAAATATGTTATTTTTAAAAGTAGATAAATTCTTGGGGTGACAGAATTGTCCATCTAAGGGCTCAGACACCACCCCATCATCCGCCTCTGCCAAAATAGCACCACAATCATCTTTATAACTACTAGATTTTTAAAATTAGGTGCTAAGTTTCCCAGTGGTAGAGAAATTATCTTCTACTTCGTATTCTCTTTGCCTACCACATGCTTTTCCCTTTAGTTTTTTTTTTTAACACATTAGCTTACTTTATTCCTTACAATAATGACATTCTCTTCTTTGATTATGGACCATCACTAGATGGCCACGTGCTTAGGATATTGAAAGATGCTACAGAAGGTTCCTGGGCAGTCCATTTATATTCATACAAATAGAGATGACAACAAAGATATAAAAAAACCCAGTTTTACCCAAGTTGAGCTGAGTGAGCCTATGAGTTTAATTGGGGTTATTTATAAATAAGAGCATGGATGCAGAGTTCCTTTGAGGAACCTGGGAAAATTACAACAACTACACCATGGAGGAAGATTCTCATTTTCTCACAGCAACTGTTAACCTTCTGTACATCCTTAGGAAGTGGAGTGGCCTCTAGAGCCCCATGACTCTAGTGACCCTTGCCCCACTCATGATCGAGTTGTTGTCATTGTTCTGACCTGAGATGGCCATGGTCACGTGAATCTGCAAGAAACCTCTGCACAACAGATGTATACCTCCATTTCTCTTACTTTCTTGCTATATCCACCTTTAAAAATGTCCAATTCTACATGTTTTTAAGGTAACTTTGTTTAAAGAGGTTTCATTTTTATTTATATTCTAATGTGTATATACTGGGGTGGGGCAGGGGGGACATGCATGTGGGTGCAGTGTCTAATAAGGCCAGAAGAGGGCAGCAGTTCCCCAGGAGTTAACAGGCAGTTGTGTGCTCTCTGATTTCTGTCTATGCAGAAGAGCTGAACTTCAGTCTTCAGCAAGAGCAGTATATACTATAAACAAATGACTCATCTCTTCATTCCTCCAAGGTAACTAATGAGCATGGGGGGAAATATGTAGTTATTGGGTAACTCACAAAATGGAAAACATAGCTCTAGTCTCATTCTGTTGCTGTGACAAACATCAGGACCAAATGCCACTTGGGGGAGAGAGAGTCTGTTTTAGCTCACAGGTTCTAGCCTATCATTGACAGAAGGCAGGGCAGGAATTCAGACAGAAACTTGAAGCCATATACGCTTGCTATCCCATAGAGCATTATCTGCAGTCAAAGAACGTGGCTATTTTACAGCCAAAGAATACGAGGAACCATAGATGAAGTACTTGGTAGCAGTCTTGCTCACAGGCTTGTGCTTAGCTAGCTCCCTTATACAGCGCAGGACCATCTGTCTGGGGAATGGTGCCACCATCATGGGCCATCCTGCTGCAGTTAACAAAAGGACAATCCCCTACAGGTATACCCACAGGCCAACCTGAGCTGGGAAATTCCTCAGTTGCGACTCCATTCTCAGATGAATCTTGGTGGTGTTAAGTTACAGACCAAGTTGTTGACCAGTACACATTGGTTGCTTTTTTAAAGAATAAGGGAGTTATTGCTCTTAGCTCCTTTATTATGCATTTTAAACATTCCTTCTTCAGTTCACACGACAAAATCAATTTTTGTCCTGTCCATTCCTTACATATACACATGAAAAATGGATGTATACAGATATGAAAAAAATTACAAAGTGATTCTTCTATGTCTTATGAATCGATGAACAGTAAAATGCTGGTCATAGTCCTCCAAATGAACTTAGTGAGTCTTACTCATTAGCACTTGTAGTTGAAAAATCACTGGGAAAAAACCAACTGTTTTATAATAAACCCTGCGGAGAACCATGATGATTATTGTGGACTGTGGACTGTTCACAGTGTAGAATCACCTGGAAAAGGAATCTTAGTGTGTAATAAATTCCCTACAGTAGGCTGGCCTGTAGGCATGTCTTTGAGGATTGTCTTAGCTATGTTAACAGATATGGGAAGACCCTGTCTAAAAGTGGTGTGACTTCACCCTAGACTGGGAAACCTGAACTTTTGAAAGTGGAAAAGTGAGCCAACTATACAAACTGTGAGCCAAACAGATCCCTTCTCATTAAAGTTGCTCTTGCCAGGGTATTTTTTTTTATATATCAGAGCAACAGGGAATGAAACTGGGACAGGATCATCTTATTTATTTCCCTTCTGATCTTTTCTGACAACTTCAGATTCTTATGTCATCCTCACTTTTCTTTTTTTTCACAGAAATTTCACCATGTCTCTGTCCTGCAACATAGGATACATAGGTACCAGAAACAGAATGGTGAAGCTGTGCCTACCTAATTGTGGTGTTTCTTCAATCAGCAAGAAGTGAAGCTGACTAGAATGGCTCTTGGCAGCACATGAGGAATTGAGATCATGTCAGCAGGGTGTAGGATGATAGCATGGCATTGTGTTGGCGAAATCTGTTGCTAGCCATTATCACAAAGGAGCAGCTTAAAGAACTCCACATTCTTTTGTTTCTAAAAGTTGACAAAACCAGATCCATAGAATGCATAATGCAAAAATGCATCTGTTTGGACTATTTAAAGAGGCTCATTAAATGTGTGCCTCTTGGTCTCCAAAAGCACCTCTGTTTTTTGTTTGTTTGTTTGTTCATTTGTTTTTTTTTTTTTTTTTGCCTATAACCTATTCTCTTTTGGAATACATTCAATTTCCAATATGCATTTATATTATATTATATTATTAATGTAATAGTAGAGGTTCATTTCATGTAAATCTATTTCCATGTTTTCTTTCTTAATATGATGCCAGGCTGTGAAATTATAACCCAAGAAATTACATGAATATAAAGAAAACTCATTGCATTATTCCCAGTAATTATATTTTGCGGCTATTATGATGAGTAACAGCCAGTGTAAAAAAAAAATGCCAGTCAACAATGCACTTAATCAAAATGAGAGTGCTTTTCCAGTTTCAGCAAATCTACCAGTTCTGACATCCTAAACCCAAAGAGCCAGCCTGTGATGAACCAGAATCTAGAAAACTAATTGTCCCATCGTGCATTTTAAAATTGAAAATGGAAGTCTTAAAGTTCTGATGTGTGATACTATTGCTACAGCTAAACATTTATGTTGGGAGTGGAGTATTACTTTTTTTTCTATGTCTATTTGTAACAGATTTCAGTGTTTCACCTTATAATTCTGCCCTGCTCCCCAGTGTATACTTGATAACGCATAGAAGCACTGTTGTAACATAGGCATCAGGGTCATGATACATGATGACATTCGAGAGACAGAAGTCAAGGGTTAAACATCCTGCATCTTACGAAACATTCTCCGCACATTTACATATTAGAATTATCCAGCCCGAAATGTGCCCAATACAGACAGCTGTGGCCATTCTACAATTACAAATAATGTCAAAGGGCTGGCTTATTAATTAAGCATATCAATAAATGTAGTGAGTCATGCTGTTTTTGAAATTGTTATTGCATTTATATGATGGAAATTGATAGCTAAACACTGCTGCATCTAGAAGTCAATTGGTAATATAAATTAAATAACAATGTAATATGATATCTGATAACAGTGATCCAATTCTAAAATACTCTAATAATCATAGGATGAGAAACTGTAAAATAAATTTGAACTATTTTGTAGTTTGGTAGTATTTACACATGATCAAATGTTGGCACAATCTTATGATACAATTAATAAAATGGGTTTCTTATTTTTAAATTTACTTGAATACTGACATTACTAAAAAACAAATTATTTATCTTTAGTCAAACAGAGAAGCATTGGTCCAGGAGTTTCTGTTTTTAAATATTATTATTATTATTATTATTATTATTATTATTATTATTAGCTTTTTAAGCACATGTGCACTTTTCAGAGAAAAACAGCACTTTACTTTTAATTTCGTGATCTCTCACATGGCATATATATGGAATAAGTAGTTAAAAATATGAGCCAGAAAAACATACCCTGAATGATGCAATTGTTTTTCATTTTATAGTGATTGGTATGCATGTTTTATTAAATGAGGTATCATATTCATGTCCTCATAATTGCAGGGATGTGTGTGTCTTCACAGGAAGATGTTCCTAACACATGCATCATTCTGCAGTATTTCTATTATGTGAAAACTGCAGAGTATTTCACACACTAAGACAACCAGCTGTGTCTGGGTCATGAAGCCTCGTGGCTCATCTTTGGATGTATGTCCATTGGCTGAAATGTGCACGAGTAGAAGCCAGTGCTTCTCTGGTAGGTCTGCTTTATTTAACTTCATACCTGCTCCCCAACTTGTGCCAACATGTGAAATTCTCACTCTGATATCAGGCCAGTGCAAAAGAAAATACTAATATTGACCATTTGGAAACAGTTTCCTGAATAAAAAGGTTGATGTAGCCTCCTAGATCATACTGTCAAAAGTCCTATCTGCCATTTGGCCTCTGCTCATATAGATGTCGATGGCCATTTATTTTTGAAACTGCAGGAAACTTTCAAGCCTACTTAAAATGCAAAGTTGATAGACGATCTAAAGCGTATTCTTCATTGCTTATTTAATTGTCTTTATAATAAAGTTAACAGGGTTGAGTAAGGAAACCCTGAGTCTACATAAGTCATTTCTACACTAAAGTGATGAGTGGAGAATCTGGTTTAGGAAAACGCACTCTTGGAATGAAACTGACAGTTCCGTAAATCAAGTTTATTACCATGACAGGCATATTATGCTAAATATTTTTATGTGCTAGAGCATATAAACAACAGATGGGGAATTGTTACTAGGCTTGATTCTTGTTAAGCCCTTCAACTGAAACTGTTCTTAGAGTCAACATTTTCCTGAAGCTGTCTTATTTCCTTTTCGAGGACATTGGGATCAGAACTCAGCAACTTGTGGAGGCTCTGAACTGCTTGTTCCAATTCTGAGGACTAGAGAAATGGCACCTGCTTCCTTTTTCTGTGTGCTTTGTAAGCTAGGGCTCAGGCTGTGTGCCTGACGGGATGGATGCACTTTATAAAGCTGACTGACTCCTGTGATTTATGCAGTGAAGGCAAATGGTGTAATACTAGCAAACGGTGCTGAGCAAGAGCCATGCTCCAAATCTATATCGTCTTTTTCAAGTAACAATTTAAAAAATATGAATTAATATAGTATATTATGTTCCTTGTATCAAAACTGACTTGTGCTGCCATTTAAATCATTACTTAAAAATTATTTCTTTCTGAAGGGATTCATGGGGAAACATTACTATAATATTCTCTAGTTTCAAAGGTACTCTATAATTTTCTAATAGCTCTTTATTGAAAGATAGCCTGGCTTATTATCATATCTGTCATATCAGAAAGAGAAAAATTCTATGTGTAAAAGTAAAAATGAGAAATTCTGCTTCTAATTTATTTAACTCTTCTGAATTAGCATAACTAACTTCAAGCAAGTCTACATAACTTTTTATGTAAATGTTTTAAATAATACAAGTACTATAAGCAATACTTAAAGATTAGAAAAGGGAAGAATATAACTTACTGTTTTAAATATATATATATATATTTGTTGATTCTTAAGTCTGTTTTCTTTTTAACTTTTCAAAAATACATTTTAAATAAAAACTTGTAAATAAAAAAGTCACATACCAAATTTAACCAATTGCAAAGTCTATATATTTCATTGAACTTCTGCACAGTTAGAGGAGCCATTTCAAAGGAAGCTGTAGAATTTCATATTGGGTATTGTACTTTCATTATCCAATGTATTTTACTGTAATTATCTACCAACAAAAATTGAAAATCCAGAGAGAGTTAGAATTAGAAAAATGATGATCTTTATATTCTCTTTCGTAACTTGTGTTCATTTCCTGCACTCAATCCTTCAACATTCCTAATATTTAACTTTTACTTGTTATGTCATGCTGTATAGACATATACATTTGTGTGTGTGTGTGTGTGTGTGTGTGTGTGTGTGTGTGTGTCTAGATCTATATATGAAGGAGAACATGTGTTTTTTAAGATTGTATGACCATGCTTAATATTAAGCATTTTAAGTCAATGCATTTTTAGAGCTGAATAGTAATCATTTTTTATCACATTTTCATGGACAACTGTGTTGATTTTAATTTTGCACTATAGTGAATTACTTTTGCGCTATAGTGAAAAAGGCATGCAAATATCTTCATGGTAGGGTATGGAATTATCTGGGTATAAATAAGCCCAGGAGTGAAATAGATGGGTCATAGAATAGGTCTATCTTTAACATTCTGAAGAATCTCCAAACTGATTCCCATAATGGCTGTATTAATTTTCAGTGCCACCAACAGGGACCTAGGCACATCCTCTCCAAAACTGCTGACAGATTTATTGGTGGCAGCTTTGCTGCCTGGGGCAATGTGGCATCTTAAGGTAGTATTAATTTGTCTTTACTGGTTGGCTAGGGAGACTGAACACTTTCAAAAATAGTTATTTGCCATTTATGTTTCTCTGGAAACTCTCTGTTCAGTTCATCATTTGTTGACTGGTGGCGTCTTTTTCGAAGAAATAAATAGAGTTGGCAAATCATTGGTTTGTCTGTATTTATCAAGTAAGCAAGCAGTGCTAGACGCTTAGTTCTCTTCAGTCCTCTTTCTGTTAACTAGAAAAGGCAGCATGCAAGGGCATCCGTGAGTCCCACCTAGAAGGTCTTGCTCTGGTGAGTCTTAAAGATAAACAGAGTGCAAAAAGAAAAAGAGTAGCAAATGTCCCTTGGGAGCTTTAATTTCTTTTCTTTTATTTTAATTTTTAAAAATATTTTTATTTAAATTTTAATTTGTGTGCGTTGGTATGAGGGTGTCAGATCTTGGAGTTACACACAGCTGTGAGCTGCCATGTGGGTGCTGGGAATTGATCCCAGGTCCTTTGGAGGAGCAGGCAGTGTGCTTAACCACTGAGCCATCTCTCCAGCCCCTAATTTCTTAAAAATGAAATAGATAAGGAAAATATCCAAGGCCAAGTAGTTTTATTCAAAATCACATTTTAAAAATGGAACCGAACCAGCCTCACTGTTCTTGAGAGAGAGATTCGTGTCCTGTTCTTTGATATCTCATGTCACACTGAAGTGTTAATGTTGCTATGGTTGGTCTTAGGATACAGTCTATGCCCTTGTTAGCCTGACATCATGCCCTGGGAGTCAAAGCAAACAGCCCTTGCAAGGCTAAGAACCAACCCAAGGGCCAAACTTCCCCAAAATGTTCTTGCTTCCTACACTTTGCTCTGCAATAAAATGGAAAATATTCTGTTGCCCAGACTCTGGGTCTGTCGTCTGACACCTCATCTTACAAGTAGCCAGGAAGTTCCAGTTCTGGTCTGAGGACTAGCTCAGGATGATTTGCAGTGTTCTTTGCTTTTGATCGGCATAGTGTTTTTATTTGGGAAAAGGATATTGCTCACTTGAATTCTTTCCACAAGGGAAGAAACAATTTTCTGGGCCCATTTCCTTGAGAATTGCTTAGATCAAGATGGTGTTGTTTAAAGTACATTGCTGATAAGACTGTGGGAATGCTAAGATCTAACTAAGATCTTTGTTCTAAGAGGCCTGAGAGGAGGAAAAAAAAAACTAATAAAAAGGAAGAGTGTAAAGGGCCCAAATTTCAAAGCCTATGTTCAAAAGATCATCCTCTTGTTCACTTAATTTCACATTTAAAATTGTATTTTTTATTACATTTTAGATGACCCCAAGGGCATTTCAGAACATGCTAGCAAGCAATACAGCCCTGGGTTCTGATTTGCATGGCCTATTGTGCCTCTCAAGGCATCGCATGAGCTAATGATCAAGGCCTGCGTAAGATCTGATGCCAGAGAGCATGGAAAATGGCAGCAACCTTGCTATGACAAACAGACCGAGCAACCAAAGGCCATTTCTGCTAATGATGTGGAAGGAAGGGATATCTTTTATTGCTGTCACACTGTGTCAAGCCGCGAGGCTCGACACCAGATGTAATGGGGAAATAGCAAACAGACAAAAACATGGCTCTGCAAATGAGCTTGTAAACAGAAAGGAAGCTTTAAATCAATGAGCACCAATCATGAGAATAGAAATGTTTCAACAAACAGATGATGGATTGGTGCACACGTGTGCAATATTCTGGTTAATTCTGGCGAAAGGGGGAGCAGAGAGGTGGCTGTGCTATTAGTGTTTAGTGACAGTAGGTCAATGTTTGCGGGCCTGTCAAGTTTTTGTCACTGTTTTCTCGCACACTGATAGAGGTGCTCTGTTTGGCATCTTTGTTTTGTTTTTGGCTCCGTACCTTAATTTTCTTTTTTCTTGTTTCCTTAAGTTATTCTGCCTGTGCTATTCGAATCTATTACATGTATCCTGTTGGTGAACTCAAGCTTTTCAGGCAAGGAAGCCCTAATCAGAGGTGGCTGTACTCAGGACTCAGTGCCTGGTGATCAGAGGCAGCCACATTAGGTCCAAATATGGTCACAGACATTAACCAAGCTGGATTCCTTTACTCACATAAAGAATGAAACTTGCCATGCATTGTGAGTCACGTAAGGCCTGCTTCTCTACTTAGGTAATGTAGCCTAGGTCACATATTAACTAACCCGACTTCCTGGGTGTGCAAGACCGCTGGGAAATCTTTAAAAGTAGGACATCGTTTGCTTTGTCCAGCAAGGCTGAAACTGTCCTTTGGAGCCCTCTTGTTCTACCATATTGTCTATTGTTAATTTGAATAAAGCTCTTGTCTAAAAGACGATTTTGCTTAATGTTTCTCCTCTTTCTTCCTAAAATTCCCACATATTCTTTGAGGGAACAAAGCAATGAGAACAAGTGAACTGATTTAGTACACAGTGGAAGAAGTGGGGGAACAAAGCAACATAGCTATCCTGGGGGCGGGATCTTGACAAGTTTGGTCGTCTTATTCTGTCATTTCATGGCATGCTGGCAGAGCAGCCCAAAAGGACCATATATCTCATTATTCTGTTCTGGGCCTCAGTGACATCTTACACGTCTTCTTTTCCTTGTATCTCCCATGTCTCCTCAGTCTTTTCTGAATGTTTCTCCTGACTTTTAAAAGCTAAATTTCTCAAGAATCAATCCTTAGCTTCTTCACGCTCACCAGTTCTCCATTTTCACTGGTTCCCTCTATAGTTTCAGACGCCGCTCGCCATTTGATTGCTTCTTAGTCTGTAATTCTCTCTGTACCTTTTTCCCTAGCCCACTTCAACTAACGCCTCAGTTAATTACTTGGGATTCAGCTCAAATGTACTGAAAATGTCGCTTCATCATGGAAGTCTTGTGATAACGGTTGTTTGTCTCTCTCATACTGAACCAAACATGAAAGTAAGGAATGTGTCTGTTTTAGTCACTGTTTTATGGGGGGTGATTTTGTAGGCATATAGAGAGTGATCTATTGAATGAATCAATGTATAAAGAAATAAATGGTGGTGGGTGAAGCTGGTGCATGGGGAGCTATGAGTTATCAGAGGAGCTGAAGTCTATATAACAAGTGACATTGCAGGTTATAAAGCATGGCTACACTTCAAATGGATTTTTATAATGATGAGATTCTCACGGAGAACAATATTAGGTCTCACCAACTTAGAGGTAACTAAATACACACATCAGACACAGATATCAGAATGTCTCAGGGGAAGTCCCTTGATGTCTATACCTCCAGATTTCAAGATAAGACGCAGGCTAGAACAGGTGGCACATGGACCAACTGGTCTAAAATACTGCAACTTTTCTATCAATGCATGACACAGAGTAATTTACACAGCTGGACAGACCAAATGAAAAAAAAATAAGCTTTTGCTATAGGCTGAGATTTATTTTTCTTCTTCTGTTGTTCTGTTTTTAGAAGTGATTGAGCACTTATATTCAAAAGAAGAATAATTTGAATCAGTAAGGCTTTAACTTGAGTCAATCTAGAAAACTAAATTTCTATGCACTGTGTTCTCAGGCAGTACCATGATGAGGTCAGCAGAACATAGAACGCTGCTGTGCGTCTACAATGTGATGGAGCCAAATGGAGAAAAACAATCTGTAAGACATGCAAGTGTAAATAAAACACAAAAGCAGTTAGGAGAATATGTTAGATTGGCTTGGTTGGTTTTCTTTTTCTTTCTCTATCTTGCCATAGTATTTTTTTTAAAATAAAAAGTAAAGTACAAAACATTTTAATAAAAATAATCATTATAAATGAAAACAGAATTAAAATTCTCACCCACTATATGGCCTCAACCTGAGAATATAATGATGACAAACATGGGCCACTTTCAGGGCATAATCTGTATTATAAAGGAAGGTTTTTATAAGGTAAGTTGGGTGTATATGTATACTATATATGAATTAGGGTTTTTCTTTTGGAAAAAAAGGATTCTTTTGTCTATTGTTTCTGAGAATAATATTCAGCATCAAGTACATTAATGATGCTCTAACTCTAAAAGATATGTAATAGAGAGACTCTTCTGTCAAAAATAGTTAAAATAATAAAATAAAACATTTACTTTTATATTTATGGGCAACCATGATTTTACAAGACAAGCCTTACAGGTGGACTGAGGTAGGATACCAAAAATCATACGACAACAATTGTCATAACTTGTTCTTAAAAGTATGGGGTGAAAATAAACGTTGATTTATATAGCAGTCTCCCTTCAAACTGCAAACTAGTAATATAAAATGTTTTTGTGTCAGTATGTGCATTATGTAGTACAATGTAAAACTCATAAGTAAATTTTAACTGTTTTTTATCAAGTGATGAATGTCCTTAAAGCAAAAATGATAAGGTCATATTATTACAAATGATATTTTACATTCTAAGTGATACGCAGTAAATCTCAATTTTAATGTTATATTGCTTCTTCTAACATTTGTGGCTATAACTCATATTTTAAAAAGCAAAGCTTTTAGTGGAAGATTATCAGCAATTAAGAAAGGCTGAGCATGCCACACAAGTAAAGTTTCTATCAAAAATAAATTTAGGAAAGATATATTGTGATATAAGCAGAAGACACACAACCTTCAAAGAAGAGCTTTCAAAATCATTTTAATAGGATATTTCTTTCAATCCATTTTTCCTAGACTGATTGTCTGATCTCTATGTTCAATGTGGGTCTCCTGAGACTAGCATGCTTATTTGGGGGTGATCAGTCTGCCACTGAGAGTGTAATGCTAATAGGCAATGAATGCCTCACCTCTGAGTTTTAAATGTCTCAAAGGAATCAGTTATTAAAGTCAATCCTACTTTTTCTCTCTTCTTTTCCAAAAAAGAAAGACATGGAAAAACTAAATTGTTTTACACAGCTAAGTAAATTATTGTTTGAGTGGTGCTTTAAGAAATATTAACCTTAAATTGTATGGCTTTTGCCAAACAAAGGGGACCTTGAAAAAATAGTTTACACAGTGGAGCTTAATCATCACCTCAGTTGTTTCTGCTCTAGGTTTCATGGTCTATATAGAAATGCAAAGGCATTAACAGAATTAGCCAGGGGATTTAAACCAATTAGAGGATGCTCCAAGTTTCCACTGCATAGGTAAGCCTTTAAAAGTTCTGTAAAAACCAAGTGAGTGTAAAATGTATTAAAAGAGAAGAAAGTCAATGAAAGAAAGAGACAACAGTGGTAACACAAGGAGATGTGTATGCTCGCTAGCGAAGGAAAAAAGCATACCTTGTGCAAATTCAGAGTCAGCTTCCTCTGAGTTAAGGACATCTGATGGGGGATGACTACTGTGTCAGAAACCATCTTATGTTATTTGTTAGCTCTATATAAGTATTAGCAGTGTAAAACGCACGACAACTGTTACCCTAACATTTGTTTGGTATGAGACAAATTTCATGGGATAAAATTATTGTTCCCTCTAGTATTCTGATCAGGAATTTATTTATTTTTTATCAAACAATTTACACTTTCTAAATAATGATTGACAGTAAAGAATAATAAGAATACATTCACTTGGTTTAAGTAATAATCAAACAATTTAAGATAACTCTTTTCTGAATGAAATCTGCTGAGGCAATGTATCTTCTGAGGCAGCTTATCAATCAGCAGACTAGCTGAACCGTCAGACTAGCAGCTGATCTAATCAGAGGGCTCTATAACCAAGCTTGATCCAGTTAATAGTTGATCTAATTGGCGACTAATCTGACTTGTGATTGATCCCATCTGGAGGTTGAACCAATCCATGGGTAACCAAATCAATAATTCCCATCAAGTTTATTGTTACTGATTAGGTCGGTGGTGAATTTAATTGAAATTTGACCAAATCACCACATATACAAGAGAAACATAGGTGATAGATGGGCTAATTAGCTTAATTATTATCAGTTCCTAATTAATATCTACATCAAATCATGTTGTATACCTTAAGACTGTATGTTTGGTTCATAATGCCTAAATTATAGTCTAGCAAACCTACAGGTCAAAAAAAGAACTTACTAAGAAGTATGTTGATGTAGATAGTCATTTTATTATTTCTTTATTCTTTAGCCATAACTCCTTGGTCAAATTGTTACTCTTTTATAAAGATATCTATGGGTATTTTCTAGCCTAAGTATAATTTTATGATATACTATATAAACATGAGAGCTTTACTTATATAAAATTAAAGACATTTTAGTCATGAAAAATTTATAATATAGAATAATTAATATAGAACAAATAATAGAATAATACAGAATAATTAGTATCTGTTATCACAATCATATTCAAATTAAAGCACGTTTCCAAAGATTACTTCAACAAGTTCATCTACCTCTGTAGTGCTTTACACTTTACAAAGATTTTTTTCCCATAATGTCACCAATTAAAATGGAACAGTAGCTGCCATGTTAAAGATGTGCTGAGGCTGAGGCTGAGAGACAGGTGTTAGCAGTCATGACCAAGAGTGAAAGCAGGAACAAAGGCTTTTCATCTTTGTTCAGATTCATGTTACAGTGTGACAAATTATGGCCAAATCTGGCTTTTAACTGTCTGAATCTGGATTAAGTGTATTCATTTCCTTATTCCCTAGAAGTGCAGCGTGAGCAAGGGGATCCATGAATGGTCAGAATTCATAAATTGTCACACTGTTATGTCTACAAAGTCAATAGATGTTAAGCAGGGTCCTGCTCACAGTCACTTTCCCATCATTCAGAATTTTAAGGCTGAGATCGTTATCCACTTTTACTTGACGAATAGTACTTGTATAAAAACTATATACCTAAGGCTGTGAGAAAACAGAAAGCCAGATAGCAACGTAGCTAGACTATGTTCTATAAGATGGCTGTCTTTTTCTGTAAGTCTAAAGTAGCTGCTCATGTCCTAAGATGGCCACCAGTCATCCTACTTACACACCTGTATCTACTCAAAAGGTCAACATGGAGTGTAGGTCTTAATCTATTACTCCTAGGCCAAATGTTATTTTCATGGATCCTTGGAGCAAAATATTTTATTTCTTTTGTGCTTGAGGTTACTACAAATTTAGTAATCAACTTGTGGTATGAACTTCAGACTTAACACTAGATTTTATCTGCTTATTCTTTCTGCTGTCCTATAGGATATGAAATATCAGTTTATATTGAGTGAAACGGAAGATTATGAAAACCACTGGTTTCCTTTTCAAAGTAACCTACATTTTTGAAATAAAAAGAATCTTTGGTAAAACTTTGTTTTATAGCAGGTCATCCCTGTAAAAGAATTAATGTTTATATAAAATTATAGTAAATGAGATTCTTGGCATCTAATATCATCAGGAAGCATTTTTAGTCTGACAACCATTGTTGTTTCATTGTAATTGTTTACACTGGATATTAACCTACCACTTACCTTCATACATTGATTGTCACAAAAGATTTCACATTGAAAAGAGTCATACTAAATTAGCATGTTGTGTAACAAGTACATCATTCGCTTAAATTTTCTTCTAAGTAGTCAGATGCATGCCAGAGCATTTGACATGAAGTCTAAAGATTTGACTTTATCCTATTAAAATCCTTTTTATCAAGATGAAGTCCCCAAAATGAATCTCACTTACTTTGCTTTCGCTTCCGCATCCTCATACGCTTTGTTAGAAACATCGTCCAGTCCTCCAATCAGATGCTTGAAAGAGCTGTCAGGGGAAAATCAGAGTGATCGGGTTAAGTCCTCAGAATGTGGAAATAACGGCAAACAATCATTTATAGTGAGCCGATTTAAAGCCATAATGAATAAAAGTAAAATCAAACAATCTATAAACATTGCTAAGAAACACACCAGACAGCAGAATTCCTTCTGATTGTGTGATAAACATGAGGTCAGGAGCCTATTCTCTCTGGTCAACCTCTACACCCAACACCTAATCACATTTTACAACCATAGCTGGCAAAACACCGATAATGAGCCAACTGGGTGGAATAAAATCTTGACCAAGCTAATTGTGAGTCACACTGAGTTCTTACCAATCTGATATAACAACAAAAACCTGCTAACAAAAGAATGCCTGATCTGTCTGTTAACTAGGATTACATTTCATTATTTAGAATCCAAGCTGTAAAATGCAAGACGTAGCTTCATCTTCATTTTTGAAAAGCCAAATAATCATCATTTGCAAAGTAAGAATTATAGAAAAATCAACTCATTTGAGAAAATGAAAATAAATTTAACTACTTAAAAACCAATCACTTCAGTACCTACTGTATACCTGGAGCTGTGTTTTAGGTTTATTTTATATAATGAAGTATCATTTCTCATATGCTTACACTATAAAATGTTATAGAGAAAAGAACCTAATGGGTACACACATAGTAGGTAACCCTTGAAATGTACTGAATACAACTAGATACGGTAACTGTTGCACATATGACATTTTGGCAATCTGTCAAACTGAAACAGACTGGACAAGAAACACATAGAAAGAAGAATGGAAGTCTATCCGGAATTTCACACAATAACTAGAATTTCACAGTCTCGTGTGGTTCTGGTAACCTTAGTAGGCAATACCTCACTGGAGGAAATGGTTCACTTGGGCCAGGTCCTTGACAACAACTTGTCTCTGGTACCTACTTGCTTTCTGCTTGCCTCGTCTATCTTCTATGATCCTCAGTCCGAGTACAAGGAACCAAGTAACCACGGGTCAGACTCTCTGAAATAGTGTGCTAAGTGAATCTTTCTTTTCTTAAGATCTTTCGGTCAGGTATTTGATCATCGTAATAAGAATAATGAATACATCAGGCATTGTTCAGTGGTGACATGTACTGTGCAATGATATTATGAGTTATTTTACCCCCATTTTATTGGTGGGCTTATGACAGTTGGAAGCTCACCCTAAATCTTAACACCCAGTAAATGTGATGGACTCACAGGAAGGAAGTGAGCATTCTCCTTCCTATTAAAAAATTGATACTACAACTCCTACCTAAAACACCACACTTTGAAGATAGTGATGAAAAATTTTAGTGCTGTATAGGCTTTTGATGGGTATTTCTAAGGTATCATATGAAATTATAAATGTTGTACCTATAGTGTTTGCATATGTATGCTTTGTGTGTGGTTGAGTGTGCACAGAGGTTGATGCTAAGTATCTTACTAGATTGTTCTCTGACGACATTATATATTGAGGTAGGATATGTCCCTTAAAGACAGAACTTGATTTGTTTCTTCTAGCTAGCCAGTTTGCTCTGGAGACTTCTGTATCTTCTTTGAGTACAGGTATTCCAAGTGGGCTTCTCTGCCAGCCCTGGACTTGTGTGAGTCCTGGGGAGCTGAACTACAGTTCTCACACTTGTATACCAATCACTTTACCTTTCTCGTGTCCTCCCCTGTTCCATCTGCACACTTTCTTTTTGTGAATTAAGTTCTAGACAAGGTGTATAACAGTAAATGGCACCCACAGTGTTTCTCATAATCTTGATCTATAAACGGCATGCAGTTTGAGCATCAAATAACAAATTAGGTATTGCCAGCTCCTGAACCACAGCAGAAAAATCTGATGAGTTAAAATTTAAAGTTACTTCACTGCTTTCACTTTTAATTACTTTTGCAAAAACTATAAGGAGGATTAGGACTACAGAGAACAGGTGCTACCTCAGATTTCCTGGTGGAGATCCCTCTGGGAGTCTGGGTCACTCCTGTGCTGTGCTCATATGAACTCACAGACACTGAGGCAGCATGCACGCAGGGCCTGCGTGGGCCTGTACCAGGTCTTCTGGATATATCTGATGTCTTCTAGTTTAGTGTTTTGAAATGATTTTCCAACCCTAAAGCCCAGGCTAGCCTAGAATCTCCTATGCAACAAGAGTTGTCTTGAGATCATGACCCTTCACCTTCAGCCTTCTGGCTAGAAAAACTATAGGTGTATGCCACCTCTCCCAGTGCCACTATTCTTTATGTGATTAATTTTGTACTTTCCTGTATAATGTATTGGTCCATACCTAAACTTGAAGAAAGTCTGATTTCATAGAAACTCTAATGTCCAAAAATGTCCCTAGTTACCCAATGACATGTGACTAGGGGAGAGTCTTTCATTTACTTTCAATGTAGCCTTATTACTTAGAATTAGAGTCATTAACTAGTTACAAATCAATATTATTTTTAACTTTGCATTATTGTATACATATTTAATTTCATCTTGAATTTTAAAGTAATATTTTGACAGCTAATAAGTCACTGTATATACATTTGTCAAGGAATAACTATCCCTGTATCTCTGCGTAGATATACAAACATATAGACACATATACTCAGTGAAACAGGAAGCATGATATCTGTGTACAAAAATATAAATATTTTCACTCTCGATTGTACATTGAACATACAGAATTTCTTTTCATGATAAACATGCCAAGGTCCATATTTTGTCTTTTGGAATTTAGGGCCAACTATTATTTGTAAATAATTTTTGTTCAGAAGGCAATCTAAGTCAAAAGAATACTGAAACATTGAATAATTGAATCCTGAAAAATAGCAAATCTTTTTAAACAAAATGTTTTCTATTATATTATATGTAGACACTTTAAGAACATGTAGCACTTTCAAGTGATATTGCTGATTCCCAATGGATCATTACTATGTATTTCTCCTCTGCTCAATAAATACCTAAAGACACCTTGATAAGCTAGATAATAGAATTATAGAATTAATTCATAAACTTATTTAGTGACTGACTTATTTATTTGCAGTTCTGGCTACTGAACCAAGGGCCTTGCATCTACTAGGAAGGCCACTGATCACTGGGCTGTATTCCTGTTCACCCACTCATTCCCTTTAAGGAATCTGTAAGAAATGTGTGGGTCCCTGTCATACAGCCCTTTAAGGACATATTGCTGTAGGCGCCTGTGATGTCTATTCTTGCTTGTCATCTTGATTACATCTGGAATTAACTGAAATCCAAATGATTGGGAACACTTGACTGATTTTTTTCCTTAATAATATCATATGAAGTGAGAAGATCCACTTCTAAACTGGATCTTTGAGGTGGGAAGAATAAACCTTTAATCCAGGTCTTTTGAGGTGGGGCAACTCACTTTTAATCGACCACAGCTTCTGCTAGCAGGCTATATAAAGAGCATGGAAAACAGGAGCTTGCTGTGTCATTGCCTGTTTGCTCTTGCTAGCAAATCCATTCTTTCCCTGGCATTAGAACATACATCTTTGGATTTCCAACATCCTGAAGACCAGCTGAGACCTTCAGTCTGGTGGACTGAGCAACTACTGGATTCTTGGACCTGCTATCGTAGGCAGCCATTGTTGGACAATCTGGGACACGGCCTGGAAGCCATTCTAATAAGTACCCCGACCCTCGCCTTCCTGTGCAGACACAGGAGAAGAGCGAAGCTGAAGAGTCTCCTGTGTGTAATACTGGTAGTTTGAACATAATTTCAAGGTGCAACAGGAAAAGAAAGCTGAGAGGAAGGGAAAGAGAACAAAGGTGAAGGAGGCAAATGGAAGATGAGGGCAGAGAGATAGACAGACAGACAGACAGACAGACAGACAGACAGACAGACAGAGAAAATAATGACCCTTTCCCATCAGGAGTGTTACCATTTGCGGACATTTTTCTTAAGAGGCGTCAGCTGAAAGGCTGCTCCACATTCCACTCATGCTAGGAAAAGTGTCTGTTTGGGGACTTTATGGTGATTGACCCAGTGGGTAATAATTTCAGTTATTAAGATGTTTTCATTATTAAACCAAAACATCCTTCTGAAGGGAGCTGATTACTCAGTGGTATATCTAAAATGTGTATAATTTTGTTCTTCAGTTGCAACAAGATGATACTTTGTCTAAAGAGAAATGGCCTCTAAAACTCTAAGAAAGACAAAAGTCCAAACTGATAGAGTCCAAGTATCAGGGATTGACATGTTTCCTATAAAGAAAAGCGTTTAAACACAATTTACAGTTTATAAAGTACATTTTATAAGCCAGGTGTGTATTTAAATATAAAAGACATATTCATACTAGTTGACTAAATACTTATGCTTTAGTATATCCAATTTGTATACAATGTTTTGTAGTCATGTGTTAGCAGTTAGACTTTGTGGGTTAAAAATAAGATGACAATAATAAAATAAAATAATAAAATAAAAAATAAAATAAAAATCAGTGTCTTTCAAGGTCAAAATAGGGAATGTGGGAGCTATCTGGAATTAAGTCAGCTGATCTGGCTCTCCAGCTGATATCTCCTTCCTCCCTCATGGTCACATGTCTCTCCCAAAGCTGTGTACTCTATGAAAGCAGAAGAGGATGCCTTTGCCCAAGGATGACCTTCCCAGACCAGAGGAGGCGTGGTCTTCAGTCAAGGGCATATGAGTAGCTGCACTCCCATGTTGGAAGCTCCAAATACCTTTTCCAGTTCCAAATAGGGTTATAAAATTAGCCATTCATTTAAAGCAGATTTGCTTTCCTGATTCTATCTTTATATAAAAGAATAATCTGTTCTAAATAATTGAATATCCTAAGACAGAGGATGCATAGAAAATATTTTAAATAAAAATTAATTTTCTAAGTTTTTACTTGATACACACACATGTGGATGTATATATATCCATTTTAAAAGGTGGGCTTTGGACTGTTGACATGGCTCAGTTGATGGAGCCACTTGCTACCAAGCCTGCATTAGACCCTTGGTAGGTCTTCCATTCATATAATGGAAGAAGATAAATGACTCTTGTGAGTTTCCCTCTGACATTCACACACATTTGTGGCACAGACATACATGCATGTGCACACACACCAATAAAAATATGCTTACTAAATAAATTTAAAGTGTATAAATAAGAATAAGAGCAAAGCAGATAATGATTGTTGACTGTTCCAAACTATTACCATAGACTTAACCAATAATATTAACAACCATGTAATTAAAAAATAACTAAGTAAATCCATAACAAGAGCATCTGCTGGTTTACTTTTAGCTACTTTTAAAAAATGACCAGGGTGGCCTAAGAGTTGTGATTCTCTGAATGATGCCATCCTTTCTTTAGCAAGACCAGGACTGTCCAGGTCTTTCCATCCTGCCATGGAAGGTGACACTAATGTGAAAGACGTGGATTTCACAGAACCGGTAAGCTTCTGCATAATGAGGTTTCTCAGAAAAAAAAACAAAAACAAAGACAAAAACCCACTTTACATGAGTTCAAGTAAAGATTCTGAATCAAGAGGTGAGCAAACTACCTTCTGTGAAACAAGCCGTGTGTACTGCACATTGTGTAAATAAAGCTTTGTCAGAACACAGACACACTTACTCTTCTATGTACTCTGTATTGCCTGTGGCTGTTTTCACATGTACAGGCAACTTGAGCAACTATAACAGATCTCATACAGCCTGAAAACTTGGAATCATTGATGTATGGCACTTTACATGAAAGTTTTGTCAAACTAATTTCTAGATCTCACTCTTCCTCTTACCTTTCCACCATTACATTGACTCTGTCACTAATTATTGCTGATTCTACTTTCAATAATTTGAAGTTAACCCTTTTATGTCATGTCCCTTTGTTTCCTCCACCAGGGTCTGTCTTAGGATAGACTTTTTTATTTTGTGGACACTCTTCCTTATAGGCAAACAAGATGATTTTTTAAAACCCAAGTCCGATTCTGTTGCCATCTCCATCCACTCATTTCTCCTAAGCATTTGCCTTCGGTCCTATGTCCCGTGTCTGGAATGTTCTTCACTCACGTGTCCACACAACATTCCCTTAATACCGTTCCCATCTCAGATCCAGTGTATCCTTTTTAGACAGGTCTTCTCAGAGCAGCCAAGGCATTTGAATCTTTAACCTAAAGCCTTACTGATAGTTCACGGTCACTTTGACTCATTCTCACTTACCCATCAAACAACTTTGTTTAAATATTGGTTGCCTTTCCCACATGAAAATCTAGATTGCACAACAACAAGATGTTAGCTAACCTTAGCCACCAGTAAGTAGTTCTTTGTCTGCTATGAGATCTCCTGCTTGTAATAGAAACTTGAAAGGAAAGGGAAGACAGAAGCGCCCTTTGATTTATTCACTGCAGGCCTACGTGTGTGATCAGATGATGACAAGTAATGCTTGCCCTTTTCTGACATCAACTTGTGTTTCTAACTCCAGGTATGTTTCTCTGCAAGTTCATGTATACAAAATATGAATGTTCAGGACAACATTTTAGCTTTGCTGAATGATCTACTAATATTTTTAGTCCTAGTGAAGAACTCTATCAGTGACTGACTGCATAGGAAGCTGTGTGATCACAGAGCTTCAAAGCACCTGAGTTACGGCTGCCAGGACCTCCCTGACATTCCTGTGTCTTCTCTAGTTGGTGATTTGTAGGTCTATGAGCCACTCCTGTTCTAGTAACTCTCTGAGTAAAATATCACTGTTTGCAAAGCTAATGTCGATGCTTCCTAGGTGCATCACTAGTTTCACTAAATTTCCTGAATATTCATATTCCGTATAGATGAATTCACAAAGAAACACACCTTGAGTTAGAGATATAAGTTTGTGTCAGCAAAGGGCCAACCCTGCTTGTCATCTTCTGATGACATGCTTAGACATGCAATGAATAACTCAAATTTCACCAATTCCATTTTGCCCTATGAAAACCAAGTATTAATACTAAATTATTAACTTTCTTATAACATATAAGATTCTCAATTCCAAGAATATTTTATGATCTGCTTTGTAATAAGAATCACAAATTGCTAAGCATTTGATTTTTTAAAGGATTTTCTCATTTTTAAAATAAAAACTAGGGTAATATAAAATGACTTACATATTAAATATGTTCAAGCATATTTTCTTAAAAATCATTTTAAATTATCAATTCATTTAGTTTATAAAAACTCTTCTCCAAATGAACTAAAGAAAATAAGCTTCTATATTTCCCTTCTATATTAATTATATCAAACAACATTTTAAAGAACATTTTAAATAATTATCTATTTAAAACTGTACAACATTTCAAGTTTGTATAGAGAAATATCATGTAATTACAAAGCTGCATGAAAGTTGTAAATGAACCTTTTCGATAGTACAACACATTATCCCATGGTGTCTTTTCCAGAAAACGTTTACTTATGACTTAAAATTCTCTGAAGTAAAGATGTTATTTACTAGTTTGGTCATCTTACAAAACTTTCCCAGTGAACTTTTTTAGTTTTGCCTTTATGGCATGACTGGGAAAATAAACTCTTGATTTCTCATTAGAACCAGTTGCTAAGACTATATTGGTGAGGATGCCATATATCTGGACTGCACAGTGTAGAGAAATGAGGCTGGAGCTGAGCCGGAAGCTTCCTCCATGCTGGCTAGTGATCACAGTGCTAGGCAGTACTACACCTGCTGCAGGGAGTCAGACTGTCTTATCCAGCTGTTAACCCAACATGTTACAGTATCCATCTTCCAGGCAAGATGGATCTGCTGATACAATAATGTCCCAGCTATTAAAGAGGCAACAACTCTTTCTGACAAGGTCTGAGGTCTGAGCCACAGGAAGTAATTCATTCTGCTTACTGTAAACATGTTCAAAGACTTGTGGTGGAAGAGGTCTTAGATCATAAGGTGAGCTTCATCCTTTCATTGTCCTAGTCTGTCATGGTGTCAAGTTGTCTTCTAAATACTTACATTTATAGTACATGTGTAGTAATATGTAGTAAGTAATATAAACTTACATTTGTAGTGACAAATCAGAAAAGCCTTTCTTTGCAATGTGAGTGGTGAAGGCAGACATACGGCTGCTTGTGATGCTCAGAATAAGTGACTGTTGAGTGTTTGGACATTATACCTCCCACCTCTAAGGCTCAGGGAACATTGTAGAAGAGGGGCTGGAAATAATGTAAGAGCCAGAAGAGAATGGCCATGAAATACTGTCTTCTGGGCTCTGAACAGCTAATGCAGTCATGATCTCACAGTATGGTGGTTGCCTTTAGCGGACCTACAGAAGGCTGGGCTTACTAACAGCCAGTCTCCAATTGGTAAGGAACTGAAAAGACCCTTCTGTGCTAATAGCGGTTCCGTGGAAGGGGCCATCATTGTGTTTAGGTGTACCCAATGAAGAGTTCACTCAGGCTTTAAGAGCTATTCCAAATCACAGTCACACAGATGCTCCTGATAAAAATCAGTGGGTCTCAACAACAACAAACCACAACAACAACATTATCATCATCAACAGCAACAACATCAACAACAACAACAAAGCTCTTAAATGTGGGAAGGCACCTGTAAGAGATGAGGAGGGGATGGAGGAGAAAGATGGAGAGCAGTTAGAATCTTCAGAATGCACGTGGTGTATGTGTGAAATTGTCAAAGAACAAACAATAAAGGCTAAATTAAGCAGATGTTTCTCCCCAGAAGCATTAGATACTCACAAGTTAAAATATCCTTAAACATCACAACTTAATGCTTATGGAGTTTAATAAAAATGTCAAGGAAAACATGAAAAACACTACACAATTTTTGTTTTTTTATATTTTTTACATGATTCTCTCTCTTTTTCACAGATGAGGCAATCAAGGCTAAAACAACTCTGAATACTGAATTCTGCTGACACCATTCTGTCTCTCAATGTGGAAGGCTGAGAAAGATGATAAAACATCTGGGGCTAGGCTCAGAAATCATACATGTTCCTGGTATCCAGCCTCCATGGCAAAGGCAATCTTTGGGCTAGGCATAGTGGAGCACACCTTTAATCCCAGCACTTGGGAGGCAGAGGCAGGAGGATCTCTGTGAGTTCAAGGCCAGCCTGGTCTACAAAGTGAGTCCAGGACAGGACTGTTACACAGAGAAATTCTGTCTCAAAAAAAAAAAAAACCCAACCAACCAAAAAAAAAAAAAAAAAAAAAAAAAGGAACACATTAACAGGTCATCTGAATTCTCTATACATCTGTGTGTAGACGCTCTAAAGAAGCCAGGCGTGGTGGCACACGGCTTTAATCCCAGCACTCGGGAGGCAGAGGCAGGTGGATCGCTGTGAATTTGAGGCCAGCCTGGTCTCCAAAGTGAGTGTAGGGCAGCCAAGACTACACAGAGAAACCCTGTCTAGAAAAAACAAACATACAAACAAACAAACAAACAAACAAAACCAACAAAAAAAGAAGCTCTAAGGAAGTGAGCGTTTTAGTCTTCTTGGGGTGCCTTGCAAAATAAAAGAGACTACGTCTTTAAAAAAACAGAAATTACTTCTCTAGCTTAATAGAAGCTGGAAGTCTGAGGCCAAGGACTGGCCAGAGTTGATTTCGGGTGAGGCTCTTCTTGGTCTCACTGTGTCCTCACATAAGCTTTGCAATGCGTGTGTTTCTGACTTTTACAAGGATTCTATTTCTATGGGATTAGACTTATACACAACGACGTCATTTAACCTTAATTACTTCTTTCATGGCTGTGTCTAAATATAGTCACACTAGGTGTTAGGACCTCAACATGAAGATCAAGGGACACAATACATAATAAACTTAATGAAGAAATGCTATTGGCAATCTTCAAATTGGCAGTCTTTATTGCATCACGCTTTTATGGGGAAATGTTGCTTCTATATTTTTAAAGTCCATACAATGTACATTTAAAACATTTTTACTGTATATTCTTTGTATATTAGATATAATATATTAACACTTTAAAAAGCCCTACAAAACAAAAAATTATCATAACTTTTTCCATTGTCAATAACTATGATGATCACCTAGTATTTTAATACATTTTAAATGCAAAGATGGTAGCAGCAAAATTAAAATGTAGCAGATTCTCACCACATCATGAGAATTAACTTGAAGATGTTCTCATGGAAGGCCAAAGAACTGTCCAACAACAAAACACAGGACCCTGTTACACCCTCCCTAGCCAGACTCTTTGAAGCATTTTCTTCTTGTTCCTAGGGCTTCCACTACTCATTCATCAAGGTCAATTCAAGCAGTAGTTCTTATTAGCAACTCTCTATCTTACATCTGTGTGTGTGTGTGTGTGTGTGTGTGTGTGTGTGTGTGTGTGTTGAGAAAGATTAACAATCATTTTTTGTCTCTGTATATTAAAATATTGATTTAATTTGTTTTTAATAACAATGCTTTATTTTCTTTTTCTTTTTTTCTTTTTTTTATTAATTTATTCTTGTTACATCTAAATGGTTATCCCAATGGTCAGAACATTCTCCACAGTTGAGTGGAGAGTGGGATATGACTTTCTCACATACTCTGGTGCCTCACATTTGACCATGTCCCCTGGAGGGGGAGACCTGGTGGCACTCAGAGGAAGGACAGCAAGTTACAAAGAAAAGATTAACAATCTTGCTTGAGCTTCCTGAGTGCTAAGTTGAAAGGTGTGTACTGTGATGTCTTGCAGATTATTAGTTTCTTATTTTTCTTTACATGTGTGTGTGCGCGTGCGCGCGCGCGCGCGTGTGTGTGTGTGTATGTGTTGGGGGAGTGTTTGTGCTTACTTTTACTTTTGTTTTTTGTTCTGGGGTAACATCCAGGGCCTTTTGCATGCTCAGGGCAGGCACTACTACCAAAGCATTTTAATAATATTCATATTCATAACTTTTAAAATGTTAAGGTCTTGGTCTTCCCATTTTCCACTCATGGCCCAGTATAGTGTGATTATCACTGTACTTCTTTTGCAGGGAAGTATACTAACATCTCTCTAAAACAAATTTCCCCCCTCTTAAAATGTTTATATTCCTGTGTGTGTGTGTGTGTGTTTGTATGTGTGTATGCATACATGCATGCATGTGTGTGTTTGTATATGTGTATGCATACATGCATGCATGTGTGTGTTTGTATGTGTGTATGAATACATGCGTGTGTGTGTGTGTGTGTGTGTGTGTGTGTGTGTGTGTACTCACTAAGGCCAAAAGAGGCTATCATGTGGAGCTGAAGTTATAGGTCATTGCGAGCCACCCAATATGGGTGCTGACAACTGACGATGGGTCAGTTGGAAAGGCTCTAATCTCTGAGCCATCTCTATTCCCTTTTTATTGCTCAGTTCCTTCATCTTTATCCTCCGGACTCTTGTCCTCTCTGTAATACCCTTCCCACTGATTGTCTCCCTTTAGACTCTCCTTTCAGTAAATAAATAGAACAGTGTATCTAACCTTACACCATAAAATAGCCTTTGTGGCCAGACAGCCAGTTAAAACAAAGTGTCCTATTGTCCTTCATACTTTTATATTTTACTTTTCAACCTACTAAAGGTTAGTGTTTTATTTCATCTTTCTTTCACGCTTATTGTAACTGTCCACCAAACTGGTCATTACTATTAGCCTGGTGGGCTTTTTGTAGGCCCTTCTCTGTGAGCTGTGTGAGGCTCAGGCACAGAATGGCTGCATCACTTGGATGTAGAGGTATGTGCATGCAGAGCTGCACTGGCTGCTGCTATGCCCTTGTCTGTCTATTTCTTCATTTTCATCTTCTCCCTCTGTGCCACTGCTTCTGAGTATATATATCACACACACACACACACACACACACACACACACACACACACACACACACCTCTCCCTTTGTCATCTTGTTTATACAAGTTACTGAAATATTTGTCTTTTCTATCTTTTTCTAATCCACAATAGAGTTATTTTCCATATATGTATATATGATACTTTATGCTAGCTTTATATCATGGAAACCTCACACCTCTACAAGGTAACCACAGTTACCAGATTTACAGGGCACTTACTTTAGGATTTCTTACACTCTAATCTAACATGATATTTATGACCAGATAACTCTCCTAGCTGTAGAGAGCTGCCCAGGGCCTCTTATGATATTTAGAAGCCCCAACCTCTACCCATAAAACATGAGCAGAAAATCCACTGTAATAATGAAACTAACTGTGGGCATTTTCAGTGTCCCCAGGTTAGCTCCAGTATGCACCGAGACAAGGCTTGGGAGAGTTACAAAACAAACCAGAAACCATACCTTCAGGTGCAATACTAGATGTCTAATTTTTACTATGATCTAGCTCTTACACAATACACTGGTCAGACCTTTACTTAAGGGTTCTCAAAAGCCATATTTATTCTTCCATCTTCAGTTCAGGTCCCCATGCTACTGTTGAAGTCTTCAGACTCACACGTCTGCCACTTGTCAGTGTGTCACCGTATCCCACTTTACACCCCATATTCAATTTGCCTGTAGCTGCTCATACAAGAATGGTCCTTTTTACTGGAGCCTGTCACACTCACCTTTTCTTTTCTCTTTTAAACTCTTGGCCCCTTTTGCCTCTGTTTTCTTACTCGGGCTACTTTACAAACAGCCTAGTGCACAAGAATCACATGATTCTTTGTTATAGATCTTCGACTCTTTCCATTCTAATTGTCTTTTTTAAAAAAAATCCCCCTAAAGAGAATCAAGTCCCCACTTATCTTCTTGGAATAAAGGCAACAACCAAAATGGGTTGTAGAAGCAGAGTACAACCTTAGAGTCGGATCACCCGGAAATTCGAACAGGCAGATGACGCTGTCCAAATCATTGAGTGACTCTAATCCTCAGTTGGTTTCCCTTTCTAGGATGTATTGTTTGGAGACATTTGTTCCCGTGGGGCTATTGTGAGGATTAACAGGTAAGGGTATTAAAACAGAAGCATCAGGTCAGCAAGGTGCCTCAGAGGGCAAAGGTGCCTGCTGCACAGCCTGACATCCTTCCCTGAACTCGCCCTAAAAGATCATGCTAAAAAAAGACAACTGACTCTTGCAAGTTGGCCTTTGTCTCAAATACACAAGATGGCAGGAACACACACAACACAACACACACACGTACACACACACACCCTCACATGTAGCTACTCATATTTATGAATTAGCCTTTCTCAGCTGTTCCCTTTCAACCACCAATGGCACCATCTGTCATCAATGCACTGAATCTTCTCAAGTCAGTTTTCTGGCTCCTAAGCGCATTAGATACTTGGACAATTCCCATTGTCTTTCTAGTCTGCCCTTCCTACCCTAGTGCTCTGCTGACCTTTAGTATTTACTTTTGGTATTTCAGGAGGAGATTATCATGACTTTTTCTCTTCTTTCAATTTTTCTGAAGCTCTTAAAAATGAATTTATTTTTCCCTAGGATAAAGATGCCAAGCAATTCACGAATCTTCATAGATTTAATTGTTAACAACTTAAGCTCCATGCAGCAATCACAAGAGAAGAAAAATGTCAAATCTACTTTTCCAGGGTTGTGAGAGGTTTCATACCTTGGGCTGACTCACCATGATTGCAACTTGTAGAATTATTTCAATTGAACATTTAAGCTGGCCATGGTGGTATGCTGCATGCTCCACCTTCTCATGATTGTCATTGAGGGGCAAAGTGCGTGACAATTATAGCAGATTATTTGAAAACATACTGACCTTCAAATCCATAATTATCCTGATTGTGTGTTTTTTAAGGGAAATACTTCAGAAGGTACTAAGTAAAATTGCCTAATGCACAGACAGAACTGTTTATAAAACTAAGGGGGAAACGACTTAAATGCATAAGCACAGCTAAGGATGGAAGAAGACAAGAGACTGAGTTATGCTTATAGTAAGTGGTCAGTGTGATGTGCTCAGTAAGGACGTTAGTGTGATTAAGTCTATCCACATGTTATACGTACAATTTGGGGACACGGTGTTTGGACTGTCTGAAACTTCATTCATTTTGAAGAGGAGACAAACAGCATTTCTTATAGCTACGCTGTAAGAGAAATTCTGTTTAATTAGTCCTTATCTGCATATCTTCTTCTGTGTGAGCCTTGGTGAGTATTTAATATGTTAATGTTACCGCTGTGTGCAGATAAAGCGGGGGGGGGGGGGAAATCTAGGTACAATGACCTATTTCATTAATATTTATTTAATTTATACTATTTAATTAAATATACTAAAAGTTGATTAAATTTAACAATAGTTGCTATTAAATACATTTATGTTTTCTTGAGTTTCTTCTTCAATGGTTATTACATATATAGTTATATACTACAGTATATTACAGCTGTAGAAAACACCATCTTGGGAAACCAGTAAAAGAGGACTCATTAACTGCTCTCATTCAGGTTTCTTTCTCAATGATAACGTATTATCCTTCTCCAGCTAGCAAGACAGTAACCTCCCTTATCAACCACCAAATCATGATTTGCCTTTGATAGTCTAGTATCTATTCAAAATTGATTCCCTTACATAGCTGTAGAAGGGCTTGTAGATAAGGTGACCATTGTATTGCATCCACCGATAAGTTCTGAACGGGCTCCTGTTGTAACACTTGGTCAGGGATGAGGCATCCCTAATACTGTGCCTGATGCTAATTTGACTCATGTTCTTACGCCATGCGCTTCAGATGCGTACCAACTGTGAAACATATTGAAAAGAAAAGGAAAGCCTTAGATCTTTTATGACCCAGCTGGGCCTATAATGACTGTCTCACCAGGGAAGTGTGCCTACTAAAATAAGCAAAGCTACTTAACTCTACCAGAAATGTGCAGTGAGTATCTGGAGCAGATCTCAACTTTGATGATTTTGCCACTGTTTCTAGACTTCTTGTCAGACTTCCACCTGAGCATGCTCCGGCCCCTGCCTCACCGCACCCAGCACCCTAAGAAGCATTACACTGGCTTCCCCAAATGAACAGCTACAGCCACTGTTCAGACTGGTAAATGTGGGATTTTTAAATGTTATTTTACTTTAGAATTGCTGTTTAATGCTTACATTTTGGAAAATAAAACATTGTTTTGGCTTATTTAATCGACCTTCCATGTAAGTAGCCACGAGTCTCAAAGCATTGCTGAATTTTCAAACAAAAGTACAAACATTGGATAAAATGCAAGCCTCACAAATACAGTAAACTTTCAAGTATTTTACTAGTATAGAACAAAACAATGACCTAAGAAACCAAGGCCTCTTAAATTTCAAGGGATTTACTATGAGCCCTACTTGTCTTCTGACCATCAGGGGAAAACAATGCACTTCTAACTGGTAGTGATCGCCTTATTCTGAGCGCCTGAGTGGACCTAAACTTAGCATCTGCACAGGTGAAGTAATCATTGTCTCCGTTGCATCTCTCTCTCTCTCTCTCTCTCTCTCTCTCTCTCTCTCTCTCTCTCTCTCCAGTGACCGCCTACAGACATCCAGAGTCCCTCAACAAGAAACGTTTTCCTCACTTGCAACATTTAACAATCACCCAAGTCTGCTTTAGACTTGTTTCAACTTGAGTCTAAAACTCAACCTTAGAAGACATCCTTGGGGCGGGTGTGACTTTAATAGTCTCTCTGACCAGTTCTTCTTTGTGTTGTAACCAATCTTGCTTTGCTCCTTTCCTTCAAAGACAAACACATGAAACTGTAGCAACAGCTGTCCACTAGTCCTTAAGTTTTCAAAGGAGAAGATCAGCTTCTTTAGTTTGAGATACGAGGAGATCACTTTTATAAAACGTGGATTTATTGTTTTCCTGTGATGTATGTATGTATGACAGCTTTGTCTGTGTGTATGCATTTGAGTGAATGTGTATGTATTTATGTACATATGTATGCATATGAGTGACTGGTGCTGACAGAGACAAGAAAAGGGTATCAATCCCCTGGACTTGGAGTTATGGACAGTTGTGAGCCACCATACGGGTGCTAGGAATAGAACCTTGGTCCTCAGCAGAAGCAGCAAGGGCTCTTAGCTGCTGAACACTCTCTCTAGCCCCTGTTAGGAGAGTTCTTGATGACACTCAGCTCTCAGCCTCTATGTGATTTCTTCTCTAAGTCCTATGTTCTTACCCTATTCCACTCAGTACCAAAGGCAAGCCATTGAGACTCTGTCTGCGCATGCCCTGCCCTCGTCAGTCCTTGCCTTCACTCTTCCTTCCTTTATTTCTAAAGTTCCTACCCAGACCTCATGTGTAACTTTGTCCTAGAAGTTTCCTGAGATGCATCAGGCAAAATACCTCCTTCTGCCTTCAGTTCTTACCCCGTGTCAGTTCATACTTGAGTGGTTACAACCACAAGTTAGTTTTAGAAAAGAGACACTGTGGCTGCTCATCTCATCTCTCTGGGTGGCAGAATAGGGTTTGGTGTGGAATGTGTCCTGGCTCTTGATTTGTGCTTTTCTCTCTCCCATCATTTATTTTGGCCTGCGTTGCTATGGTAAGTCACACTGGCTTTGAACTCCTCACACCGGCTCTCCAGCCTTAGCCACTCAAGTGTGGGGACTGTAGGTACACATCCCCACGCTCTGGTTTTCTTTTGTCAGCCTCTTCTCGGCCTTTTGAAAATGTGGCTTACATTTTACATAGCAGTGACACGCAGCTGGCACTGGAACAGCAAAGGGAAGCATTTGCTTCCTCATCCTGGTGTGTGCGTGCGATTCCTCCAGCATGTGCTTTATGGTACCCAGTGGCCAGTAGATATTTTTTTCCTGGCATACCTTTTTATTTGTCTGCGAGTTTTCCAGGAACACTTTAGTGAGATTTCCAGTCTAATTTCTACTGGCATGACATCACCATTACTTCACAGATGTCATTTATTGGCTGTACTCTTCCTAGCAGGGGTGGATTTTGTTGGCCAACGGATTATTAGACACTGCCCAGACACTTTATTCACCACTTTGGGGAATAAGTAGTGTTAAGTAGACAGCACTGGTCAGAAAGTTGTTAAACAGTATACAGTGCAGAAGATGTGCCCCCACTCACCACCCCAAACCCCAAACACCCAACCCCCCAATGCAACAAGTTTCTGTTCCTCAAATGTCAACAGCAGTGAGTTTTAAACAGTTTACTACTGTTATTTTATGTGTTTGGGCATTTCGCTTGCATGTATGTCTGTTCCCCATGTGCACATGTGCACATGTGCAGTGCCCACAGAGGCCAGTAGGGGGTGTTGGGTGCCCTGGAAGCAGCATTGCAGACCTTGTGAGATCCATCTGGGTGTTGAGAAGTGAACCTGTGCTCTTTGCCACTGAACATCTCTCCACCCCTCAACAGCAGTGTGTTTCAGAAGCCATACTCAACAACAATGTCTAGGTCTTAGATCTTAGTCTCAACTGGGCCAAGTGAAGAGAGGTGGGGATAGTAAAAAGGGCAGATAAAAGCCTTTGGGAACATTTCTTTAGGACTGGGATTTAGTGATTACTCCTTACTGTTGCTGTTTCCATATGCTTTAGGTTTTTCAGTAAACACACCTTATTACTCTAGTTATCCCCTACAGTTTCTAATTGTTTACTGTTTGCCGTCTATGTTCAAATTATTATATGCTGTCTCCATGCTGAACAGACCAAGACTGATACAGGGTCATGCATTTATTCACCTCAAGAGATATCTACTGAACACTTACTATTATTTCTGAGACTGCTAAAAAATAAGAATAGAGAAACAAACATAATAAACGTATTCTGTCCTTTCCTTAAATTTACAGAATGTAAGTAAAAATAGATAATGAAAATGTATGAAATGGAAAGCAGCCCATGGCATAGTAAAAAAATGAACAGCAGGTCAATTTCCCGTGGAAGGCAAGGGTACCGAGTCAGGAAAGGCCTGCATTCTTTTGATGGAGTGTTACCTCACAGGTTCTCCTGAATTTGGATTCTCACCTGCAAAACAGAGTTCATCTAGAGAGAAAGCTACAAAATGGCCACTTTGAGTGTTAGTGACAAAGACTATACGCCACCAACTGGAGCAGGACAGAATCCATCCTCCACAGAGGAGGCTTGTCCTCTCTCTCTTTAAACATCTTTTAAGTTATTTTCTAATCCCCGATAAAATTTTCCTCTCTGTGTTAAAATTTTTCATTAGATTTTTTTAAAATTTCAAACTGAACGTTTATTATTTATTTTTTAAGTTAAAATATAATCCTATCACCCTCTCCCTGTTCTCTCTCTTCCCTCAGATTCCTCTTACATCTCACCTCATTCCTTCTTAAATCCATAGCCTCACTTTCTTTGTCTCTTACACACACACACACACACACACACACACACACACACACACACACACACACGCACGCACCCTGCTGATTCCATTTAGTTTTGCTTGTCATTCGTTTGTTTAATCTCATGGCTGACCACTTGGTATTGGATAACCAATTAAGTCCTGTCAAATTTTTCAAACAATGATTTGTAAATAAGAGTATGTTAAGTACTGTCATTTTCCCATCAAGATGTTAACGATGCTGGATTCTTAACAGAGTTCAGGGGATTCCTAAGAGACACTCTGCCCTTTTTGTGTAGCACAGTAGGGCTGGAAACCATTCGTATACTTGCTTTTTAAATCTCCTAAATGGCAAGTGCATGGCTGGAGATGGATGATGTGTAAAAGGTTAGCATGGAGCTTTGGTTCAGTAACTGGACTGAGTCTGGGCTGCCTCAAGTACACATCCTAGCCAGAGGTGCTGTTTGTTACCGATGGAAGGGCCACTATTAGTGGAAGGCCCGTGAGCACTTTAATGCACTTGGACAAGCTGTTGCTCCATCTTTTTTTCCATGACTTTGAGCCATGCTGACTATTCCTGGAATAGTCTTTTTTTTTTTTAATGGAAATGTGCTTGTTTTGTAGTTAGGTCACACTTGCTAAGGACAGGGCTATAGTTCAGCTCACATCATTAAGCTAAACCCATACAGTGTCTTTCTTCTACATTTCTGGGTTTTATCGTTCCTACTTAGTGTCTTTGAAAAGCAAACTAGTCAGTAACAGCTCCATAAAAAAAAAAAAAAGGCTGTGTTAAATGATTGCAACAGACAGCATTCTAACAAGGCACATTTGTTTTCATGTAATCATCCTGCCAATGCCCTAACTTTCTTTCTGGAAAAATGGACCAAATAAAATTCACTTAGGTTGTAGGAAAGGCTAAGACTGTGACATATTTTAAGTTTGTCACCCTCTCAGTTAAAGTAGTGCGGCCACAGGCAACATGGCATATGGAGTCCCAACAGTCCTATCACATGGACAGAGAACGGCATGCTGGACAAAGAAGAGGGCACAGGTGACCTGGGTGGACAAATTACCCAAATTACCACTGGTACATAATCCATCATGAAACCAACGTGAAAGGACTGCAGTATCTAAATCTTTCCTCTAGCACCTCTTTCCCCTGTCCTTTCCCTGACAGTGCCTGAACACCTAAAACAGTCTTCTGGATTTCCACTCCTTTATAGACTTCAGGAAGACAGCATCAAGAATCAGATAACTCTTGCCCAGAAATATCTTAATCCTGAATTAGCCATTGCGAAAATTAATGCAAAGACTAAAGTGAAAGCCTGAAGGAAGAAAGAATGGAATTAAGACCAGACAGATTTTAGAAAACGGATGTGTATGTGGTGAGAATAGCAAAGAAATTTGATGCCTTCAGAGCCAAGGGAAGAGAATGGGGGAACAAAGCCGGAAAGACAGCCATTCAGATGGCATTAGGGGGACCATCACTGAGGCACTAAGATAACAGGTATAATACAAGGGGGTGGGGAATCATCAGGCAATGCTGTTAGAAGACACAGGTAGCTTCCTCATCATTATTTTCTGATTTGACAATGAGCGTTTCTTGAAAACAGAAGTTTGACATTCATCGTTGGTTACAATAGTGTTGTTTCCCCCCTAGGAAAGCATAAATGCTGGCTTATGTAACATGGTACCTAGCATGTAAATTAGTGACGGGCACTCCTTTTGCTGACAGTTGTAATGTTTGCCATCTGTTTGCACAGGATGAACACCCTGGTGCTCCTCTAATTGGACATAAATTAGGCACTGACAGCAGTTTTGACAGAATCCCTCCATTGCAGTTCTCTCTCTCTCTCTCTCTCTCAACACACACACACACACACATACACACACACACACACACACACACACACACACACACACACACTTTTTTTCTTTCTGTCTTTCAAGCTATGGATTCAGTGTTTTCTTAGAGACTCAACATCTCCCCTAAAGGTAGATTCATTAATCTCCTATGTTCAAATACTCAACTTGTCTTTTTTATATTTATGTTTAAAACTGGACTCTCTCTCTCTCCCTCTCTCTCTCTCTCTCTCTCTCTCTCTCTCTCTCTCTCTCTCTCCCTCCCTCCCTCCCTCCCCCCCTCTCTCTCTCTCTCTCTCTCTCTCTCTCAGATGACCTGGAATTCGCTATGTAGCCCAGGCAGTTCACAATCGTCCTTCTGCTCCACCCTCCTGAGTGATATTATAGGGAAGGGTCACCACTCCAGGTTCTACCTGCTTTTTAAATACTAGTTTATCAAGAACTGTTAATATCATATATTTACTGTGTACAAGGAGATGTTTTGAAATATGTGTACAAATCACTAAGACTAAATCAAAACAGTAAGTGTAAACACCCTCTCACCTCCCCCCCTTTTTTTTATAATACACTTGAAGCTTATTTTTATTGTTTGTTTATCCTGGGGTGGGGGTACAGGTTCTGTATATTTAACCCAAGTTTGTTTTGAACCCACTCTGTAGCATGCTGGAGTCAAACTCAGAATTTGTCTGCCTCAGCCTTTCGTTTCATTGATATTTTTTTAAATACACAGAACATCCGCTGGCCTTGGTGGTGTACACCTTTATTCCAAGAATTCAGGAGGCAGAGGCAAGCAGATTGCCATGAGTTTGAGGAGTGCCTGGTCTATACAGTTGGCTCTATGCCAGACAGAACTTCACAGGGCAATATGTCTCAAAAACAAAACAAAACAATAACACAACAACAGACTATCATTATTTCTAATAGTCACTCTACAGTGCAGCTGATCCTAAGGCCCATTCCTCCTATGTAAACTTTATATTCTTTCATCTACAACTCCCTAGACTCCTCCCTCTGTCATCCAGCTTCTGACAGCCATCAGCTTATGCTTTCCATCCGAGTCCATCCGAGTCCAATAATTGAGCCCAGGTGCTGTTCATCTTTCATTGCATGGCTAATTTTGTTTAACAGTCTTCTAGACTCATCCATGTGGTTACAAATGGCAGTTCTTCACCCTTAAGTGGTAATATTTACTCTGCATGTTTACTATGTATTCTTCACTTATTCATCCACTTATTGGCATTTGGGTTGTTTCCATGCCTCAGCTTACTATAAATAATACTGCAATGATCCCAAAGCATTTATAGCCCTTTGATATACTGCTTTTCAGTCCCTCTAGAAAAGTATCCAGAAGCAGGGTTAGTACATCAAATGGTAGTTTATCATGGTTACGCTAATCTGCATTCCTATCAACACAATAAGAGTTCGTTTATTTGCATTGTGATACTTACCATTATTCATAGTTTTCTTAATTTTACATTCACTTAAATTTATACACAAAACATATGAAAATTGTGTGTGTGTGTGTGTGTGTGTGTGCATGCATGCATTTGTGTGACTTAGTAGGATAACATGATGTTTTAATTCTTGCATAAATTGTGTAATACTTAAATCAGTTAAGCAAAGCCAAATATTTCTCTCATTTGTCTACAAGGAGAGTCTTGAAAATCCTTTCTTCTAGCTTTTCAAGATGTATGTCATTGTTTGCAACTACCATGCTGAGGAATAATTCTCAAACCTCTTGCCGTCTTTAACTGTAATTTAGTATCCTGGACTCTGAGCAGCTAGCCTGTCCTCTCCATGTGGCACAAACCTTGTCCTATCCAGCTTTCCCAGAAAACTTTTGGTTGTGACTTGATGTTTGACTAACTGTCTATTTCTTTAACTTAGGATTTAATTTCTCTCTTCTCTTAAGATGTTTTCCTTCTATACTGCCTGTCTCCTGTGGTCTTGTCTGCTCTTTCAGCTACTTTTCTTTCCTTGTCAGAAATTAACTGAGTTTCACCAAATTCTTATCTTTTTGTCATTATCTTTGTTCTTTCATGGAATTCTACCCCATCTGTTCTACATAGGCAATGTTAACGTTAATTTTATGGTAGTGGTTGCAGATGCTCCTACCCATGTCGATGACTTCCTGCAGAGCATCTGTCTTAAGCATCCTAGATTGCATGCCAATGACTTTCATTCTTGGGGAATATCTCTGTGCCTCCCAAATTGATCCCTTGTCTACATCTCATTTTTTTCTGTCCTAACGTTATCCTTAATTTATTTCTTGGCCTTTAACTTAGCTATACAATTTTACATTTTTAAACCTATTCATTACTATACATTCCTCCTTTAAGTGGCCCCAGGATCACAAGCTGGAATTTGACTACCAACTCCATATTCCGCCTTCAACCCCTCCCTCCCTAATTCATTTTTCACAGTACTAAAAGTCTACCATTTGGTATGACTTGTTACAAGGTCACTATTTGGCACTCAGTGTTGCTAGAATTGTTGTTATAGAAATATTTACCATTTACAGCAACACAGCCTCATTATACCTGCACACTTAGGTCTTATAAAATGTCTTCTAACTACCCTTTTGCCCTTGTCAGTTGAAACTGGCTCAGTTTTCCTATGACTGGCTCGGCTTCTTTATGAACTGCTCACTCTGGTGACCCTTTATGGTGCCTTCCTTACACTTTCAGATACTTTCCCACACTTGCTTCTTCACCTAGTAACATGCCTTGCATATGGCAGAACTGCAGTAGACGGAAGCTCAGTAAAAGCAATGAGGACGGAGCATTGTTAGTTCTGGGACCTAGAACATTTCAGAGCTATCTGTGAATGCGCCTGTGCCATGGCTTAGCTTCTAGTGATCTAGCATGAAGGGACCTGAAAAGTAGGGGTTATGGACCAAATCGGGACCCTTGCATGCACCCAGAGTCCCATGGGCTTGTCCAGCACTATCCTCCTAACCTTGCCCTCCAGTCCTCAGCATTAGCTTCCGGCAGCACAGTGTTTCCCGCAGCTTTGAGGAGCCCACTAGCATGACTTCCGATCAGGACTCTCTGGGTCAGGCCCTCGGCCTTTCTGATAAACTTACCCACATACGCTGCATTGAGGAAATATCTGCTTTTTGCCTTCCAGGTGGTTTGTATATGTTTGAACTATATTCTTCTAGTGGCGACAACCTGTTATTTACATTTACCTATAGGCCCAGTACGAATTGTAAAGCACAAGGAACAGAAGACACGGGACACTGACAGATGTCAGGAAACAGCCTTTCTTTCCTCTAAGTAGGAGCTTGTCTGCGTCTAAAGCTGATTTTTTAAATAAGCGTATCTTCCCCAAGGTGCTGCTGTAGGAGTCTCAGGATAGAGAAACAGAAAGGAAACCTAAAACACACCGAGAGCAACACTGATGGTGATTCTAAATAAGACGCCAAATGGCCAGCCCTGCATAAGCACTTCCTAAATAAAAGACACTTTACAGATGCTTTAATTACATGTTCTTATTAATCCTCCAAATAGCCTTACGATACCGCCTTATCTTCACATTTCAAGTGAGACCATGGAGCGTTGGTTCATAGTGGATGGATAAATGTCTTATTAAAGATGACAAAACTAGATTGGCAGAGCTAGCCGCTTCTAAGAATAACACGAGGATAAAATACAGAACTCATCTCAAAAGGAAAAGATTTTAAATAAGTATTAGTAGCTCTTCAAAATGATGTCTAATTCCAGAAACACATATATTGCTGATGTAAGTGCGTGTTATGCATTGACAAAGCAATGTACTTACTCTCTGTCAATCACGAGGCAGGTGACGGCCTCTGCGGCAATTACATTTGCTGTTCGCACATCCTCCCTGCAGAAGAAATAGAGACGTTAGAATAGAGCAAAGGCAAGTGCCTATGGTGACTTTGATTCAGGAGCCAGGGCACATAGAGCGTTTTTGATCTATGCACTCCCAGGTTTAGGCTTCATGTGAAGAGCCATTTTACACACTTAATCACACATGCCCCACAGTTAAAACTCAGCTGTTACAATTATCAAATGTAAAGTTCCACTTGCACAAGTGGAAGAAATTTTTATAAGATCATTTACTTTGCTCTTTAGGGGAATTTCTTAATTACATGATGATAAAGAGGGACATGAATAGGTTACAGCTTTTAAAGACTCCAAAGTCATGGTGGTGCACACCTTTAATCCCAGTACTGGGGAGGCAGAGGCAGGTGGATCGCTGTGAGTTTGAGGCCAGCCTGGTCTACAGAGTGAGTCCAGGACAGCCAGGGCTACATAGAGAAATTCTGTCTTGAAAAACCAAGAAAAAAAAAGACTCCAAAGTCATACCCCTAGAAATTGAATATCTAATTCATCTGTTATGAGTTTGACATCATATCTTTGAGAGCAAAGAACCAGTTTTAGGTGTTTTCTTAATATAGTGATGCTGCTTTTATGCAGCTAAGGTTTGGAGACTTTATGATACATAATTGTTCGTCTGTCTCAGAGCTCATGGTTCGAGTATTTGAAAAATATTACTCACAGTGACCTAACTATATAAAGACTATCTCTTGAAAAAACACTTAAATTGTAACTATAGCAGGTGACGTCACTCTCTAGACCTTTGGCACCTTTCCTGGTACATCTCCAGGAAAGAAAGATGGATTTGGTAAATTAACTTCATAAGTCATTTTCAGCTACCATACACTTAATGTTATCATTGTCACAACAATAAATTACACCTGACAGTGTACTCTCTTTTCTCGTGATAACATTTCTAAACCAATATAATTAATTGCAAATATGCTGGAAACATATCACAAAAGTAATTGCATGGAAAATATTGTATTGACATGTTTTTCAGCCACAGAACACAATGTTCCACCCCAACCAGGGATCTGAAGTATTGAAAATAAAGATGTTCCTAATGCATCTCTTGCATTCTGACAAATATTCTAAATTCTGTATCTTTTCCTGCTGACTTGTCTTTCATTATGTTTTTCATTGTCTCATCATCTTGTTTGGTTTATAGCTGCTTAACAGAAACAGTGTTTGGTGTTTGGTATTTGGTAAATCAGAACCAAATATTTTTTTTTTACTAATATTACTTTTCCAGAAATTCCCTTGTGATAGTCTTCAGCATTCATTATTTGATAATGACCTAAAAAAAACCAAACATTTTTCTTCTTTTAAATAAACCCACATTAAAGTGGGACCATACTGACCCAGGGTTACAGACGTAAGGGTGAGGAAACGTCAAGGCTGGATACCTCCACACCTGAGGGTGGCAGGAAAAGGCTACTTCCCTGCTACTAACCTGGCACCATAGAGCCTGCTGCCTCACCATTGCCCTAGTAAGAATCTGCTACCCTGAGAGTTATCAGGCTTCCCTCCTTGTTCGACCTTATAAGGCTACTCCTCTCCCCACCCTGTAGCCCTGGCATATGCAGATGAAGCATCTTCCAACATCCCTGCCCCAGAGACCCTAGCTGCCTCCCCAGGGCCATAAACACTCTCCCTTCCCACAATAAACCTAAGCGGTTCTCAGAAGCTGTTCCCTGGCGTGTTCTCTGCACTCACTTCCAGCTGAGACCCTGTCCTGCATTCACCCAGGCAGGCTCAGCTGCCCTCCCTGGGCCATTAGGGTTCTTGTAAAAAATGTATCACATTAATACACTGATGCCAGAAGCAATGGTTTCTGATATTAATTTTTCCACATAAGATGATGACATGCCTTCCCATGACTGGAATCTGCTTTTATGAATTTGAATGAGGTTCTAGAGGTTTCTTCACCCAGTGCCTGGCCTTTCTTCAGGTGTTCTACCTTAGGTTTCTCTTACATGCCTTTCCCATTTACTTCAAAGAAGAAAGCTCTTCCTTGTTGTATATATTTTTTATTATTTATTTGGTTTTTTAATTTTTTTCTACTTTCATACAATACATTCTAACCACAGATTCTCCCTTCTCCACTCTTCCCAGTCAGTGGCCCCCAGGAAAAGAATTTAAATCCACTCCCGATGCAAAGCTTGCTCCTCTGACGGTAAACGTGTCATGTTAGTCTCACGAGCTGTTAGCTGAGCCTCTCATGCTGGCTTCACGTTCTCTGCCTTCCAGAGAACATGGTGTCCTTTCAAAATCGACAAACATACCTTCTTCCGCCTGCCCAGACAGCTTCATAACATGCTGTCCTTAGGCCTAAGCACCTTCACTCCTCCCAGGCATGCCCTTTGGATGCCATGCCCAGAGCCCTTTCCTAAGGTACGCTGTCTTGAGTGAGCTAGTGGGCTTCCTCATACATCGCTCCACAGTACCTTGCCTGTCTCTATGTGGAAGTGGCTATCACGGCTTAAAACCCACATATTTATTATGTGGCCGTTCAGTTAGGGACTCAGTCGTCCTCCTGCTAAGCCATAGAAAAGCAGGGATCAGAAAATTGGCTCCCTATTTATTTCTTAATGTCCAATATACAGGAGGTGCTTAGTATGTGTGCGCATTACAAGACAGCCACAGGTATTGCATTCCTCAACCTGAGGGTAGTAGAGATTAGATTTATATATTTATTATTATTATTATTATTATTATTATTATTATTATTATTATTATTATTGTCTATGCATATTAATGCAGTGTCCTTAGAAGCCAGAGGCATTTGGTCTTCCTGGAACTGAAGTTTCAGGAAATTTTGAGCCACCAGTGGGTGTTAGGAATGGAATTGGGGTCTTTCGCAAGAGCAATATGTGGTCTTGATTGATGGTCCATTTACCCAGCTTTAAGTTCAGACTTCAGAGTCACAGGAACTTGCTGTTAGACTAAGAGCTACCAATCACAAGCCATGTTAGCGTCTCTATATGAGCACAAGAATGAAAAGATATTCAGTGTCACGCTTACACAGTAACAAAGCGAGAACCGCACACGATGTATTTTCCACTCCATTACCATTTTCTTAAGAAGGTGATTTTTGTGTGTGAAATAAACACAGCAGGCAGAAGCGCATCCTTCCCACAGGGTGTTCATAAGTTGTGAATAACATTTCTTGCCATGTTTTTATGGCATCACAAAGTACTACAAATAGTTTCTAGCCTTAAAACAATAACACTACCATGGTTTTATGAAAACATCATTTAAAATTTACTCTTCCATATCTGTGGTCATCCTTGCTATTTATAATGTTGCCTATGTAGACTGTCTGTACTGGTGCACTCCAGTAACTGCAGTATCCAAGCATTTGGAGGAAGATCCTAAGGTCAAGGCCATCCTGGGCTATACTATACATGAGATTCTGTTATCCCTGCTACATGCTGCCAAATAGAAAAAAAATAAACATGAAAATTGCCTATTGAGAAACATTTTCATCTTGACTATTAAGAAACTTAAAAACAATACATATGTAAAACAACATTCAATTCTGAATATGTTTTGTGCATATAAATTGTAATTCATTATTCACAAATAGCCAATATTTTAAGATTTTATTGTATTATCTGATCTAAATTAGACAGACTTTTTAAACATCAAATACAATATTTTCTTGTAGCAGAAGCATTACATATTTTACATAGATTGGGAAATTATCAAGGCTATTAGAAAACTCAATAAAATATTTTATATTTTAGTTTATTAAACATAAAAATATGTAAGAATTTATATAAAAAGAGTTCATATTAATATATATACATATACACATATCAAGTGGCAGTTATTTTTTATCTCAAATTGATACATGAGAACACAAGCTACATAATACATCAACAATCAGACCCAGCTCCTGAATAACAACCATGCTATTTAAACAGATTGCATATTCTCTAAATCAAATTCTTTCTACAAAACTGCACCAACCACTCGTATACTTTCTCAGAGTTAAATCTGATAATAATTATACATGTATTAAAATGAAGAATAATTGTTTGAGCAATGGTCATTATACTATCATAAAATTCCATCTGTTAATAAAGCCAGCACTCATATATTTTGTTGTCCAGCCACAAAATAAATCCAAATGACATTTAACCCTTAAATTATTAGAACTGCCACCCATGGGTATGTCCTAACTTGCTATGCAGCTATAGAATGATGCCATGGAAAACTAGGCAGTTATTTAATGTCAAGTTCATTTTATCCCACATCATGCCCCCATCACAACGATGCCATTGTTCCTACTGTTCCGGTGCTTACTGCCCCTCTATGCCAATGTCCAGACATGCTCTGGGATGGCCCTACTTCTTTGAGGGACAAAACTCTGCTTGACTTGCCTTGGACACATGTTAATCTTCCACTCTGGCAGACAAGCTTCTAATGAAAAAGCGCTGTCAGGGAAAGCCGACAATACTGTGATTACTATGTACATCTGTACCTATTGTGGGTCCAAGGACCATGCTAAAAACAAATATCATCTGGATTTGTGTATTAGTCTTGTACGTGCATATAATAAAGGGGATCCCAATGACTCTATGTTGTCCTGAAGCATTTTAGGCATCCACAGTTATATTTTCAGGAAGAATATTAGCCCAGTTAGTAAGGTTGCATACACTACTGGCTTAGACGTAGAAGGGAAAAAACAGAGGTAGACAACATTTTTTTTTCTTTTCTTTCTTTTTTAAAATTTTTTTTTTGAGAAAAGATTTCTTATGTAACCTTGGGTATCGTTGATTCACTTTGTAGACCAGGTTAGCTTCAAACTCACCAAGATCTGCCTGCCTTTGCCACTCCAGGTGCTGGGATTACAGGTATGTGCAGCTGCACCCAGTGAGACAACATTTAATTATACTGATTTTTTTCATACTTATTTGTTGGCAGGTATCTAGTAGTTTCTAACTTTTTTGAGATTATACATGAGAATATTATACATCTAGAATTATAAGGCAACGCCCATACTAAGTACACACTGACCTGAGAGCTCAGCAAGTGAATTTTGCTACTTTGTATCACATAAAATTAGTTGTATCATAACAGTCCAGACATAACATGCACAATGTCTTTAAAAATAAAATCACACATCAGTACAGTCTTGTGCCTGCAACATTAGTTGATTTCAGCATTACTACTACTAATTGTGACAAAACTGAACCATTACAAAACTAGCTTTTGCATGGCAAACTCTCAAGTATTTTCACAAGCACATTACGAATTTAAAAATAAGAGCAAAGCCTCATGGTTTAGTAGTGGTTACTTAAAACAATTTTTTTTTGGTGAGGAGTTAGAAACTCTCCCAGTGAAATTACAGAGCCTGGAAAAAAAAACCACCAAATATATAAAAAATACGGTTCTATGTACACTGACTCTGATATTCTCTGAACTTCATCACTGGAATCTTCATCATCGCTGTATCCCAAAGTAGAGTCACTATCAGTGTCCGAATAATCCATAGCAAAGCTTTACAGGAACTCCTCTTCTTAGGGAGCAGTTCTGCCGTGTCTCGTGGCTACGAGAAAACTCCGTGGTGCGTAGAAGTCTCCAGGGAACAAGCTTAGAGGTAGGAAGCCAATGCAGAGCAGAGTTCACGCAGGGCGGCTGTCAGGGTAGGGATTTCCCTTTGCAGTCCTGGGGGCAGCGTGACTACTGTTAGCCGAGCCCCAGCAAAGCCCTCGTGCCAGCCTTCATGGAAACTGACACTCCTCCCGTTGCCTATGAGCTTTCAGCAACACACGGGGCTAAGCCCTTCATTCTCAGTCATGTGCGAGAGTTTAATATCCCAGTTAAATTATATTCACACAGGATGAAGTAAATCCTTTTTTATAATAAAATCAAAAGGAAATCTTAACACAACAAGTAGGACAATCAATATGTATGAATACAGTAAGCATCAAAGAAGCACATAAAAGGAAGTTAGAGCATTGTAGCAGTGAATTAATCACAGACGATTGTGTAGCGTGTGACAGGGCTGACTGCTGAATGAAAACAGGATCTCTAAGCAGTTAGGGGTTTGGTTTGGTTTGCTTTGCTTTGCTTTCTGAATCAGATCACTCTCATTTGTACTTCTGATCCAATTCCAACACACTTTAAACAATAATTCTTCTTTCTTTTTCTTTTATTTTTTATTATTTTATTTTTTTACATATACATTTGTATTATCACAATAGATTACCTATAGCAAGAAGAGCCATGACACACTCAGGAATTACATAAATGTTACATTCTTAGTGTTTTGGCTATTTGTATTTGACAGCCTTGAAGAAGACATCTTTCCTTTCTTGGTGAGCCTAAATTTCTGAATGTGAATCAATCTCCATCATATCTTCTCATTATCAACTTAAAACACCTATCTTGACCTAAAAACATCTTAACCCCTAAACAACTAAGCTTCATTGTAAAACTAAGCTACCTGGTCTTCAACTTCATCAGAGACTTGAGAAGGAATAAACTTGATTACCTGAGTATGCCGGGAATGCAGGTTGGTAGCATTCGAAATGAGAAGATGACAGAGACAGTTTTCTACCTGAATAGTCACCCAAAACTCTCTATAATGTTGGAGCATCTTCTTCAGCCTTCTTGCCCAATATGTCTGACAGACATGTTTGTGAGGCAGGAACTGTTGGAACTTGCTTACCCTACCGTGGCAGAATTTGGCTGTCGACTCTGCCTGCATCCAAGCTTGCACCCCCCCCCCTTTTTTTCAGCAGAATTCTGTCTGTGGTAGAAATAAGGACTTTTGCCCAGTGGGTTGTTTGCCACATTTGAAGCCATCTCCATAAAGAGATTCTTTGATGTTCATCATTCTCTTTGAGGTAGGCTGGGTGTTGCCAGGAGTTAACCTGTCTCATTGTCAATGAATCTTTAAAGTAATAAAAGCATTTTAAATGCCATATTCTAATAATACTCATTTGTTACCTATAGAATAGGTCAGTGGATGAAGAAATTATACCTTCCGGTTGGTACAAAAAAAAAAAACCCCAATGAGCCTTTGTAAACATATTTTGGACAAAGGTTTTGTCATAAACCAAATGGTTGGGAAAGAATAGTCTCTTCCATAAGTGATACCAAGGAACTGAGATTTCCCATGCAGAAAACTATGCATGACTCCATCCTCTCACCACATACAAAATTTCAAGTTGGTGAAAGACTTAAATATATTATTTTAAACTTTGGAAGAATTAAAAGAAAATACAGCATAAGTACTATCTGATATTTATATAAGCAAGAAGTTTTTTTGGTAAGAGCTCAATGTCATCAACAAAACAAACAACAAAAAGCCTCAAACATAAAAGGAAAACGTCAACAGTGTGTAGAGGTAATTGGAGAAAATATTTGCATCCAGTCCACCTAACAAAAGGCTAATGTTGGAGATCTGCAAGGAACTTCGGCAAATCAATTGCCAAAATTTCCAAATAATTAAGTTGAAAAAAATGGCCAAAATGCCAAAATGGATATTCCATTAAAAAAAAGAAATGACAGCCAGGTGGTGGTGGCAGCCCTTGGGAGGTAGAGGCAAATTAACGTGAATGCTCCCCCACAAAATGACATGTATTACATGGTCCCACTATTCCATCAATGGTTCCAAAGAAAAATAAATCATTGTATCAATAAATTACCTTAAAGATACTAAAAAACAGATTCTATATTGATTATTTCATGTAGTGGGTATCATGTAGGTCTTAGAAGTGAACTAGGAAAAGGTTTATGTCCTTAATGAAATCACTTCTATTTATAAAATACAGAGAGATATGTATTTTAAGAAATCGAAATCTGATAAAACAAAAGGGACTATTCTCAATAGCTGTCTGCTCTAATAGCCAATATGCTAACCTGACAGCAACACATTCTCAGTGTAGATTTAGCTAGGCATGGCCTGTACACTTGAAATCCCAGCACTCAAGATGCTGAGGGAAGAACATCAAGAATGTGAAGTGTGAGAACCTGTGTTAGGCGCACGCGCGCACACACACACACACACACACACACACACACACACACCATTTATGGGTGAGGTTTTGAAAGAACATACCATACCCAGAGTCTCTCTTTCTGCCTGCCTGTGCATGAGATGTAAGCTCTCAGCCCCATGCCTGCCTGCCACAATGCTCCCAACCAAGCATGATGATGTGGACCAACCCTGTGAAACTGTAAGCAAGTCCTAAGCGCTTCCTTTAATAAGATCTGCCTTGGTCATGGTGACTCTTCACAGCAACAGAACAGTAATTCAGATGCTGGATGAGTGGTAGGAGATGCTAAAGAGAGATCTATCATCTGAAAAAGTGCTCCATTAAACAGGAAGAATAAGTTCTGGTGCTCCCTCACACATGAAGGTCTATAGTTAATAGTAATATATATTTCAAATAGTTGGAAAAGAAGAATTGGATAAATTTCATGACAAATACATAATAAATGTTTAAGGAAATAGAAATGCTATGTTAATTACATAACACATATGTGTGTGTGGAAGCACTGTATTATACCCCACAAATATCTGAAATTATATCAATGAATAAAACATATGAATTATTAATTATTAAATATCAAAAAAGTTTACAGCCAGAAAAAAAGTGTTCTTATAAGAACTCCAAAGTCTCTTCTCCCTGGCTACACATGTAGATAGATCCATTAACTATGTAGCTCACTTCCTGAGGCAATGAACACCAATTTGGAATATTCATGGAAGGGTTCAGGGAATACAAGAGAGCCACAAAGTTGGAAGAATTCAATTTTCATATATATTTACATATTACTTTTGCTAGGTTGATAGCATAATGAATTTTTTGACACAGAAATTTCCTATTGTATGGTTTATGTCAATGATAATGAACACATATATTTACTGAATTGAGCCACATGAAATTACTTTTTGCAGGTTAAAAATGGCTGAATACCAATAAGTTCATAGGGTTTAACTTAATACACGAAGTTAGTGAAATTGAGTAAATTGCTATTTCGTTTCGGTTGTGGTCCAGATGTAACCTTAGCTGAGCTGAGAGTCAACACTGGCTCATGTTTCTTTCATATCTATAGCTGAATTATGTCATTCTCTTGAATGCTAAGGCATGATTGATGGCATTTGCTCCTTCTCTGTCGACATTTCAGATGACTCTCTTCACATTCCATTATAGCTAGTGTTACCATTATCACCAAATACCATGCATGGGTAGATAATGCTGATCCAAGAAGACTGGGTTATTGTTAAGTGAAACTTCCAGATGTGGGATTTCTCTCTAGGAGTTGTTAGTCAAAAAAGCTCCAGAAGCCCCTTCCCCAATACAGATTATTGACTTTGCTTTTGGTAAGCCTCCTGATTACTCAGATTAAAGGTGTGCACCACCATGCTTGGCATATAGATATACACACACACACACACACACACACACACACACACATATATACATATAAAAAAAGATAACACATGTGTGTATATACACACACACACACACACATACACAAATGCAGCCTACACAGTCCACATGTTTCTTGCATGTATTTGATTTCAGAGTAACAACTGAGGGGCTTTTCCCTGGAGACTTTTCTCATGCTCGCTGCATTGCTGAGTTGCTGGTAGCTCTTTTGTCTAGGGCAAGGGCTCTGTTCGATTTCTCCCTTTCACATTAGCCAACTGATTTCAGATTGGATCTGAGACCAGCTTCATAGGCAGGAGTTAATGCTTGGTAATGTACACCTGGTTACAGAGTGGCCATGGGGACTGAGAAGCATCTTCTACAGCTGTTTTGATAAATGAACATATTACCAAACTGTCTCAAATATTTATGTTTATATCCACATACCAGTATTGCTGTCACACTTGATTAAATAATCTTCTATTTGCAGTGAGTGGTGAGTAATGCAGGGATTTTCTCTTCACTCACCGATTCGTATTTTTTTCTGTTTTGAAAGTAAAGGTGCATGAAGCACACTGAGACCATGGCTAGATAAATAGCACCTCAAATACTGCATTTCTGAGGTGACTGCTACATTGGAAGTCACATATTAAGACAGTATTATCTAAATAAAACACCTTCACTGTAGGACTCATGTTTTATTTTAGGTAAGTACAAAGGCAGGCCTCCTATGTCTTGGTCCCTGCCAAAATGCACTGCACTGTACTACACTGTGATTAATTAGTGTTTTACATGAGAGCTTCCAAGGTTCTACATGGCACAGTTTTCAATGCTCCTCAGACAATTTTCAACCCAACAGTTTTTTTTTCTTCTTCACTAAAAAGAGATTTAAAGGAGACTGTGCTGCCTATCTACTACATCTGAGCAGAAGGTCTAGGTCCATTCCTACATGGACCTTGGTTGGCACATCAGTCTCTGTATTGTAATGTGGTTATCTTGAATTAAGTGGCTAACATCCGCTTATGAGTGATTATATGTGATGTGTGACTTTCTGGGTCTGAGTTACCTCACTCAGGAAGATTGTATCTAATTCCCTCCATTTGCCTGCAAATTTCAAGACTTTTTTGATGGTTGAATAGTACTCCATTCCTGGTAACACCCAGACCAACTCAAAAGAAGATAATGAGCATCAAAGAACCTCCTTATGGAGATGGCTTCAAATGCAGCAAACAAGCCACTGGGAAAAAATGTCCTCATTTCTGCCACAGACAGAATTTTGCCTAAAAATGGGCAAGCTTGGATACAGGCAGAGTTGATGGCCAAACTCTGCCAGGACAGGATAAGCAAGTCCTCAATAGTTCCTGCTTCACAAATTTGTTTGTCAGATATATTGGGCCAGAAGACTGACAATGATGCTCCAACATTCTAAAGAATTTTGGGTGACTATTCAGGCAGTAAACTGTCTCTGTCATTTTTTTCATATTGGAAGCTGCTAACCTGTGCTTCCAGTTCACTCAGGTAATTAAGTTTTATTCCTTCTCAAGTCTCTGATTAGGTTGAAGATCAGATAGTTTGGTCTTACAATTAAGCTTAGTTGGTTAGGAGTAAGATATTTTTAGATCTAGATAGATGTTTTAAGTTAATAGAGATGAGATATAATAAATATTGATTTTAATTCGGAATTTTAGACGCAAATTAGGAAAGATGTTTACTTCAAGTTTGCCAAATACAAATAGTCAAATCACTATGAATGTAACATTTATATAATTCCTGATTATTTTATGGTTCTTCCTACTGTATGTAGTTTATTTAATTTTTGTGTAATAATATAAATGTATCTGTTAAAAAAGAAACATATTAAAAATAAAAATTACATAAAAAAGATTGAAAGCTTGAATTATGACCTATCATCTGAATATTAAATAGTATACTAGGACATCTATGTACTACATAAATTTGCCAAATAATGTTATAACAGTGACTAAAATATGCCTTATATAGAAACTAAATATATTCACTACAAATGATAGATTCTCATTGTCAGATGACATGAACAACACGGAAAATGCTTATAAAACCACACTTGAAAAATTAAAAGCCCAACTTTGGAATTAAATAGGCCTCTTTCAGTGGAGAGTAATACCCAACATTTTAAAATAAAGTTAAATTGAAAATAATCTCTTAAAGTAATTGTGGCTCAAATATTTACTATTATGGCTTAATTGGGTAAAAATAAACTCTCTAAACAAAAAATTTTTAAGTGTTTCTACAATTCATCCAATACAGAAAAACTCCAGCAAAAACAACAGTTAACTTTGAATCAGACAAACAGAAGCAACTGAATTAATAAATTTGAATGAATATCCATTTTAAATAAAAGAAGCATGTGCCAAATCACTATATAAAATAAAACTCTGAAAGGTATTTGACTTATTCAACACACCAATCAGTATCTACAAAAAATTGAATAAAAAACTCAGAAATAAAACCCACATACCTATGGACACTTAATTTTTGACAAAGAAGCCAAATCCATACCATGGAAAAAAGATAGCATCTTCAACAAATGGTGCTTGTCTAACTGGATGGCTACATGTAGTAAAATGCAAATAGATCTATATCTACCACCCTGTACAAAGCTGAAATTCAAATGGATTAAATATATCATCATAAAACCAAACACATTAAATCTCTTAGAAGAAAAGGCAGGAAAGAGATTTGAGCTCATTGGCACAGGAGTAAACTTCATGAGCAAAATACCAACAACTCTGGCTCAAAGATCAACAATTAATTAACAGGACCTTATGAAACTGAAGAATTTCTGTAAGGCAAAGGGCACTGTCAACAGAACAAAATGACAGCCTACAGACTGGGAAAAGATTTTCACCAAACCTACATCCAACAAAGGGCTAATATCCAAAATATATAAAGAACTCAAAAAATTAAACACCACCAAACCAAATGATCTAATTAAAACATGGGATACAGAACTAGAGAATTCTCAACAGAGGAATATCAAATGACTGAGGAGCACTTAAAGTAATGCTCAACATCCCTAGTTTTCAGGGAAACACAACTCAAAACATCTCTGAGATTCCATCTTACACCTATCCAAATGACTAAGATAAAAAACTGAAGTGACAGCACATGATGACAAGGATGTGGAGAAAGGGGAACACTCCTCCATTGCTGGTGGGGGTGCAAACTTGTAACACCACTTTGGAAATCAATCTGGCACTTTCTCAGGAGATTGGGAATAATTCTACCTCAAGACCCAGCCATACTACTCCTGGGGATATATCCTGAAGATGCTCCACCATACAACAAAGACAGTTTGCTCATCTATGTTCATAGCAGCTTTATTCATAATAGCCAGAATCTGGAAACAACCAAGGTGTCCTCAACTGAAGAATAGATAAAGAAACCATGGTACATCTACCCAATGGAATACTACTATTCAGCTTTCAAAAACAAGGAAATTTTGAAATTTTCAGGCAAATGGATAGAACTAGAAAAGATCATCCTGAGTGAGGTATCCCAGACCCAGAAAGATGTCTGGTATATACTCATTCATAAGTGGATGTTAGCCACATAATATAGGATAACTACACTACAATACAGAGGACTGATGCAGCAACCAAGGACCATGTATGATGTGGACCTAGGCCATCTGCTCAGATTTAGTAGATAGGCAGCACAGTCTCTTTGTGGGTCCCACAATATTGGAGGAAGGGCCTACTTCTGACATGGACTCTAGCCCTCCAATTTTGATCACTTCCTCCCTGGCAGGGCAGCCTGGCCAGGCCACAGAGGACAAGGATAGAGGTAGTACATATGAAACTTGATAGGCTGAGGAGGGGAGTCCTTCCTGAGGACTAGGGGAGGGAACAAGAGGGATGAGGGAGGGAGGGGGATTTGAAGGGGAGGAGAGAGAGGGCTACAATTGGAATGTGAAGAATTCAAACTGCAGTACAAGCAGGAAATTTATATTGCTAACCCCACTGCATGGGAATGGCTCTGAGACTGGCTGAGGCATCAGTGTCTATGCATAGACAATGCTTCTTGTTAGCTACAGAATCCCTGTGATTTATTATTAGATGCCATTCTCCATATGGCATGAATGAAGATTTACAGAGGTCTTTTTTTTCTACTCATACAAAGAGCAGATAACCAGCCTTAATTGTTCTGTGCATCATGCATACCTTGTACATTTGTAATTTTAGGAGTGTATAATGTATGTGAGATATTATATGTTTTCAAAACAAAAGAACCAGACACTGATGCTGGGTCAGACCTGACAGAACTCATTCCTCTCAGCATGCTAGATGCTGACATTTTGCATCCTTCATGTTCCAGGACCAAGCGCTTCAGTTGCTGCTCTTCATGAGAACCAGACATCTCCCAGGACAGCTTGCAAGAAAGTTTCCAATCCCAATTGGTCCAGTATTTCAGACTGCCCAACATAGGACTCTAAGCCTGGAATTTCTCAACATTTAGAAGCTGGACCAAAAATGCTATTCGTGGCTTGTTTACCCATTTTCCTCAATTTTATTTGGGCCCCTACAAAGGTATTATTTGTCCTAAATCATCCAGAAGTAACCTTAAGAGAACAATACCACATTTCCCTTAAGGGGGGTTGGGTAGGTTTTTGTTTGCTTTCTTGGGCAATAGATGTTTATTTTCATTGGGAGTTGGTTATAATTATTATTGGTCTTATTTAGAGAGAAAATAAGATTGGACTCAGGGATGTCTCTCTTTTCTTTTCTCTTTCATTCTTAGGTTTGGAGTTGGAGTTGAAAAGAAAGAAGGGGGAATATAGAAATATGTAGGAATGATAGGACAAAAAGTAGATTATTGAATCTACTCCTCAACTTAATGCCTTAATTGTTGCTCACAAGGTGACTTTTAATTCACTGGTATAGAGTTTTGTATATAGATGCAAAATAAGTTTAATTTTTGATATATTGGTATAGAATTCAAATTTAAGATTATTCCTCACATATATTATCTATTTCTTTTCGATGCCGTATTGTACCTATACAACAATTATAATACAAGGTTTACTTCCAATACTTTGAAAGTGCTATAGAAGGCTGTTTAGGATAAGTAAATTATATAAGTTAATTGTTAGTTGAAAAAATCATGGTCATATCAATTACTAATCTATTTTTATCACAAGAATACATATCCTAAATTTAATAGATAGATATGATGCTATAGAAACATAAGATAAAATAGTTAGATAAGGTCTTGAAAAACCTCAGAGACCTACAGAATATGGCATTTAAAGATGTTTTTATTATTTTAAAGATTCATTGACAATGAGACAGGTTAACTCCTGGCAACACTCAGCCTACCTCAAAGAGGGTGATGAGCATCAAAGAACCTCCATATGGAGATGGCTTCAAATGTGGCAAACCAGCCACTTGGCAAAATGTCCTCCTTTCTACCACAGACAGAATTCTGCCAAAAATGGTCAAGCTTGGATGCAGGCAGAGTCGACGGCCTCACAAATATGTCTGTCAGATATATTGGGCTAGAAGACTAAAGATGATGCTCCAACATTATAGAGAGGTTTGGGTAACTGTTCAGGTAGTAAACTGTCTGTAATTTTTTTTTTTTTGGAAGCTGCTAACTTGCACTCAATCTATACTCAGGTAATTAATTTTATTACTTCTCAAGTCTCTGATGAGGTTGAGGAGCAAATAGTTCAGTTTTACAATTAAGCTTAGTTGTTTAGGGGTTAAGATGTTTTTAGGTCTAGAGAGATTTTTTAAGTTGATAATGATGAGATATGATAGATACTGATTTACATTCAGAATTTTAGATGCATCAAGAGAGGAAAGATGTTTTCTTCAAGGCTGCCAAATACAAATAGCCAAAACACTAAGAATGTAACATTTATATAATTCCTGATTGTCTCATGGTTCTTCTTGCTGTAGGTAATTTTTTCTATAGATGTGCAATAACATAAATGTATACTTAAAAAAGTAAAAAGTAAAAAAATTTAAAGGATTTTGAAATATCAGACTTGCAACATCTCTCCCATACTTGTTACATGGGAACAAAATATTTAAATGATCCTTAAATATTGAATACTATCCATGTTGGTATGTGTATACTGAAGTGGTCCTAAACTATTTGCAGCTTAATTATCTAACTACCCTAAAGATAATTTTTTCAGCTTGTCAAGAATGTCTACAAATTGATAAAAACAATACATAATGAAGAACACTCACTAAGAAAAATTAGAAGTAAGTTCTGAGTGGAAAGGCTGCTGAGATCTTTTCTAGCTGCCAAGGGCCTTTAGTTTTAGGACGATCGTTATCACCATCTGTCTACCACAGGGTGACCCCTTAACCCTTCATACTCAAATCACCCCAACAATCAGGAAGAGAGCTAACTTATTTATGCCAATATAGCCTGATCACACAGAGACAGCAGAGTGGTGGCTAGAGTCGGTAAAAGACTGGACATAGTATCCTGCAGTGTCACTTACAGGGTTGTCCTGTGCTTCTCTTTTCATTGGCAGCAATCATAGAAACTAGATGACACACTAAGGAAGGCATTTCTCTGCAAGGGCATCTTCTTCTTATCACCTTAAGCAACTGGGACAGTGACATTTTGAATTTCTTAATAGGTTGGATGACAATTATATACAGATACATGCAAACATTTGGAGGATACCCATGTATGTATGTAATAATTAAATTATATTCAGTGGTGGTTGGGGCTTTATTGCTACTATTTTCACTAGAAATTGAGAAACAGACTTTTTATTCACAATTATTATTTATTCATTTATCATGGTGATATTGTATCATTAATCCCATGTGATGCACTGACCACAGATAGTAGCCCTAAGTCTTTTCACTAAGAGAAGAGGACACGGAAGTTAGAAGAACAGACTAAAGAGTTACCCATCTAGGCTCAACTGCAGAAGTACCGCTGATTAGCAATTAGTCAGACATTTAAGTTCTCTGATTGTGGACGCCTTTGTTTACAAAATGGTAAGTCTTCAGTAGCGCAATTATATGAAAAACAATTAAACACATACAAAGGAGCTAGATCCATTGTCTAACACACTGGAGTACTCAATAAACATTAGGCAGTATTATGTCCCATTATTATCATAGCATGTCTAAACACAATAGCTTCCATTCAGCCCTGTTCTTGTTACACAATGACTGCCATGTCTCATTAGTCTAGATATTTCCTCAAGGATCAGCACTCACTTTTTTTTTTTCATTTTGAATCAATTCCTCTTTTGTTAATATAAAAATATGCTTTCAAACTATAAGACATTATCTGAAGTCAAATGTAGGAATTGCTCATTAGGACTTAACATGAAATCCAAAATCTATAGAAATTAACAAAAATAGTTTTTCCTGTAATACAGAAGAAATCCTTGGCATTTTTCCCATTCCTGAAATAAGGTTACGTTCTCAGATTTAATCAACAACAATTTAATTTGAATTTTATACAAATGAGTATTTTTTTGTATGCTTGTCCTAAGTAATAATATACATACAGTACAAATAAATCATTGCTTATCTAAATCTACCAAATACCATATATTTTACCTGTGCACCCTAAATAAAATTTATGAATGCATAGACTAAGAAAGTAGTCCTTGGTGCTGGATATATAAAGGAAAGGCATAAGATAAACTGCTTTTACAGAGTCCACTGTCCTGTAGCTAAGAGACATTATTGACAGTTGTACTACATACAGTGTCACAGGTGTGAACAGAGGGACAACAAATGGCATGCAATGTCCAAACTCTGACTAGGTTCTGGGGTAAGCCATCTGTCAACAGGGGAAAGGACCCAAGAAATATAAAATATAAAAAAAAAAATCATGCTGAAGTAGAATAAGAACTGGAGTGTGAGCGTGTGTGTGTGTGTGTGTGTGTGTGTGTGTGTGTGTGTGCGTGTGTGTATAAAACTTACTTACTCTACAGATAAAGTGAGGTGGTTATTTCAACACAAATAGCCTGTGAAAGGGCAAGGGGAAATATTACCCACAGTGAATCAACCAACTGATTCCTAAGAGCTGAATGAGGGACGCAGCAGGGAAGCCTAAGGACGGGGCCTTCGGAGGAGTTGGGACAGGAGAAAGCATAAATGGCTGTGGGCTGACTATATAAATGTTGACAACTCCAGCCACTTTCTTACCTCAGAGTGAAACCTCAATCAAATCTCTGGAAAGAACAAAATGAAAACACAGGACTAGGAAAGAGACATGGCGAGGCCAATTCCTACTGCTTGGTCCTAAAGTGAACTACAAGGAAAAAACCATCAGATCCTCCCTTGGTGACTGTAAGAAGATGACTCCCTGGAGCTCCTGGAGCATTAGGAGCCCCGAACAACCTTCAGTTCCCCGGCATTTCATGGCTCTCACCATTCATTTCCATCGCATCCTAGACTGCGTGGCAGACTGGACGGATATGAGACAACTGAGCCCTGCTCTGGGTCTTGTGGAGTGGATGTGTATCTCCTGTTCCATTCCCAGACACTGTTCTAAGAATGTGATGGCATCAGCACACTAAGCATTTTCCACACCATATAATGAATGATACTTCATTGAATGCCTGCTACATTGTAAGTACTGGGGAAACCCGGAACTGTGTGGCTTTCAGTGTAGAACTGATCACCACAAAGTACACATGGTTCCCAAACCAGCTGTGGGACAGCTGAAGCTGACCCAAAGTTCAGCTTTATTGATACTTGGGAGAGGCAGTGATTATGGGGCACTTCTCTTGCCATGAGCTCAAGGCCAACCTGAACCACATAGCAATTGTCAGGTAAGTCAGGACTGTATAAGGAAACCCTGTCTCATAAAACAAATAAATTAATTAAAATTACACTGGATAAAAAAAATAAATTGAATTATTTTAATCCTATGATTGGGGGTGAGGTGAATTACCCTGCTGAGCCAAAACCAGTGAATAGTCTGTGTTAAAAATTTCAAGAAATGAGAGTTTTTATATTTTAAAAAGGTATTCAGATAATAAAAAATAAGCAAAAATGTAAATAAGATAAAGTCTATATACGATATGTTCAACATAGGCCCCAGGTCATCTGGTTCTTTGCAGATCCTGTCCCTAGGCAGTTGACAAAAGTGAGGCTGTGAGGGTTTCATGGCTTTATAGGAAATAATATAGCTAAAAAGTAGCACATATTGATCTTAATCAAATGTATCTCCTCCCAGTGTCCATGTACCTTACATGAAGGCTGCTAAATCCCCAGTTATGTGGCTCTTTCTACCTGAGGCAGTGACCCAAATATGCTCTCTTACAAGCTGTCTCTGGTTGAACACGCCACTGTGTAACAGCACAGATGCAAACTCACATTTACCTAATCATAAGTCCACTGTTGTATAACAACAAACATACTCCTCTTCCGCTCCCTCCAATCTTCTCATTCCAGCCCAAATGCTTAATTAATGTTTTCTCAGCAGTCACAAAACTTAAATCTACTCTGCCTCTAATTGCCTAGTGACTCAACAATAACTTTTACAAACTACATCTTCAATGGCTCAAAGGGAAATGCTCAATAAATTCAGTTATAGCTCAGTCAAAATACCATACTATTTTGTAGACTCTTAAAGATTACATAGCAAATGATTTTCTAAGTAAAAAAAAATGTCTTGTGGAAACTTTTCATGATTTTATTGGGTTCTAGCCATCTTAAGTCTGTGCACACATGGCTTGAGCCTTGCGGCCATCAGTTGTCCACTTCTTTCTACAGAGACTTGGGACACCTCATATTGCTACCCGACAGGCATAGTTGTCTGGTATCTAGTGAGAAACAGCCAGTCATTTCACTCCATTTGATATGTCGGCTAATTTCCTCTCCTGGCCTTGAGATTGTTGGCTGTTTTCTTTTATGAAAAAAGTCAGCCAAACTGGCTCTCTTTTTAAAAAAAATTTTTTAAATTTTTTTCTTTTTTATTAATTTATTCATATTACATCTTGATTGTTAGCCCTTCCCCTGTTTCCTCCCATTCCTCCCTCCCTCCCACTTCCCCCCGTCTCCCCTCCCCTATGTCTGTGATTGAGGGAGACCTCCTCCCCCTATATATGCTCTTAGAATATCGAGTCTCTTCTTGGTAACTTGCTATCCTTCCTCTGAGTGCCACCAGGCCTCCACATCCAGGGGACTTGGTCAGAAAAGGGGCACCAGGGCTCTCTTAATTAAAAAAAAAATGTATTGAAGAGTCAGAACTTTCCATCTCAATCTTTCTAGCACCTTCTCTTCCTTCATTCTTTTAGGTTTTCAACACGCATCCAGCCATCCATTTACTATGTCTAAGTGTAAAAGAGCCATGTGAAGCACTACGGCAGACATGATGACATACTCTGCATAGCTCTACTTTCAATAAATGCACAGCTTAATAAAGAGAATGCCAGACACTGCAAACAATCTTTACTTATGCTAATGATGTATTGGCAACCATGCGAATTTTTGTTAAAAATAACTGAGACAGAGCTTCATGTCAACACTCTCTGTAATAGGAAATTACATGTTACAGCATTTAGTTTTCAAAGCAACTCTATGATTTGGTTGCTATTATATTTTCTCAGTTTAATTAATAAAACGATGGACAAATTGGAGTAAATAATTTTCCTTATGCCATAAAGGTTGATGGGTGCAAGAACAGAGATTCAAACACTGATCGTGTGAGTCTAGGTAATATGCTTCTTGTTTTCCAAGTAGGTAACAGACATTACACTTCTTGTATTACAAATCATTCAACTTTCTCTTCTCAGCGGTCTTTAACACTATGCTATTATGCTCACAGCTGCTAGGAGGAGAAAACACCTGAGCAGCTTAGATCAGATTCCACTCAGGCTGTCAGTGGATAGCAGACAATTTCAAACCTGAACACAAACATTAGAGTGTTCAGATCCATGTGGAAAGAGGATGGAGAAGACCAAGAAAATAGGATTCCAGAAGGAAAATAAAAGAGGAGAGGTAGAAAAACTGAGGCAAGACAAAGGATCCTACCTGTTTGGGATGGATTTCTTGGTGTTCCTTACTTTGATTGGAGCACAGAATCCATAGGATGCCATGACCCTTGAATCCATGAGATGGTTCACTGTCTATGTGACAACACAATTCCTTGACCACTTGCCCTAGTTTGAGATGGGCTTTGATGTTTACAGTCAAATGATATGTGAAATACAGATTTTAAATAATGTATGACTTTAAAAACTAGGACATTTATTTATTGCATGTGTTTGTGCATTGTGTTTGTGTGTGTCATGTGTATGCACACATGTAAGCATGTGTGACAGTCAGAGAAAACCTTGTGCATATTATCTCCTTCCATCATGCGTGTCATTGGAGGTCATAAAACATAATAAAAATACCTTTACCCTCTGAGCCAACTTGCTAGCCCATGACACAGATTTTTCTCTAGATGCTGGGAACTTAACATCAAAAGCACAAAGAGAATGTGAGACAAAGGGGAGGGGCATTATAAATCCTACAAACTAAATGAAAAGTTCCTGGGTAGAAGGGAGGAAGAAATAGATGCAGGCAGAAGACCTAGGAGTGGCTATGTGAAATAAAAGACATATAGCAGACCATGCAATGTTGGCAAGATTTTCTTTTTATATTGATAAAAGAAAACATGTTCTAAATAGTGGGTGTGGCATATATGATGACAAATATTGGGAAGAGCCTCTTTGTTGGAAGAAAACTGAATTGAGAAGGTCCAAAAGACAGCCACAAGGTGTCTGAATCAGACTGTAACAAGCACAGAATATTAGTATGCAGACATTAAATTATTTACTAAAGGAATGCAGACAACAGAATCATAACCCTTAATTAAATCACCATGATTATGTTATGCAGTACAGTATTTGGAAAGAAACCACATAAATCTACATAAGGGTTCAATGAGTAAAATGAAAAAAAAAATCCATTAGGAGGAACTCTCCAGATCCACTGTGTTTTGATTAAGCCTGTGGTCTGCCACAGTAGGACTTCCACACATACCCTCTCCCAAAGCAATAAGAGAACCATACACAAAGTATTAGACAGTGTGGGCACACTGACCACCAACACTGAATGTGTTAAAATGATACGTTCTGTTGCTAAGGGATTGTCTTCACCCTGGAGTGCTTACAACCATGATTTTCTCATTCAGAGAGTATGTACCTGGGCAGAAAGCAGGAGGGAGATGCAGAAGATATAGACCATTGAAATGTAATTTAACAAATCTAAAATGTGCAACAATGTGGCCAGAATACAAGCGAGAATATTGTGCTGGTGCTAGAGAGATGACCCAGCCACTCAGGTCACATACTGCTCTTGTAAAGGATGTAAGCTTGGTTGCCGGTACCCACATCAGGTGCCTCACAACTGTCTGTAACACTACCTTAAGAGAGCCCAGTGTCATCTTCTGGACTCTGTGGCCATGGACATTCATACACACATCCTGCCGCATAGACAAATATATGTTATATACATAATTAAAATAATATAGGTTACAAATTTCTTTTTTTAAAAAGAAAATAAATAGTGAGAACTTTAGGAACAAGAGGCTAGTGTAGACAAGGTAGTGTTGAGGAAGAGATGGCCAGTCATGTTAGGCAGAAAGCTCTTGTGAGGAAAAACAAACAATTGAATAGTTATAGAAAACACCAACACTTCTGAACTGTGGTTGGTCTAAAGCAAAAGTCTCATAGTAATGAGACTATCAAGCATGAGGCAGATCACAGAAGGACCTGGAGAGATGTCCAAACTACTTAGTATAAGATGCCAAGCAAAGAGCTATCAAATAACACTATACAAAACGTGTCCAGGAAACTTTTGAGCATGGAGGCATTTCACCTTGATCATCAAGAACAAACTATTTATATCTAGAGAAAGCCTAAAATTAGATAAGATTGCAACATTCCCACTGGTGTACAGAGCCACTGTCAACTGTCAGAGATTCTAATGTTCAGAATTATATTGAAATTTTGTCTTAGTGTCAAAACTATACGATTGGTTAAACTATGAATCACTGCCATATTGGCCAAGAGATTTTAGTAACAGATGCCTCACAATATAAATTAACTTTTGTTATTTGTAAATCTCTAGTCCAGAATGAGATGTCAACAAACACTATCATTACTTTGCCAAGGGATATAAATGGCTTTTTGAAAGTGTTTGTAAAACAGCTGATATTTCTGTGCATTTAGTTTATGCCAGTTCCCACATCATGTATTCTATATAAATAATTTGCACATTATACAACCAAAATCGCTTCTCCAAAATAAATACTATACCATTTTTCCCCTTTCCATCTGAGATTTCCTAGACATATAGTGTGTGATGGAAAAGTGACAAGAGAGTAGGAAAGGGACGTGATTAATGTAGTTGATAGCGCGCTTACTGAACACAAGTAAAATCTTGGATTCAAACCTTAGCACCAAAACAATACTGACAATGATAATTTAAAAAGTGGGGAAATCAAGGAAGCACAGGGAAGGAAGTAATGGGTAGAGGAGCCCAAAGCTTCTCATTCTGGACTATTCTAGTTATAGAACAAAGACCAGTGTGATGGTTTGAATGAATGGCCCTAGTAGTCCCATAGGGTATGGCACTGTTAGGAAGTGTGGAGGAAGTGTATCACTTGGAGCAAACTTTGAAGTTTCAGAAGCTTAGGCCAGGCCTAGTGGCTCACCTAGTCTTCCTACTCCCTGAGGATCCAAATGCTGAACTCTCAACTACGTCTCCAGCACCATGTCTGCCTGCACGCTCCCATGCTTCCCGCCATGACGATAATGGACTAATCCTCTGAACCTGTAAGCCAAGTCCAACTAAATGTTTCTTTATAAGAGTTGATATGGCCGTGATGTCTATTCGCAGCAACAGAAACCCTCCATGCCAGATGTTACTTGTTTATAAAAATGGAACCCTGCTTATACGCCATGATGATATAAGTTCAGTGTGTTAATCTAAATGAATATTTATAAATAATTCACAGCACATGCTGGCATTACAGAATGTCCTTTAGCAGTGCTTATTAGTTACCTTTTCCGTCACTGGAGCACCCTTGTCTTTGTGTACCTAACTTACTCAAGACAATAAATTTTCATAAGAGAGTGGCAAATTCTATCAATTTTGGAAACATTAAGTTCTTAACTTAATTGGTTATATGTAGTACCATATAACTAATGTATTATGCAACCAAGACCTTCTTTCTCTCCACCGTTCTGTGGAAAGCACAGTTGCCATTAACGCCCACTTCTATGTGTACACTGAGACTCTGGACACATTATAATGAGGTCTGCTTCCCTTTCCTGTATCGGACGCTATCATATCCCTTTTAGCCTCAATTTCTGGGTAACTTTTCCTTATATTTTGATCTTCCTTCCTCCATCTGTAGGGAGCAGAGGAAGTCCTGAGTGAGTGTATATAGTCAACACAGTGAGTTTCTGGGCAGCTGGTCGTGCCTCTCCATAAGAGCACATGACATACCAAATCCCAGCTTCTCAGTATGTTTATGTTGTTTATTTCCCGTTACCTAAGTCAGGATAATCCCTGGTTGTGCCCCCTCCCATCTTTCTGTGTGAGACAACAGAGCCCATGGCAGAGACAGCCCCTGTTCCTATTAATAGGGGACCCATATCCATACGAAGACTGAGCTGCCGATCGGGCTACATGTGAGGGGGGAGGGCTAGATCTTATCCATGTATGGTCCTCGTTTGGTGCATCAGTCTCCACTGACCCCCCTGGGCCCAGATGTGTTGGCTCTGTTGGTCTCCTTCTGGAGCTCCTGTCCCCTCCAGGTCCTTCTATCCATGGGACTCTTGAGCTATGCCCAAAGTTTGGCTGTAAGACTCAGCTTCTGCTTCAATCCCCTGCTGGGTGGAGTCTTTCTGAGGACCTCTATGGTGGGCTTCCTTCCTGTTCGTTCTCTTCAACCACTTCCAATGCCTAGTCTATTTGCCCTTTTAAAGGAGAATAAAGCATCCTTCCTAATTTTGAAAATTCTATCTCTGTTACTGTTAGGCAAATTTCTAAAAAAATTGAAATTTCATTCTGGAACCTTGAATTAATAGTTTCGTGCACATATAATGGATTAAGTAGAGTTCTCAAATATGAGATGTAGTTATTGTCAAATTCATGTTTCTCAATATTGTTAGGTCTTAAAATGAGATTATGAAATACAAGTTAGATATTTGTGCACAAAGTATCAGTGTAAATTATGTTTAAGCATGTATTCAAACCACATTCTACTGCCATATTAAGACAGAAATACAAGGCTCTGGGTTATTCTCGAATACTAGCATCAAGTTGGGGATATATTGTGGTTCTGAGTGGCAAAGTATTTTCCTAGCATACATGATGTCCTGGGCTCAAGACCAGCACTGAAAAAAGGACTAATAATAAAGTAAACAATGAACTCTGCAGTAGCCACATGCCAAACACTGTGCCACATATACTGCAACCAATACATTGTAAAGGTCTCTACTTATGAGGGAGGTGTCCAGGGAAGAGAAATATGCTCACAAAACATGATTTATGCACATGAACAGAACCAGTTAGCAGCAAAGTAGACTTATACATCAGGTCTATGATTTTTCTGGGAAGGGGGTCCAAGACAGGGTTTCTTTGTGTAGCCTTGGCTGTCTTAGACTCACTTTGTAGGCCAGGCTGGCCTCGAACTCACAGCGATGAAAGGCGTGGACCACCACACCTGGCCCTCTATGATAAAAGCCTCTCTCCAAACATCCTTGGTCACTGTGAAAGGTTGTATATTAAATACTATCCTATGGCATTACATTCATCTGGTAGAACATGACACTGACTGCTATCTTTGAATGCCGTGAGGGTGAGGTCTACCCCTTCTATTCCCAATACATTTCTCTCTCATAACTCTTCTTTGACCATTGATTGTCTTTTTAGTCTTCTCAAGATTGTATAAATGTTTAAGAAAAGAAAAGAAAGCAAGTTTGTAGTAACTGGCCCACATCAAATTAATATGGCACATTGTGACATAGGCGGAGATGGACACAGGAAGAGAGCTTTACCCCTAGGTTTCTTCAAAAGAAAGAAAAAAATTCTCTGACTTTGAAGCCTAAATTAATGACCACACTATTTTATTCTTATATTTTATAATAATTTGGTCAATATATAGATAAATTTATTGTGATACTCCCAGACAAGTATGTCATTATTTTTATACTAAACCCTTCTCCTCCCTCCTCCCCCCTTCCCTCATTTTGTTGGTCCTCCTACTCTCCACAAATTGTCATCCTTTTGCTTTTATGACACATATAGTCAATCCATCACCATGCAGTTCTATAAGGGAATGCATTACAAGCAACGTCTATCTTTCAGGACCGTTGCAGCAGCACTGCTTTATGACACTACACACTGGCTAGCATTTGTCTCTACTTTACAGATCCAGGAGGAGCCGCACTGCTATAGTTTACCACATGCTCGAGCCAACTCAGGGAATTTGCAAAGTACAGAGTCTCTGAAAAAATTCAACATAACTATGGAATTTCCTATTTTTTTTCCATAAAGAATGTAACTTATAACAGTTCACTTATTTTATGGGATTCTTTTCTTCACTTGTTTTTACTAAATGAATCTCTAAAAGTACAACTTAGCAAGACTAAGAGATTTTTATTGTAACATTTCTCTACTGTCTCCCTACTGGCCTAAATCATTTCCACTACGTCTTCTCATTCATCTTTAAATTTTGGTTATAACTTATCATAAAGAGACCCACTGGATAACTAATAGGTTTATTATTTAGATGCTTAGACCATTTGAACACATGTATCGCCATTAAATCCTACTTAGTGCTGAGTGGTTGAAGATAAAATGTCACTCATTATTTCCAATACTCATTTCAGGTTCAGCCTTTCTTTTAAAATTCAACTTTCCCAACGTAGTCTGTATCTGCCACAGATTTTTTTTATAATGTTATATTCTGAAGCGGATGACATTATACACTTCAAAAGCTTCCCGTTCTATATTTTACAACCATATAGATATCTTCCGGCTCTTTGTTTAATTTTTGTTGCATTAGTGATCAAACTCAAGGAATTACACAAGCTGAGAAAGAACTCTGTCACTAAGTTACACTCCAAGGCCCTTCTATCACACACACACACACACACACACACACACACACACACACACACACACACACACACAAAGAGAGAGAGAGAGAGAGAGAGAGAGAGAGAGAGAGAGAGAGAGAGAGAGAGAGAGATCGTGTTTTAAAGTCATATGTAGTACTTTGATTTCCAAAGCATTTAGCAATCATCACAAGATATAAAATAGTTTAAACTTTTCTTATAGATCAACTGTTAGAATTTTGGCTTACATGTATGGAAGTTGTGTTCACTTGCCCGATCCCTGGAAAGGCCAGAAGAGGGCGCAGGACCCCCTGGAATTGGAGTTCATGGTAGCTGTAAGCCATCATGTGGGTGCTCTGAACTGCCTATTTGCAAGAGCAACAAAAACTCTTTATGCCTGAGCCTTCTCTTCAACCCTCCACAAATTAAATAGGAGCCACATATTCATCAGCCCATTTAAAGAACCTCCATCAAGCCTACAGAAATGCTCATATAATAATAGGGCATATATAGTCAGCATGAACATTGAAAGTAATTATAGTAAGCTGTAGAAACTTACTCTATAAATAGATAAAGAAATATCAAAATATACTGTTCAGTAAACTATAAATGCTAATTATTAAATAAACTTGAGACATCATTTTTTTCTCAGTTATAAACGAGATATTATCTTCTTGAAGTAAAAAGTGATTATTACTTGTGTTATTAAATGTCTGTTGAATTAATCTTCCAAAATTGTTCTTTTTTGCAATTGTACATACATTTACTGGACTGAAATTTCTAAAATCAGTTGAAATTTTTGAATTTCATTTTAATATTATTTTTTTTTTACTTTATTAATTTATTCTTGTTACATCTCAATGGTTATCCCACCCCTTGTATCCTCCCATTCTTCCCTCCCTCCCATTTTCCCCTTACTCCCCTCCCCTATGACTGTGACTGAGGGGGATTACCTCCCCCTGTATATGTTCATAGGGTATCAAGTCTCTTCTTGGTAACCTGCTGTCCTTCCTCTGAGTGCCATCAGGTCTCCCCGTCCAGGGGACATGGTCAAAGTTGAGGCACCAGAGTATGTGAGAAAGTAATATCCCACTCTCCACTCTACTGTGAAGAGTGTTCTGTCCATTGTCTAGATCTGGGTAGGGGTTTAAGGTTTACCGCCTGTGTTGTCCTTGGCTGGTGCCTTAGTTTGAGCGGGACCCCTGGGCCCAAATCTGCCTATCATAATGTTCTACTTGTAGGCTTCTAGGACCCTCTGGATCCTTCTACTTTGCCATTCTCCCATGCTTCTCTCATCTAGAGTCCCACTAGAATGTCCTCCCCTCTGTCTCAGTTTCCTGGTAAGTGAAGGCTTTCGTGGGACATGCCCCTTGGGCTAATATGCAGATATAAGTGAGTATATACCATTTGAGTCTTTCTGCTTCTGGGTTAACTCACTCATTATGATCATTTCTAGCTCAATCCATTTATCCACAAATTTCAGGAAATCTATCTGGTGCTATCTCAGAAAAATGGGAATAGGGCTTCCTCAAGACCCAGCTATTCCACTCCTTGGAATATACCCAGAAGATGCTCCAGCACACAACAAGAAAATTTGCTCAACCATGTTCATAGCAGCCTTATTCATAATAGCCAGAACATGGAAACAGCCTAAGTGTCCATCAGTAGAAGAATGGATAAAGAAACTGTGGTACATATACACTATGAAATACTATTCATTTTAATATTATATATAATTGTCTATATAACAATGTAATTTATATTTGTGAATAAAAATACAAATCCCTCATATCTTATAGGGTTTCAATTTTAAAACATCTATTTTTTATTTCCCAGGACTTCAAGCTTTATGTCCTACAATAAACAAATACCGTAGAAATTAATGATATACGTAATAAGCCTTTTTGAACTACATTTTAATTTTTAAAGTCATAAGTAATTATTATTCATATACTAGACATTTGAAAATAATTAGCTTTAGAATGCAATGATAACGAATCTTATCAAAGAGTTGACAAGAAAACAAAGCCCTTTTATTGGGGAATCAATTAGTATGCAAAATATGTTAATGAACTGAGATTAATTTAATTAAATGCCCGAAATAAAGTGTAAGATCAGAATAGCAAAGAAAAAAATTCAAAACAAATAGTGAACTAAGATCTCATAGCATTTAGTCAGATTAAATTTGGTTGTCTTATCAATGAATATTGCTGTAGAATCATTAAATATTCAAAATGAACACCAACACATGAACTCCAACTTCATGCCTAAGTAAATAAAAGCAGAACTATAATATCTTTTACTGAGTGAAATTTAATCAAAGATTCACTAACTTCTATGTAAACAAAAATGGCAGATAATAAACAAAATGACAGTATTTGTTTGAAGCCATTTTATCCTCTTTCCTGCAAAGAAAGCAAACAAATCAACCTGCATTAGAGATATATTTTAAAAGTCCTTAATAGGTTGCTAACTCCTGGTTAAATAGGCATCAAAATGGATCTAATAATCTCAAGTGGAAAGAATACATATATATGTGTAGGCAAATTTGAATTCTATGTCATTGTAGTTTAACTTTGGGCTATTTTCTTTAATATGTTTGATTACTCTCCTCAACTATAGAATGTATATGCTAAGATTCATCCCAATATTTAAAGAACTAACAGAGCTACATCCATAACTCCATTCTATCTAGAGCAAAAAGTCATTGTGCGTATATTAACAGCAACAATAACCCATGACACTATATCATAGTAGGACAGAGAATAAATGCCAGTTTTCTATTTCAGGCATTCAATAGCCAAAAGCAATTTATTTTAATTTTCTTATGAATCTGTTGCATTTTTTTTAAATTTCAAAATAAAATTGTATCAATATCACTTTAAGAGAATATTCATACACATTGCCTGGCAAGGACTGGGTTATAAATAGTGAAAAGTCACACAAGCCCCCAAATAATACAGAATAGTGCTATTTCTCCTGGTTACCCTCTAAAGCTTGATGGTAAGACACTGCCAATAGAAAACCATTATTTATGAATCATAAAGCACAGGGAAGTCATCTGGTAGCTACTGACCTGGACACTTCATCCCAAATGATCAACATTCCTAGTGCCAGATTCATATTACCAGGAGGGAAAAGTAATCAAAATCCTTTGTGTCTCTGAGTTACAGTCACCACCCGCACAGCATGATATATGCCCATTAGTACTAGTCATGTAATAGTGGCAGAATGGGGGCTTAACCAACCACTTTTCTGACTTAATAATACCTGCTACACAAGACAAAACTCATACCTGGTTCTGTAAACTGGGCCAAGAATCTGTGCCTGAGGAGGTCGTAGGTCTTAGAGGAGAACCAACTATTTCTATTCTGCTAAATGTACATAGCAATAAACTAAATCTGCCTCCTTATAATGGTACACGAGTGCAGTTCTCATGCATCATCAGAGAAGCTTCCTTCTACAGCAGATGGAAATCAATGAGATCCATAATCGGCCAATGTGCAGAGAATAAGAGACTGTGCAGTGCTCAGCCTTAAAGGAGATGTCTATATCATACATCCTCACCACAAGACTCAGGAATCACCATGGAGGACAGGGCAGAACGACCATAGGAGCCAGAGGTAGTGGAGACTTATGGGAAACTCCTTTCAGGACATGATGGGGCTGTTGAACACATGATCTCACAGCAGCTGTTACCACATGCACAAGACCAGCATAAGATCTAGCAATAAAAATTCCAGAATGGAGAAAAGGGACTCATAGAATCCCTCCTCCAGCTTAGGAGCTATTGGTAATTGATGGCTGCTAGGGGAGAGGGATCAGTTTTCCTCAGGGATGTGGCCCCTCATCGACTGTTCATGCTCCAGTGTATGACCCTATACCCATGCACAAACAGGCAGCTCCAAGTGGACTCAGTGGTTTAAAAAGGAGTACAAGAAGTGTGTGTGTATGGGGGTGGGGTGGGTAATAAGTGATTAGTTATCAAAGGAGTGTGGGTGGGAGATTTAAGGTTGATTTGATCAAAACACATTGCATCCCTCTCTAAAATTCTCAAACAATAAATTAAAAATATAAACGCAGAGGCAGGAGGGACAGCTCACTTGTTAAGAGCACTGGTTGCTCTTCCAGAGGACTTGGGATCAATTCCTAGTACCCACATGACAGCTCACAAACTTCTCTAACTCCAGTTCCAGGGCATCCAGTGCCCTGTTCTGGCCCCCATGGGCACTGAACGTGTGTGGTTCATAGACACACATGCAGGCAAAATACCCATATACATAAAATAAAACAAAAAAATTAAATATATATTAATGAAAAGTCACAGTAGATGTTGGATGAAACAAGTTTGCTGATATCTGCAGAAAGGAAGAAGCTAGGAACAAAGTTAAGGCTCCTCACATTCCTGTTGTTTTCACAAAGGACACAGGGGAGCCAAGTTTAAACAAGTGGGTTTGATTCCACAAAGCAGAGGACTTCCCTTACTGCAGGGAGAAACTTGCTTTTTGGGTATCACCAACTCAGAAGCTTACAGGGGCATCGAAAGGATGGGAACCAGGACAAAGGAAGAACTTGTTTCCAGTCAGCAGTGGATTGTGGCTATGGAAAAGCTGGGTGTCAATGCATAAGATTGCTCAAGAGAAGGCAGATGTGTTTATGTAAAAGTGCTCTGAGGTAGCTGGGGGTGGTGGTGCATACCTGTAATTGCAGCACTGGGGAGGCAGAGGCAGGCAGATCTCCGTGAGTTCGAGGCCAGCCTGGTCTACAAAGCAAGTCCAGGACAGCCAAGGATAAACAGAAAAACCCTGTCTTCAAAAACAAACAAAAACCAAACCAAACCAAACAAACAAAAAGTCCTGGTGTGAGCAGATGAATTGCTTACATCTGTCCAGGAGAAGCCCCACTACACAGGACAACTAGCTCAACAACAAATACATACTAAGTTTATCCATTTATATTTTTGAGTATATCTGTTAAGTGGCTTTTGTTAGGAATCGTTATCTGCATTTACAATTAATAATGAAAGAATGCAACAGTGATTCCTCATGTCATTTATACTCTGGTTTATATTCATTTGGTAGGTGAGCCTTAGAAATAACCAACTAAAATAATTACATTATATAATCTATTTAAAGGGGATCCTTATGTGTGTGCACTGTTAATTCCTTCTAAAAATTATATATCTTTATTCCTAAGGCCAAGAAGAAAAAGAAGAAGAAGAAGAAGAAGAAGAAGAAGAAGAAGAAGAAGAAGAAGAAGAACAACAACAACAACAACAACAACAACAACAACAATGACAAGAACAACAAGAAGAAGAACAAGAATAACAAGAAGAACAAGAAGAAGAAGAAGAGGAAGAGGAAGAAGAAGAAGAAGAAGAAGAAGAAGAAGAAGAAGAAGAAGAAGAAGAAGAAGAAGAAGAACAAGAAGAAGAAGAAGAAGAAGAAGAAGAAGAAGAAGAAGAAGAAGAAGAAGAAGAAGAAGAAGAAGAAGAAGAAGAAGAAACTTCATGAAGAACTTAAGTGTTCCCCTTCCATCTGCTGCAAGAACAAACACAAGAAGTCAGCTGTCTATGCCCCAGAATGACAACCTTTTCAGAATGCGTTATGCTGGCACACACTTACAGGACTATGAGACGATAAATGTTTGTAGTTTAAAGCCATCTAGCTTATGTTTTTGTGTAGGCAATCCAAGCAAACAAATAAGAGTTACTGGTTGGCTCCTACAATATTTAAGCAGAAGTGGTATAAATAAAATAGAATATTAGGGTTATGCAGATGAGAGATGCATGAATGCAAGAGAGAACACACCAAACAGCATATGTATCTATTAATGTGTAATGGTTAAATAGAAATACCAAAGAAAGAAATTAATGCTACAGATGATGATAAGTATATTAGCTTTTTCAACAAGAGGGATGTGATCAGTTATATAATCACAGTAATGACAGGATTGTCTAAGTTCTGATTTAATAAACTCAGTTTTATGGCTACAAGGTTTGTAGCTGGGTTTCAACCCAGGACTCCAGATCTGTACAAATTCCAAGGCCAGGTCACTCTACAATTCACATGTAAAGAATTACATAGATAGCACCCAAGTGAAACCTATCTTTACCATGGAAACAGGAGTTCTATTGTATTCATAAATTGGCCAAATATACTTGGCTTTGAGTACTGAATTTGAAATTTTTCATTGTATATAAAACATTGAAGCTTAAACATATTTAAACTATGAGAATATTTCTACCAATTCAAGATAATCATTACACAGATCCATTCTGTATTAAAGTAACAATAACAGTCCCTTAGACAGATATTTTCACTATTTCTGTAATGCTAAATGAAAATTTCTAATATGCATCTCAGGATTTAGTAGGTAAAATTTCTTCAGCTTGACTGGACAATAGCAGTGAGATGACTTCAGCAGACACAAGGCTTCCTATTTCATTTGTACAGGCAGCTTACAGAGTGTCCGTAAGACCCTTGATTATCTGCACAATTTTCAGTTTATAGCGTTTTTTTTTTCTTGGATGGGAGTCTGTAAATGTTAGAGTCTAAAACTATAAAAGTTAAATTGTAATAGATTAGAAAATCCTCCCAAATGGATAATGGCTGGGTTTCCTAAGACACAGTGAAAAGGCCAGGGGCCTTTGCTTTGAATACAAACTACTAGCCAGGTAAAAGTAAAGAAGCAAATATACTCAATTTCTCTTCCATCAAATTAGGTGACAGACAGTTTTAGTTTCTCATAGGGCAAACGCTGTGAGAAAAGAAAAGTGTAGCCTGGCAATTAAATCCTTTCTTCAACATTTGTGTGTGTGTGTGTGTGTGTGTGTGTGTGTGTGTATTTGCTGTGATCCAGCCTAAGGTAAAAGCTATGCTAACAAATGGAAGTAATAAACAAAGACTATTATCTGTAGAGTTCAAAACAGGAAAAAGACTACTTAGCAGGAGCATCTGAATATGGAAGGTATTGATGAGTCTTACTTTGACTCAGGGCATTACAGTCTTCTCTGGTTGGAGGTAATCTTAAAGGAGAAATAGAAGCTCCTTTCCCTGGACCGCAAAGTTAGGCTGCATTTCATTTTCAAGGTTTGCTTTCACATGCCTTTTCACTCCTGTCATCTACTTATTCTAAGATATAATATGTTTCCATATACAATATTAATGCTCCCTGAGCTGCAAGAGTGAGGTGGAATTTATTTCATTTTTAAATTGCTTGCTTTGGCTAATAGAAAAATAAAAGTAATTAAGGAGAGCAGTTAAGCACACTGATATTTCAAAGAAACAGCTTGGAAGTACATTAACTTCCATCAGTATATCTCAAAGGCTTATTTGAACATCAATTTCTCCAAACCAAGTCTTTGTTATGATAGAAAGTAGGGTTTGCTGTCATTTCCCTGCAACAAGATTTATATGCATACCAGGAAACCTCCAATAATGTTGCATATCCAAGATCATCTTGAGTGGTCACTCTGTGAGAAACTAAAACTGTCACCTAATTTGACAGAAGAGAAATTGAGTATATTTGTTTCTTGACTTTCCCATGGCTAGTAGTTTGTATTCAAAGCAAAGGCTCCTGGCTTGTATGAGTTCTCAAGCCAAGTCATTTTATAATTCACAAGTAAAGAATGATGCAGCTAATTCCACGAGAGAAACTATAGTTGCCATGGAAGCAGAATTTTCAATTTGTTGTATGTATTAATGGCCTCAATGTTCTCCTGCATTTTGAGTTGCTTCGTCCTTTCAACACCTGATTTTTAAGCAACTTTGTTCACCACATTATTTGGAGAGCTGGACCCGTGGGTGAAGTCTGGCACACAAGGATGAGGATCTGAGTTCAGATCCCCAGAATTTACATAAGAGTCAGGCGCAGCCGCTGCACATGCCTGTAACCCTGGTGGGCGGCAGGTGGAGCAAAGATTAGGAGATCAAGAGGCTGGCTAGTCAGTCTGCTCAAGCCCTCACCTTCAGCCACTAAGATACACTGTGTCAAGAAAATAAGGTGGAGAAGCTGAAAGATGAGAAAAGAAATCCTGATGTTAATCTCTGGCCTCCACATGCACTTGCCTACTCACCCACGTACAATTAAGAGGTAAAAACAACAACAACCCTGGACATTTAGTTGAAGGGGGAGAAATGTAGCTCAGTGACGGAACACTTATCTACACATTATTTTTGCTAAATAGTAAAACTTAGAGCATTACATTAATATGAAGATAATTTTTCAGATTTGGATATTACTCACTGTATATGGTTTCATATGAAGACACGTGCATTTTCTAAACTCTTTGTTTCAATGAGAGTACAATTTGCATCAAGGATCAATGGCTGTACCTGCCTAAGTAAGTTCTCAGGGCCCCAAGACTTCATTTCTGAAGGACTTAAGTGACTTCCCAGAAATATAGTTGTATGCTGAAGAGGACAATTTTGGTGTCAGAGAAGAGAAACAGATTTTCTATTGGAAGCATGGTTTTCCCAGGCATCTCCTGAGGACTATCTCTCTTTCTCTCTCTCTCTCTCTCACACACACACACACACACTTTTATTCTTAGGGCTAGGGATATGACTCAGTACATACAGTGCTTGCCGTGCAAGCCTAGTGATCTGAGTCCAACCCCAGAACCTGTGTAAAGATGGAAGGATGGAACCCACTCCACAAATTGTCCTCTGATTGCTTCCCTTGTGCGGGGCAGGTCCACAGCCCCCCCCCCCCATGCTAACCACCACCACCACCACAACCACAGCAAGAATCCTATAATATAACTTTAAAACCTATTTTTAGTCTGCCGTCTTTCAAATTGAACAATTCGCCTCAGGCTATGCTCTATTAACAAAGTATAGAAAATTCCACATAAATACAATGCAACTTAAACGAGTATCTGATTTAAGCAGGATGCAGCACATCTGAAAGGGCACAGGAGATGTTCTCAACTAAAACATGTGCTCTCTCTCTCTCTCTCTCAAACCCTATTTGCATCTGCCTTGCTAACAGGTGAAACTGGGTGCAATAAAAAGACTAATTGGCCCACACTTATAGTTGAAGAACAGCAGAGGAAACAAGCTGAATGTAATATAGGAGTAAAACCCTCAGGGCTCATGTTGTCACACTTAGGCTCGTTTGTAGTCCAAAGGAGAAACATTTGTCAGACAGTATTGCTATAGCTACATCAAGTCACAGTTGTGCCTTTCCCATTACACTAAAACTAAGTAAACATCTGATTGGCAGTCTCAGAAACAACTGCGCCTACTTGGGATTGCTGCATTACAAACCAACTTCCAAGTTTCATGATGATATGTTGAATATTGCTTCCTTTCTATTTTCTTTTAAAAGATATTTTTTAGTAATTCTATGATCATCTGATACACTGAATTTTGGGCATTTTCACCCTTCCATTCTTCCCACCTTCCCCTAGATCGTCTCCCACCACGCTACATGCCCAACTTCCTAAAAGTAAGTTGTCTCAAATTCTACTCTCAACAAAATAAAGCCAGATCCAACCTATCCTGAGATCACATGCCCCATTGGTAGCCATTTGTGTGATGGACCATGTTGCTTGAGTTGCACACAAGGTCATCCTGTCCAGAGGGGAAACATTTAGATTGCCACCAGGTACAAACAAAAGTGAACCAGGGAGAGCACTAAATATTAAACACTGTGCTATGATGGCAGGTGGAATTCCTAATGTTGTCTCCAGAGACGCCCTTCCCCAAGTCCAAGTCCCCCAAACCCATCAATATGATGAAAGATCTCTTTGTGAGTAGATGATCTCACATAAGAGGGCTGATCTTAAGATAGAGAGATGAACTGAGCTTTAGTTCACTGAAAAGTTGAGCCATATCTAACCAGAAACAGAAACATGCTCTAAACAACAGGCACTCATGCTGTTTCATGCTGAAGATCATTAACTGCGAAATGGGAACTGAATTTCACAGCATCTAGCAACTGGATCCCAGCAACAACAATGATTTTGGAAGCTGATTCTTGCCTCAGATTCTAAGGGAGGGAGGGAAAAGGAAATGAGGGAGGGGATGGGATCGGGAGATGACGAGGGAAGGGGTAGGATTGGGAGGTGTTGAGGGAGGTGGCAGCAACTGGGATGCAAATAATTCAAACTGCAGAACAAGCAGGTAACTTATATTGCTAATCCCACTACATGGGAATAGCTCTGAGACTGGCAGAGGTATAAATGTGATGCATAGAGAGGCTTTACGTTGGCCATAGATTCTCTGTGCTTATTACTAGAGGCTGTTCTTAGTATGGCATGAAGGAAGATTTGTAGATGTCTTACTTCTGCTCATACAATGACCAGAGAATCAGCCTTAATTGCTCTGTACATCCCGCACACCCCATACAATTATAATGTTAGAACTGTATAATGCTTGTGAAAAGTTATGTTTTTAGAACAAAAGAACCGGACACTGATGCTGGATTAGACCTGAGAAGATTCATTCCTCTCAGCATGCTGGACACTGACATCCTGCATCCTCCTTGCTCCAGCCCCTGATGCCTCTGTTGTTACCTATCAGAATTGGACAGCTTCCCAGACGGCATTGTAGAAAGCTCCCGATCCCAAATGGTCCAGCATTTCAATCTGTCCCACACAGGACTCCTATTAAGCCTGAAATCACTCAACATTTAGAAACTAGACCACAAATGCAATCCTTGGCTTGCTTAATCATTTTCGCCAATTTTTGTACCCCTTCTAAGATATTATATGCTCCAGCTCAGCCTGAAGAAACCTTAAGAGAACAATATTGCATTTCCTGTAAGGGGGGTTGGGTAGGTTTCTGTTTGCTTTCCTAGTCTACAAATACTTATTTTCATTAGGAGGTGGTTATAAGTTATTACTGGTCTTTTACAGAGAGGAAACTAGGCTGAACTCAGGAATGTCTCTCTTTTCCTTCATCTTTCATCCATAGGCAAGGAGATAAGAGCTGAAAAGAAAGAAAGGAGGGATATAGAAATATAAAGGGAGGGTAGGACAAAAGGCAGATGATTAAACCTACTCCTTAATTCAAGGCCTTAATGTTACTCACAAAGAAGGTTATCTCTAAGTTATTTGCATAGAATTTTGTATACTGATGTAAATCATGGTCATGTCAAATAATAGTCTTATTTAGTACAAGAATATATAGCCTAAGTCTAACAGGTATGATTCTAGAGATATATAAAATAAAATAGTTAAATAAGGTCTTCAAAGGCCTCAGAGACCCACAGAATATGGCGTTTAAAGATGTTTTTTATTATTCTGAAGATTCTTTGACAACAAGACAAGTTAACTCCTGACAACACCCAGCTGACCTCAAAGAAGATGATGAGCATCAAAGAACCTCCTTATGGAGTTGGCTTCAAATGTGCAAACCAGCCACTGGGCAAAACATCCTCATTTCTGCTATAGACAGAATTCTGCCTAAAAATGGGCAAGCTTAGATTCAAGCAGAGTTGACAGCCAAACTCTGACAAGACAGGGTAAGCAAGTCATCAATAGTCCCTGCCTTGTGAATAAGTCTGGCAGATGAGGCTCCAGCGTTAGGAGTGTGTTGGGTTGCTGTTCAGGCAGTAAACTGTCTCAGTCATTTTTTTCATTTTGGAGCTGCTAACCTGCACTACCAGTTCACCCAGTCATTTAAGTTCTTTCCAAGTCTCTGAGGGGGGTTGAAGACCAGATAATTTAGTTTTACAATCAAGTTTAGTTGGTTAGGGGATAAGATCTTTTTAGATCAAGAAAAAGGATTTAAGTTAATAGAGATGAGATATGATAGATATGGAATTTCATTCAGAAATTTAGATCCAACAAGATAGGAACGATGTTTATTTCAAGTTTGACAAATACAAATAGCCAAATCACTATGAATGTAACATTTACATAACTCATGATTATCTCATGGTTCTCCCTGCTGTATGTAGTTTGTTTTACTCATGTGTAATGAAATAAATATATATATTAAAAAGAGAAAAAGCAATATAGAAATGCTCTTTGAATTCATTTTTCTACTTACTTGCTATCTAAAACATTCTTAAATAAAACTTTGAAAGAGACAAGGTAAAATTCCTGAAGACAAGTGAACATTTAAATTTGAAGTCAAATAGAATTAGATATTCTTTTTATAAAAAATTTAAAACATAATAAATGTAACAACTTTGAAACTATTCATGTTTCATTTCCTTTGCTTAGAAAGCATCTTAGATGAACATATTTTATTTTTACTGCATTTAGTAAATGAAATTCATTTCTTCATGTATTATAGCAAGTGTTATTGCTCTTATTTATTGATTATGTGCATATGTTTAAGTTTTCATGTGTGCACATAAGTGTAGGGGCCATAAGTCAACCCTGAGTGTTACTCCCTAGGTATTATCTACCTCACTGTCTGATTCTGTGCTCTCAGTGGCCTGGAACTTGTCAACTAGCCAAGACTGGATCAGCAGTGAACCCCGGGGACCCACTTGACTCTACCTGATGCTGGTACGAGAAGTGTGAGGTACCACTCCTGGCCTTTCACATGGGTTCTGGTGACAGAACTCAGGTGTCAAGCTTATGTCACAATCAATTTACCAAGTGACCTGTTGCCTGAGCTCCACTTCATCTGGTCCATCATCTAAACCAACCATTTCCTTAGAGACTCTCTTTAAACCAAATCCTCTCAATATTCCTTCAGCAGTACTCTTTACAACACATCAGGGCAATTGAGATTTCACCAGTGAGTACCCATATGAACTTAGATTCAAACAGTAAGATGGTGATTTGAAATCCAGCCCAGCCAGAAGAGAATAAACAACAAAAGGCTGTTATTTTAGTGCTTGCTTTTTGTTCACCTCTTAGAGACATGTTTGCTTCTATATGCCTGCAGCAGTATTTACTAATATCACTAGACTAGAACATACTCTTCACACTCAGGCTTAACGCAAAATAAATCCACATCTAATTTCCTGGGCAATTTCACATCCATTCCAGATCTCTTTAGGCAAAAATATTCTGACAAGATATGAGCAGCCACTGAGAACATAGGTCTTGTTTTTTTCTTTCCCCTCATAAATCTTATCCCTGAATTTGTCAGACAGACATTTTTTGTGAAATAACTCAAAGTGGCAATTCCATATAATTAATTCCTTGATTAATCATCTTTAAGTTAAATTAGTTAAACATGAAATTGTTAAAGAAATTGTCCTGTGGCATTGTTTAAGCTGAGAAATAATTTTATAAAATACAATGTGAGGCTGTTTGATGTTTTCTAGGTCATCTGATTTATTGGATTTTCTTTATTCTTATTTCTTAGTTAACTCTACAGTACTTTTTCCATTGGCAAAATGGTTGTATAAATGGTTTCCAAACAATAATATTTAGTGTCAATTACTGAAATACTATGCTAGGCCTAGTCCAAATTTCTAACAGGAAATACGCAAAGCAATTTTAGTTATTTTCATAAAAGTTTAGCTTGTAAAACATTATCTAAACCTAAGAAGATTAAGATGTGTTTACTTACAGTGTGTTATAGAAACTTAAATATATACAGGTAGAGAAAAACAGAACAAATGATAGTATAGCTGTTATTATATTTCAATACTGATAAATTTCTGAACAATATCCTTCTATATATCTCTACATGCTGACCACCCCATTATATGACTCAAAAATAAGTACATGTTACATGCATTTTTGTTGCAAATATTTGGCATATGCTGTCTCTCTAATAGAGATCTGTTTTCCTTGTCATAACAATAACACTGTCTTTCTAGAATGATTTGTCCTTTAATTTCATTAACTATTATATTTTAGGGGAAAGTCTAAAAAAAGGACTGAAATTTATGTTCTTAAAAATGTAGGCTATGTTCTCATTATTTGTCATGGAGTATGCTATACACTGACAAACAGCCAGTATGAAATTCTACCTATCATTAAGTGCTTGTCTGTGGGATAGACGAGAAGACTGAACGTAAGAGGCCTAAGACACAGGAAAGACTGTAGCAGCTCCTTATCCTTGTCCTCCTCTTCCTCCTCTTCCTCCTCCTTTTAGGTTAAAGATGGGTGTCAGGCAAATTGCAAATAGAGAAACTGAGATGATGCAATCAAAGGCAGTGTGTGGAGGGCTCTCATGGCAGCTGACGCATTTGCACACAAGTCCCATCTTTCCATTCACTGCCGTGCAGATGTATGTGTACTACAGAAACTGATGCTCAACAAATCTGTCTCTCTCACCCCAGAGACCATCCTTAAAAATGGGGACCACCTTACAAATGTATTGCACTGAAAAATTTAACACAGTAATTCAACACTTATTTAAAGAATACTAATGTTTGTGGTGCACTTTTAAAATGGGACACTACTCAAGCCCTTTATGGATAAGGATCACTTTTGGTTGATAATCATAAAAAATTTATTGAGAATTCAAAGTATAATAGGAAGGATAAACATAACTTTATAAATGAATATAAGACACAATGTTAAATGGTAAAGAGGCAAAATAAGTATTGTGTCTAAGTATACAGACACTGAAAAATGCACAGTGCAAGTCTCCAGAAGGGCTAATGCACCCCTTTGTTTATTTGTTTGTTTGTATGGGTTTTTGCCTCTGTGTATGTCTGTGTTCCACATGCCCCTGCCTGGCCCTCAGAGCCCAGAGAGTGTATTAGACATTATGGTATTAGACTTATAGATGGTTGTAAGCCAGTATGTGGGCTCTGGGAATCAAATCAGACCCAGGTCCTCTGGGAAAGCAACAGTTTTTCTCTTACCTGCTGCTTACAACCCTGAAGCTAATATTTCCTGAGAGTTCAGGCTTGTGCTTTAGAATGGTCAAGAATATATTATGATTATATAAAACATAATAAAGCTCAAAATAATGAACTTTTTGTTTGTTTATGGAGCTACTCAGGTGACGCCAAATAGAATAGGTGTGACTTTATCCAGAGCCCTTCATACATGAATGTGTGTTTTCCTAACATTTATTAACTTTATGCTCTAAGGCAAGATGCTCATGGGCCTGGCCTATTACATATCAAAATGATGTAAAGCTTCCTTCTACCTTGAGGATTATGCCTCTGTGATCCCCTATGAGGCATGCTTAGTTGACTCTGTGGGCCTCCAAAATGGTCAACAAGCAACTGAGCAGGCCTCTGGTGGACATATTGACCTGACTGTAAAGATTCTTTTTGTGGATGTTTGAATGAGAAATGTCCCCCAAGGGCTTTGATTTTCAAACATTTGGCTGCCAGGTAATAGCAGTGTTTAGGAAGTTTTAGGTAGTATAGCATTGCTGGCAAGAAATACATCACTCGGTGAAGGCTCTGAGATTACATAGTTATGTTCACTCTGGGACAGTTTTGTCCAGCTTTCTGTTTACCAGGGCCTAGGAAAATAGTGGCTTACTACACTGGGATATAAATCACATGAAAATAAACCTAAATGGCACATAAAATACATCTTAGGAAAACAATGTGAATTGCAGTGGAGAATATGATTAAAGAGAGAAGTGAATGAATGAGAAATACTATAATATTGTCAATAAAATTTGAGCATCAAAGATGGAAGAGGCCGGGCTATATCACGCAGAAGAGATGTAGAGATTGTCCTTAAAAGTGATGCCTGCGTGAGGAAGGCCATACAGCTGTTCCTAACAGAGAGACTCGTAGAGGAGAATGTGTTTGGGAAAGCAAAACATTTTGCTGTGAAGGCTGCTGTCCAGTGAAATTCTCTTTTTAGTATATTCAACTCTAAGGAGCGACTTGGACATCCACAGTCCACTTGGAATCTTGGAAGGAATAATAAAATTAAAAATGCAAGCCACCCCATCAGCTGCTTACAAATCGTCTCCCATTTTCACACATAATCTTTCTTTAAACAAAGTCATTTGTTTGGTTGGACAGCATTAGATATATACATCGCCATTTTTGTTTCGTGGTAAAATGTTACAAATTTAAAGGAAAAAAAAATCTAGTTCTCCAGGATGGCAAAGTCATATTTCTAAGGAAAATAAGTGCATATAGGTGTGGGTAGGAAAAAAAGCCACAAAACTTGTAATCTTCTTATATAGTGTTTAAGGGAAAACGTCTTTTCAAACCAGTATGTTTTCTCACACAGAGAGTAAGAGTCAGCTGACACTGAGGATGCTCAGCACAGATACACACAAATGTTGTAGAAAATGGCAAAGCTCCCATGATACCTCGTAGGACAAGCTTTTGACATGAAAAGTCATAGGACTGACAAACGTAATGAGCCAATTAGGTAAGAGAAGGAAACATAGGCTATCCAAATTACAAAAAGAAGTCAAGTTCTCCATATTTTCAGATGATATTATTTTTGTAAACAACATTCCATCAAGTGGCTGTTTTATCTGATAAATATGTAAAAATGTATGACACAATTTTTTCTATAAAAGACAGTAACATATTTATGCACCAATAACGAACTTGCTAGAAAAGAAATCAAGACATTGATTATATTTATAATAGCTATATAAATTTCTAGAAATAGATTTAACAAAAAGATGAAAGATCTCTACAATGAAAACAATTTTTAAATGATGAAATAATTTACGTCCAGAGCTGAGTAAGAGAGTACATAGTGCTAACCCTAGTACTCAGGAGGTAAGGTTAGAGAAAGGCCATAAGTTTGAGCCAGCCTTACACAGGAATACACAACAAAGAAGAAAACAAAAAATATATGTATATGTGCACATTTATATATGATTTCTTGGAATTTTTGTTTTTATGTCATAGTCAACTCTACAATATTCTCATTAGCAAAGTGATTGCATAAATGGTTTCCAAACAATAAATATTTAAGGTCAACTATGCTAAGCTTAAGAGATGGCTTAGTAGCTAAAATTATTTGTTCTTGAAGAGAACTCAAATTCTGTTTCCAGCATCCACACGGTGGTTCACAACTATCCATAACTTTAGTTACTATTTGAAGGGGTGGAAGAGCTTATTATCATGATTTGATCACATATGTAATTATATATGATACCTCATATATATTCTTATACATAACTGTATAAAATAGTGGCTTTTTATACATAAATGTATACATTTATATGCATAATTATATATGTGTTATCTCATATGTATTATATATCATAGAGCTCATTTATCTCATAATGCCATCCAAAATTATTATTCCATTCTTGATTAGAATTGTAGTTTCATAATGAGAGAATAGAACTTTCCAGTCTCCTGTGAATACAACAATATTAGTAGTACTAGTTAAGGAGCAAGGAGGAGTTAGTTCCTTTACAGATGCTTGATTATCTCAAGGATACTATTAAGGTTTTAAGTGATTTTTAATAGTTTAATAATGAGGTCTGATTTATATACACTGTACATATTTGAAGAGCACAAGTGAAAATCATTGACATTTGTAGATACTCTAATTAACACACAATCAATATAATGAACATGTACACCCCAAGGTTTTCCAGTATCTCTTTATAAGATGTACTTTATATCAATCCTTATCCCCAGGTAATCAGTGGTGTGCTTTGTTTCTCTACACATTAATTAATTAGTACCTTTTAGAATTATAGGTAAAGGGAATAACATAATAGTTACTTCTTCTTCTTCTTGTCCCTTTTCATTCATTACAATTGTTTCAATAGTCATCTATGCCATTGAGTGCACTAATACTTTGTTTATTTCACTGCTGAGCAGTATTTCATTACATGGTTATATCACACTTATCTAATCTTTCATTTACTGATGAACATTTAGGTTGTTTCAGATACAAGGCTATTTGCTACTGAGAACAAAATTTGCTTGTGTGAAAATGTTTGTATAGACATGAGCTTCCACTTAAATACCTAGAATTGGAAATGGGTAGATGGAGTGGCAGGTGATATACTTCATAATCTCATTTTAAATTTTGAAGAAACCAAAGTCATTACATAAGTTTACACTCCCATCAACAGTGCATGAAAGTTCTAATGGCACCATACACCCCCAAACACATGGCGGGGTCAACTGCTTTAATTTTAGGTATTTTAGTATTTGTATGATAGTATTTCACCAGTGTTAATTTTTATTTCTCTAACATCAGTCATTTTTATTATTTACATGTAAATTTGCTATCACTTTCTAAACTGTGAGAGCATATCTCTTGTTCATTTAAAAACACTTAGTTGTTGGTTTTCTTATTGTTGATATTTAAGAGTTTGGAAAAGTTGTGAGCAAATTTCTTTCTCAGCTATGTAATTACAAATATTTTCTCCCAGCTTGAGAGCTTCTTTTCCGTAGCTAATAGTGGCATTCATACAATGATTTTGTTTTTCAGTGCTGGGGTTAGAATGTAGGGCTGTTGCCATGCTAGGCTTGTTACTAAACTAGTTGCCTTCCTCCTAGAAGCTTTAATGATGTCTAATTAATCATATTTCTCTCTCTAAAGAATCACACTGTAATGTAATTATCTAAGAAAACTTTTAATCTAATTAGAGTTTTACATTTTTATTTTTAATATATTTTATTAATTTATTCATATTACATCTCAATTGTTATCCCATCCCTGTATTCTCCCATTCCTCCCTCCCTCCCACTTCCCCCCTACTCCCCTCCCCTATGACTGTGACTGAGGGGGACCTCCTCCCCCTGTATATGCTCATAGGGTATCAAGTCTCTTCTTGGTAGCCTGCTATCCTTCCTCTGAGTGCCACCAGGCCTCTCCTGTTCAGGAGACTTGGTCAAATATGGGGCACCAGAATTCGTGTGAAAGTCAGACCCCACTCTTCACTCAACTGTGGAGAGTGACCTGTCCATTGGCTAGATCTGGGTCGAGGTTTGGTGTTTACTGCCTGTATTATCCTTGGCTGGTGCCACAGTTTGAGTAGGACCTCTGGGCCCAGATCTGCCCATCATAATGTTCTTCTTGTAGGTTTCTAGGACCCCCTGGATCCTTCTATTTCCCCATTCTCCCTTGCTTCTCTCACCTAGAGTCCCAGTAGGAAGTCTTCCCTTCTGCCCCACTTTCCTGGTAAGTGAAGACTTCCATGGAACATACCCCTTAATATATTATTTTTATAGTTTTTTTTTATACTGAGTTTCTCTATGTAGTCTTGGCTATCCTGGACTCACTTTGTACACCAGACTAGCCTCAAACTCACAGAGATCCACCTGCTTCTGCTTCATATAGTGCCACCGTGCTCGGCTTATGATAGATTCTTTTACCTTGAAACTTCTTAAATTGTTGTTGATATTTAGGCATGTAATCTACTTTAATCCTTTCTATATGATGTGAAATATGCAAGTTATGGATCCAAGTTATTGATTGATTGATTGACTAACTTAATGTATATCTAACTGTGTCAATACCATTTGTGGGGAAATGCTCTCGTTTCTTAACTAAATTAGCTTTGAGTCTTTGTTGAAAATCAATCAGCAAAGGCTATAAATGGATTTGTGTCCATGAAAAAAAAAATCTTATGTGGGAGCTGCCACGGGCATGGTATTTTGGAAATGGATACTTTGGGAGACACTTGGCTTTGGATGAGACGATTTGACTGGGACTGGAATTCTTATAGGAAGAAATACACCGAGCTGGAACCACTCTTCCTAACTGAACATACAAGAAAGATGTCACCAGAATGTGATCAATGCTGACCCCTGATTTCAGACTTACAGTTCTTGCAACTATGAGGAAGCTATTATTGTTGACTAAGCTACCTGTCTATGGAATTGGGTAAAGCAAAGGTGACCGGCATGTGGGTTAGCTTCTGACTCTTCACTGTGTTCCCAAATCTATTTATGTATCTTATCTTCAGAGCATGTTGTCTTGTTTACTGTTGCTTTAAGCCACAAGAGAGGTGAGTAGAGTTAGTCTTCAAACCTCTTTGCTAGGTTTTTGTATTTTCATTATATTTTTAAAATTAGCCTGTCAATCGCTTTTAAAAGGGTCTTTATTTTAATTTGCATTGCAGTTTCTCTGGGCAATGCCATTTATTTTTTGTTGTGTAAGACTGACATGTCTTTTTCCATGTTCATCTCTAACCCATTCATAGTTTTTGATGTAGTAGATGATGCTTTTTGTTTTAATTTTTAATTGATTGTTGTTTGACTGAGTCTTGGCCACCCAAATACTATCTGTTGACATTTTATAAAATGACTGTGGCCAGAGTTAGTTGACTTACGTCTGTTATATACTTATTGAAGTGGTTCAAAATATAAACCTTGTAATTTTCCTGTTTCTAGAATGCAGAATAATACAATTAACATGTGGTATATTCTCTTCTGACCTAATGTCTCACTTGTGTATCAATGTGTGAAGAATGAGGACCATGTAAAACCAAACCCACTTGGCAATGCTGGCCTCATGCGGACAGATTCTCACTCAGTATAAACAAATGATCTTTCAGCCATATAATTTTGACAAGAATATTCAGAGATATTTTTCAAACAGCTAAAATACTTTCACAGGCATCGTAAGTAATTAGTGAAATAACAACGAATGTAGCCAATTAGTATCTATGTTTCCTGTGCAAAGGATGACTTATAGTGAGTCATTTTTCTATACCACGGAAATAAAAATTAAAAAGCAATCATTTAGATTTGGAAGGAATAAAAATGACAAATACAAAGTGCTATCAGAATTCACTGAACGTGGATTTCTAGATTCATTTCCATTTCTGGACTCCCTATTCTGCTACATTTGGTGAATCTGTTGTCTATTTTTATGGAAGTACCTTGCCACTTTAATTACTATCAGTTTAGTATAGATAGAAATCAGATGCTTCTATTTGATTCATTTTGCTACTAACTGCCTTGGATTTACTCATTTATTTTAAGACAGAATCTTACTTCACATAATGGCTCAGACTGACAGGGAAAGCACTGTGTAGCCTATGCTAGTCTTGAACTCACTATCTTCATGTCTCAGCCTCCCAAATTCTCAACTGGGTTCCCTCTTGCCAGATGACCCTACTTTGTGCCAAGGTAACAACAACAACAACAAACCAACCAGCACAATGGAGTTAGAATCAAAACAAATGAGTGCTGAGCAGAGGGAAGAGAACATATATGTTAGGATTATGTTTGCAAACTACGCATCTAATGGGAAACTAATTCAGTTAAGAAGCACGAGTGGCCATATTAATAGATACAAGGAAAACTCATTAAGAAATGGGCAAAGGACCTAAATAAACACTTCTCAAAACAAGACACAGGAGTGACTAATAGATACGGTGTTGTGGGGGGGGGGAGGTAGGGGGGGTCATCATCTCTAATCATTGGGGAAAAGCAAATTAGAATCTGAATAAAATATAATCTCATACCTGTTAGAATAGCAATTATTAAAAAGACGGAGGATAGCATGTATGGACAAAGGCGCGGAAAAAAAGAGTTAATTTAAAACTGTCAGTTAGGATGCAAATTAATATCACCTTTATGGAATATAATATGTAACTAGAAGGCACAACATCATGGTGAGAAAGACAGGAGGAGTAAATTTGACTTATTTTGAATATACTTTTGTTTCCAACAATCTACTCATTTCAATTTTGCTAAGAGAGTTCATTTCAAATGTTATCATTACAAAAAATTTAAATATTTGAGGTGTTACAGTTAACTGGCTTGATTTATTTATTCCACACGGTATTAAAAATCAGAACATCACTTTGTAATCTACAAACATACATAGCTATAGCTATCAAAACATGAATTTTCAAAATTAGCATATACAAACACACAGCTTAAATGGGTTTGTTGGATATGATGTTATGTATAAAACTGTTTACCAAAACAAAGACCTACTGTTATATGAAGAAAATCATATAGAAAGATACACTTTTTAATAATTTATTACCCACTAAAGCTGAACATGCACACTAAAAGCAAGGTAAATATTTATCTACTGACAACTTACGCTTAAGGTGAGCTAAGTCTACAATGCCAAGTAAGGCACTAACTAGTTTACCAAATGAGTTTAAATAGTGTTGAATAAACTTTGTGTTTCAGATTCTCATCTTTTGGGGCTGGGGACATGGCTCAATGGTTAAGAGCCCTGACTGTTCTTTTAGAGGACATGGGTTCAAAATCCCAACACCCACAAAGAAAGGAAACTTACATAAGTGAGAAAAATATTTCGTCCTTTTCCTGGCATTCAGAAGCCATTATCACAGGACGAAAAGATGATTTAGTCAAAGAAGAGTACACTGTTTGCTTTAGGAAAAGCAATCAATGTGAATATCTAAGTGACTCCAACTTCCCCAGCACCAATATGCTTTTGGAATGGATGTTAATAATACAGCTTAAACGAGCTCTATAGGTCCCAGAACTCTAATGCTGCCACTAAAACGTTACCTCTAAAGGTAGACTTTTTTTAGTGGTCAGGGTCTGAGGTCTAGAATCAAGTTATAGAGTTGATAACAAGCACCAAATTTTCTTCTCTGTGCTTAGTCAGTGCTTGCATTAGGCAGTCTGGATTTTAAAAAGGACACTCAAGAGCATATTCATTTTATCTAACTCCCTACATATCGATGTTTTCATGATCTGTCTAACATACTCAGGAGACTAAAACAAAAATTCCTGGCACAAAAAAAGTTTTACCTGTGAGTAAGGTACACATCTGAAGTGGTGGCAGAAGCTCTAACTGTAAAACTGTACAAGGCTAAAGGTATCATGTGGCTTGAAAATATTATCCAAAGGATAGATACTACATAGTGGCTCATAAGGCATGGGCCCAATATTTTAGACATGTTATTCCTGATGGACAGAAATCACCTAATTGCAAACCACAAGCCAATTTGCAGAAGCTGTTTATTAGCTTGCAGATTTGTGTTTTCTAATCAAGACTGGGAACTGGATTTCATATCGTACTCATGTTTTCTTTTTAAGAAGCTAAGGTCACATCCTTGTTGAGGAGAATTACATGGGAGTTCCGAAGTTGCTCTCTTTGTTACAGAAGGCTTTCCAAACTGCCTTCTACTTTTACTCACTGCCTTAGTTTCATTTCCTGCTGCTTGCTGTTTCAGTAGTTCTTGGTTATTGACCAGAATTAGATAGATAGAGGGGACTCCATGAGACCCCATCATTCCTAAGAAGATGGGGTCATATATATATAATACTGGTTAAAGGACACAGAATAATCAAATTGGAACTGAATAGAAAAACATCTTTCCCACTAGCTAGCATCCATAGTAGTGCAGGGTACCATAAAAGCTGCTAAGGGGGAAAAGTCTATCAGTAGTTTTATCCAGATACAGCCATGCTTGTTACAATATCAACCTGCCATGTAATACAGACCCACTAGTGCGATAGTGGCGTGACTATATCACTGGTAACCAACTGCTTTGTAATTGGATTGGAACCCAACTCCATCGGAGTAATATACACTGCAGACCTAGTCAAAGCCTCAGGCTGAGAAGGTCATGGACCCAAGAGGGGAACACAGCAGTTCATTCCTTTAAATGGTTATGTTGCCAATTTTCCTTCTAAACTTTTATATTTAAGTATGCAGACCAGTGATACTTTCAGCCTGGACCAGAGAAGTTCCTTTTTGCACAAGGTAGCAATTCCCCCATTTAAGGCCCGGAGAATATTGTAGAAGAGAAGACAGAAAGGATATAAGATCTAGAGGACAGGAAGGAGTTGCCGTGAATCAATACCACCCAGAGATTACTCAGCGACTGAAGTCAGGAACACACGAACAGCACAGATGCCTGTACAAGGCAGTGCCTGAAACATGTCATCATGGATTGAGGGGAGTCCAAAGGCCCCACCCTTCCTAAGGAGCTACCGACTGTTAACTATTACTAAAGGAAGGGGGGGTAGTTTTATTCTATGGAGTAGCCACTTGGGGAGACTAATAAGGAAGAAGAGGTTTAGAGGAAATGAAGGTTCATCAAAGAGGGCAATGAGGTATGACTATAATCACAATCTATTATATATGTGTATACATATAGGAAACTGTCAAAAATAAATATTTTTCTTCAAAGAAGATACCAAAAAGAATTTAACGAGTGTATTAATATACATTCTGATATCAGAACAAAACTTAGTAAAATTTTCATAATGTTGTACCTTTTAGAAAGGCATTTTTAACTATGAAAATCATCTTTATTTGGCATCTGACTCCAGTGACAATAAACTACAAGAGACCATCTTTCAATTCCTAATCATGATTTACTGTCCAATATCCGACTTGTGATTTCAGTAGCAAATGATTATAAAAGTTATCCGGCCTTGTTTTTGCTTTACTTTGGTTTTCTCTTTGGAAATAACACTGCTTTCCACAGAATGAACTTTGGAATGATACTGAAATTAAGCAGTATCATTCTATAGAGCCCTAAATGCATTAAATAATTAAGGAAAAGACAGTTCAAGCCACGACTTTGTGGGCTTTGTTGTGCGAAGATAATGCTTACTGCATCCTTTCAGGAACCTGCTTAACGTGTTTTCTTGTAGTTTTGATATTGGGGGAAAAAAACTGAATGGTAAACGTATGTTCACCAGATAAGGAGCAAATGAGCCCAGTAAAAGGTAAGTACAAAGTTGAGTGTAGTTCATTCTCATTTTCCTAGGGTGATACAGCCCGAGTGAGAGGACCATATAGATACCCTGGTTTCATTATTGTAGCTGTGAAATGAGAAGCAAAATAATTCTTGCCATCTGACCATGGCACTAAAATAAAAATTGCTCAGGCAGTACTTTTAGATGGATGCTTATAATTTTAAAATGAAGGTACAATTTGAAGTGGAAACAAAACTGACTGCCCTAATATGTAATATGTACTGTTTATTCCAACCAGAGTAAATTCTAGCCTACTGCTATGGAAACTAAACAAATGTTTAGTTGGATCTTATTCAATTTCTCTATATACATATGGCACTAAAATCTGAAAAAGCTTATATTTTTATTTACTGACAATGGAAATATGTAGCGTATTGGATGATAAGGGCCCCTAAATGCATTTTCATGCATTCTGTAAAACTCGTGCCACAGAAACAACTTGACTTCTCTCCTACAAGATGTGAGAAGAACGCTTAAGTTTTTCCAAGTTCCCGGATGTGAATTTGAGAAACAAAGCTGCAACCATCTTGAAGTATACCTCTACTAGCCCAGTCTGTGGAGTTTTCCTAAGGTGAATTCAGATGTGTGTGTCTAGTCTCCAAACAGTGACAGCAGTGACAACAGTCACCTGATGTGACCATCCCTCTCGGATGTCTTCCCTGCTGATGCACTGCTGGTACCATCAGGTTTAAAGATTTCAAATTCCTTTATTTTTTTTAATTTTTTAAAAAAATTTAATTTGTGCACATTACATCCCAATTGTAGGCCCCTCACTTGTCTCCTCCTGGTGCTACCCTTCCTCCCTCATCACCCCTTCCCCCTTCCCCTAGTCCTCAGAAAGGGGGAGCCCTCTTCCCCTATCAAGTCTCATGTGGACTCCCTGCTCCTCTTCCTCTATGGCCTGGTAAATTCCCTAGTCAGCCACCTTCCTCTGATTCCATGGAAAGCTTTCCCACCCTCCTCATTTGAGTTACGCGGAGAGACTTCACATAAGGAACATAAAGCTGAAAAAAATGTTCTGACTTAGACCATAAGTATATATTAGATGTTTACTCCATGCCACAGCTTATAGAAACAGATCACAAAGCCAGCTGGAACTTAGTGAATACAACAGCCAAAGGGGCTATGTCACCAAAAGCTCAACTTCTCAGCAACCGTACAGTACTGAAACAAAAAATGTGCACATGGCTCTACTTACCCCTGCAAGGCTTTCTCTCCAAACCAGTCTCCCTTCCCTAAAGTTCTAAGAAAGACTGGGTCTTCACTAGGTGAGTCTTCTCGAGTCACGTTGACCTACAAAGAGAAATGAGCGTCTCCATCAGTGGTTCTCAACCCATAGGTTGTGTTCCTTGGGGATCACATATTGGATTTGCTATATATCAGATATTTATATTATCATTCATAACAGGAGCAAAATTATAGTTATGCAATGAAATAGTTTTATGGTTGGGGCATTAGGAAGGTTGAGAGTCACTGATCTAAATCAAATGAATGCTTGCAAATTTTATGCTTTTCCAAGAATTAATCCTAAATATTTCATTTACTTTAAAAAGTAAGAATCTCACTTAATCTTCAATGCTATACCCGCTTTTATTACCGTCAATGAGGCAACGAGTTTGATTAATTTAATGATGCATTCTGTCCATAGTTTTCCTTGGTTTTCAATGGTGTTTACTTGTTGTTTGAGGAAATATAATTCCACTAAGTAGTACCTTTTAATTCATTCATTCACTTCTTCTTTTTGGGATAGTAGTAGTAGTAGTAGTAGTAGTAGTAGTAGTAGTAGTAGTAGTAGTAATAATAATAATAATAATAATAATAATAATAATAATAATAACAACAACAACAACAACAACAACAACAATAATGCCTGTCAAGCAGAAAGGTTACTAGTTAAAATTCATCTACCTGTAAAATGCAATGAAGCAGAAAACTAATTTACTGAGACAATGCCAAGCACTTCAACACATTAAAAACAGCATGCTTTAGGCTTCTCAACCTAGACATAGGACATCAATGACCAGAACTTTTATTACTAGTAGGGAGGTTTGTGCAAAGCAGAGGGAATTCAATTATTATTCTCCACTGATCCATTTGATTACTCTGCTGCACAGTGTTTCAAAGCATGAAAATTCAGTTTTAACTCTGTCAGTTAGCACTAAGCTATATCACAGGGCTACTGATTTGCATGTCGATGAGTCTTTTATAGATGAAGAAGCTTCTGTGGGAGTCTCATGTAGAGTAGAAGCTCCTGGTCCCACACTCTCAGCGGCTCTGATTCATTCACGTTAATAGAAGCAGCTCAAACTCATTTCCTTTATTTGCGTAGCATCCTATTACACAAATAGCATATAGCTTAGCAATTCTCTAGACGCAAATGTAGCTCCTAGTTTGTGTTGTTATATGCTGTTACTATGATCTCATTAACAAAGTTTCTGCAAATATTCCTGTAAGGGTTCAGTAGAGTCAGTGCCTGCACAAATAAAGAACAAGCTTATAAACCAAACACATTGAGTTTCTTAGGCATTGACCCTGAGCACAAAAATCTACCTTCCCCATCATGAATGAAAGTGTATGCAGATTGTGCTGTCCGTCGTGCTTAGCGCTGCAAGGCTGATTGCTTTCTAGGAAGATGGGTGTGGATTAGAGAGCATCGCCCTCATGCTAATGGAAGAGGACAATTTTCTTTCAGATTATATTTTGTTTACATGATACACTATTACCTTTTTTTAAAAAAAACTATGTTTCTATTGGGTTGCCTTGCTGCAAACATCGATGGACATACTTTTGTGAGAACTACATTTTCATTACTCTAGACTAAATAAAGTATGAAGTGGCTGGATAATATGGTAAATATTTATTAACTGCTTAAGAAGCAGTCAAATTGCTTTTCAGAATATTTAAACTTCGCAGTCTTAGCTAATAATGTGCAGGAATTCTATTTATTTCACTCTTCACTAGCCAGAACTTGGTATAATCAGCATCTCCCGCCCTCATAGACACTCTATTAAGCATGTTCCCTGTCTTGCGTTCATTGTTAAGATTTATTTTTATCAATTTTTAATTATGTGTCTGGTAAGTGGGTATGTATGTGTGTAAGTAGTGAGGGGGGGATCGGGGTGGGTGGTGGTGAACCTGAGAGCAGGTAACCTTGGAAGTCAGAGGTACAGGATCCCCTAAAGCTGAAATTACAGAAAGCCACCTGATGTGCTTACTGGGACATCATTCAGGCGCTCTCCAGGAGCCCTATGCTCTGGTGACAACCGAGCCATCTCTCCAACCCCATATCTCAGGGCTATAATTTGAAATTTAATAATCCTGTTCATTTTTTATATATTTCATTTACAGGGAGGTAAAGTACTGATACAGCACTGCCGGGGATATTTGCAGGATTCTTTGGTATGGCCCTCTCTCAGTTGAAAACGTTGTGTTCAGGGGCTGGAGAGATGGTTCAGTGGTTAAGAGTGCTGCCTGCTCTTCCAGTGTCTTGGGTTTCTCTGTTTCCAACTCACAGTTCAATCTGTGAGCTCTCAGCTATTCATATCACCATGCGTTTGCTCTGGAGTCCTGGACTCTATCCCTCTGAAACCATAAGTCTCAAATTAAATATCCTTTTAATTAGTTGCCTTGGTCACAGGGCTTTACCATAGCGATACATAAGTAACTAAGGCAAGTGGTAACAAAGTATCATTACCTGCACTGGTATGAGGGCTCAGCAAGAGGAGCCTGAGGGCCTGAGTTCAATCCCTGAAACCCACATTATGGAAGGAGAGACCCAAACCCTGCAAGTTGTCCTCTGAGCCCACCCCCCCCCCCACACAGTGACACATACATTCCACACACATGCATTCACACAAAATAGGTAAAAACTGTAGTGATTGTTTTTTGGAAAAAAAATCTTTACCAAGGTTAGTCTTTATAAGTTTTATACAATCATGGAGAAAGAAGTAGTTTACCTATAATAAATTTTATAAAATTCCAATTTCGTAAAGAAGCACAAATTACTATTTCCTTTCCTATTCTATACAGTGGAGACAAGTGTGAGCACCTTCTGCTTCTTATACTGACTTTAATGTATCCTTATCAGAATTAGTATAATAAATGTAACAATTGTTAGGTTTGTAAATCATAGCAAATATCTTGCCTGACCTGAAAAACTAAGAAAAATTCTACAGCTGGTTTATAGAAATACTTGACCGTGCCAAAGGAATCTAACACATTATGACTGCTTTTCTCTCAAAATTCTAGCATTGTACCAAAGTACTGCCAAAGTAATTGGCTCCCGTGGTATAATCTCCAAGTGCTTCTATTTATACATGTTACAGAACTCATAAAACAGTACCACTAATGCACCTGTTTTCAGCTAAAATGGGTTACAAACCTCCACTGCCTTCAGGCAACACTGGCAATTTGCAGTAAATGGGACAGTCATAAATGGCTATAAGGTGTTCTTCCTAATGGTTAAGCACAGCCACTCCTTGGCAGCAAAGAATTAGTAATTTAGAAAGATAAAGCAAAGCCAGATTCCAGGATGCAACATCCTCCTGTGAACAACAAATGGTTTTTTAAGCAGGAGGATTTTTCTTTCCCTGATTTTTTCATCCATGTTAGTTAACAAAGAAGACAGTAAGTAACAAAACCCTCCATTGTGTTACATAAACCACAGCATATTAGCATTTTCATATCCCCTAACATTGAAAAATGCAAAATATGATTTTAACCATAACTGGTTTTGGACATCTAAAAATTACATATTTATTTATTTATTTATTTATTTGTATAGATCCTGGGTATTGAATTCAGGTCATTAGGCCTGGTTACAAGGACCTCTTCCTGATAAACCCTCTTCACTGTTCCCTTATAAAACCAGCCCATGACTTATATTTCTATCTCAGGCTTCCAGATAACTACCTAATGAATTGATACAATAAAAACATATAAGATTGCTATAATTTAGTGTGTCATGCCATTGCTATAAACATTGACATATCTGTAATCTTGATTTAAATTAGTACAAAGAATCCCTTAAAATCTAAGTCACTAAGATTTAGAGTCTTCCACACTTCCTGAGCACACCATCTCTGAAGGCCTCGGCTGTAAGTTCTACAGTGCCAGGGTTAGGCATTTTTTGCAATATTTAAGAAATAAGTTCACTTATTTTAAAAACAATTATACTAATGAAACAGGCATGTAAGTCTTCTCTACCTGCCTTTTACTCGTTATCTCTCATCCAAAACAAAGAAAAAGAGACTCTCTTTAAGGATAACTTACAAAGAAACATTAAGTTCAAGTGTTTGGGTAATGAGGATAGAGGATTGGTCTTGCTAAGTTTACTTAATTTCATAATTCAAAAATAAATATTATAATAGTTTCATATTGGCTAGCCTAAAATTTATAAGAATACATAACCATTTATAACCATGGTCATACCTTCTCTTCCTATACTTTACCACTTTTAGTAGTTTCTTAGCATTCAAATAACACTCTCCACAATGCTACAATACAACATATATTCTTATCAGCATTGCCCATAGGACATCAAGTCATTGGCCTAAGAGAAGTCAAATAAGTTAATGTTACTGAAGATTCAAATCGGGGCCATCTGATTCTTTTTTTTTTTAATTTATTTATTCTTGTTACATCTCAATGGTTATCCCATCCCTTGTATCCTCCCATTCTTCCCTCCCTCCCATTTTCCCCTTATTCCCCTTTCCGATGACTGTTCCTGAGGGAGATTACCTCCTCCTGTATATTCTCAGAGGAAGGATAGCAGGCTACCAAGAAGAGACTTGATACCCTAGGGGCCATCTGATTCTAAAGCCCAGATATTTCATTATAGGAAGGTCGTGCTTCTTAAAGACTTAAGTTTAATGATTTAAGCATTGTGTCGTTTAGCTCTGCTGATAGACGTCTTTCTGTTTATGCAGACTTGTCAGTAGCATCTAGTGCTGTGGTTATTAATGCCCAGACACAGGTTGCACGCCTTCTTTTCTTACATCCTACTTTGGAAGATCCGTTCTCAGATAAAGAAGGGGCAGCTCACAGCACAAAACTCAGCACACGCATCCTGACAGTGAGAGCTCAAGCTTACCTTTCCTTTACTGATGATAAAGAAGGTGTCTCCTCTTGCACCCTGCCTGATGATGTATTCTCCATTTTCATAGTGGGTCTGAAAAAGAGCAACAGTAACATAAAACAAAGATATTAAGAAAGGAATGATGAACCAAACAGGACATGATTTCAAACACCAGGCCCTAAGGATGCATTTGTGCTGACAGAATTTTACCTGAGTTCAGGATATGTCATGGTTAAGAATGAAAAACAGTCCATCAACAACACAGCAATAACAAAGATTGCTTATAATTCTCATTTAAAAACCTGTAGTGAGTTTCATTTTCCTCAGTGATTATACTCATATCTTTAAGCTCATTATTTCAGTTGCTTGACAAAAAAATTATGTCTCCTGTCAACTAAGCATGAAGTAACATAGCACTACTAATTAAGCCCATAGATATTATTTGGTCATTTTCATTTGTTTTTTTGTAGTTTCATAATAACAAACATTTTTTAAAAAAGAAATTACTGTAATGTTCAAAGATCTTTACTTAAATCTAGAGTAGCCTTTAGTGGGGGTTAGATGGCTTTAATATGTTTTAAGGTGCCACTGCATCCCTCAATATCCTTACTTGAGTAATTTGCATTTGGCCTCATTGAGCAAAATTATGTGGTCCAGGATCTGTCTAGCATAAACTAAAAGATGGGGAGGGAAGTAAGGCTGGAAGAGAATTATCACAGTGGTGGGTCAGCATCTTGAGGAGGGCCTCGCCACTAGGTCTATTCCCAGAGTGACGATTACTCATGCAATGAACCAAACCAATTCCACAAGGAGAGTTGGGAGACAATTTATTGCTTGGTCAGGAGGCAAAATGAGTCCATGCCATCTGGCTCTGTGCTCCTCTGCAGCGTCAGAAGGGAGCCATATCTTGGAAAGGAAGACATCACCTTACCCCTTGCTTCAGGGTATGCACACACCATCCATTAATCTGGTGGCTGTAATCTCTCCTTACACATAAACAATATTTGTCTTAACACTTTACTCTGTTCTTAAAGTTGCCTTCCATTAATACCTGCCATTGAAAGATACCTTCCTATCTCTAAGCACCTAGAATGTTAACATACTACCTCAGCTGATGGCACTTGCTAATTTTCAACCATACATAATTTCTCCTCCAAGTAAAAAGATTCTTCCTTATTCTTTCTCCCAATTTCAACTAACAAATGGCACAGACAACATGGTGGATGCTTATAAAGACTGCTTTCCTATGGTTGCATACATAAATATATGCATGTAAGTATGTATACACATATATTCATACAAATAATTGTTTCTGGGGTTGAAGAGACAGAAAGTGCATGTTGTTCTTGCAGGGGAACCTAGTTTGATCTGCAGCACACAGATCAGGAAGTTCACAACCAAGCCTATAATTAGCCACTCCCTGTCCTCTGTAGACACATGAAATCACAGATACACACACACTGCCAGACACACATGTAAAAACAAATTATTTCTTAAAGTTTCTAGATAAAATTATGGATGAATGTGTGTGTGCACACATGCACGCTGTTTTTCTCCATTTAATAAGATCATCTATTTAACCTTCATCCCTTGGTGCTCTCTTGTTGCTTCTCTAGCCAGGTGGCTTTGGTGACATGATAAGAAATTTTAGCCCATTAGATGGCTCAGTTTGGGAAGTTTGTTTAGCTCTCACACGTAACAAATATTCTGTAACTCAAACTTTTTTTAGTGATGATGGTAAAATGTCTTCCCACCACTTATTGCAAAGTTTAACATATTTCTCACTTGTTTCTAGCCAAAGATATATCAAACCCCACAAAATAGCAGTATATATAATGCTATGTCAGACATAAGTACAAGGTCTGTACAAAACCCGTGTTAAAGAAACAGAAAGCTTCTCTAAGAAGGAAGGTCCAGCTCCCATGGGAGGATTGGAACAAGGCCCTTGGATGTTTAAGTAGGAAAATACCAGAGTTCACATCTTAAAATAGTTATGTAAGACTAGTCAAAGTGTATTTGGGGGAGAAGTGCAAATGACAGGTGCAAACTCCAAAGAATTCTTCACCTACCTAAAATATTCTTCATATTTCTCCTTTTAATACACATAGTTGTTTAATTTCTGTCTTGATGATCTGTCTATTGCTGAGAGTGACATGTTGACGCCTCTTAGTATTAATGTGTGGAGGGTGGGAGCGGGTAGGGGTTGACATGCAGTTTAAGTTTCAGTAGTGTTTCTTTTACAAATATTGGTGCCCTTGCATCTGGGGCAATGTGTTTAGAATTGAGATGTTTTCCTGGTGGATCTTTTATTTGAGGAGTATGAAGTGTCCTTCTGCATCTCTTTTGATTAATTTTCATTGAAAGTCTATTTAATTAGATATTAGAATGGCTATTCCAGCTTGCTTCTTGGGTCCCTTTGATTGGAAAATCTTATTCTTGCCCTTTAGTCTGAGATAATGTCTACCTTTATTGCTATTCACATCAAAAATACCAACACCATTCTTTAAAGACTTTGAAAAATCAAGTCTTAACTTCATATGGAAACATAAAAAGCCAGAATAGCGAAAAACAATCTCATACAATAAAACAACATCTGGCGGTATCTCCATCCCTGACCTCAAGCTATACTACAGGGTAATAAAAACTGCATGCTACTGATAAAGAAACAGACTAGTAGATCAAGGGAATCATATTGAACACCCAGACATAAACCCACATACTTATGGATTCTTGATTTTTGACAAAGAAGAATCATGGACAAATGAAAGTGTCTTCAACAAATGGTGCTGGTCTAACTGGATGTCCACATGTAGAAAAATGAAAATAGATCCATATTTGTCACCCTGCACAAAACTCAAGGCCAAGTGGATCAACATAAAACCAGACACACTAAATCTATTAGAAGAGAAAGTGGGGAAGATCCTTGAACTCATTGGCACAGGAGACAACTTCCTGAATAGAACACCATCAGCTCAGGCTCTAAGATCAACAGTTAATAAATGAGACCTCATGAAACTAGAAAGCTTTTGTAAGGCAAAGGACACTGTCAACAGAACAAAATGGCAGCCAACAGGCTGGGAAAATATCTTCACTAACCCGATATCTGATAAAAGGCTAATATCCAAAATATATAGGGATCACAAGAAATTCAATACCAACAAATTTTTAAAATTTGTGTACAGACCTAAACAGAGAATTATCAACAGAGGAATCTTGAATGGCTGAGAAATAATTAAAGAAATACTCAATGTCCTTAGTCATTAGGGAAATGCAAATCAAAACAACTCTGAGATTCCATCTTACACCCATCAGATTGGCTATGATCAAAAACTCAAGTGAGAGCATATGCTGGTGAAAATACAGAGAAAGAGGAACACTCCTCCATTGCTGGTGGGAGTGCAAACTTGTACAACCACTTTTCAAATCAATCTGATGATTTCTCAGAAAACTGGGTATAGCTCTACCTCAAGACCAGCTTTACCACTCCTTGGCATATGCCCAAGAGATGCCCTACCATACAACAAGGATATTTGCTCAACTATATTCATAGAAGTTCTATTAATAATAGCCAGAAACTGGAAACAACCCCAAAGAATGGATAAAGAAAGTGTGGCACATTTACACAATGGAATACTACTCAACTATTAATAACAAGGAAATCATGAAATTGCAGGCGAATGGATGGACCTAGAAAAGATCATCCTGAGTGAGGTAACCCAGACCCAGAAAGACACACATGGTATGCACTCACTTATAAGCAGATATTAGCCATATAGTATAGGATAATCATACTATAATTCACAAACCCAAAGAAGCTAAGAAACAAGGAGGACCCAAGGCAGAATGTTTGAATCTTATTCTGAAAGGGAAATAGAATGGTCAGCAGAAGTGGTTGAAGGGAGGGACAGGAGAGGAGAGGGGACACTGAGGGAATTGAGGGTAGGGATCAGATACATGGTGAGCAGGGGCCAGAGGAGCAACCATGGGTGGGGGTACCTCTTGGACAAGCTGAAGACCTGCAACAGGGTGAGCAACTGGGAGAATATGGGGGTGACTCTAGCTGAAACCCCTGGTGTGTGCGTGGGGGGGGGGTCATGGAGACTAGACAGGCCACCCTCTAACCAGACAGGACTCCTGGTGGAGAGAAGGAAACACCAACCCACTTATAAAAACTTCTATACAGAATTTACCCTGCCTTCAGGATATGTAGGGACTAAGATAAAACAGAGATGAAGGGAATATGCAACTGTTGCCTGGCCCAACCTGAGATCCACTCCAATGGAGAGAGCCAGCCCCCGACACCACTGATGATGCTCTGTGTTTGCAGACAGGAGCCTAGCATGGCTGTCCTCTGAGAGGCTCTGCCCATCAAGGGATCGAAATGGAAACTGAGACTCATAGTCAAACATTGGGCAGAGTGTAGGGAGCCTGGTAGAAGAGTGTGTGTGTGGGGGGGGGTATAGAATAGTCCAGAAGGGTCAGGAGCTCCACAAGAAGATCAACAGTCCCAATTAACCTGGGCCCAGAGGGGACTAGACCTAGACCCTCAGCATATATATACCCAGGGGGCAGCTTAGCCTCCATGTGGGTCCTCCAGAAAGGAGGTGGGGGCTGCCTCTGACACGGTCTCAGTTGTGTGCCTTTCAATCACTTCACCCTGGTGTGACTGCCTTGCCAGGGCACTGTGACGGAGGAAGTGCATAGTCCTGATGAGACTCAAAGTGCTAGAGCAGGGGTCTCCCCCTTTCTGAGGAGCAGGGGAAGAAGGGACAGGGAATGAGGAAGGAACAGAGGGGAGGGACTGGGAGGAGAGGAGGGAACAGGGTATGATCGAGATGTAAAGTAAATAACTAAAACTATTTAATAAAAAAGGCACATACTTGCCAGTGGGGTGGATACATTTCCTATTTAAGTAATTTGTATCTCACATTATTTTAATAGATTTTTTCAATTAAGAAAAACATATCTATATTCATAAGACAACTTTTTTTTCCTCAGCAAGTAAGCATTATTTGTAACATATCAAAAGATAAGCCAAACATATCAAAAGATAACACAGCACTACTGAAATTTCTAGACAGGTTTTTTTTTTTTTTTTTTTTTTTGCTACAGGTCTTGTCCCAAGTACCCAGTGCAAATATGGGACATTTGACTGCATCTCTGGAATCTATTGGCTGAATACCAACAGCATCTTAGTTCCAGCAAAGAACCTCGACAGACCCATTCCTGAGATGGAAGAACAATGCCCCTCAGTTGAAGATAGGCACTGTTAGTCTTTTACGTTTAGAATCTCTTCATACGACTGATCTGAGAGTTTGTCAGGAGCATCCAGACACAGGCCAGTTATTTAAGTTGTATGAATTAGCTGAATGCCTTATTCATATTTTATCTGGACTTCGGCTAAAGTGGACATCCACAAATGCCATATCTATTGTTTGAGTTCATTTATGCAGCCTTTCACTGAACATGTTTGCCGCCCACATAAGCTCATAAAACATAGGAGTCCAGAGGAGCCTATGGAGTGGAGACCAAAGGTGTACTAGGTTTGGAGTCATAACATGAGGATATAATGACTAAGTTATCCTGAAGTGTTCAGTTGTACTTGGGGGCGGGGGTATAAATAGGCATGCTGGTCCTTGAGAGTCTCTGTAATTACGTGGCTCAAATGCCAGAACAGTGAGTGTTTTATAAAGATCCTTTTGTAGTTCTTCCTATTGCAAATTTCAAATTAAATCTCAGAAATATACAGAACTAAGGAAAAAACAGAAAATAGAAACTAGACAGTTTCCCTTTTGAAAAGTTTCCATATTTAATAGAGTAAAACCCACCCTCCCTATCATGTCCTAAATGGTCTGCTGCATGCCTCAGTTTCCAAAGCCTTCTCACCTTTTCCCACTTTGGTCCCCAACTTGCTGGTTCTCCTATGTCAGTTCCTCAGAAGTTTCATCACCAGACCTACAAACCTTCACTCCTGCATCCCAGCCGGCCTTCATTCTGATGTTCTTCCCTGACCTCCCATGTGATTCTGCACATATCAACACCCCTAGCACAGCCATGCAGCCTAGGTAAATTGGGTCTCTACAATATATATGCTCCTATAGTACTTCACAATCCATCCCCATTTTAATCTTATATTATAATTTACTCTTAGGACATTTCTCTCCAGATTATATCATATGGAAGCAAAGGTTGTTTCTGGTTTTGTTTAATTTGTTAATTTATCCCTCGTGTCTAACCCCTTCCTGGTAACAGAATAACGGTTAAAAGGTTCTAACTGGCTGAACTGAATAGATTTCCTTAATGCTCATGTTTGGCATTGCTCGTCCGGTCCAGTCATTGCTTCCTATTCTACCCACTCTATCGTTGCGACCAAATGATAACAGAACAAAACAAATAACAAAACAATTGAAGTCACTGCTGCCCGAGATATTCCAATGATGCATAAGCACTTTACTGTGGTCTGTGACATGGTCTGAATTATGACTCCTCTTGGCACTCCACCCCAGCTTAGTACTGCAAGCTCAATTTTCTTAACAAATGTATTATAAACTTATTAACCGAGAGGTCCTCACTTATAACCTGACTAACCTAAAAAATAGGAAAAGAAGATTAAAAAATATGATAACGAAACCGTAAGGATGTCAGTTCCAAGGAATGATTCTCCTGGCGTAATCAGCAGGATTTCTTCCGCTGGAACCTGGAGTAACCAGAACCTGGAACCTCAGCCGGAGCCAGAGCAGGAAGCCCTGAAGCCTTCCCTCAAGTGGTTCTCTCTAAGAGTGTCTCGAAATGGAGCAATGAACAGCCAATACTATCCCAAGTCTCCAAAGGCCCCGCCTCTTGTTTTTGGCTCACATTTATACCTCCTCTCAGCATTTGGTGAAGGATGTTTTTCAGCTGCTTAATAACCAATCTCCCCCATATCTTGGTTCGACTTCTAAGGAGATAAACATCACCTGCTCTCTCACAAGTCTTTTTCACATCCCCCACTTGTGATATAAAGAAAAAACATGTTTATCTCTCCTTCGTATTACTTTCTTACCATTGGTCATTCTGTTTCAGACACAATGGCTTTGCTATTGAACCTGGTGTGGTCAGACTAGGTCCTCCACTTACGACAACCTTCCTCAAGATGTTTGTTCTTATGTTGTTCCCACTATTCGGGTGTTAACATATTCCTGTTTACTGTCAGAGACATTACATTCTACTTCTGCCATCAAGGGCTCCTGGTATTGCTGCCTAAGGACAGGCATTATCGGGACAGCCCATCAGGCAGGTCTAGATCATAGCCTCACGATCTATGCACTGAGTGACCCTGAGGACAAACAGTTCATCTTTGGCTCAACGCAGTACTGAGCTGATTGTGACAAGCCCCTATACTACTGCAAGGGCCAAGTAAGAATGTCTCCATCATCAGAACTGCTGGGAATGTGGAGATTCAGCCCTGAAAACCAACTTCTGGACTAGCACCTGCACTGCTGGAATGTTAGGCTGAAGGAGAGGCAGAACTGTCAGATGGTGCCTCTCTGGCTTGAGGTTGATACAAAGGAAATTGGGGCGGGGGGAGGGCTCAGGGCTTGAAAACAGGCACAGATGTATCTTATTAAAGAAATTAGTAGAGTTGTTACCATAACCAACAGTGGTTCTGTGCAGCCTTGCATTCCAGAAGAGTCTAATGTATCCGTAACAACTGTAACTCCATCAGGGAATAGGTTTCACCATCCTTACTCAGTTCAGCTCTAAAGTGATTATGAAATCTGCTCAGGGAGCTTCAAAGAGTATCTTTTATTAATGGATCGAAAACATTGAATGACTTACACACAGTAAGGATAATCATAAACTATAGAAGTTTTGTGTGTGTGTGAACAGACGCTAAACCCTAATATGAACAATGAATGCTTTTAATTTTTAAATATTTTTCCTTCTTTACAAAAGAATGGAAAAGTGGAGTGGCTTGGCTTTTATATCATCTTAAGAAAATTTTATTGGTAGCAAAAATGATTACAGTGGATTTTCTTCCTCTTTAAAAATTATTTCACTTTGAAAAGGTGCTCATGAGGGGTGGAAGGGTCAGTCCTCCTTTAAGAAGGTATATAATGAGCATTTAACTAATCAACACTGCCTGGGCTCACTTCCTCCCCCACCACAACCCCCCCCCCCAGTTCTCTTGTTTAATCTCTTAGCCTCTGCCACATCTTTCTGAATTCTGATATTATACAATCACATTTACTACATTTTTTTTTTTTTTGCATTATACACTGTCCATACTGACACTTAGTACTTCTCACAGGGAAAGAAAAACTCCACAAGCCAGTTTCCCAATGCCAACCACTCACGAGTTCTTCAGAGGTGAGATCACACCCTCCCTTTCCCATTAAGTCTTTTGAACACATTCAGAATTTATGATTCAAAGACAACAGTTGGCCCAGCAGTAGCCTGCTGGACAGACTGAACCCTTGCCCCAAATACCAGACAGAGGAGGAGAAAGTCTAAGCTAAAAATTCCACAAATGCCTGGGTTTTCTTTGATGTTTAACTGAGCTCCTCTTTGGTGACTCCATCCTCCAAATGGATTTTCAGTCTCTTGTTTTTCATTTCAGGGATTTTTGATGTGAACATGCAGTGATTCAGAGAGGCATCAAGGCAGGCTCACAAAACGCTGCAAGTCTCTGAGAGAAATGGGTTCTTTAGTCCCCACCCATTCATTCCACAACAGGATGAAATCATTTAGAGGGTAGACATGCATGCATTCTCCTTCTGCATAATTAAACTATAACTCAAGTTTAACAACTGATCTATAAAGGCAGTTAGTGTCGGTAGAACCCAGAGTCGATCCTGACAGCGTATGAGACATAACACGGGGAAGCAAACAACGCAGTGCCTGGGGGTCGCTATCTTTAGAATAAATACTGTTTAAAGTTTATACAAAAATAAATGCAAAGAGGAAGAAAACAATTATTCTTCTCAGAAACTCTATCCCCATCACAATGGGTACAATTCAGTCAATATTTTACTTATTTGGAAAATAAACACTTTCATTTCTATCTGACAAAGCACAATTTAGCTTAAAAGGTATTTTGATTTACTGAGGACAATCCTGGGGGAAAGGCAGAGAGAACTTAGATTCTGGAGGTGGGGGAATGAGCCGCTTCCTACAGTGCAGATGGAGTGATTCTCTCTAGAATGTACTGAGAGAAACAGTGTTCTGAGTTAAAGTTAGGGAATCAGGTGTGATCCTGCTTCCTACTTTTTCCCCACAATGTGACAAAGAGCTACTGGACTCTCTTAAGAATTAAGAGTCATGAGCCAAGACTTGTGGAGCGTACCATTAATCCCATAATTCAAGAGGCCAAGGCAAGTGTATTAGCACTTCCAGGCCAGCCTCAACTATATGGTGGATTCGGGCCATACTGAGTCTTTTTCTCAAGAAAAGAAAATATAAAAATAGGAGCTGGATGTAGAAGCTGTAACCCCAGCACTCTGAAAGCTTAGGCAGGAGGATACTTTGGGCTACATGGTAAGATCCAGGCCACTCAGTACTACACAGCAAGGCCTAGTCTTAAAAAAAAAAAAAAAAGTCAAACAAGAGAGACAGGATGCAAAATCACTGTATTTATGGCAACAGTGCCAATATATATTATTAAGTATCTATCGCTTTAAGAGTACTTACTAATCAGGAAGGGCATGGGCTGAGACAGGGTGCTCTAGAATACTTCCTGAGATCTAGAGAATGTTTAATCCTTTATGAATGAGCTTACACAGTGGTTGGGTCTCTGGGAAGATTATTCTTTAGTTAGAATTGAGATATTCCATTATGTTAACAACTGTGAACAACACTGAACAAATAATGTCCTTCTGCACGCCTTTCTACCTTCATACCACCAGCCCGCAGAACAGGGCCTGCCAAACATAGAAGTTAAGTTCAGAGAGAATATCACATAGTAACAGTAGTTGCTGATAAAATGGAAGATATGTAAAGTGAGTAGTAACTCTGAACAGAACTCAGGGGACAAACTGCACTCAACACCAGAAGTCCTAACTAGGGACTACTAGAAAGAAACAGGAGGGAAAGGCGAGGAGGGGGGAAGACAGACGAAGAGAAATAGGAGGAGGAGGAAGAGGAAGAGAGAGAAATAGGAGGAGGAAGAGAAATAGAAGGAGGAGGAAGAATAAGAAAAAAAGAAGAAAAAGAAGAAGAAGAAGAACAAGAAGAATAAGAACAAGAAGAACAAGAAGAAGAGAAAAGTAACATTGCAAGTGGTGTGTCTGACAATAAAACACATAGAGGAAAAGTTAATGAAGAAACACACAATGTATGCAGGGAAGTCAGATGGGTAAGGGTTATGGACTTTCTGGTTACCTGAGACTGCCAGTGGGTTTATCATCCTAAAATGAGGTCCACTCTTAGAGGATCCTCTCATGTGCTTATAACAGTTACACTTTTCAATGAGACCCACACACAGCAGCCAATAGGCTGACATTCCAGTTCATGAATGAGTTCGAGGGAGCTTGTATATTACACTAAAGGTTGAGTGACTGAACATATGCTGAGCATATGCATAAGACTGTTTCTTCTCCTACCAAGATGGAAGTCAGGTCTTAAGTATGTTAATATTCAACAGGGCAGTGCTACCTTGACAACCATCCTTACTGATGAGGACCTGCCTTCTATACAGGCTTTTTCAGCCTTCTGCACCCACAGGCTATATCATGATGCCTCTGAATATATCCACTGCTACAAAGAAGAGCCAGGATCTTTGTCATCTGTCATCACTATTCATCTAGTGCTGCAAGCACAGATTTTCATAGCACGGTTATTATGGAATCCCTGGTGGCTAGCTTATGTGAAGTTAAGTGGTATTTTGCATTCCTATGGGCTTATATTCCTATTTCTAGTAAAAGAGTAAAAAATGGATTCATTTTTAAGAAATGATCAACTGAAATGTTACTAATTCTCATGAACACAATAGAACTAAATATAATGTCAATAAAAATTCACTTTATACCCCAATGACAACTCACATCATGAAAGACAGTAGCTATTATTAATGTAATGTTTACCACATACTTGACAATGTATTAAGGATATCCCCATCAGGGAAATGACTCTGAATTAATTATTCATTTCTTGTAGAACAAAAGAAACTTAGATAGCCTAAAAAAATTCTCAAGATCATGGAACATGCAGGCTCAAGAGACAGAACCTGAATCTATGCTTGCTTTAGAAATCAAAGCTTACCCTTTGTTTTTTTTTTTTCAGTGTATATTTTATTTTATTTTATTTTAATTTTTTTTTTATTAATTTATTCTTGTTACATCTCGATGGTTATCCCTTCCCTTGTATCCTCCCGTTCTTCCCTCCCTCCCATTTTCCCCTTACTCCCCTCCCCTATGACTGTTCCTGAGGGGGATTACCTCCCCCTCTATATGTTCATAGGGTATCAAGTCTCTTCTTGGTAACCTGCTGTCCTTCCTCTGAGTGCCATCAGGTCTCCCCCTCCAGGGGACATGGTCAAAGGTGAGGCACCAGAGTATGTGAGAAAGTAATATCCCACTCTCCACTCTACTGTGGAGAGTGTTCCGTCCATTGGCTAGATCTGGGTAGGGGTTTAAGGTTTACCGCCTGTATTGTCCTTGGCTGGTGCCTTAGTTTGAGCGGGACCCCTATGCCCAAATCTGCCTATCATAATGTTCTACTTGTAGGCTTCTAGGACCCTCTGGGTCCTTCTACTTTGCCTTTCTCCCATGATTCTCTCATCTAGAATCCCACTAGAATGTCCTCTCCTCTGTCTCAGTTTCCTGGTAAGTGAAGGCTTTCGTGGGACGTGCCCCTTGGGCTAATATGCAGATATAAGTGAGTATATACCATTTGAGTCTTTCTGCTTCTGGGTTAACTCACTCATTATGATCATTTCTAGCTCAATCCATTTATCCACAAATTTCGGGAAGTCCTTGTTTTTAATAGCTGAATAGTATTCCATAGTGTATTGGCACAGGAGACAACTTCCTGAACAGAACACCAACAGCCCAGACATTAATGTCAACAATTAATAAATGGGACCTCATGAGGCTGAGAAGCTTCTGTAAGGCAGGAGACACTGTAAAGAGAACAAAGCGACAGTCTACAGACTGGGAAAAGATCTTCACCAACCCTAAGTCTGACAAAGGTCTAATATCCAAAATATATAAGGAACTCAAGAAATTAAATACCACCAAACCAAATAACCCAATCGAGAAATGGGGCATGGAACTAAACAGAGAATTCTCAACAGAGGAATATCAAATGGCTGAGAAACACTTAAAGAAATGCTCAACCTCCTTAGTCATCAGGGAAATGCAAATCAAAACAACTCTGAGATTCCATCTTACACCCATCAGAATGGCTAAGATCAAAAATTCAAGCGACACCACATGCTGGCGAGGATGTGGGGAGAGAGGAACACTCCTTCATTGCTGGTGGGAATGCAAACTAGTACAACCACTTTGGAAATCTATCTGGTGCTATCTCAGAAAAATGGGAATAGGGCTTCCTCAAGACCCAGCTATTCCACTCCTTGGAATATATCCAGAAGATGCTCCAGCACACAACAAGAAAATTTGCTCAACCATGTTCATAGCAGCCTTATTCATAATAGCCAGAACATGGAAACAGCCGAAGTGTCCATCAGTAGAAGAATGGATAAAGAAAGCTTACCCTTTGATTCTCACTGATCTCATAGAAAAGCAACCTTCCTTAGCCTAAAAGAAACTCTCCCCCCTCTCTCTCTCAACATGAAGCTGTATAGACATTTATTTTATCTTTAGAGCCAGCTGTAAACAGGTATCTAATCCCACTGTACTCTGCTCAAAGCCCTGTTAGCTCAACCTTGAGAACAATGCGTCCAAACTCTTTGTTGGGACGTTTTAGACCCTCTGAGATCGGGCCCTGGTTTGACAACTCCAGCTCTGCACCCGAGTCCTTCCAGGGCTGATGTGTTCCATGACAGGCTTCCCACCTGCTATTCCCTCCCCCTAAGATGCTCTTTAATGCATATCCACTTACAACAGCTGCTCCTTTCCTAAGACTTTCCCCGGCCTCCAAATTACCATTACCGAAGCACATTTTTGTATCAGAATCACAGCTTTTAACATTCCATCTTATTCTTAGTTATTATTTGTATATTTGCTTTATACCTAAATAAAATTACAATCTATATTGTTTCATCTTTAAACTCCAGCAACAGTAGCCACAGAACCTTTATATAAAAGAGTTCAATAGTATTTTTTAAACAGAATTAACTAAATTTTGCATTAAAGTACTTGGTTTATGATACTTTTAAAAACCCAAGTATTCTTTCCAGGATTGTTGGGTTTTGAGCCTTGGTTTCACTCTGTAGCCCAGGTTGGCCTGGAACCTAACGCTGTAAACTAGCTGACCTCAAACACTTAGAAATCCTCCTCCTTAAGGTTTCAAAGGGCTGGGATTACACAAGTCACTGTGGCTAGATGCTAATCATGAACATTTCTGACAAAGTTATACATTCTGTATTCATTAAAGTCATCAACATGTTAGCACTGTAACAAACATGTTATGAAGTACGGAGGATATATGAACCTATTATGTGTGGATACAACACACATAAATGTATCGCATTCCATCAATTGAGATAATTAGTAAAAGATGTATTGTCTCCATTATTGAGATGAGAATTAGAACTAAAAGTAGTTAACTCTTTGTAACATCTGCATAATACTGTTTGTGTGACTGCTCAATGCGAAGCCCACACTTGATTTTCACCTCCCTGGGAGCTCCAAATGTAGTGTGGAAGTGTCTCACATCAGTGTGAAATAGCAACGATTCATGTGCATCCTAAAACAGGAATTAATTTAGTTATCTTCAAGCCTATATATTTGGAGGAGAAATTCACACACACAGTCTTTAAAATAAATCTCACAAGTTAATTTAATTTACCTTTGTTTTTGACCTAGGATTTTTGTCTGAGACTCATTAATGAGTCTGACAGCAATATCACATTATATGGCAATGAGAAAATATTTTGTCTGGCTATGAACACATATAAAAAAATTAAATGAAGACTGCAAGATCATAATATAGAATATAAAATATACCTTGCATCATTATAAATGATGGATATTTCCCCCATAAGGAATCACATAATTCCTTTTCCCAGTTTAGCTAATTTCATTAAAATGCATTTATACTGTTATGCTCATTTTATTTTTAAATAACATATATATATATAGTCTTTTTTAGTTGACCAGGATTAATTATTATTCACATCCTTTTTTTTCCTGAGTCATAGTGTGGTCATGTGGCATAGAGCAACCAAGGCACACAGACCAGACAGCCTCATCTGGTGCCTTCTCTTCACTGACCCTTCTGTAGTTCCTTTGTTTCTTTCTTTGCTGCCAAACCATTAGCTCTGACTTGCTCTGACCTGGAGTATTACTTTATTAGCAGGATCCCAATATGCCATTATCCTGAATCAGTTCATCTCAATAAGCAATCAGGTGAATAGGCACACATACAAAGGCATGCTTTTCTGAGTTATAGCACAGAGAGGTGCATTAGTGAAATCAGTCAACTTAAAAACACCATAAAAAGTGTTTTGCTCGATGTATTATACAACATAAAAGCTCGATGGTGGGAAGGTTCAACGAATGATGCCCAGAACAATTGAATGATTAATATGAGCCTTGCTGGGAGGATAAGAGCTAGCCAGATGCAATGGTAGCTGTGGGGAGAGGCGAGAGGAAGAACAGGTGCTTGGGAGCACAGTGGCCACAGAGAAGGATGGCATTCTCGGGATTACCAGGTCCTCAGTTAGGCAGCAGTTAGCTAGGTGACAGGACCTAAGGCTTAAGTCATTAAGGTAGCCTTGGGTTCTGTGTCCTTGAGCAAAATGAACTGCAGATGTGATTGGAAATGGGAGCAACTTACAGTAAGGTACAGTTCGTACAGATGTGGGCCAGGCATAGCAACTTCTCAAATATTTGTTGAAGTAATGCTCACGCTCCTCACAAACAGTGCAGGCTCAGTAGACAGTGACAAGTGTAGCTCAGAGAGCAGGTTTCATCTCGTATCATATTTCACAGGGCAGATACTGACTTCATCACAGTTCTATTGCTGTGAACAGACCGTGACCAAGGCGACTCTTCTAAGAAAAAGCATTTAACTGGGAGCTGGCTTACAGTGACAGAAGGTTAGTTCATTATCATCATGGCAGAGCGCACAGAGGCAGGCGTGGCGCTGGAGAAGTAGCTGGCAACTACATCCTGATCCACAAAGGTTGGAGAGAGAGAGAGAGAGAGAGAGAGAGAGAGAGAGAGAGAGAGAGAGAGAGAGGTTGGGAGGGGGGAAGGAGGGGAGAAGGAGAGAGAGAGAGAGAGAGAGAGAGAGAGAGAGACAGAGAGAGACAGAGAGAGAGACAGAGAGACAGAGAGAGAGAGAGAGAGAGAGAGAGAGAGAGAGAGAGAGAGAGAGAGAGCAACCAGGCTGGCATGGGCTTTTGAAACCTCAAAGCCCACCACCAGGAACACATTTCCTCTGACAAGGCCACACCTCCTAATCCTTCTCAAATACTGACACTCCCTGGTGACTAAAATTTCAAATAGAAGAGCCTCTGGGGGGCCATTCCCATTCAAACTACCACAGACACCTAAGAGGTACTTGTCTGTGTGTTCCTCGGTCACATGCCTGCTTCTAATCATCAATGGAGGAATACTACAAGAGCAATATGGTTTCTGCCTTTTGCGGTTCATCAATGTCACGCTCAAGAGTTTTCGAGTCTCACTGTCTTAAGTTAGATATGTAAAGCTGCTCTCAGTGTGGACTGGGATTCCTCACGCCATTTCAGTCTCCACTCACATCAAAGAACCTATCTCAGGGTTGAAGCCCGTAATCAGTACAGTGAGGGGTTCACAAACAGCTGTTTCTTGAACAGAGCTGGGACGGCGAGATGCTGGTAATCCACTCTTCAGCCTGCTGACTCGGCACAAGCATGTTTCAAACACGCAGCTCTCCTGTCTTAGCTTGTGCCAAGGCCTCTGTGCTTTATGCAGGAGCTACTGATTTCTCTCAAGAGGCCTTCTATGTTTACCTGAGATTGCTCTGTAGGAGACTTCTGATGTCAAACAAGAAGCCAAGTGAGACTAAATCAGTCTGTATAAGACTCGTTAGCAGATACAGAAATCCTAGTGAGAAGAGATGATGCGAGTGGCAGAAAACGGAATGACTGTTTTCTAATTTGGAACAATGTGGTGCTGGTCTTCAGGTTCCACTGGGCAGGGAGGACACGATTCAAGGATACGTGAGAAGCCCAGAATGTGAGAAGCCCAGGAGCAAACCAGAAACAGCACCTGGGTTACAGAACACCTTTTTTTTTTTTTTTTTTTTGACAGCTTCCAACGTGATGTGCTCTTGATGGCATTTAGAATTCAGATGATTCATGATTTCAAATCATGGCCTTTGTGAACAATAGAGCCTGTAGCACAATATTATTTTTTTTTTTAGCCTGATATTTCATTGTAGAGGTCCCAGAATAAGTCTGGGTAGTTTCTCCCCTTGTTTAAGCAATGTTTTAACACTGTTGCTAATTTCTAACAAGGCCTTACCAAGGACTGGGCAGCTGGCTTCAGTCAACGTTCCTGAACCATGGATGCTGTGTCAGTTTGATACAGCTGAAGGTAACAGCCTGTAGGGTTCAATATATCAAGACCAATTCTAGGCAGACACTTAGAATTTGCTGAAGCAAACACATCCTAGGGCAAAAATAAACTAAAAGTTTCAGAAGAGCACACCTGGGACCTATTTCACACAGGCACACATTTACAAATAGTCCAAGGTAAACATCAGGTACAAATCACACAGCACGAGGAGATAAAAACTTTTCATTCCCTCCCAGAAGTTATTCCTAGCAGGATGGATGCTCACTGAAAAGGAGCTGGCAATGAAATCATATTTTCTAGAAATGGTATAACTCCAGAGGAGGGAGGCCAAGGAAAAAGACAAGCAGAAATGTAGCTAACCACCTAATTTCTCCTGTAGTGCGCAGAGGTGCAGAACCCTGGAGGGTAAAGGCAAGCTGACTTAGAGGGCTCTGTTTCAAAACGCATGGGGTAAAGTAATAGAATATGCAGACAAGAACCGCACATGAAGGTCAGAAAAAGAAGAAAAGTGCACAGAACTTTACAAATAAGAAGTTTAACTCTAGTCTGTCTGCTCTGGGTACCCCAGTTACAAATCCCCATTGCTAACTTCTAAATTGTTTCCCAGGAGACAAGGAACTGAACCCAGGGAAGCCAATGATGTACCACCAAGTCAAAACGCTAGCTCAGCTTGGTTTCTATATATTTTTTTCCTTCTTTATTCCATTAAGGACAACATATCCTTCTGCTTACAGGGTTTCAGGATCTGAGATAAACGAGCCTTTCATGTCTGCCCATATTTTCGTGGGGCTCGTTCAGTCACCTTGGTACATTTGTGAATAAAGATGCTGAATACTCACTCACTCCAGATGCTGAATATTCACTCCAGATGCTGAATACTCACTCCTCTCTTTCTTTACTCTAGCTTACTAAACCCATCCCGTGTGACATGAGCTAGACTCTAAGACTGTGAATTATGTATGAAATAGAGAATATATTTCATAAACAAAACCTAATAGGAGCATCCTAAGGGAGATTAGCTATAAATTCCAACAGCCCAGATCTCTTCCCTTCTTTGTATTACTAAAATTGATTTAATGGCTACTTCCTGCTCGTGAGTAATATGTGCCAACTCTGCCCATCTCTCCTGTTCTTCTCACTCACCTCTGGAATCTAACTGATAATGTTCTAACATGACAATCTAGGTTCTTCCAGTCCTAAAACCATATAACTGAGTCAGCAATGGTTCCTTCCTTAAGTCACCTTCAACCAGGTACCAAATGCTGACAATTTAAAATTCTGAATACCTATTTCATTTGCCTTTTCTTTTGTTTCATTGTCATTAACACAGGACATCCTTTTATGTACCTTTTGGTCTTCTAGTATTCCCCACTTTAACCTGTCACTTCTGAAGAAAATTCAGTAGTACCATATGTAAGAGCAAATGAAAAGTCTCCAATAGTTTTCCATTGTGTACAATGAAAATATAATTCCAGAAAATGTACACATGATCCTCAAAAAAAAATTGGCCAATGGGTTTATCAAGTTTTGTGTCCTTTCACTACCATATACTTGACGTCAACAATATCAAATTTTTGTGGACTGCCATCATGTCAGGACCTTTTAGACCTCTGAGTTTGTATATACCATTTCATCTCTGGGGCTAGTCCTCAATTGTGCATGTTTTATAAAACCATGTACTTAGTGATGTTCCTGTTAAATACCTCTTGGCCTGTGCTTTCTTCTTATTTTAGTCCTCCTTAATCTATAGTCTGGTTTGATGGAGATTCTAAGTTCCTATGGGAAAACCATGCCTTTGTCTTTGCTGTACCTGTGAGTAGCAAAGAGATGACCAGAGAGCAGTAGTAGATCAGTAGAGAGAATGGTTCCTAGACTCTTGCACTCTCATTGTTTCTCTATATATTTGTTGATATTATTACAACTTTTATTCTCTGTAAAAGGGAACACAAACTGAATAGTTAAAATATTCAGAATAGTTAAAAGCAGTGGTAGTGATTATTTAACAGTATAAAACCATGACACAGAGTCTACATTTGGCCTATAGCATTTGCTTAATATCACACTTAAATATTTGGAATATTTTTATTAACCAATAATGATATTAATAGTATAAGTATTTGGAATAGTGTATTAATCAACAATGGAATTTTGTTGAATCAAATTCAAACTGGAATCTAGCAAGTCATAGGAATCTGTATCTAGTCAAGTGTTAACTATAAATAAAGCAATGTTGATAAGAAATGGCATGAATATCAACAGTAAGAACCGGTATACACATGAGTTCAGAAGAGAGGCTATCTGCAAAGAGGGAGGAAACTCTCGGGCTATGGGCAACTGAAGGCAACAGGAGAGTAAATATGAATGAAGGACAATGTAATGTGTATATAAAGATGTCATGATTTAGCCATTCTTACAGAAAAAAACATTTAGTCAAAGGAAAAAGAACATGAACTCTGAAACTAGAAAAAGCAATGTAATACTATATTTTTACTCTTACTCTTAGCTCTTTTCCTGTCATAATAAAAAAGGAGGGATGGGAACACAAATCTGGGTGAGTAGTGAGGAGGAGGAGGACCTGGGAGGATTCGGGGGAAGAGAACGTGATCAAAATACATACATGAAATTCTCAAAGAATTAATAACAGTATTTTTCTAAATAATCAGAATGGAAAGTTAAGTCATAACTAAGCAGCCTACATCTTAGGAAGTCTGAAATGTCCCTTCACACTGTCTTCACAGAGAACTTTTCTATTCAGTTATACTCATCACAAAAATAATTAGTGTAATTTGATACGTAATTCAAGTGCAGATTATATGAAACAGCAAGTGCTGAGTGCCCCAAATCGCTGATTCCATTCCCCTTTTGGAGACTATGAAAGAGGTCTTGTAAGCAGGTGTGGTGGTGCACACCTGTAGTCAGCTCCTTAGCTGACTTATGCAGATAGTGAGCTCAGTGGGAGCATTGGCTACGTGGTGAGTTCCAAGCCAGCCCAAGCAACTTAGTGAGCACTTCTCTCAGACCTAACATCAGGTCTAGATGCAGCTCAGTGAGTAAAGTGCTTGCTGTCCAAGGGTCCTCATGTAAAGAACCAGCACAACAGTGGTACATGTCTATAATCCCAAGGCCAGGGAAACAGAGGAAGTGGATGCCTAGAGCTTGCTGGACAGACACTTCAGCCAAATCAGCAAACTCCAGGTTTCTGTGCGAGACCTTGCCTCAAAAAAAAAGGGCGGGGGGAGGGGTGAGAATGACTGAGGAAGATCCCTGATATTGACTTCTGATCATCCAAAGCATATATATGTCACACACACACACACACACACACACACACACACACACACACACACCATCTGCTTGCACACATAGATACAAACACACATATATCACACATATAATATATAGCATACATACATATACCTGCATGCACATGCATACATACACATGCACACATATATATCACAAATATAAGTATATATATATATATATATATATATATATATATATATATGGTATACACACCTGCATGTACATGCACACATGCCACAACCACAAATATACATGCATATATATATCATATATACAGCCCTCCCCCAAAAACTAATTTTTTAAAAGATCTTGAATAGTTCAGGAGTATGTCAGTCACCAAGCATGCACAAAGTCCTGGGGCTCAGTCCCTAATACCACAGAAAAGAACTTCTTTTGAAGTCTTCTAGGTAATTTTATGCATAGCTACACACACCCCTGCACCTAAACATATACATGCACAGTTATGCAACTTTTTCACATGTGCAATGTGCAGTATCTATTAGTCAGTAACACTTTGGTTCACTTTAAGCTGTTCTTGAACATCATGTCATTATTAGCATGGAACTCTATCTTCTTTCTTATTCTTTTCAACGATTGAAACATGATTCTACTCATCAAAACAATCTCGCAACCTGGTCTGTCACTAAACCAGTCAACCATGTATGATACTAGCCTTGTGTAGCACACCACACAAGACCACCTTATAATTTCCAAGGCTAAGACAATACACCTCCCTGTCTTAAACCCCCGCTTCACCAACACTAGAGTACTTGCTCCCTCGTTGCACACCCAGAGCGTAGCGAGCTATGACTCTTATATGATCTTGACTGCTAATGTTTTTAGTCAGTAAAAACTATTGCTCATGCATGCTGCGGAGCACTTGAAATCAACGCTGAAGAGACTCAGTTCTTGTTTCAAGGAGAAATTAATTTCAGAGGAGACATAAGAAAAGTACCAACAAATAATAATAGAAAATACTTTTAGAGCTCTTACCATAAGCTAAGCAGTATAATTTTTATATGTATGATCTCATTTAACCTCACAATAACTTTGATGAGCGTATTTTATTATTAAACCAATTTACAAAAGGCAAAACCACAAATAACTCAGAAGGTCTGAAACAAAGAAGGTCGAACAACACACAGATAAAACTGGATATATTATAGTGTATTTTAGCTGGTAAAGACAGCATATTACATTAACACTAAAAAAGAGTTCTGATTTACATCCCATCTCCACTTTTGCCTTTGTAGAAACTCTGAGCTCCAGAGGCTCTGAAATGCAAATAGCAAGTCTACGCAACAGAATCACCACTTGAGGTTACTTGATTTCCCAGATTCAAAAGTGTCAGTCATAAGCAAGAAGATGTCAAGTCACGAGATACTGGGCAATCTAAGGAAGACAAACTTACTTTGGTAAATCACACTGCTGAGAAGGAAAGCAGCCCTTCTTGTTATTTCACCTAAATCAAACATTTCTGTGGGTCTGGTATTATCTTACTTATAGATAATGGAAAATATTTAAGTGTCAGGCATGCAGAGTATAAGATATGCTAACAAAGATGACGACCCTCACATTCCTTAATGCCTAGATTATAGACATTTCTCCCTGACTATGCTGCCTACTCTCTCTTGTAAATATATGAAACTAGCACATTTAAATATTTCTCTATCTTTTTGAGAACTAAACCTTCTGCTAGCCTCTTGCCAATGTTAGAACTCAGAAACAATTCCCAAGAACTGGGGAGCCATCCCCAAGAAAAGCAATATGAAGGAAGAGAAGTTGCCCATCTCTGTGGCTCTGTAAGAAGGGAGGATTCTATTTTCCCTAAGTGCCAATAGCAAACACAGAGGGCCTAATCTAGTTCACCAACTACTATTGCACACTTATCCAGTACTTTTCCATTATTAACTTGTTGCTTGATTCAAAACACAAACACCTTTTTTATTCTAATGGAGTTGGCTTCATTTTTTTTTTTTAAATACCCTCTTGGGATAGTGTTGAAAATGTCCTTATTGCCTGGGTAACCCTGCATAATGCAACTTTTGACAGTGTGAAACATAAACTCATTAATAAGGATATATGCCACCAGTTTTTGTGATTTTTCTGTTGCTACGGACAAATATCTGACAGAGGAGAATGGATCGAATTTGGCTTGTGCTTTGCGATACAGTCCATCATGAGAGAAGCCATGGCTATAAAGCCAAGTGTTCACAGCTTTGTGGAGAAGGAACCAGAAATGGAACAGAAATTAAGCTTAGACTATGACCCCACCACGACCCAAGGTCTTCTGGTAGGCGGCTACTTCTTCCAAATAGAACCAAGTTTCCAGAGTTTACAGCATTGCCCCTGAGCACATGTACCACCAAGTGGGTGCTAAGTGCTCACACTCATGAGCCTTCAGAGGACAGTTTCTGTATAAAATATAATATCACCCCTCACATATAGGGGAGTGTAAAGAAAGCTAGGTTTTATTTCACAAGGGTCAAAGATCCAGAAGTTTGGCCTTGTTGCTGACATGGAGGTAATTTGGTACAAGGATCATATAACGATCAGAAAATGGGTTCTGTTCATCTAAATATATTTAAAGTGTTCTATGTTAATGATGTAGAACAAGAACGTGCTTTGTGGGTGTGGGAGAGACAGATGTGTCATCACTACAGTAAAACTGCTGTTAGCCAACTGAATTTATCTTACCATCCTGTTCATTGTGCTCGCTGGACCACACCTATAATCCCAGTGCTTGGAAGGTGGAGGCAGGAGAACTGAGTGCTTAGGGCTTGCCTCAACTACTTATAGGGAAATATATGACTAGCTTGGGCTACATGCAACCTTGACTTAAAAAAAAGTGTTTAAAAGTTATGGCATGCACTGGCATGCAGACTTAGAAGACGTGACTTTATCTTTAAGATTTTTTTTCAAAAATACACCATGAACGAGAGCAGCTGCCTGATCAAACACTGAGTTATTCACAACAACATAAATAGCAGAATTTGGCCACACACTGTATTCCATGGGCTACTGATGGGTCTCGAAGTTCAAGATTTAATAATTTTACCCTAGAAAACACTATGCTTTCACGCTTTAGGTCACATTCCATTTAAGCTCCACTCAACTTGAAATGACAAATTTAACTCGCAACAACAATAAAAAATTTAAAAAAAAAAGGCATTGAACTAAGCAAACCACTTTTCATGAGGAGCAAGTGGAAAGTAGATCAGTTGTAGCCCACAGGCTTGCTGAAAAATATTTCCCTAAGCTTCATGAAGCCAAAACCAAACGTACACAACTGAGACGTTGTGCTCTCTTCTAACGCTAGAAATAAAATAATCACAGCTGGATTGTTATAAAGATTCTTAAAAATGCCTGTTTCCTTGGCTCAGCATCCCAAGAGACACCTCCAGTGTTGTACCATTACCTCCACACATCTCTCCACCTCTTTATATAGCACCACTTCCTTGCAGCCCTGACTTTCAGGAACAGACTCAATGACCTCATTCACCAGTAGGACCTAGGACCTACAACCTATGTGATTGCTCAGCCTTTCTTATCCAGCACACCTAACTTTGTTATTTACCAGTAAAAGATTAAAAACGTTGGTTGAATAACTGTAATTTCCACACTCCATGGAACTTAAGAGACATCACATTTTCTTAAAAAACCAATCGTTTTCTCCAGTAACCACATTGTCTCCATTTCTTTGCCAGCTTTCTGAATGGATGACTTCGGAGTCATCCGTGAAGCATCTTTTTGACCACACCCCACACCCCACCTAATTCTCCGTGTTTTGCTTTTTCCTGGTTCCATCTCAGTGCTGCCACCAAGCAGAGTAAAGCACCATTGCTGAATATTCTACCTGGACACATTCAGAGAGTGGAAAAGAAGAAAAAGACAAAGCAGAGATGGGAGGAACAGATGTAAGGAAACAGTGTGCTTTTCCCACTGTTGCCAGAGAATGAACGAAAATACACAGGTTCAGGGCTCACCCTCTTCCCTTAAACTCTACAAGGGCTTCTCCATCTCAAATATGCTTTCACTTTTTACCTTTCCCCCCTTTGATTTGGAGCCCCCAAAACGTACTCCCCACTCTACCCTCTGGCATGCTTTATGCTCCAAAGAAAATCAAGTTCCTGCCTCTACCTCGCTTTACAGTGTGTCTTTAGGACTGTCCTTGATGCCAACGTGAAGGAGTCTGTCTGACCAGCTGTCTGCTAGACAGTGAAAACAACTTCTTCCTTGAATTGGAGCAGGGGTGGAGATCCAAAGTGGTAGCAGCTCAAATAGGGAGCCAATTTTTCCCCTTTAACAGACTCATTTCCAGAAGGAGCAAAGGCTGTTTGAAGAGGATGATGCGGGCGCCACACTGAAGGAAATACGCATGGCCTAGAGGCTCCAAACGGGACCTGAAAGAAAATTACTTCTGCTGGTGGAAGGAGAAACTATGAAGTCATCTGCCCGAGTTTCTAGTCGTCTTTCTGACCAATGGCATGCGTATTTTTCACAAAACAGAATAAATAGTTTGCAAGAATAGCAAACGCGCACTTACAATCTGGCAAAACACACACAAGCTCATTAACACCAGTTGATCTATCCAGCCAGAACCATGCACTCTAAAATGAATTCTAAAAATACGGCCTGGATATTTCTCTGATGGCAGGGAAATGCTCAACGGGAAATTTTACTTCAGGCTGTTGGACATACCTACAAAGTCCCAGACCTCCCCACTAATGCTTAATGAACGCAAACGAATCGTGTCACATTTTTCCAGGAACAGATGACATTCTAAAATTAACTTCTGGCTCCTACTTGCTACTCACAGTACAGCTGAAAGAACTGCCCGACACTGAAGCAACACATTTTCCAGCTTGATATTTAGGGAGATGTGTGACATTTGGGTTATTAAATACCCCTAAGAGGGGCCGAGCAGAAGGATGAGGGTTGGTCATCTCCAGGAGCGAGAGGCTTCAGCAACAGCGTCACTGGCTTTCTCTTTCTGGAGAGTCACTACTGCTGTTTCTCTGTGAGTGCTCTGGAGTTTTCTCATCAAAACAGGCTAATGACAGTGGCTGAAAGTCTTTCTGGGTCACCAGAGGCAGACACAAGCAACTAGCATGCACTTCTTCCTTTTGTGCTTTCGTTGAGCCTTATTTTTTACTTACTTGTTGTAGTTGTTTCTACTTTGTTTTTTGAAGGCAGGGTCTCACTGTGTAGCTGATGCTGGCTTGAATTGGTGGTTCTCCTACCTCATCTTCCTGAGTGCTGGGGTTACATCATATTGGAATTTACAGAGATAATTTACACCCAGTAGGAGAGCTAAGAATCAGAGGGGTCTTAGATTATTCTATATTATTTGAAAGTCTCTCATTCTCCACCTCTTTGTGTGACTGTGTGGACACACTCATACATACACACACATACACAAACACACACACAGAGAGAGAGAGAGAGAGAGAGAGAGAGAGAGAGAGAGAGAGAGAGAGAGAGAGAGAGAGACAGAGACAGAGACAGAGAGACAGAGACAGAGACAGACAGAGACAGACACAGAGACACAGAGAGAAAGATGCACACACATACAGAGAGAGACAGAGAGACACACATACAAAGAAAGAGACAGAGAAAGTCAAAGAGGCACACATACAAAGAGAGAGAGAGAATGTGTGTGTGTGTGTGTGTGTGTGTGTGTGTGTGTGTGTGTGTGTGTGTCCTGGGTTAAATATAGGACAGGCATGTTGCTTTTAGAAGGAAAAATTGCTGAAAGTATGATATAATCCTGGGATGATATCTACTTAGTTTATTTAATTACAACAAACTTAATTTATACCATTCCCGTGTGCCCCAAAAATATATTGTATATTTCATTGGTGCAGAGCCATGGTCATTCATTTATGTCTTGCCTACAGCTGCCCTGGAATTACAATGGCAATGCTGGGTCTTCACAACAGAACACATGTCCTACCTAGCTCAGAGTGTCCATTCTCAGACCTCTGAAGGAAAAGTTTGTTGCTCCCATTTTAAATGATCAGATAACAAAGACTATCCTTGCCAGTGTACTTCTGTCTGTTAACATTTGTACATTGGTCACAGTGTCCTGAGAACTGGGTTTATAGCACTTTCTCTTCAGTTCACCCTATGGTTAACTTTTGCCCAGAATCATACTATTTCATTGAATGAATATAAGGAGAGCGGGGAATATCTCTACCAAAAGTCAAACTCACACTCAGAGACCATTAATGTCTCATAGCAGAAAACTGTCTAATGTATCACACTTAGTGACCCCTCTATGGAGGCTGTCCAGTTGGAATAAAAAGTGGAGAAGGTGCCAGGTGGTGGTGGACTCGGGTCACTAAAATGGGGGCCTATAAAAGATGTGGGTGTTGGTTAGTGGGAACAGTTATCTGTCTACCTCTCAAAGCTCATTCTGAATACACGGTGTTTTAGGAGCCCTGGTGTGGGTGGAACAGGGACACTTTCAGAGGGGCCTTGCTAAAGCATCTCTAAACCACAGGCAGTAGCCACCCCCCACCTGCCCATAGCCACACTGCCATGCTGGGCAGGTCAGATTCCACAGCACATGGACAGAAGAGCTAAAGGGAACAAGCACGGGTGAAACATTTCTAGAGATGGGAAAAATGCAAAACCCACTAGAGGAGTTGTCTGCAGGAATGCTTCGGTTAAATAATGAAGAAAAGTCACTTTGTTAGGCCTTAAAACAATAATTTAAAAGGGGGAGAGAGAGAACTTAAGGAAATCAGAGTCTGTGTTGATTGCAGTTCTCTGGAACCATAACACTGGCTTAATAATGTGTATGTGTCTGTGTGTGTGTGTGTAGAAACAGTAAATTAAGTCATATATGAAAATCACCCCCGTCCCTACCCCACCCCCACTGACTCCTACTACTCTATGGCTAATTTTATTTCATTAGCAAGATGTCGTAGGAAAGGCCAGAATACATTTCTAGGGATGTTCTTTTCAGTACAGAATATCAGGTTTGTTAAATGCTGCCCAAATTCTCCAAAATTTGCAGCTTTTTATTCTGGCTAGGCATTGAAAGAATGATGGATTCGCTAACAAGAGACACTGAAGGAGAGTATGTTTTTATTAATATCTAATTAAAATTCATCTAATTTTGCTGGAAAATGGCAAATAGGATCATTGCTGTTTCTGTTATTGAAATACTAACTCTTCCTTTCTGCTAATATTTGGAGGCATAATTAAACATACAAACATGCACACATACATACATTCCTTGACAGCATGAAATTTATGACGCAACGTGGTTTGTGAGGAATAAGAATGAAAAGAACATCTCACATAGTACAGAGTAAAGCAGATAAGACCAGAAATAAAAAGATAAAATAGAGGTGGTTATATAACTAATGACTCAGGCATTTACTGGGCGCTAGAACTCAGTGTATATACTATATACCTTCTTTTCATTTTTTTTAATGGTCTAAGCACAAGCATCATTATCTGTATTTCGAAGAAGAAAGCAGACAATGAGGTTGTCCAGAGCTACAAGAACCAGACAGAGAAACTGCTCCATGTCAGGGGATGCAGATCCACAGCCCACTCCTGGAAACTATAGGGTACAGTCAGGGGACAGGGACAGGCCACACAAGGGTAGAACAAGGAAGAGAGAGAGTGACTTCAGTCTAACGGTGGCCTGACGTCCCTGTGCCTCAGATGTGCTTCTAGAGAAGCCTGTGCTGTGTTCAATTAGGGGAAATGTCAACTTCCTGGTTTGTTTCCCTCAGACCCACACTCTTTGGCTCTGCATCTGGCTCATATCCAAGTCCCAAGAGTCTACCGGCATCTCCTCTTTGAAGGATGCTCAGGTATGTTTGTCAAGTGGCTAAACATATGTAGGACTCATTCCTGCTGAGTGAGGCAAGAAAAGTTCATGCAAGTTGGAACATAACTACATTACATCTTCTCCTCTCCTGTTCCTACAGAATTTCTCATTAGGGATTCTTTGCTCATGAATTCCTTAATCCTATTTCCCTTCACCTACACGGTTAGGCAGTTTCTAAAGGAGAGTGGAGACTAAGGACATCGAGGTTCACACTGACAGGAACAAAACCTCAAAACAAGTGAGCTGTAAAACTTAAAAGGCTGGATCACAGGTCACGCTAGGAGCTATAAGTGCATTATATTTGAGGAAGCTGTTGCAATGAGGTTAAGTGCCTTTCTCAAGGGCACATCAGCTAATTAGTGGCTCATCCAAGACCTCAAATCTTAAAAGCGGTACTGCCCTTCACCCGGTACAGTGAAATGTGTTCGTAAAAAGAAAAGGATGTGATCACACTGGGAAAGGAGAGATGGAAAGCGTAAGCAACACTAGCTATAGTGCAGATGACTGTAGAGATAATGACGTTAAGAGGTGGGAGGCACGGGTGCAAAAGAGTGCTTGAGCAAATAGTCACTGCTGTAACAATAACTTCATGTTACATTGCATTTCATTATTTCAAACCCTGCTGTGGTTACTTTCATAATTCCGTTTAATGCTGTATTTCTCTTAGATAAAAGGATTAGTTATTATGTGGACTTAATATCCTAGTACAGCCATGTGTCAAGAGATTGCAGCTGGGCAAGGTCAGGCATACCCAGTCTCTGGCATTCTGGAGGCTGAGCAGGAGGGTCTGGAGGCCAAGGAAAGTCCTTGCTATACTGTGAGGGGGACTGAAGAACGCAAGAGAAGAATGCTACTAATGACCATTCCTTGTGTTTTTAATAACTAAGTGGGGAAGCAAGATGCTAACATTTGTATCTTGTCTATTATGAAGTGTGTTTTTCTGCCTTCCCTGGATCCTTGTTCTCATTGTGACCTGAGGATGACAGATGTCTTCCACCGAGCGTCAGATGTGTGCACAGCAATGGTAGGTGCTGAGAAAGCCTGAGACAACACACCATTCATTGAGCAGTAACACACCCAGCAACAAACCAGCACAGTCTAAAGCCCACACAATGGCATGTTATTTTATTGCTCCTGCTAAGTCACACCAAGGTCAGGGTGTTGCTTCAATTGAGTAGGTTTGTGTTACCTCTTAAAAGAAAACCAGGGCGGTGACTGCCTCTGAGGTGAATTCTGGTGCCTGTGATTTGATCACTGCCCCTTGGTGGGGCAGCCTTGTGGGCACACAGAGGAAGAGATGCAGCTATCATGATGAGACCTGATAGAATGTGATCTATCAGGCCACCCCATCAGAGGTCTAGGGGAGTGGAATAGGGTGGAAGAGGGAGGGAGGGTGCGATCAGGAAGATAAGAGGTAATAATCTGAATGTAATGTGAATAAATTATAATAAATAAATATGAAAGGAAAAAAGAAGAATTGATACAAAAGAAAGAAAGAAAGAAGTTAGAGAAGGGAAAGAAGAATCAAACGAGAAAAGGGAAGCACTGGTGTGCTAAACTTGATAAACTACCACAAATGATAGCTACAAAAGTTATTAACAAAACACTACATAGTCATAAAAGAATATTTCATCAAAGTGTGTGGTGACTCCCTGGAGTTGGAAAAATTACTACAAAAACACAGATTTATATTTACCCAACACTCAAATGTTCTTGATAATATAATTTACAAGAGATTTAAATACAATCCATTATGACAATAGAAGGCCATGCTGAATATGATGGCTCAAGTCTACTCACCAGGCTTTTTAGGAGACTAAGTCTGAGGAATCACAGGCTTGTGCAGAGCTTGGACAACAAGCTATCAAGACCTCTCATCAAGAAAAGGACATTTTCTGAGGGTATGGTATAGTAATAATGAACAGAGGGAAGAGAATATTAGTGTGGTGCTTTGAAAGAAAATGGCACCCATAGGCTCACAGTGATTGGCACTGTTAGGAGGTGTGGCTTGTTCAAGTAGGTGTGGCCTTGTTGGAGGAAGTGTGTCACTGGGAGTGGGCTTTGAGGTTTCAGATGCTCAAGCCAGGCCCAGTGCCTCACTCTTCTTCCTGCTGCCTTCAGATATGGAGCTAGAATTCCCGGCTGCTTCTCCAGTACCACATCTGCTTGCATGCCACCATTCTCCTGCCATGATAATGATGGAGTAAACCTCTTAACAGTAAGCCAGCCCCAACTAAATATTTTCCTTTATAAGAGTTGCCATGGCCAGAGTGTCTCTTCCCATCAATAGAAACTCTAAGACAATTAGTCACAGTAACCTACCATTGTGTTTTGTCTGGTAGCCACACACTGGTAGGTTTGTTTATATGGCAGTAATGGTAGCACTCGCCTGTAGTCCCAGCTCAGAAGTTAAAGAAGGGGGAATCTTCCATTGTACGTTAGCCTGAACAACCGTGAGGCCTTTTCTCAAAACTAGCAGACAAGGTTATAGGTTTCTAATTCCTTAGGTTAAAATTAATCTCAAAATTACTGATTATGGATAGAGAAACAATATTACTTAGAAACCCTTATGCAAAGACAAAGGTGTCTGTTAGTGTCACTGAGAGATCCTAGCCTACTGTGCTCTTTTCTCCCCTCTTACATTGTGTTAGATTCTTACATCACAACAGCTGTTTTTCACTAGAGGAAGAGTGACAGTCACACACAAGACTTCTCATATGACTCTTTGTTCTTTCCCTACACAGTTGAAAGGGCATATGATATTGAGTAGTATAAAGAAAGTACATTCTATCACTTGCCATGATCAATAGCTTTAACTGCTAGTCCTCAGACCCCCTAATCCATTATGAGCCAATAGTTTGGATGGTATTAGTGTAGTATTTGCTATTAATAAACGTTAGGCAAGAGAAAGGAAACAGTAGAATCAGCCTGTTTTTGTCATACTTTACAGTTAAATATACATTTTACAGTAGATGAGCTCATTCTAAGCTAATATAAGTGGTTCAGATGGCAGTCATCTCTTTATATTTAGTCATGATAGAACTGGTCTCTAGTTCTTTTTTCATTCAGTATGTTCTTGAGTATTTTTGTTACTTACAATTTTAAAGATCTTCTAGTAAGGTAGAGAGTATTGTATGCAAAAACACTTTCACATATTTATTTATTTATTTTTACTTAAATAATTTATTCAGATTATATCCAGATTGTTATCTCCTCACTTGTATCTTCCCATTCCTCCCTCCTTCCCTCTTTCATCCTATTCGCCTCCCCTAAGCCTGTGACAGAAGGGGACCTCTTCTCCTACCATGTGATCATAGCCTATCAGGTCTCATCCTGTTAGCCTGCTTACCCTTCTTCTGAGTGCCACCAGGCCTCCCCACCAAGGGGAAGTGGTCAAATAGGGAGCACCAGAGTTCACGTCAGCATCAGTTCCTGCTCACCACACAACTGTGGAGACTGTGCTGTCCATTGGCTAGATCTGAATGGGGGGGGGGGTCTAGGTTAACTGCATGCATTGTCCTTGGTTGGTACAGTAGCTTGTGCAGGCCCCCCTGGATCCAGATCCGCCAGCCTTGATAGTCGTCTCATAGAGTTCCAGGACCCTCTGGGTCCTTCTGTTTCCCCATTCCCCCATACCTCTCAAACCTGGAGTCCAAATAGCAAGTCCCAGCATCTGTCCCAATCCCTCACTGAGTAAGACTCTTAGAGGACATCCATGTTGGGCTAGTAACCAATTATAAGTGAGTATATACCATGTGTATCTGTCTAGGTCTGGGATAACTCAGGATGATCATTTCTAGTTCCATCCATTTGCCTACAAATTTCAAGATTTCCTTGTTTTTAATAGCTGAGCTGTATGCCATAGTGTAAATGTACCACAGTTTCTTTGTCCATTCTTCAACGGAGGGACATCCAGGTTGTTTCCAGATTCTGGCTATTACAAATAACGCTGCTATGAACCCAGTTGAGCAAATGTTCTTCTTGTATGGTGGAGCATATTTACATATTTAAAAGAAGCCTGCTACAAAAACAAACAAAAACTTTGATCTATAAGTTCCCACAAAAGAGGCACAAATCTCAATAAGGTTATTAACTTCATTTTCCCCCAAGATTTTCAGGTTTCTATTGATGTGAAGAGAAACTATGGCCATAGAAACTTTTATAAATAAAAACATTTAATTGGGGTGGGCTTACAGTTTAGTCCATTATCATCATGGTGGGAAGAATGGTGATGTTCAGGCCAACAGTAAGTTTATCAGTTTATTGAGCCAAGTTGAATGTCATAATTAAATGTGTATCTTTATACAATGTGAGGTATTGATATATACATTGTGAAGTGATTGTTACAATGAAGTTAATTAAAACATTTATAAAATTGCTGTAAATTTTGTATGTGTGTCTATATGTACGTACATGTTGAACATTTGAAACCTCTGAGAAAATTTTAAATGTGAAGTACATTCATTGTCAGCGTACAAGTTACCACGGTGTCTGTTAGTTCTAAGAATTTATCTTATAACTAAAATGTCCATTGAAATATAAGTGGATAAAGAAATTATGTTGTGTATATGTCTAAAGATATATTGCTATGTTGGGTATAGTAGCATACACCTCTAATCCCAGCATTCTGGAGGCAAAGGCAGTCTGATCTACATAGAAAGTTCCAGGCCATCTAGAGTTAGATAGTGAGACCCTCTTGCAAAATTAATTAATTAAAAATAATAAGATACACAAAAATATTTAGGAGCTGAAGAAGATGGCTCATAAATTAAAAGCACTTTCTATTCTTGTAGAGGACCCTCATAACTACCTATAAGTTCAGTTGCAGAGGATCCAAATCCTTCTCCTGGTCTCCATTGATATTAGGTACTCGTGTGGTATACATACATAAAACGCAGGCACTCAATGTACACATAAAATTTATACAAAATAAATCTTATATAAGTAGAATAAACAGTACTTAGTAAATGTATTACCCTGAAGAACACTATGTTAACGCAAATGAAGTAGATACATAAAGACAAATCCTGCATTTGTTTCTATGCAGAATCAAGAGAAACAACCTGTAAGAGAAAAGAATGGTGCTTATGGGGGCTTGGGGGAGGGGGAGAACTTGTTAAATGGTGCCAATCCTTTAGTTAACAAATTGATCTAATTGCTCAAATGTCATATTCTTATATTGATTCACAGGTGTTTCATTACTTGGGTTTTATTTTATTTATTTTATTTTTTATTTTATATCTGATCTATTCATTTAACCATGTCTCTAGCATATTTTATGATTTGGCATTTTTGTAGAGTCATTGTCATCTTTGCTTTCAAGGGATTTCTAGTCCATCTTAATATGCTTGTTAGACATTCAGATATGACAGTATGGGTGTATAGGGGGGGGGGCAAGGAAAGAGAAAGAGAGACAGACACTGTGGTGTGGCCAAATAAAACAAGGAGGCAAAAGAAGAAAAGTAAGTAGAAGTTGTCAAGCCTTCAGAAGCCCAGCCCTTCCAAGACCCCAGAGGTACATCCAGGAGGAGAACTTTAAAATCAAAGTATATACTGTAATTTTTTAATAAAACTCGGGCATGATCATATCATGACGAACTCGTACCTTTCCATTCTACCTTTAGCAGTTTGTGAAACCTGCTTCTACACCTGGGGCTATGCAACAAAGTAAACAGACACTTAACTAAAAGACTCACTAATTGAAAACATTTTAGTACAAATTGATAAATTATAAATTCAGTTCTCTTACAGTTGCACACATATGGCTTTCTGGTTCACGTTTGATGCCTCTGATGCCTATACACGCTCCACACGAGTAATGATGCATTTTCTTTTTTAAATGGCACTTTCCTCTCCCACCTTCCCACTCATTATAAAACAATGCAGCTGCACACATCATATGTGCATCTTTCTTTACACTATCCCGTAAATGTGAGCTGCACTTCGTCTGGGACTTGATGGGAAAAAGAGGGAATGGCACCGCAGTGAATTAATTTTATGAACTAATAATAAAAGACCAAAGGATGAAAGTGCATTAAGTAATCAGAAAGCTATTGCACCCCAGCACATCAATAGGCCACAGTAAAATCGTTTTTCAGACTAATTCCCTGCTGCCAAGCATGTGACGCCACTTTTTGCCCAAGTGCACTGCTCTTAGTAGTCACTATTCACTTGCTGATATTGTTTACTTAATTTTTCTAGTATTTTATATGAAGTTGAAACAGAAAAAAATTCATCTCCTGCTATTTAAATGTAAGAAGGCACTCATACTGTATTGGAGACCAAAATCTAACCTATATTCAAATTCTTATGAATCTTAGTCTTTAATCAAAGATCCTCCCAGAAAGAGGTGGAGTTAAAGTACATTACCAGAGCCTGAGAGACGGCTCAGTGTGTAAGGGCGATTGTCACCAAGCTTGAGGACCTGAGTTCAGTGCCCGGCACCCACAAGGAAGGAGAAAACTGACTCCTGAAGGTTATTCTGTGTTCACACAGGCCACCCCATGCTGCTGTCCCCACGTGGACACACACACACACACACACACACACATACTCACCCACTCAAATATAATTTCAAATTTTAAAGTGTGTCTATGTAACAGACGGAGAGAATTCTGAAGAAGAAACTCACAGTCTTAGAAGCAACCAAAAACAACAAAAGCAAAACCGTTTTCAGTTCCGTGCCTGGAGTTGGAGACAGATCATCCATTCGCCCACTTCCCAATAGATCAAGATAAAGATATGGAAATGGGTGGTTTTGAAAAACGATAACAATAAAAGTCTATTTAAAATTTATCCGGGCACAGGCTTGCTCTTGTCTGGTTACAATTCTAGTGCTAAAGCGCACCCTGGGCACGCACAGGCAGGGCTCCTCTTTGGAGTGCTCAGTTTTACAAGGTTCAGCCCCGTAACAGCCTGTCACGTGGTGCACTTCTCTTCCAGCCAGTCCTTTAACAGATGGCATCCTTTGCGGGCATATTCTGATGACAGTTGACAGAGGCCTTTAACCTGTATTTGGATGTAAAGGCTACAAAGCTGAACTCAGGGTTTAGGTCTAGCTTTGGGGAGAGTGCAAATAGCAGCCCCAAATAAAGCTTTACATCTGCTGCCTTTGCTCGCAGCTAAGACTGATGGTTTTTGGAAGAAAGCTTGCCTATCCCCGGACAACAAGGCAGAGAGCACACAGCCTCCCAAAGGAACAACCAATGTGCAATGAGTGTGAAGATCTAATAGGTCGAACATCGGAAATGCCCTTAGGCTTCGGGTGAGCCTGGGTTTCCCACCTCCAAAGAGGAGATGGAAACAGTAAAATGCAGTCTCAGAAATGCCATCGTGGGCTGACTGATGTGAAGGGAATGGAATGACTTAATGGGAAGGGAAAGGCAGGGTTGATAAGCATGCTAAAGGCTCTCTCTGATAAGCACTGTGACAGTATCATCCAAAAGTGCGAAGAATTGATTTTCCTGAAAAATACACAAAAGTTACAGAAAATGGCAGGAACAACCACGCATGCTTAACTGGACTGAGTCTAATCTGACAGCTTTCATGTTTACTTAAGACAGTTTAAAAACACATATCATCTTCAACTTTTGCCGACAGCATATGTGTAACAGGGACATTGAAGAACCAGTCTGCTGGGAACAATGAAAGATGGCGAATAAAAAAAGATTTGCTTTCTGCTGTGAAGAGGTTCTTGGCAGTCTTGTCTAGATGAGGTTCCAGGTGTCTTTTGTGTCTGTGTGTCTACTTCTCCGGGCTTGGGGCATGTTAATGCTACAATTTCATTGAATGGGTTCTCTGTGCCCTTAGATCTAAGTCAGCGCCTGGTTCTATCGAGTGAACTCCTGTGTGGTCTCTAGCTTGTATCCCGGAACTCTTGGGAGATTGTGGTCACATTCATTTTCTTTGTTCCGTTGTTGATATTTTAATGTGCTTTTCCATCAGCCTTGTCCCCCATCCCGGGGTCTTATTCTTCTGCTTCGTCGAGTCTACCCATGATGCTTTTCCAGCTTGCTTGTTTGATCCATTGACTTTTTTTTTTTTCTATTTCCGAAATCTCTATTTGATTTTGTTTCAAAATCAAATTTTCCTTTCTGGAGGTTTTTTTTTTTTCCCCAGGTTGCTGATTTCTTTATCCATTCTGTTGACTTTTGGCTCCATGCTGCTGACTTTCCTCAGGTCCTGGACTGATTCCATTTGCTCGTTCCTATCCTCTTTCAGGTCACGGGTCACTTTTGCCAGAAAGCTTTTGAAATCTTCGCTGGCATTTTCCCTTGAGTTCAGCGGTTATAGAACTGTGATATTTTGGAGGAGGGGTGCTGCCTTGGTTTCTCACATCCCTCACGAAGCTGATGCAATTTGTGTCTCATTGATTCAGATTCTCTTCTGGTTTGTTAGCAAGCACAGCACTCTGGAAGGCTTAATTCCCCAGAACTTCAGGAGAAAACAGAGGATTGTACTTCTGGACTCTGAAGATCTCCAGGGCTCCTGTGTTTAGTAAATGTCAGAGAACAAGGGTGTCTGAGCCACCAGGGACAATTATCAGCAGAAGAGTGGAAAGGAGTGATATCAGAAAGATACAGAGTATCTTTCCTCCTCCCATGAGCACTCCTGCTTGGGCAATGCTCCAAAATAGTGGAAAAAATACTTCTAAAATATTTCTAAATACAGGATGATTTGGCCAAAAGGTGGAAATGGTCCAAAGTCAAAATATAAGTAGTAATAGCAAAGTACAGAACCAAGTATTAACGGTATTCAAGCCAAGGAGCATATGTTGAATTCAAGTGTCTGTAAATTTCCACTTGGTTGGCTGAGCAGTTCTCCCAGAAAAAATTGGGACCCAAGGGTGCTATAATTTCACTGTTCTATAACATAGCTACATTACTGTTGAAATGAGTCTCTTAGTCCATTGTAGTGGTGCACACCTTTAATGCTAGCATTCAGGGAGGCAGAGGCAGGTGGATCACTGTGAGTTTGAGGCCAACCAGGTCTACAAAGTGAGTCCAGGACAGCCATAGCTATACAGAGAAACCCTGTCTTGGGGGAAAAATGCAAAGAAAATGAGTATCTTATCACTCATCTATGACATATAAACTTTCTCTTTGTTTATTATGGAATCATTTTTTCCGGTTCCAGGAATTGAAGTTAAGTCACTGGACTTGGATGGAAGTGCCTCTACCCACTGAGCCATCTCTCTTGCTTCTCAAGATTTTGTTCAGAATATTCTCAGTAGTTAACAAAGTTACTAAAAATGACTCACCATCAACACTAGGTAGTTATTCCTGATACCAAGAAAATTGGGTGTAGTGGATATAAACATGTTTTTGTTTTCATCCTAAGTGTAGGATGGGAAACAGACTTGTGAGAGAGCAGGTGATGTTTATCCACTTGGAAGTCAAATCACTTTGTGTATGGTTTATGCCAGCTGAAAAACGTCCTAGTACAGACTCTGAGAGGATACACACACACACACACACACACACACACACACACACACACACACACACACATATATATATATATATATGCCCAAAACAGGAGGCTGGACTTTTTGAGTCTTGGTATTGTTTGGCTGTTCATTGCTCCACTTCAAAACGCTCCTAGAGAGAACTGCTCTAGTGAAGGCTTTGAGGCTTTGGGCTCTGGCTGAGGCTCCATGTTCCAGTTGCTCCAGGTTCCAGCAGCAACTTTGGTGGAATTGCTTGTCTGCTGAAATCTTACCTGCTACACCAGGAAAATCATTCCCAGGAACTGAATCCAACAAGGTCTACTTCCCCTGTTCCCATAAACCTCCTTTCTCTCCTATCTAGGGTAGGTGGGTTGGAAGAGAAGTATAAGCATTTTAAAATCCCCAAATAAAATAAGGAAATTGGAAAAGTTGGAACCTAAAATTGGGTTTGAATCAAAACCCAGCAGAAATTACTTAACCTTTCTGCTTCTAATTTCTATGAACAGTAAGCAGAGAAAGTTACAACTAATTTTCATGGGCCCCATGGAAATTCGAGAAGTTGATATATGCATTAAACACTAAATATTTCAAAAATCACGATGAGACTGACTACATCCAAATGGAAGTTCTAGTTCCCTTTAGTGCCATGGTCAATTCATTATCTTTCTTTGTCGAGGTGATGGAAACCTTTCTCAAGCTCAAAGAACAGATACCAGTATTAGTCGTGTGAAATAAAAACGCCTTCCCTTCCCTTCCCTCTCTAGTAAAAGAACTCACCAGGCAGTTCTTTAGTCTCCTCTGGAGGGTGTGATAGAGCCCGCAGATCTAGGTAGAAAAACAACTATGACACTGAAAGCCTGTGGCCTTCAGGGTTAAGGCTCCTTGGGGACATGGCAATCTTTTACAGTCACACAAGTTTACGCTTTCAAACTAGAGCACACAGCAGGGGTGGGGAATTGAGTAGCCCTGAAGCTAAGATACAGCCAAAGAAAAGTGCTATTCCTTGTGACAAATGCCCAAAGCGGCCCTCCGATAGGCAGAGAACTGACGATAACATTACTACTTTGGAGGTCTTCTGGGGGTACGTATGGCCTTTTAGAGACGATAAGGACACATCTCGTTAGCTTACAGGAGTTCATCTGTCTGCAACAAGGGCCTGCAAGGAAACATCAATCGGTGTAGCTTTCTCGGAGGTGTTGTCAGCGGGAAAGAGGGGAATGCTGAAAGATCCACTCACTAACACATCAAGATAAGTGCACTCTACAGTTACCTAGGCTTGTGAGTTAAACTCCAGGTAAGAAAGAAGAACGAAGAGAAGATTCAGTACCTCATCTCTGAATCTGGGAAGAAAGACAGGACAGCAAGCAACAGTTGGACATCAACAAGGAAGCCTAGGATTGTGTGCCCCTCCGGGGGGGGGGGGGGCAGGGGTGAGAAATGCTGACAGGCAGGCCAGAGTCTCCTGGATTTAAAATTGGTCTTTGAACCTTAGCCAACATTTTGTCATTTCTTCACAGAAGGCATGTTTGACTAGGGCCACCGGATATCAGAGGGAGACCTTTGGAAACAGGAAGTTAACATCTCAAGAAAATCTCTGTGAGGTTTGTGCCTCTCACAGCCAGAGTTGTGGATGTATAAAAAGAAAGAAAGAAAGAAAGAAAGAAAGAAAGAAAGAAAGAAAGAAAGAAAGATAGGTGTTTTCAAGAAAAAGAGGGAAGTACAAATGCAAAGTGGACCTTGAAGTCAGCCCCACAAGCACTGTGGCAATAACCACCAGGAGGTCTTACATGGATGAGCACAAATCCCTGTGAATGAGTAAGTCCAAGGGCACACAGGTTGATGAGCAGACAGAGTGGCTGCTTTGCCATTGTCTTCCCACTACAGCCTTTTTTTTTTTTTTTGGTTTTGGTTTTGGTTTTGGTTTTTCGAGACAGGGTTTCTCTGTGTAACATGTGTAACAGCCCTGGCTGTCCTGGACTCACTTTGTAGACTAGGCTGGCCTCAAACTCAGAGATCTGCCTGCCTCTGCCTCCCTAGTGCTGGGATTAAAGGTGTGCGCCACCATGCCCGCCTGGTCCAGCCTTCTTCAATCTACCATAGAGCTTACAAATTTGGACCCTTGGCAGTGTCTCTGCTACACATGCAAACTGGAGTAAGTTATTCAAGGTCTGCTTTGGTCTCCTCTTGACAATATTACTATTCTCTGTGTTTAATAAGCATCACATGAAACAAGCACAAAAGCTCAAACAAGGAAAAATGTTTGTTAATTGTCTCACTAGGTTTACTACTAAGTTTCTTGTTCAGAATTCCTGTTCTTTTTGTCCCTCTGTGGAGGGGAACAAGAAGACTTTTCTTCTTTCTTAATGAGAGGATTTATCAAGGCACAGTGGAGATTTATGACCTCTTGCATTATGGAGCAGGATGTCCTTAAGATGAAATGATGGACTTGAAATAATGAGAGAGAAAAGAAACCTTCAGACCATGTTAGAAATTTGATCTTGAAGGCTGTGCAAGAGCTAGGTGCACAGTGAGGTTTTACAAACTGCTCACTAAGTTTATTCTCCTAAAAGGTGAGGAAAGCCCAGTTTGTGAACCACGCAACACACTTAGCTCAAGTGGAAACTTAAAAGGATGCCTTCAATTTGATAACTGCTTCAGTGGGACACAGAAAAACATAAGGCCCGATTTTTTTTTTAATTAGCCTGGAAAGAGTCATTTAAAATGGACTCTTCAGTGTAGAAATACACTTAAAAAAATAAAATAGATTCAAAGTGTCATAGGAAATGAAAATAATTATTTGAGTTTTTCCCAAAGTAAGCAAAAAAACTCCAACTTCAGCTGAGCTATTTGAGAATAAACAACATATGTCTGCATTCACACACACATAAACACATATACACTCAGACACACGTTGGCTAGTTTTAGAAGTAGGTGTCTGACTAATCCAGAAGATAAGAATTCATAGTTCTGGGATGCTGCAGCTTAGAGAAAAGATAAGGGTATTGCGGGGTGGTAGGCAAGATAACCATGGGTAGGAATCGATACCAGGTAAGCAGGTGATCTAGACATTCCCCTCCACACAAGGAAAGAAGAGCAGGCATAGAAAACAGCATGATTCTCCCAGAGGCTCCACCCTGAGAAATAATCCCTCTCTTTTATACTCACAATGCGTACTGGGTATTTCCAAAGAAGAATAAAACTTAGAGATCTCCCCAGGAAAGGGAAATAGAAACTTCCTGGAATACATAGGGTGATCCTCGGGAGATCTCCTAGTCATGGAGAGTAGCGATGTCTCTCACTCTTTGGCCTGCTCCCAGGACCCTTTTCCTCCTGTTGGGTTCCCCTGTCCAGCTCCAGTATGAGGGCCTTTGCCTCATCTTAAGGTATTTTGTTTTGTTATTTTTGTTGTCTCTTGGAGGCCTGCTCTTTTTTGACTCTCCAGAGGAGGAGTGGATCCATGAGAGAGAGGGGGGGGTGATAAGGGGGATGGGTGTAGACAGCTTTAGTCTAGCAACATGGCCTAGTTCTGTGTGATCCAGCTGGAATACAGACACGCCCTTAGTACACATCTTTAATCCCTCTGGCTGGAATGCAGTACCCACCTTTACTCCCAAATAATGATGTCTAATTGAGGGGCAGACAAAGTGACAAATCAGAGAAAGATTTGACAGAGTGAAGCAGAAATTAAATACTCCCAACTCACTCTCTCTCTCTCTCTCTCTCTCTCAGAGACATACAGAATATGGCATTTAAATAAAAATTTTTATTTTAAAGATTCATTGACAATCAGGCAGGTTAACTCCTGGTAAAACCCAGCCTACCTCAAAGAAGATGAGGAACATCAAAGAACCTCCTTATAGAGATGGCTCCAAATGTGACAAACAAGCCATGGGGGAAATTGTTCTCATTTCTACCACAGACAGAATTCTGCCTAAAATGGGGAAAGCTTGGCTACAGGCAGAGAAGATGACCAAACTCTGCCAAGACAGGGTAAGCAAGTTCTCAATAGTTCCTGCTTCACAGATATGTCTGTCAGGTATAAGGGACCAGAAGGCTGAAGATGGTGCTCCAATGGTATAGAGAGTTTTGGGTAACTATTCAGGTAGCAAACTATTTCTATCATCTTCTCATTTGGAAAGCTATCAACCTGCACTCCTGGTATCCTCAAGTAATCAAGTTTATTCCTTCTCAAGTCTCTGACGGGGTTGAAGACCAGATAGTTTAGTTTTACAATTAAGCTTAATTGTTTAGGGTTTAGGATATTTTTAGGTCTAGATAGATGTTTTAAGTTGATAATGACAAGATATGATAGATATTGATGATTTACATTCAGAATTTTAGACACACCAAGATAGGAAAGATGTTTTCTTCAAGGCTGCCAAATACAAATAGCCAAAACACTAAGAATGTAACATTTATATAATTCCTGGTTCTTCTTGCTATAGGTAGGTTATTATATATATATACATGTATATGTGTGTATATATATATACACATACATATATACATATATATATATATATATATAATACTATAAGTGTATATGTAAAAAATAAAGATATGGGTGGCACCTTCAAGTAGCAGCCCAGAAAAAGAGGGAATCCAAGGAAGAACAGCATGAGTTTTGCCTGCTTACATCATTACATCATGGAGACAAGTTCATCTACCCTGTAGGTATCTTGTTAACGTTGCTGCTACTCTTCTCTGCCATCAGCTCCATTTAGCCATTTGTAAGGGAATAAAGATCAGTGTCTCTCAGGGATCCTCCAAGCCTTCATCTCCATCTTGGAACTGCCGAGGCCTCTGGCCTTATTGGATGAGTAAATTACCATCTTTGGGAGGCTCTCGGCCTTTCTCTTGTGAAGACAGCCAGTTAGAGTACCTAGACTATATTTGTGTGAACAATGTAATAAATCTCTTGTCTATTCATTCTATCTGTTCTCTTTCTCTAGAGAGCATTGACCGACCCAGGGAGTCTTCTCCAGATGAAAGCATTTTTATCTGGTCCTTCAATGGAAAAATGCCCACAACGAAAGATGCTTTTAAAACAGAATGCTATGCCATTCCTCCAACATACCATGAGCTGTGGATGGAGAGTGCTGCACTAAGGCCTCATTTCTAACCCTAGACATCAGCTCATATGGTGGGTGCTACTGTGATAAAATCAAATCTCACAAACTGAAGGACCAGTGTTCCCAACAAGATAGGTGGTTTCAGGGGTCCTGCTCACTGACCACTGCTCCCCAAGGCAGTGCAACACCAGCCCTAGTTGGTGTAAACCCCACAGAGCTCAACATCCCTGGCTGGCTTTGGATGCTCTCTTGTCATTCTCCTTGTGGTTTTGTTTATTTGACATCTTTCTTCATTTCCACTTGGGAAATAGCTCTTTTGAAATGATTTCTACTGTTTTACATAAATAACAGTTTTGAACACTAGCAATTTGGAGCCTATATTTCTTTTTTAAAAAACCCATATGAGTCACTCAAATAAAAGTATTAGTCATAAGATTAATCTTTAGTTTCAGGTAGCTATTGTTTAAGGTAGAATGATTTTTTAAAAAATTTATATTACTAACGCCCTTTACATTTCAAGAACGATACAATCAACGCTTTGAAATGAACGCATATAGCTAACGGAGAACACGTGGCCACAAATATAGTATTGCTTACACAAATGCCTTCTGTGCTCAGAGAGCTTGCAATCAACACTGATGTGCAAAGAATTGAAATAATGTTATAAAAAACAAAAAACAAAACAAGCAAACAAAAAATAAATAAAACAAAGGACCTTGTCAGAAGTCCCAGTGGGTAAGGTACTTGCTACCAGCCTTGGGATCTGAGTCCAATCTTTGGGACCCACAGAGTGGAGACAACTGACTCCCATGAGTTGCCATTTGACCTCTCTGAGTACCAAGGCCTGAGTATGATCCCTATAACACACACAGGAGAAGACAGAAAACTAAAGAATAAATAAATGTAACTGAAAACAGGTTTTTAGAAAGAAAAAGTGGTACCATGAAAACATTTTGGGTTCTTTTGTTGTTGTTTGTTTGTTCTGGGTTCTTTTTTTTTGCTTGTTTGTTTGTTTGTTTTACATGCAGTTACATTTCTAGTACTAAGGAGTATTTCAACAGTAATCTGTAGACCCCTGTATGGACACCCTGCTTCTACTCTGAGATGCCGTAAATCCCATTCAGTTATTAAAATTTTCCTATAGTTTACCTGAGTTAATCATGTGAAACAAGATTGAACTATTTTCTCCAATTAATCTGTAAGTATTTCTTGCTCATGAGCCAATCTCATTTCTCATAACCTCCTAACAATGATTTGAGAGGAAACCAAAGGAAAACGTTTAATAAAAGGCATGGACTTGAAAACCAAGGCACGTCCCATGAGTAACAAGTTATTAGGTGCTTTTGCAATTAAAAATGCATCGCCCCGTGTGTGCTGTGGAATTAGAACTGTTAGCAAAATGTGGGAAGCTGATGTAGTTGGCATGTGTTCCAGTATGGGACTTTCATTTTACTGAGGTGTACTCTCCAACAAAGCAGGAGCCATAATACACAAAGGAAACAAAACGTCACTCAGGAACAGACCTGCTCAACTAACATTGATCCTCTTACGATGTACCAGGTCTTGTATGTGCGTGTATATTTGTGTGTGCTTTGTTTTTTTATTTTAATTTTATTAATTTATTGAGATTACAACTCAATTGTTATTCCATCACTTGTATCCTCCCATCCCTCCCTCCCTCTTGCTTTCACCCTATTCCCCTCCTCTAGGTCTAAGCCTGAGGGGGACCTCCTCCCCCACTATATGGTCATAGGTTATCAAGTCTCATCTTGGTAGCCTGCCTATTCTTTCCTTAAGTGCCATCAGGCCTCCCCACCAAGGGGAGGTGGTCAAATATGGAGCACCAGAGTTCATGTCAGAATCAGTCCCTGCTCTCCACATAACTGTGGAGAATGTCCTATGCATTGGGCAGATCAGAGTAGGCTTTAGATGTTTACTACTTGTATTGTCCTTGGTTAGTGCAATAGTTTGAGCAGACCCCCCTCCCCCCCGCCCCGATCCACCCATCATGATGTTCTTGTAGGTTTCTAGGCCCTCTGGGTCCTTCTATTTCCCCATCTCCTATGTTTCTCTTACCTAGAGTCTCAATAGGATGTCCTCACATCTATCCCAATCTCCTGGCAAGTGAAGACTTTCATAGGACATGCCTTTTGGGCTAGTGCCCAATTATAAGTGAGTATATACCATGTGAGTCTTTCAGCTTCTGTGTTAACTCACTCATTATGATCATTTCTAGACCCATCCATTTGTTCACAAATTTCAGGATTTCTTTGTTTTTAATAGCTGAGTAGTATTCCATGGCATAAATGTACCACAGTTTCTTTATCCATTCTTCAACTGAGGGACATTTAGGCAGTTTCCACGTTCTGGCTATTATTAATAAGGTGGCTATGAACATGATTGCGCATATGTCCTTGTATACGCAGGTGCATGTCTGTGTGTACAAAAGCCAGAGGAGGATGTCTGGTATCTTGCTCTTTCGCTCTCAGCTTTGTTCCTTTGAGATAGGGTCTCTCACGGAGCATGGAGCTATGCTGGAAGCCAGTAAGCCTAAGCAGTTCTGTATCCACTCCCCACAGCACTGGGCTACTGCCATGTTCCCAGGTACATGCAGCTTCCTACATGGGTACTGGGATCTGAACTCAGATACCTGTGCTTGCACGATAAACACCATGCCCATCACAAGCACTGGGGGGGGGGGCATCTCTCCAGCCCCTGCACAGAGTTTCTTGGTAGGATTTTTCTTCTATCAAATGTTTTTAATCTAATTTTGAGGGAGAAAGACCATCCTTAATGACTAGGACTTAGCATTATGTAAGAAACGTAAGCAGTGTTGTTCTTTAATTTCCACCTGACAATAACAATTTTCTTTTGGCAACATGATTGCTCCCATACTCCTAAATGGCATATAAAGATTATAAACTTTATAAAGATTGTTAATGATGTTTGCTAATATTTAATTTGAGTTACACCTAGCAATGTCACACCCACGGGTGTTATAAAGGGATTTTGAGGGAGTTTTGTTTATTTGGTTGGTTGGTTGGTTAGTTGTTTTTTGTTTGTTTGTTTAGTTGGGTGGTTGGTTTATGACTTTTAGAGACATGGTTTCTCTGCATAGCCTTTGTAGACTAGGCTTGCCTTGAACTCACAGCGATCCACCTGCCTCTACCTCCCTCAGTGCTGGGATTAAATGCATGTACCACCGTACCCGGTTGCTGTGAAAGTTTTAGCTTCCATGTTCTTCCTGGTAAAATCCTATCAAACAGGCATACTTGAGCCCATTGTGATTATGTGCACTTGAGAAAGGACAGCCAAAATGATTATCTCAAATATCAGCTTATGCCAAAAATGTGAAATAAGAGAATATCAAATTTAAACCCGCTATGAGAGAATAATAAATTCTAGTTACACAATTGGACTTGCTAATGCTCCTTTACCTCAGTAACCTTTACAGATTAGTCTTGAATTATGCAATTAAAAATTACATAATGCCACTGTGAGTCATCCCTTTTATAAAAAAGATGACCATATGCTTGTCCAAAGTCATGTCTCACATGAGCCACCGTAACATGCTTCACAGAGAAATGCTTTGCTTCTTCAGGCCTTCCACGCAGGTCAGATCCCAAGCCCTCAAGACGGTAATCCAGCCTCAGCTAAGGCTGAACTCTGACTCAGTAAACATTTAACACTCCCCAGAATCCTACTCCTCCCCACCTTCTCTTTTCTTCTCTTTTCTTCTCTTTTCTTCTCTTCTCTTCTCTTCTCTTCTCTTCTCTTCTCTCCTCTTCTCTTCCCTCTCACCCGCCCCCCCAAATGTAGCTGCAGCCGACTCTCTGAAATTTCTCTCTTATCTACAATAAAATCCTTCCTCCTAACCATGGAGCTTTCATGTCAGTGTCACGTGTCAGTGTTTCTTCAGTTCACCCCTGCATTCAACATATATCCTTTCTCGATGCACTTGGTGGTTCATTTTTCTCTTAATTGTTCTTTTCTATTTTCAAATTAACATAAAGTAACTGGTTCCACTAAGGCATTTTAATGCATACTATTTTATTGTGTCTCCTCTCAAACTTTTCTCCCAGATTCTTGTGCCACCCACCACATGTATTTTTCCACATTGGTGTTGCCCTGTCCATGTCACATGTATTACCACATGTATCTATTACCCTTTCCCGAACCTTCTCCTGTCACCCTCTTTTCCACCTCCCACAGTGCTCTTTATAGTTTCATGCCTCAGCTTTCATGTGCATATATATATGAAAACTCAAAATATGACCAACATACAAGAAAGGACAAGTAGTGTTTTCTGAATGTGGGTTACTTCTTTTACTATATTAATTTACAAATCTGGCCAGATTCTTGCACATTTAATTATTTTACTTCTCTTTCTGGGTGACTAACATGCTATTGCATGCATGTCCCTCATTTTCATTATCTATTCATCTGCTGATGGATATCTAGGTTGATTCTATTTCCTTTTTGTTGCAAATTAGTTCACCAACACTGTATGGGTTTCTTTCTAGGTCCTCTATTTTATTCCATATCTGTTTGTGTGCTGGCACCATGTTGTATCTGTCACTACGGATCTGAAGTATAACTTAAGGTCTGGTACTAAAGCAGTTTCAGTAATGGTCTATCTATATATCATTGCTTTGGGTATCCAGAGATTTTTGTGCTTCCGTGTCATTTTTAGTTCTGTGAAGAACACCATTGGCATTTTTATGGGGATTACATTGAATCTGTGGATTACTTTAGGTAATATTGCCATTTCTGGAATATCAGTTCAGCCACTGCAGAACCAGGTAAGGTTTCTCCATCTACAGTAATAAATTTTTTTTGTCTCCACTTCCCCCCCCATCCCTGCCCCTCTCCCCCCTACTCCTCTCCTCCTCCTGCCCCTACCTCCCCGCCCTCCCCCCTCCTGCCAACACACACACTGGCTCAAAGTTTTCTTATAGCTGCCTTTCATATCCTTGATTGGATTTACTACTAAATTTTTACAAGCTATTGTGAACGGGATGTGGCTGCTAAGTTCATGGTAGTACGTGGAAAGGCTGCTATTCTCTGTATGTTGATTTCGTGCCCTGCAACTTCACTGAATGTGCTCATCAGATCTAAACATTTTCAGGTGTGGTCCACGGGATTCTTTGAGTCCTGTCCTCTACAGAGACAGTTTGACTTATTTGCACTGATAACCATTTTCACTCTTTCTCTTCATGTTCTAGCGAAGACTCCAAGTATCATATTGAGTAACAGTGGAGAGTGAGCACTCCCATCTGACTTCCTTCTCATCTCGTGGATCTTGCTCCAGGCAATGGCAGGGGAAGGGGTGTGCTTTTTCTCTTGTGAGCTATCTCAGGTTCTTATTCCCTGGCCTCCTTCCGCTTCCCTTCCTCCTGTCTGCTCTCCATGATTGCCTTAATGAGCTAGGATCCTTTCTCTGTGCATCTGTAAGTGATGCTCCTGTAAATAGTTGCCCAGAGGGAACAGCTAATGCTGATTGGTGAATCAGAAGTGACATGGCAGCTGGGTTTTGGCATGAGGAAAACTAAGTTCTTTTTCTGCTTCAGGACATACTCCATGCGTGCCTGACAGCTCTCACTTAACCATTAGTAGCTCGCTGGAGGGTAAAAGGAGCAATGACTAACCACTCAGTGAGTCACCAAAGCAGCATGGCACTACAGTACACATACTTCCTGTTTCTCTTAACTACATCCATCCATTCATTCAGATGTAGCTCTGACTGCCTTCCTACTGATGCACAGGGCTTACTGAACTGGGTGTTTTACCCCTATATTCCTTAATCTTCAAATAATGGTACAAGGGAGTGAAGAGTATATGCTCAAGCCTTAGTTACAATGAAGAAGCTGAAGTTCAAAGAACTGTGGATAATTGGCCTGTAAGGTGAACTGTGTACTTCTAAGTGTTAAAAACTAGATTCCTCATTGTCCTGGAGCTGTGTTTATGGCCAGTCACACTACAATTTTCAGAGGCCCAACATTTATGGTAATGTTGTTGATCATTGACATGAATTTTCTTTATCAAGGGTTGTTTCTTAGACAACCAATATGTGTAGAAAATAGTTGATTAAACATGGCTACTTTGACTAAGCCACAAATGAATGGCTACCTACTTATTACAGCTTCATTTAAATTTTAAGTAAGTGGAAAACCCGTTTGATGCTGTCATCTTCCTCCGAGTCCTAGTATCTTTGTGCCTCTCTCCTACGATAATCCCCGAGCCTTGGAAGGAGGCATCGTGATATAGATGTCCCACGTACTACCGAGCGCTCTGAAGTCTTCATTCTCTGTGTGCTGCTCAGTGTGTGTCCTCGTAGTAAACAACCGCTACAAAGAGCAGCTTCTCTGATGGCAGTCAGGAGAAGGAAGCACTTCCCTCTGAGTGTGAGGATAAATACTTACAAGAAAGTTTAATTCTATGCCCATTTAGCAGAATAATAACAGTAACTTCCCAGCTAAGGCCTATCACCCAGCCAGCCACAAGTTCTTGGCCCAGTTAATGGTAAAGCACACATGAATTCCAGAGGAAAAAGTATGGGAGGCAGGTAACTAGAGGAGAGAAAATGGAAGGTAGATTTGGTAAAACATTATATGCATATATGAAATTCTTAAATAATAAATTAATAAAATAATAAAATATAAGTCAAAACTCCCTACTGGGTTGTGCATCAAATCACTAACTTTTTTTTTAAAAGACTTATTTATCACATACACAGCTCTCTGACTGCATATACATCTGGCTAGAAGAGGGCATCAAATCACATTATAGATGGTTGTTAGCCACCATGTGGTTGCTGGAAATTAAACTCAGGACCTTTGGAAGAGCAGTCAGTCATCCTAACCTCTGAGCCATCTCTCCAGCCCCTACTAACTGACTTTTAAAATTACCCTTGCTAATTTATAATTTTAGGTACCTTGAAATTTAAAGACACTATGTCTGTAATTATTCCCATCTTCTAATACACTATCATTTATTTAGTATCTTCTAAGTATAAACTATTATAACAGTTTTAAGATAATAGCTCTCAATCCCAAAAGGCTAAACCAACCTCTAGAAAAAGCTCAGAGAGATTACTAGAAAGGCAGAATGCATCCTAGGAGTTATCTCAGTGGTAGGCTGCTTGCCTGCCGCCATGCCTAGGCCCTGTGCTTGGTCTCTGAAGTGACAGGACAGATTATTAGTGTCAAGCACAGGGTTTGTGGGGGTGGGGGTGGGGTGCATAGCAACACATGTTTACAATCCCTCCTTCAAGAGGCTGAGGCAGGAACACTGTGCCCTTTTAAGGCTAGCCTAGGCTACATAGTAAATGCCAAACCAGCCAGGGATACATAGCTCCCAAGAAGGGAGCACTATAGAAAGAGGTAGAGACAGAGGAAAGGCTAAAGGAAGAAGAAAGAGAAGGAGAGAAAGATGCAGATCGCTCTACATTTTCAGAGATAATATACCCAATGTGAATGGAGATGTCAAAGAAAAATTTCTCAAGAAATAATTAGGGTGAAGATGGAAGATGCTTAGGATGTTGGGCTTAAGGATTCTGTGTATGAAAGTGCATGTCTCTGCATCTCTATGTATCTCTTGTGCTTTTTCCTTGACTTGTTTTTTTTTTTTTTTCTGTTTGCTTGTTTTAGTCCTATCCTGGTTTCTTTGTGTTTATTTTATATATATTAAATGCCCTGTTTTCTGAGAGAAAAGTGTGGATTTGGGTGGGTGGAGAGGAACTGGGAGGAGTTGAATGAAAATTTTATTTCCATTTTAAAAGGGGTGGCTCACACAATGGTTAAGGTTCTCTAGGTAAAAAAGAACGAGCACGAACTTGGGCAGGTCTACAGATGCATACTTACAGAAAGGAAGGAAATGCCAGGTTTCTGAAATGTTTAAAATATAGGTCAGGAATGGGAATCCGAAGGAATCGGAGCCCAGGTGGCCCTGAATAGCGCTTAGAGTTTAGCGTTCAGGCACAGGAAGTGAGAAGAAAAGCAAAAAACGTGATGGCACACCAGCGGCAGGCAAGGTGAGTGCAGTGCAGAGCAGGTGAGGAGCAGAGGGGAAGCAGATGGGCCACTGTAGCCTTCCACAGGAGGCCGATGTTACTGTGGGCCTTTTCTTAGTCATCACACACCCAGGGTTCTGCCAACGATGACGTGATTTTGTTCTACAGCCTTGGCCACACAGCATGCTCAGAGAAAGTAGACCCTCCCAACAGATAAGAGTTGCATTTAATTATAAATCTACATAATTACAGCAGCATATAAATGACAGTTCATGAGCCTCTCTGTGTTCTACTGAGATGTTATTAACTTATACTGGAACTTGAATTCTGTTTTAATCGTTAGGTACCATAATATAGTCCCTTCTTTGGAATTTTTTCCCAATATTTTAATATTTTAAGAGCCATCATTAGAAGCCACTCTGAGCTCCTGACCTATCACATGAGGCATTGTATTGCATCTGTGGGCTAGAATTTTTCCAGTGCCTTTTGGATGCTCTGAACCCTCTGCCAATTGTTTAGAGAACAGTTGGGTATGTTATACGGTTCTGATCAATGTAATCAAAAGTGAAGCCTTATGGAGAACCTCTAAAAAAAGAAAGAAAACACAGTCATGTCTAATTAAAACAGGTGTGTCATGAAAAAAAATCAAAGTCACTGAAAATGAAATGGGCAGTTGGCCCAGCTAGTTTTGTATCCATGAGAATGAGGAACCCTGTGGAATGCATCTTAGCTGATATACCAAATAAAGGTATAGATGCCACTAAAGCAGAATAGTGACAATGAGAAGGAAGCAGTTGTTTCAAGATAAAGTATATTATATACATGCAGAAAAATCTCATAATGAAACCTATTATTTTGTGTAACATACATATGCTTCCTTAAAAAGAAAGAAAGACTGTTGGGGTGAAAGTGTTATGCCAGCAACTTCAGAGAGAGAAGAGGAAAGAGAGAGAGAGAGAGAGAGAGAGAGAGAGAGAGAGAGAGAGAGAGAGAGAGAGAGAGAGAGAATATGCAAAGGACTATCACAGCCTAAAGCTGTGCATCAGTCACGTAAGTCTCAATGTATAGGAGAAGAACAGTCAATTTTTTAAAAGAAGTGACTATCTGAGTAGAAAATAAGTGTGGTCTCGAACATCCAGGAGGCAGCATGAGATTAATAAAAAACTGTGGAAGAGTAGCAAGGTCCCTGCTGAGCGTGGCTCACTGGAACAAAAGCAGATCACTTCACAATGGTTTATAGCAAGGATGCTCTCAAGCTCCCCCAGGTCCTAACCAAGTAGTGGCCACACATTCTCTGTGAGGGCCTCAGCCTTCACCCTCCCTTCAAGCCCAGTCTTATGCCCAGAGGCTGGTAAAGCCATGCTTTTGGGTTGATTCTGTTGCTCTGTGTGGGTGTCACTCCTGGGAGCCCTTAGAAGGAAGCAGCCTCTGTCCCTGTGCTCATATGTTTTTCATCTACAGGGTGATGGCTCTCTGTGCTCCTTGGAGGGTGAGCATTCACGGGCACAGTTGAAAAGACTGTGAGCAGCATCCTTACCTCAGGTGGAGTGGTAAAAATCTATAAAATGTTGTTAGACATAAACTAACCCAAACTTCAGAGAACAACAGCACAAATAACAATATAAAGCATTTTAAAAGAGCTCTATAAAAGAGTTGTAAGGCATCTTACAACTATTATAACTCTAACTCCAGGTGGGTCTAATGCCTCTGTGGTATTACCCTCCCCCACAGATATACAAAATTAAAAATAAAATGTTGAACCTCAATCGGAGGGAGGTGCTGGGGTCTGTGTGTGTGTGTTTTGTTTTGTTTTGTTTTTTAAAACAGGGTTCCTCTTTGTAGCCTCAGCTGTGCTGGAAATTACTCACTCTGTAGACTAGGCTGCCTAGAACTCAGAGAGCTACCTGCCTCAGCCTCCCTTTACAAAGAAAAAAAAATGTTGATCCATTCATTCTGTATTTCCTAAAAAGTGATTTTAAAAATGCAGACTAAATTCTGAAGAATTTTATTAGGGAAGGAATGAAAAACAAAGAGGGTGCTTATATTAACAAGACAGAAAAGAAGAGGTGTGAAAGATTCTTCAGTTAAAAGTTCACTTAATGTACCAAAGCTTTATAGCAATGTGCTAAGTGTTCAAATGTGTCATGTGTAGATGGTAGATTCATTAATGCCTTCAAAACGGTGTTATTGCATGCATGAAATATTATATAATTTTAAAAGAGGGCTCTTTCATGGTCCAATTTAGTGGTGATTTTGTTCAAGGCAGAGCACTCAATCAGCAGCTCTATGACAAAACTGGACATTTTGATTGCACAGTAATAAGGCAATATAATGAGAAATGAAGTATAAATTAGGATGGAGTCCGCCTGTAAGACTGTAAAAGAGATGCATTCAGGTACCTGCCCTGACTTCCCTTCATTATGGGCTGGAGACATAATCTGAAATAAACCCTTTCCTCCCTTCCGGCCCACCCCCTGCAAAAGAAAAAAGGCTCCTGGTTTTAGAACTTCCAGTCCAAAGATTCGCCGTCTTAGTACCTATTGCCCTGTCATGAGATGACAGATTATTGCAGAGGGGCGTGGTAGAGGAGAGTGTTTTCCTTCTGGCATCTGTAAATCAAAGAGACAGAGAGGGGCTGGGTCCCAATAGCACCTTTCAGGACATGTCCTGATAATCTAGGTGCAGTCACCACACTTGACAGAACCAAGCTGAGTTCCCAAGCCTTTAACACATGGGCCACATTCCTGATTCTACATAGTAGCACTAAACTGGAAAGTGTCCTGTCTTTTTTCTTTCTTTCTGGGTTTTTTTTTTTTTTTTGGCTGATCACATGTTATGAAATATCTATGTCAAACCAAATAAATATGAAGAGAGAGAGAGAGAGAGAGAGAGAGAGAGAGAGAGACGCTCAGGTCAGTCCATGACATTTGCAACTTGACATATTAGCAAAAGATAGATGCAATAACCCCCCAGAACCCTGAAGTAATTGCTTCTACAGATAAAAAGGGAGGGAAAATAAATCCTCACTATTTATGTTCACAATATTTATTTTTCAGAAGGCAAAAATGAAAAGCTGCCTGAAAGCAAGGTCTTACCCCTTCAAATCAATTTTCTCTATTTAGAAATTTCAACAACCCTGATTTCTAGCACTACATGTCCTGTGCCATGTTTTTTTAACCAAACCTATCCCCTTTATGCACAGTACCATGCTTGTGAGATCCATCAACATTTCCATTTATGGGTGCCACGTGTTTGGCCCTGTGGCTCTTAAAAATATCAGGAAGCACCAGTATAAATGAGACAAGGATGGCAGAAGATTGACAGCTGTTAAAGCTGAGTAAAAACAAGAAAAGCAATATGATATAAATATAAATGTTTCTATAAAGGGGAGTACACAAATGAGAAACAATGTTAAAAGTCAGTTATCTTGATTAGAAATACATAGCTACAATTTACACTACGCTAAATTCCTTTCGAATGTTTTCAACACTACCTAAATTTAAAATTATTTCCAGATGAAATATTTGTTCTTTTATTAATGGTGCTGGGAGTTGAACACGGGACTTTGTGAGCATTAGGAGGGCACTACAGGACTGAGATACAATCCTCAACCTTGTGTGTTCAAGTGTCCACTTTAACTTCCATCCCCCCCTGCAGGGCCAGTGTTCCAGCTGTCCACTTCTAGTCCCCATGGTCTTGCTGTGATGCTCAGGATTTTTGTCACCCTGAGGGGATAGCTCTATTTCACTGTGGTTTTCATTTCCCTGAAAAGTAATGTTTATAGCCAACTTTTTACATGTTATTTAATTTTGATGACTCTCCTGAATGATGCATCACTTTTAGTCCTTCCCCTATTTTCTTAATTTCTTTGATAGGGTTGTCTGCCATTCTCTTGTTGATCTGCAAAAATTCTTGCACATGATCTTCTTTATCAATTTAAAAAGAAAAATAGAAGAAAAACTGAGTTATATCTTGAGTGTCTGATGATTTGTACATATAAAAGATCTAGAGACTATGCTTTAGAGCAAGGGGACCTGTTTAGCTATACCGCAGTAATTTCTGCATGTTCTTCCTACTGAGTTACCACGATGACAATAAAGACTTCATACAGGAGCAAGGGTGAGGCTGACACAAGATGCCAGGGACTCAGCCAGCCTGGTTTGGTAAGCAGTCCAGCAAGGCTTGCCTCGTGGTGCTTCAGAACTTGTCACGTGCCGTGAACACCTAACACACCCAGGTGCCCCCTCCCCACCCCCATCTGCTAGTTTTTGCCATGCCCACCTTATCTGCAGTCAGTCACCCACTCCAGGTTTCTCTGGGTCTCCCAAAGAGGAGGCACAGAAGACCGAGCAGATGGTCCTTGGCACTCAGGACTGAGTTTCTCCAATGATAAGTGAATGTTAAAATGCATTTCCACAGACGGTCTGGGGGTAATTACAAAGATTCTGCATTTCTATCATGCTCCGGGATGAAGTCAAAGTTGCTGGAATTGTGAATGACAAAACCGTAGAAGACAAAGCTGATAGGTGTGCCCTTTAGATTGAGGCGTAAATGTCCCTTAATTTACAATGGGGTCACAACCCAATAAACCCTTCATAAAGTGAAATTTTGTTAAATAAAATACACATTTAATACACTTGATCTATGGAACATCATAGTTCAGCCTACTCTCCTTTAAAGGTACCTGCAACTAATTTACTAAAGTCCAGCAAAATCATATGAATCATATCATTTTTGATAAAAAAATGTTTCTTATCCTGTTGTGGCACTGAACCTCCACATATAAAAATATACAGCACAGGATCTGACTGGGAGCTGCAAGCTGTTGCTTCTCCCAACAGAGTGTTGTCAAATGGGTCATTAGCACAAGAAAAGATAAAAATCCAAAACTGCATTCCACTTTGTTCACTGTAAAGTAAAAAACTCATTACCTCAATGGGTTTGAAGAGATGACTCAGCAATTAAGAGCTCTGGCTGCTCTTCCATAGGACCTGGGTTGGATTCCCAGCACACACATGATGCCTCATAACCATCTGTCACTCATGTTCAAGGGAATCTGATGCCCTCGCTAGTTTTGAAAGACACCAGACAAATGCATGGTATATAGAAATGCATACAAGTAAAACATTCAAGTAATTTTAAAATTAAAAAATACAAAATTCATTAAGTCAAGCCTTAATTAAGTCAGGGACCCTCTATATTTGTAAGAATGAAGTGACCAAACATACCCGTAAACTACAAGGTATACTGAGGTTTAGCAGACAAAGATATCTATAGATATGATACATAGACTCAACGAAACTGGGTAATGGAGTTGCTAATGATTAATCTGGGTTGTCAAATTGACTAGATATAGACTCAATTAAGAGGCGAGCCTCTGGGTCACTTGTGAGGAAGTGTGCTTAATTGGGCTAACTAAACTAGGAAGACTCAAGCTAAACTTTAGCGGTGCCTTCTCATAGAAGCCCAGATATAAGGAAGTTCAGGGAACACACTTTGCTTTTTGTCTGCATTTGCTTGTTGCAAGAGAGTTTATCTACCCTATTGCCGCTGTGATCCAAAGCAGCTTCCTTAGCCTGTCAACATGAACTGAAGGCCAGCAGCTCTTCAGGAACCCTCCAGGCCTTCCGGGCTAGATCTGGTCTCACAACCTGAGCAGCTCCTGAGTTTTCAGCATCTCTAGTGTGCAGATAGACATTGTCGGAACCCAGACCACATAGTATAAGTGAGTCTTACAAATCCCCATTTAATATTTGCTCATTCTGTTGGTTCTGGTCATCGGAGAAACACTGACTAATGCAGGATTCCAATGCAAAGGAAGGCAAATAGGCCTTTGATAATGTTCCCAAGAAAACAGATGCACCAAGGCTCTGAGGTCCTGAGACCCTTGGATAGACTATTAGGCTGAGGAGAAGGAGATGAGATGATAAAGGAGATGAAGGAAATAGAATCGTACAACCCAGTGATGTTAGGACTCTTAAAAGAGCAAGAGTAAGGTTGAGTTAGGAAGTTGTAGGCATTAAAATGCTGTGATGGGACTGAAATTAATATACATGTCAAAGCTAAGAGCTATGGGTTGAAGCCATTGAGGACATGGGACAGTGGTCAGAAGTCTGAAAGATGAACACAGTGCAGCTGAGGAAACAATGAGCTAGAGAGAGCGAAGGCTTCTGAAAGAGTGGCAGATGCTCAGATGGGTGTTTGCCAACCTGTGGAAGGCTTTTAGAGAACTAGGTGAGCATAGGGCATTCCAACCATCCTGAGCCTCTGCCCTTATGCCATCGGGCTGAGCAGACAAAAATGCAGTCATATCCACAACATATACAAATCAATGCCTCTTCCCAGAGGAACCAAGGGAAGACATGGTGTGACGTCTACTGAATAAAGCATTCAAAGAAGTAGCATTAGTAGGAAATACCATTGGGAGAGAAAAAAAAAAAAGGAAAAGATATAGTTAACAAATCATACCACTTAGGGAAGGAAAAAATGAAAAGGACATTGGTTATAAGTTAAAACATAAAGTAACACATACAAAAATGGTGAACTCAGTATCAAAGGGAGTTTTCCACAGGCCAGAGAGAAAGGGATTAGGAAAGGTTATGTGGATCAGGAGGCTTCTCACTAAGCTGCTTATGGAAATAATAAGAGATTACAATGAACCAGGGACTGTGCTAAGGGCTTTACATACAGAATTACAATATAATTGATCAAACTGACCCAGAACATTTGGAGAATACTAAATGTGATAAAACTATTAATTACAAAAATCATAACTATTTTTGGTTGGTCAACTTGGACCTATGAAATAATTTCCATTAAAAAAACATTTCTCTGTGCTTAATAAAATACAAAATATATTAAACCATTGGACCTGGTGGTGGTGGTGCATGCCTTTAATCCCAGAACTTGGGAGGCAGAAGCAGGCAGATCTCTGTGAGTTCAAAGCCAGCCTGGTGTACAGCACTAATGCCAGAACTGCCCAAGGCTACACAAAGAAAGCCGGTCTCAAAAATACCAAAAAAAAAAAAAAAATGCATTGACATGTAGTCATACCTTTGTACTCATATTTGTATGTATCTCCAATGTATATCAGTAGTATTTTTCAGAATAATATACTATTTATTACATTATCAAATTTTTTCTTTAGAAAATTAACCAGAATCTTGAAAAATTATACTCTAAGATCACCAAATTTGGAAATGTTGACATTTTCAATGACTTTTTTCTCTATGTCATGCCAATATAAGAGCAATACCCTTTCTACAGAAGTACCAGAATCGGTAAGAACAAAGCACACAATGTAGGCCATTTTTATCTACTTTTCCTCATTGAACTGTAAAAATGCAGCCATTCAAATATTTTACCACTACTGCCTTAGTACTCTCCTCTGAAGATGCTTTGTTAATAGCCTAAGTAAACTGTGTCATTCTCTCATTCTTTTGAAAATCAAAGTCCTTTCTTCTTAATTTTATTATATCATAACAAGGAATATAAATTCATCAAATTCAGGGCATGATCCTCATGAAAAGAGTCTTCCTGGAAACCAGTGGTGCAAAGTGGAATCACAAGTTTTTCAACATTAATTCTTGCGTAAAACTTGAACACTCTAGTTTTAATTTGTTCAGTTTCTTCCATAATTTTTTGAAAATAAATTTGTATGACTAACTGCGATCTTGGAGATAACTTTGGCTTTCTTGCATGGATACCACAGATCCAGTGTTCCACTGATCTAATGAGATGTCCGCCTGATTTCTAAATATCAAAGCCATGTTAGTACAGCCAGCCTCTAAGAATGACCCCAAAGACCAAGTACACAGTAAGTGGAAAGTGAGCCAAATGCAACCAGTAATTACACTCTCCTATCTAAATTGGGGAAGTTCAGAATGTGGGAAGGAATCTGACTTAATTATGATTTTCACTTAATACAAATAAGAAATATGAACATATGTAATCTAACATTTTTTTCAAACAGTAAAGAGGAAAGTCTTACCGATTTTCCTATTTTACTTCCTTTATGTTTAGTGTGTGTGTTTCTGTGTTGGTCATATAAGCACATGGGTACCATTGAAGGGAGCAGTCCTGGTATTTGTTAAACCTCCTAGTTTAACTGAAATCTAATTCCTCAAGTAGGCATGGTAGCACATGCCTATAATCACAGCACCCACTGCCAAAGCAGGATAAAAAACATTAGATCAAAGCCTTCTTGGGTTTTAGCATGAGACTCCATTTCAAAAAGGAGGAGGAAGAGGAGAAGAAGAAGAAACAACTCCAATTTTTCCTTCAGCCATTTACTGTTCTGTACTTGATACTTAACCTTTTGTTTCATGAAAACATCCTTGTTCAGAGGGGTTTAAAGTTTAACAAGGAAAGGGAAAACTATGTTGACTATCCTCATAAAACTAACTTTTAAAAGTTACATCGATATAGCCAACCATTGCTATGGCTGTGTGATTTCACAAAGGCTCTGAGAGAGCACTGTTCCAAAAGACTCAGTCTTTCAGCTTACATTTGTGTATGGCAGAAGTCACATGGGCAGATTCCACTTGCATCCCAGTATTTGAGAACAGCCAAATGCTTAGAATCCTGAAGCAATCTCACAGCCTTTTTTTTTTTTTTTTTGGCAGAGCTATGAACTAGGGAAGTCGGATATCCTGCCTCCTAGATCCTATTTGGGTCTCTACTAAATGACAAAATTGAGCATCTCTGCATGAGACACATGATTCATTTCCTATTTTAGTCTCATCACAGACAATCTGCTTTCTAACAGCTGCCTGCAAAACTCCAAGGAGATTTAAGAGGATACAGTACCAATGATAGTAGGGTGTTTTTGCTTTGTTTTACCAATTGGTGGCACTGTGGACAACAATATAGCCTGAGTAAGTCCGTGACATAAATTTAGAAATATAGACATTGACTTTTGTTTCTCTCCCTCCCTCTCTTCCTTGCTTCTCTCTCTCTCTCTCTCTCTCTCTCTCTCTCTCTCTCTCTCTCACTTTCTCTCTCTCTCTCTCTCTGAGAAGAGAAAAATACTGCATCCTGCTCCCACAATGCTTTATAGCAGAATAACTTATTATTTATGCAGTTATATTTGTATAGTTATGTACCTGATATGGAGCTACAAGTATAAAATTATTTCTGTTTTTCCCTTCATACAGTCCTTCCCCAAAGACTGTCTGCCTAGTCATTTGACCCCATTTTACATCTGTTAATAAGAAGGGTTGGAGTAGTTCAAGGGTAATTGTATTTGCTCACACCTGTAAGCCAGCACTTGGGAGGCTGAATCTCAAGGATTGTCACAGTTTGAGGCCATCCTAAGAGAGCATGAATTCCAGGTCAGCCTAAGCTACACTGTGAGACCCTGTCTCAAAATAGGCACAACACATAGGCCTTCTCCCCATTAAATAAATTCAAAGAATATATGGGTGCTCACTAGATCAGAAAGGTCCTGGTGAAAGAAAAATGAAGAAGAGGCCATTGGATAGTGATTCAGAACAATTCCATTTTAAAGTTTTTGTTTAATTATATAGTAAGTTTCTCTTATTTTAAAATTGAGCTGAGGTATGGGAGATGGCTCAGCAGACAAAAAAGCTCTCACCATCCGAGTTGGACAGCCTGAATTCAATCCCTGTAACCTACATGGAAAGCCAGATGTCATGGCACTCATCTGTAATCCCAGCCCTCACACCTTGAGATGGGAGGGAGAGACAGGAGGATAGATCAGTGTTCCAGAGCCAGACAATCCGAAGCAAGTAGCAGCACAGCAGCCAAAACAAGAGACACCACCTCAACAAGGTACAGGCCAAGACCCAACCTTAAAAGTTGTCCTCTGACCTGCGCATATGTGCACAGGCATGCCCATACATGCACATGATAGTGCAAATAATAATAAGAAGAATAGAAATAAGAATAACAATAAGAGAAACCCTGTCTCAAAAAACAAAACAAAACAAAACAAACAAACAAACAATAAGAATAAAAAGCTAATTACAGTAAGAGTTTCCAGTCACGTGCTTGTTAGTCTGGTTAGATCTTGTTGAGAAGCTAGTGACACAACACTAATGGATTTTGAAGTCAAATACGCATTTTTAAACATATTAAAACACTAGTGTGCATAATCTTATGGCTTTTACTCTCTGACAGGTCTGTTTACTCCTAATGTGAATCATCGATATTACTTCCTTGGCACTGAAACACTAGGTAATCAGAAGTGACTTTGGAAACCACAAAATTCCCTTCGCCTCTAGCTTTTCCTGTCTTAGGTAGCAGTGTCACTGGTCCCTGGAGGGTCTGCAGATAGAACTGTTGACCTCATTGGCTGTACTTCCATCTACTTAAAGTTTAATGTCTCACCAGTCACTGAATGTAACTAACTTGACCTCCAAACTTTCAATCCCATTGCTAATTTTGTTGTTGTTGGTGGTGGTTTATTTGTTTGTTTTTGAGACAGGGCTTCTCTGTGTAGCCCTAGCTATTCTGGACTCACTTCGTAGACCAGACTGGCCTCAAACTCACAGAGATCCACCTGCCTCTGCCTCCCCAAGCGCTGGGATTACAGGCACGGGCCACCGCACCCGGCCATTCCTAAATTTTTAATTCCTATGACTACTCCCCTAATCTGAACATTCCCCATCACCCAGATCTCACTCAACTTACTGACTAAAACCAGTAGGAGCTCAGAGTGGCAGGAGGAATGCAGTGGAATTGTAAGTGGGTACCAGCCTAAGGTCACTCTGAGGCAGAGTGTGTGCCTACTGTGTGAAAGGGTCTGGGTTCTATCTCCATCCCTGAAAGGAGAAGAAGGCAAAAGGAAAGAATCTGAAAAATACCTACTTCTGAGCCCCATTTCTCTATTGGGTTATTTGGTTTGGTGGTGTCTAATTTCTTGAGTTCTTTATATATTTTGGATATTAGACCTTTGTCAGATGAAGGGTTGGTGAAGATCTTTTCCCAGTCTGTAGGCTGTCGCTTTGTTCTCTTGACAGTGTCACCTGCCTTACAGAAGCTTCTCAGCCTCATGAGGTCCCATTTATTAATTGTTGACGTTAAGGTCTGGGCTGTTGGTGTTCTGTTCAGGAAGTTGTCTCCTGTGCCAATGTGTTCCAGGCTCTTCCCCACTTTTTCCTCTAACTGGATTAATGTCTCTGGTTTTAGGTTGAGGTCTTTAATCCACTTGGACTTGAGTTTTGTGCATGGTGACAAATAGGGGTCTAATTGCATTTTTCTACATGTAGACATCCAGTTAGACCAGCACCATTTGTTGAAGATGCTAACATTTTTCCATTGAATGGATTTGGCTTCTTTGTCAAAAATCAAGCGACCAAATGTGTGTGGATTCATCTCTGGGTCTTCAGTTCGATTCCATTGACCCACCAGCCTATTGCTGTGCCAGGACCATGCTATTTTAATTAGTGTTGCTCTATAATACAGCTTGAGATTAGGTATGGAGATTCCTCCAGAAGATCTTTTATTGTATAGGATTGTTTTTGCTATTCTGGGCTTTTTGTTTCTCCATATGAAGTTGAGAATTGTTCTTTCAATATCTTGAAAATATTTTGTAGGTATTCTGATAGGGATTGCATTGTACATCCCCATGAAAAACTTTACCTACCAGGAAAGTGGGTCAGAGGGGAGGACATTCTATTGAGACTTTAGGTGAGAGAAGCCTGGAGGAATGAGGAAATAGAAGGATCCAGAGGGTTCTGGAAAACTACAAGAGGAACTGTATGACAGGAGGGTGTGGGTCCTGGGGTCCTCCTCAAACTATGGCTCCAGCCAAGGAAAATATAGGCAGTAAACTTCGAACCCCTACCCAGACTAGCCGATAGACAGGACATTCTCCACCGTTAAGTGGAGAAGAAGATCTGACTTTCACACAAACTCTGGTGCCCCATATTTGACCATGTCCCTTGGATGGGGAGGCCTGGTGGCACTCAGAGGAAGGATAACAGGTCACCAAGAAGAGACTCGATACCCTATGAGCATATACAGGGGGAGGAGGTCCCCCTAGTCATAGACATAAGGGAGAGGAGTAGGGGGGGAAGCAGGAGGGAGGGAGGAATGGGAGGATACAAGGGATGGGCTAACAATTGAGATGTAATATGAATAAATTAATTAAAAAAGAGAGAAGAGACACATAATTAAAGTGGAAAAAAAGAAAAAGAAAATATGTACTTTTCCAGTTTTGCATACTAAATGCTACTGTAGAGTTCCTTGTCTACGTTTCCATCTCTAGTATTAAAACACATAGGGTGACACAAACGGGCAGGTACCTGGCCCTTGTCGGCCTGGAAGAGGCAGCTCTATCATCTTCTCATCTGAAGTCTTTTCCACCTCCCCCAGGGCAGTGTGCTGAGGACTCCCCTTGCTGGCTATTCTTAGCTGTCAGCTCAATTATATCTGGAATGAACTAAAAGTCCAAACAGCTTGGCACACCTGTGAGGGAATTTTTTTTATTAGATCATTTGCTGTCAGAAGATCCACCCTAAATCTGGGCCGCGCCCTCTCACGCTCACAGCAGCCTACATAAAGGACGTGGAGGCAGTGACGTTTGCTTATTGGACTCCTTGTCTTGTTCTCACTGGCGAGTTTGTCAGCCTTGCAGCTGAGGCATCCTTTCAGTGGGATCAGAGCCTGCTTCTTCCAGCAGAGAAAACCAGTCGTGTGGACCAAACAACTATTGGAGTCTTGGACTTTCTTTGGAAATAGCCATTTCTGGATTAAGCTGGGCCACAGCCTTTGACACTCTAATCAATGTATATGGGATATATTATATTAATATGGATTTTTCTTTCATTCTCTCAGTTTCCTCTGGAGAGCCCTAATACCCTCCATCATTCATTTGTGTACACATTTCTAACGTTATGTTGAGTCCATGTTCTGTGAAACAGACAACCACCCCTTTTTGTTAATTACTGAAAGGCGCCTGGAATAAATTGTGCTTATAATTAGCCCATCTGGGCTTGAATCCTAACTCAACTCTTAGGTAACCAAGAGATTTTTGTACACAGTGACACCTTGCAAACCTTGCTTGTTCACATCTGAAAAGTAGATGCCATGGGCATAAATATTTGGGACATAGAAAGTACATTTAGGATGGTTAATATAATCATCTGGGGAAACACATGGGTTTCCTTGAAAGGCTCTTTTCTAGCTATGACATGTTTGGCTCCATCACCATTGTGGTTACAGTGGCAGCATTTAACAAGGTTGAGCTTTGTGGGTGGATAGCAGCATCCATACCTGTGAGTTGGAGTTCTCATTCTAAGTCAGATTACTTTATTAGGTCTAAGTGACTTAAACTGTGCTTTAATTTAGTCAAATAAGACATGTAAGAGCCTTATTAATTTATGCACTTTGCACAGGCCTTCTTTAACACTTGTGCACACTTAATAACTTCCAAAAACAAAAAAAATATTCTGGAGTCGGGCATGGTGGTACATTCCTTTAATCCCAGCACTCAGAAGGCAGAGGCAGGTGGATCTCTATGAGGTTGAGGACAGCCTGGTCTACAAAGAGAGTTCCAGGGTAGCCAGGACTACAAGTGAAACCTTGTCTCAAAAAAAAAAAAAGTATCCTGGAGACGTGCAACTGACAAAAACAGCAAAAACTCTGGCAATATTTTCATCTAAATCTCTATGATCTTTGTCCCTGGTTTCAAAACACACACACACACACACACACACACACACACACACACACACACACACACAGAGTTTCTTGCACATACTATGAGGTTCCTTTTTTTTTTTTTTGTAGTTGAGTCTTTGAAATGTATATATACCTTCTTTGTTTTATGATGTGTTGCTTAGAAGTAAACTCAGGGTACTGTGCAGGCTAGGCAAGAATTTTATCATTGAACTACTTCTGCAACTTGTTGTAGATTCCAACACTATACATTATTTAAAGGCTCTAAACTCTCTTCTTTTTTAATCTAAGTTTTCCTGAAAAGTCCTATGAGTTGCAGTGTTACTCAGAAGCACTGAAAATGCCAGCATAGCAGTGACTCTGGGTTCAGCATGATGCCTAGTTCTCATTTCAGTGGAGGTCTAGAAATGTATGGACCTTGGGTACCAGTGATGTCATATGCAGCTGAAGACAGAATACCGTGAGAACATGAAAAGAAAAGAAACAGTTTACCATGGGTGTTAAAGAAAAAAAAAGAACATTTTGTTTCAGAATATAAAAGATTTCATTGATGTACATATTGGTTGTAATGGTTTCAAAGAAGAGAAGCAAAATTATCGGTCTAGATTACTTTGATTTCAAATGCTTTAAGATATAAAATATATGTAAACCATTTTTATCTTGTTCTCTTCACATTTACAATAAATCATACCCAGAAGAAAAAGTGTTGGAATCTTTGAAACTACCCCCACTGGAATGTATTTGTTTTGTTTAGAGGTGCTGGTGATGAAAGCCAGGCCTTGCAGGTATTAGACAAACACCATCGTACCTCATCTCTAAGCATTGTCTTCAGAAAATAATAATGTAGACACTACATTTATAATATCAATTATGCATTCTTGAGTGACCTTGTATTAAAATGTTTGCACTCTGACAGAGAACTTCTAGAAAAGGTAGCTTGCTCAAAATGATAGGAATTAAAAGGAAAATGCTAACAAAGTTGACAATCCTGAAGATGAACACAATTAAATCTTTACATTTGCAACAAGAAGCCTCTGCCGTTTGTCCGTGTAGCCCTGTGTAATGGGAATAAACATGCATCCAAGACATGACATTTGAGTATGTGTTCATCAAAACTGAAAACACAGCCCAAAGAGTGGTGTATTCATAATCTGTTCCCCACAAACACAAAGCAAAATGCCTTTTTATCATCTCTATCTGCACTCACAACTTCCTCAGAAGCTGGGAACAGTAAAGGGAGCTGTACGATGCCTTTAAAACCAAATCAAGCTCTTCCTACATGAAAGGAAGCCATTGCTAACATTGTCCCTTGAAGTGTCAGAAAGATAAAACTGTCTATCAATTCAAAACATTAACATGCTGGGAGAAATTATATACAAACCCCAACAAATTTGTGTCACACTCATCATTCCCATCTTCCCAACCAGCATGAACTAGTTACCATCAAGGGACTGTGCATAATGAGCATTCGACGGCTTTGGACTAATGATTTCCAGAAATAAAGAGATTTTTTTTTTAAACCTAAAAGGATTCGACATCCTTAAAAAGCTATTCATCATAATAGCAAAGTCAAATGACATCTTGCATACAAGATTTCCATTTGGGTGCTACTTAATATGCCGAAGCTTACAACAAAACAGTTAAGGGATGCATGTGGCAAGAAATGGAGTTTTCAAAGTATTGATCTCTGAAATAGCTCAGACAGAGGTACACTACTCAAAGTGCAGTACAACTGAGCAATGCTTGCTTGAATTTGGACCCAGGGGTATGCTAGCCCATGAAATGATGGACTCTTGTTGTCAAAAGTGAGCTGTGATGCCGGGTCACCTACAACCACCTTTACCTTGCAGGGCTGTTGGATATTAGTGAGTGCCACAGTCCACCTGATTTTGTTTCCCTAACCCCCATGCCCAGCTCATACAACTTCCTTCTCATAAGCTCAGACTAAATACCAAGTTTTGATAGGTCGCTAGGTCCCTGGTGACTGTCTTCCTATTGCATGCCCCCCCCAAAAAAAAGCAATCATAAACACTAACCACTAGGCTATAGTTTAAAAAAACAGTCATAATTGCAATATGCAAAAGTCAGTAATAAAAGTGATGATGATATGGGCTTTGCTTAAAAATCTCTACCACAAGAAGACCTACAAAGTCAACTAACCCAGACCCACGGGGGCTCACAAAGACTGCACCAGCAAGCTGAAAGCATGCATAGACTGGTCCTAGGCCCCCTGCACACATACAGCAGGTGTGCAGCGTGGTCTTCATGTGGATCCCCCAGCAACTGGGGCGGGGCTGTCTCTGATTCTGATGCTTCGCTTTGGATCCTGTTCCCCTAACTGGGCTGCCATGTTTGGCCTCAGTGGGAGAGGATGCTGCCTTGTCCTGTAGCAGCTTGATGTGCCAGGACAGGTTGGAATCTGTTGGAGACCTCCACACTTTCTGAGGAGAAGAGTGGGGAGGGGCTGCAGGGGGGAACTCAGGAAAAAGAGGGGGCTGCAATCAGGATGCAAAGTGAATAACAACATATTTTTTTAAATGAAAATATTTCTAGCAAAAATAACTATTGAAAAGCAAAAAGGGTAAGTAGAGGAGCAGCTTGCTGATAATTATTTCAGCTGAGTGATAGGTATATGGGAGTGTGTGTGTGTGTGTGTGTGTGTGTGTGTGTGTGTGTGTGTGCATGTCTGTGTTACACTGTTGTCTTTATTTTTAGAAATTTGAAGAGTTCCATCTCCAGATTTGGGGGGCGGGGGCTGCAAACAATAAAAGTCCATCGTGATGAGCAGACTGAGTATTACAGTTACATAAAAGTAAAATTCTTTGGTTGCTTATTTCATTTGCTACATTCTCATGGTTCTAAGCAGTTAGTGCCAACATGCATATATATGATCCATGAAATTGAGCTCTAAGAAAACATGTGTCTGTGTTCAGAGACCTTCATTAAACTCAATGGCATCTGCTAGCTAAGTCCTCTCCTCTGTGCAAGGAAGAGACAAAAGGAAGCTCACAGCCACTGTGCTATAAAACGCATCAAGAGAAGGCTTCAAAGTCCTTACTATAAATATTCATCTTTCAAAACGTTTCCAATTTCTCCCTTTAATTTAGTAAATCTGGCGAAAATTTTACCCTATCGGTGATGGTCTAAAAACAAAGATCATTAATTTCATGTTCCGTTACCAGGCAAAGACAGAGAAACAAAGAACACTCTCAGCTCTGCTTCTGGTTCATTTCGTGACAGGTAAAACCTCTGGTTGTTTGTGCCAACAGCCCCGTTAAGCACACCCATCGCTTTCTGTGAGTTATTGTGTCGTTGTAATTTTCCAATGTTTTAGGAAAATTTAGAAAGTGCCCTGATTTTCATGGCTTTATAGCAAATCTGCCACATTCTGATTGTTTTCGGCTAACCACACATCCACATTAGAATTCAAACTGGCCTAAAATACACAGACTTCCGGGTAGGAATCTGAAGTGGCTCTGATTTATTAGCTGAAGTGGCTGACTTATTAGCAAACCCCTAGCAACAAAAGACAGAACCAACTTCCTCATCCAGGACCTAAACAATGGATGAACAATTTGCACAGCAGGATTCCATATCAGAAGAAAAGCTAGGGTCCTTTCCTTATCACAACGATGGTCACTTAACTGATGGGACCCTTGTTAACTGCTAACTAGAGAACGTGACTCAGAGGTCACGGAATTCGAAACCTGTAACAGCCCATGTTGACAGAGAAGGGCTACGTCATCTATAATTCCATTGGCTTCAACTTAAAAGTAAGTGCAAGTTGTGGCGTTACTATGGAGAATGGTCCTTTCACATGTATTCTCCAGGTACTCTTGAGCCTTATTCTGTGCCTGAGCTGGGACGAGGACCGGAGCTTGTACCTTCCGATTTTTCAGGAATTCGTTTTCCTTATACTACAGTTGCCATCAGTTTCTGTCCCCTAACTGAAGAAGGGCTTGGAGGAGAAGAAAGAGGGGTAGAAAAAAATTTGTTGAGAAAGGCTTTTGTTGTTGTTGTTGTTGTTGTTGTTGTTGTTTCCTGATGAGTCTTTTTCATAACAAGCTGGAGGCTACTGGAAACAGCATGATGCCCGTGGAGGGGTTGAGGGCCCGAGGTGGCTTTGTGCCTCCCACGGAAAAGGATCCTAGATGCCATCTCCACTCCTGCATGGAAATCTCTGCCCAGACAACCAGTGTGAAAAATATGTGGAATTTAGGGAGTGGTGAGGAGATGAATGCTTTTTATATATTGTCCTCCTTTTAAATCTCCCACAGCGTCTTAAATGCAACACGTAAACCCAGAAGCCGCCGCCACTGGTAAGCGCTGAAGGCTTTCCTGCCGCAACCGGTTCTGATCTCGCCAGCTGGACCTTGACTCCAGTGGTGAATCGAGCAGCGGGAGAAAATGAACTCCTAATTGGAAACAAATTTCAACTTGAATAGTCAGAAAGAACTAAAGAAATTTACAAATGGATGCCCGTGAGCAAAGGAGACATTTAAAAGGGAAAATGAAAATGGAAGTGGGAAAGATTGCTCCGCATCAGGCATGAATCAGAGCCCCCTCGGGCATAGGAAGCATGCATCAGTCAGAAGGCCCCCTTTGTTCTAGACACTGGAGCAGCTACCACAAGCCCTAGTGAGATGCAGTAGCACTTTCGTTACTGTCTCCTGGATTGATGAGGTTGGATGGTATTCTCCAAGGATACATGCGTCTGAGGCAGGCTTCCTTACCCACCTGTGCCATTACTGGAAGAGGGTAGAAACTCTCAGAAATGGCGCCAGTGGAAGGGACTTAAGGTCAATGGGGCATGCCTTCCAAGGGGATATTAAGAACCTGGTCCCCTCATCATCTGTCTCTTTGCTTTCTAGACACTAAGAGGTAAATAGATCCTTCTCCATCACACTTTGCCATGATACAGTGGAGCCATAAATCGAAAGCAAGGCAGTGACATGATTAAAATATCTGAAACCATCAGCCAAAATAACCCTTCTCTCCTAGTCACACTAGCTTTAGAATTTGTCATGGAAACAGAGATGATGGATACAGAAATGAAGACAAGATGAAGTGGGATTCAGATAGAAAAGACATCCAGTGCATGCTCAGGTCTTCTCTTTCTGAATGACCTTTCTATTGCTTGATCTCTCAGCTGTTCTGGATCGCTAATAGCGCTGCTGCTTCTATTATTCATAACAATGAAGGCGTTCTTCAGCGTTTGTTATGTGTTAGGTGCAGGGCTAACACAATTAACATCCAAATACCTTACCTAAGTGAGTCATCAAGGCAAGCCAATGCTAGGTACCATTACTGAATTCTGGTTATCCCCAAAAGCCCATGATAGCTCCAACATTGTCATTTAGTATCTGTTTTTCAAACCAAGACACACACTTTGAGCAAGCATTGGATGGATGGATGGATACTCATCAAATCAAAGGAAAACATCCTCTCTACTGATGATAATTTTCAACTTTGATAAGATCTTCTAGCAACAGGCTGACAACTTTTTTGTGTAAAGGAACTAGACAAACAGGAAAGGCCAGTTTCTGATGTGGGTATCCCATCTCTGCTCCTAGAGTTTGGAAGTTATCATAGAAATTTCAATACAGGTCACTATCTCTTAAGTAAATATGCCAAAACCTGAATTTAATATGCTAGGAAATATTCTTTTCTGGTTTTTTAAGCATTAAAAGTTGTACAACTATTTATGGGCCAAAGACTAAGAAACAGCTTTGCTGGCTTTGACCTGCTGGCTATTTTAACTCATTCCTGTTTTAGCCATCTGTCTCAGAGTTCTGTTTCATCTAGCCTACTAGTCGGTAGAAATTTCCCCCAACACATCGCTATAGGCATTTCTGATTGTACATCATTGTGCTTATTTCCCCCTTCCTCATCTCTTCTCTTTCTACTCTGTGATAAAAAAAAACTTTTATTTTAAATACTAGGATATCAGTATGCTTTTAAAATAATTGTACAAGCAATGCCACAAGGTCTTTGGGGGAATAAACTAATAAACTAAGACATTTATTATCAATAAGTGGGTTATACAGAATAGGGAGCTTCTTACAAACTATGCAGACCATATCAATTGTATGATAAATAGATTTTATCATCTGGGTGGATCATTACCAAGAAGCATTAAGCTTACAAATTCTAAGAGATGTTGGCAAGAAACTAGGTTCATGACATTCACACTGGCTCTGCATCCCTGGACATCAGGAAACTTTGGCCTCGTAGCTTTATTCTGTGTGTAATTACATCCTTTGGGCTTTCCACTTCACTGAGTCATTTTTCTAATAAGATGTTTCTCCCACTCTCTTAAATAATGAATCTCTCGTAATACTTTCTAATGGAAAACAAACTAAGTCTGAGGACACGTCAGTAGGTGTGTCAGTCACGGTGTACTTCATCCTCTTTATGGCCCATTGTTGTCTAGCATTATTTACTTTTTAAGAGGCACACTTTTTATTCACTATGAAGAGATGCTTTAAAGGCTGGCTTACACATTAAAGGGAAGACAGGCAAGCACTTGGTACACATGAGCATGTACATAGACTATCCTATGCATTTATGACTATAAGAAATAGTGCTATTTGAAAAATTGAAAACTCTTATAGACTTCCATGGATAAGAATATCCTGGAAATCAACTAGGTGAGTTTATTCTCTAGCTTGTCTATCAGCCAAGGTATTTCCCCAAAAGAAACTTAGGAACTATCTAAGAGCCTGCAGTGAGGGGAACTCGACGCCCACCTCAGGCACTTAGTCGTCTTTCCACACGGCCAGGTCTTCCTTCTGTACCATAAACTACCATCCTCCTCACAACTCTCATTTGCTTGCACATATTTACAACATAATCGTTAAAGACGCCATGTACAAGGTATACAGAGAAGTTTGTGATGCTTAAGTCCGTGCATGTGATCATACATTCCCTATTTAGATAGAAAGCCTTTTAACCAAATAACTAAATCAAGAAAAGAAGCCAATAACTGCCCGAGGCCACACCTTACTTAGTTAAGTGTTTTGGTTTCGAAAAAATGCCTAAACTGTGAGTTATATATTGACAGAGAAGCAGGGCTATGATTTGAGTCAAAATCAGCGTAAGAAAAAGGCCTTTGACGAAGTCAAATGCTTCCAACGCCTCATCTCCGAGAGGTCAGATTTTAATAACCAACAAATTCAAAGTAGAGGTGAACTGGAGTTCCACCCGAAGGTTGGAAATAGGAAAACCGAAAGAGACCGAGTTTACAGTCTCTTAGCTAGATACAGCAGGAGAACAAGGATGTCTTGAAATCACTCAAGACCCTAAGTAGAGTAGACTAAAAAGACAACGCAGATCTCATGTTTTATGTTTTTGTATTTGTGTTTTTGAGACAGGTTCGCACTCTATAGTGCAAGGTAGACAGGCTCTGGCTATATAATGCAGGCCAGACAGGTCCTTGCTAATAATGCAGGCAGCACAGGGCCTCACTATGTAGTGTAGGCTTTCTTCAAATCCAGGACCCTTTTGCCTTAGCTACTTAGTGCTGGGATTACAGACGTGTATCTCCACACCCAGAAAAGATACATGATTCTAAGCTGCTCTAATTCAAATTCTTACTCCTACTTAGCCAAGGAAATAATCAAGAGTCCAGCCAAAGTACAACAATCCTGGAAGATGTACAGTCTAGCTATAATCAAAGACTGTTGATGCATCAAAAATGAAATATATACCCTGGAACTATTTTTTTTACTATCTATTTATTTCTATGAAAAGGGAAACAAAGTAGCACAGATTCTGTGAAGTAAATATATATACATTTTAAAGCTAGTGTATCTACATATAAATATTTACTAAGCAACAAGGTCATCATAGAGGTTTTTGCTTGTTGAAATGCGTGAGGTTTTTCAAGGCAAAGGGCCTGTTATCCCTGGTTTAATTGCTGTGTCCTTAGTAGCCTATATAGTGCTGGGAACATACTAAGTACATTCAGCTAATGTTTCTAGGAGAAATAAACTAAACATTTTTCCATAAGTGATTCCTCAAATAATTAGATGTTTGGGTAGGCCAAAGTTATAATAGACAGTAAACTATTAAATCTAAAGCTTTGCTTTAATTACTGAGAGTATAGTGTACACACTAATATTGTATTAAAATCTCTCCTAGGCTACCTAAATTAGAAGATGTGTATTGAAATTTGTAAATAGGATGATGAACTGCAATAAGCCTAGATGCGGGCATGCTGTTAGAATTCAGCAAAAGTGATCTTTTTTACAGTTAATGAATCTTCAGAATGCTTTCTTTAGCAATTTGCATAAGAATTTTAAATCATATTTCTATCTTGGACAATTAAATAGAATGCATTTTGTAAATGTATCTAAACTTAATCCTAGGCAGGGAGCACCAAACGAAGCTAATTTCGCCAGAAAACAAAAATATTTGCAGAGAAGTGCAAATATGGTGGTCTTGCAGAATGATGCTCTCACATGCAAATGGCCACATCTGGTTGGCCATTTCCATCTACCTTGCGGCTACATTTAAGAGCCTGACCATGAGTAATGGCTGAATTCATGACTCAGTGAACATGTTAATGATAGTACTTTCTTTGTTCACCTTAGATTTAAAGGAGGAAGTGTCAAGTTGTTGGCTACTTTCATGGCGATGCAGAAGATTTTATAGGGACTAGACCACAGAGCTCTCAGAAACATTTTATTCAAAGGGCTGGTGGGTTATCCACATAAATGTTTAGACAGTATGAGCATATTGTGGACAATCTGATGGATTCTCTGGCAGAAAACTCAGTTAATGGAAAGACATACAAATAGCACACTGTATCATTAAAGCCTTCATTATCGAGCCAGGTGTGGTAGCTCAAGTCTATAAATACAACATTTTTTCAGGAGAATGAGGAAAGAGTATCCCGAGGTCTAGTCCAGTATTGTCTACATGGTGAGGCCCTCTCTCTACAAACAAACATAGACATTTATTTATCAATTAGAAATGGAAGAACCAGTATCTTGGATCTAAGCCTGGGGCATAGAATAGATCTTAAAACTCATCAGGGTAACTATGAATGAAATCCAAAGAAGCTGGTTAATGGGTCATGAGGGCTGCCTGACTGTCTGATTCCTGATCTCTAGAAAGATGTAATGACCCACTTCATGTCCCTTCTGCCACAGCCATGCTTCCCATGCCTCATGTGCTCTCTGCACCCTCGCAAAAGTGAAGCCCCAAATCAATCTTTCCTCTCTTAATTATTCGTAAAATATTTAGTCACAGCCACAAGGAAAAAAAAACTGACTACAAATGCTTAAAAGAACAATTACAGAATTCATGCTCAAATGATCAAAAGAAGTCATAAAAGAAGGCGGAAATAAAGCAAGCAACCCTGCAGTTAAGTGACAAGCAATTCTAGAAGTTTATGAAACACGAAACAAAAAAGCTAATAAACATGAAAAGATGTTGGTATTGCTAATAACGACAGAAAACAAAATTTCATTTAAAATGAGGTGCAATTATACATTATGAGACTGAAAAAAAGAATAAGTGTTATGGTGATAAGAAGCACTGGGAATGCCCAAGAGCTACTGATGGGTTCATATTAAAGGGAAGTAAGGCAATGCCTGGTAATGTAGGAAATGGTTCTCTTAGGACTCAGCAACAGCGCTACGTGGCTAGACAGTCTGAAGGACAGCATGCTTCACAAAGCTGGCAATGGTACTACCTTGAATAATGAAAACTGGGAACAGACAAATATCTCTAACAAGGAAATGGGCCCACAGAAGTATAACTGTGTGAAAAATTTGCAGTGAAAATTAATGAGCTATAAATAGATACACTGACTTGGCTTTCAAGAAATGCTAGGGTAGCTCTGAATTTGAGAACAGCTCATGGCGTCTGGTCACATATACCTGAGGTGGTAAAGATACACACCCACTTCCGTTGGCTGGACTTTAGTGCAAGAGCAACACGTCACTTATCCATGTCAACATACAGGAAAACCGCACACATAACATGCAGCAGCTATGAGACCCATTATACCCCAATATAAAGAAACTCCTGGATCCACCAACCAGAAGTTGAATGCGGAAAGACTCCTACCCTGGAAAGTCTGCAGGCCTAGCTTCATTCATGAGAGTATTGAGAATTTTGTAAAAAAAAAAAAAAAAAACTTAGAAAGACATGATAGATGGAAGAAGATCTAATAGACATTCTAATCAAATCCACCATGTTCATTTGGGTTAGACCTTAAGTCAAATAAAACTTAAAGAGACACACGGGGACAATTGCACAGCGTGGGTCCTGAAACCCTGGCTAGGGGCAGCAAGGGAATGAAGTCAGACACAGACACACACACAACAAAGCTAGGATCCGGTGGGATTCGCCATTCTATACTATCCCAACCTGAAACCTCAGCATGCATATGGGGTACAGAACAGGTAGAGGGTTAGCTAGTCTAGTAGGAGGTCTCAGTGGGTGAGCAGTGCCAGGCTACAAACACTCAGGAGGAGGAAGCTACACACACAGACCAGTTATCCATAAACTCTCATATTCTGACTCCTGAGGAAAACCACGTCATCCCACTTGAGCCTAGCCCATGTAAATAATGGCTTTGCCAATTTACCGTGAACCAACTGGTCTCAAAGTCCTCTACAGGCCTTGTTTAGGTCAAAATACTATTTACTCAGGATTTAACTCCTTCAGGGCTTCCACCATTCCTTATGGGCACATTACCAGATATTTATATTATAAGGGATTGTTCAGGTATTGAGAGTGTTGTAATAATGATTATAATTATTAAGTCCCATGATTCTGAGATATATACTAAGGCTTTTATTGAGAAACAAATTATTAAATGCCTTAAATTTGCTTTAATTCAGTGTTTAGGATTAGAATAAAACCAATGAATAGCACAAAATTGGTCAGGTGTTTCTTTTGAGGTTGAAACCAAATCCTGGGCAAATGTAATTTCACCAGACTGTTCTATTTTTACAGAAGAAACTTCCCATCATAGAAAATGATGTGGCAAACAAGTTTAACCCTTGTTTACAAAATAAATAAACAAGTATGGTGAAATATAATAAAATACACATATATGTTAGGCTCAGTGTAGGGCTCACTACAGCAGCTCAGTTAAAACCCTGCCTCCAAAGAAGATGCACCAAAGTGCCAGCTTCAGTTAGCAAGCACTCCTTCTCCCCCCCCCCTTCCTATCTCTCTCACTCTTTGTTCTTTTTTTTTTTTTTTTAACATTTCATGTAGCCCAGGAATGATTTGAAAGTCTAGATCCTCTTGCCTCACCCACCCAAGTGGTATGATGACAGGCATACACCACCATCCTTGGCCTAGCAAATTTTTTAATTGTAATAAGCATTAGAATATATTTTAGCTTCTACACTTAAAAATACTGTATGTTTATAGAAGAAAGACGATAAACACAGAACAGAGGGAAAGAAATAACTAAGCCACATATATAAACGATTAACGTCCTTGGTTCTAAGATGCTATGATTTTTATGTGCTGTTTCTGAAATGATATTTCTTCTAGTTGATGATACTTGAAACTCTATAAAGTAGAGTGGTTTTCAGGCACACAAGGAGAGGTGGGCAGTGGTGGTAAATACTTATCTTTAACTACCTACGATTTTCTTTCCCACATGTGCAACCCAAAACGAAAATCTTTAACCTGCCAGTTTCATCATATCTTAATTAAGAAAATAAATCCTGTGGCTTGGTGAGTATTTTCTAGCTAACAGACGGATTAGTTGTTCTCAGAGAGGAAAAGAGTTATTTAGTTTTGATGCTTGGGTGGATGAATAAAGTGAACGCGAAGAAGAATCTCAAGAAAAGATTAAAACTGAAGAGAAATGGTGCTTTGAGGTTCCAGTGATCCATCCCCACCCTTCTCTGAAAGAGTGGCATGGTGAGGTCTGCGCTGTGCCAATGTCTATGCAAAGCTATCCTGCCTGGGACACCAGTAGCTTTAGTGGAAGACATTTTGGCTCCCACTAAATGACAGGACTAACTCACTTTTCCTTGAATTAGAAAACCAGTACAGTTGGTAACAAATATGCATGTGTGCAAATGCTATCAACTATAAACACAGCTCATTCTCTATTCCATGCTTTCAAATTACATAAATGTAATAACCTTGCGCAGTAGTGATGGCGTTATGTAGGTGCAGCAAGGATGGAACTGGGGTGGGAGCGGTGATAGCTCCCCTATGATTATCAGAGAACTGATCCCCAAACAAGAGAAGAGTTGTTGTGGAAGACACAAGGTAGAATGGGCTCAAACTGCTTGAAAAGAAAGGAAATCATGGTTTATTTCATTTCTACTAAAATCCTGAAAAAACAGGGAGAATTTGTTATACTTCTCTTATAAAGGATGTAGAAAGACATGAAAAATAAAGTTGAGCAAAGGGCAACAGAGAGTGACTTATCAGCCACTTCTTAGAATGAAGCAGGTAGAAAAAAAATCATATTCATTCTGAAGAAGAATGGGGCAAACCACGAATGTGAAAGATTCTCATCATCTGATGGAGGAGTGAGCATTCCATCACTGTAATAAATATGTGAGGTGCTCTTCTAAGGAGGAAAGGCTTGCTTTGGCTCCCGTCATTGGAAGTTCTAGACCAGGCTTGACCCAAGCCATTACCTTTAGCCTGTAGCAAGACAGCAACACATGGTGGCAGGAATTTGTAATTGGCAGAACCTCTAAGTTCCTCAGCCAGGTAGCAAAAGGGAAGGAGGGCAGGGCTTCCTTCAAGGCCATGTCCACTGTGATCTAAAGCCCTGCTCCTAGGCTTCATTGGCAACCCAGTCTGGTACCCTGGAAACTGAAGCCTTAACCCAGAAACACTACTTTACTAAACACAACACTGGGTGTTTTTACTTTTCCAGATCTTTAACAAATGCTCTCAATTTTCCCATCCTTATTTGGGGTACCCAAGACACTATAAACTGGCTTCTTCGCCAGCATAAACTCTCATAGCAAACCATGTTGGATATAAGAGGAATTTACATCTCTCTACCTTATATGTGTAACATACTTAACTATTTTGTGCATTACTCCTGTTGGTAAACTAAAAATACTCTTTCTTGTCCACAGTGGATATTTAAGGATCCCCACCCAACCTCCAAACTGTATACCAGAAGTCTGAAAAGACAAGCTAAAGCCTAGGAGGAGCATGAGCAAACCTACCTCTCAGAATAGGTGTGCAAGTACTCACTGAAGAAGAAGAAGAAGGCAGGGCCAGGGCCAGCTCACCTTAGATTTTAATACTTGTTAAGTCCAAGCTTTACTTACTTGTATCTATTCAAGCTTGCAATGCGCTGTGAATTTTTTTAAATTAACGATGGTTGTAAAATTAACAAAACTAAACATGAAGCAGTACTACTCACAACAGGGGGGACCACACCTCTGACCATAAAGTTTCTTCATATGAGACTCTTTATTTTACTCTAAGTACTACAACAAAATCAAATAATTTTACATTCTAAAAAAGTATTACAACAAATAATGTTCAATACTAGCTATTAACTCTCGGTGACCATAAAAAGACAAAAATAACATGGGTTAAGGAGGTAGTTCAATGCCAGAGTACTTCCATATAGTGTCATGTACCAGAACCCCAGTTCACTCCCCACCATTGGAGAAAAACAAAGACAATAGCTAGAGTGATCCGCACCAATTCTGATTTATGAAAAGGAGTAATGAAAAGGAAATGAAGCCCTGATACTCAGCTAGGATGATTTTTATAAAGGGCTGTGCATGCTCACATGCTACAGACTCCTTCCCTCTCCTTGTCAGTATCCATTTCAACAACAGTAATAGCAAAGCACGAAAACTGCATTCATTTCATCCTCCCACAAGCTCCCAAGCATCCTCTGATGTCAATGCATTTGTTCCTTGCCTTTCTTGATGAATGACGCTGCACCTTAGAAGGTTTAACTCAACTGCCCAGTCTTCACCTGCCCAGAAGGGAGGGTGTGGAGTGGGATGTGAACCTCGACACTCTGTAGGGAGCTTTGTAGTCTTTGCAGGACATGGCCTGCTACTGTGGCTTCTCAATGGAGAGGTAATGAAGGAGGAAAACATCATGTTTTATAATCACACAGTATCTGAGAAGAATATTTATTACATAGCTTCTAATCACTTTAAAGAATGGGAATGCTAATGAAGACATTCATTTTCATTAGCGAAGGCTGCTTGCAGATGTTCAATAAGACCTTCGAAATGGAATGCTTGTTGCCTGGGATCCAGCAAGGGGCTGCGTGAGACCAGCAGACCACACTCGGTGGGCCAATCATGTCCTTCACTGCAGTGCCTTAGATTCTCCCTTAGATGGACCCTCTGAGACCTTGCTCACACGTCTTGGAGTTTCTGTGGGTTGGACAGCCTGTCTGGACCCATACTCAGGACCCACAATGTCATCCTTATTCTTTCTGTTCACAAACATCTCAGAGCTCTTTCACTGTGATTGTGTGTTCACTGTTGTAAATCACGGCTGGCGGGCCAGCGCTGTGGCCCTCACAGTCCAAGGTGGGGGCACTACAATGCAGGTAGAGAGCCATGTGGTGACTAAGTACAGAACATCGTTGAATAAATACTGTGTACAAATTTAAAAAAAAAAAGAATAGGAATGCTATTAATGCAGTCTTAAGGAATACAGAAGTCTTTCTATCTTAATTTAAACCACAGTAACATTCAGAATCAAGAACTTACTTAGACTAATCTTTGGGCTTTGCCAAATAGTGTGAGTGGAAATCAAGCACTTAAACATTCCTGAGGAGAGGCTAGCCCTAGCATGCTGACCAGAAGTCTCTACTTGAATCAGTATAAAAAGAAAAACATAATTTAACTAATAATACATAAGATAAAACTGTGATAAAGCAATCAGTAGGTAAATAGACAGTTGACAGGGTCACTGAACAAAGCTGGCACACACAAATGCATTTGATGCATGAATTCTGGTCGTAGCAAAATAAAAATAAAATAAAATAACCTGGGCAAGAACTTTAACTTTTTATTCTTCTGCCAAGAAGTCCATCATGGTATGTTTGCCTGTGCTCTGTCTAAGGGCATATAATAGCAGAAAGCTGCTGGAAACGTTAACTCAAGCTAGCCACTCAAGGCATGCTAACACTAGGGAAGAGGCAGTGAATGCATGGTAATGTATTTTCTATTTATTTCATAGGTTATTTAATGCCCTTCTTCTGAGGGGTTCCTGGTGGCCTGGAGAATGGCTACAATATAATCATATGAAACACACAGCGCTAGGCTCACACAAGAAGAAAGACTTTAGTAAATGAAGCCCTATCAAGTAGCCTATAAAAAAATCTAGAAATGATATTATGAACATTATATTCATCACTTAGCCAGGGCTAAGAATATCTCGTCATTGTTTCTGTAATTTTCTGAAAATTAAAGTATTTTCTAACTCTAGTCTGAGAGGTTAAATCCTAACAGAAGGTACTTCTGTTAATTGAACAGCAAAATAATTCCTTCTCTCTGAATTTCTGTGAATATTTATGGAATCATTCCAGAAATCTCTTATATTTCCTCTTCTGATTATTAGAAACTCCCCAGAGAAAGCTCACACACAAAATGAGAGCTCTCATCTCCAAAGTTTGTAAGGACTTGGGCAGAAAGAGCTGCTTCTGATCCAATTGTCGTCAGCTTCTCAAAGGAGGCTGTAACACTATACTCATGGACACCTTCCCCAAATTGTTAATTTTCTTGTTCTATTCCTTTGATTCCATCTAAACATCTGTTTACACAAACAAAAATTTAAGACATCACTGTAATAATTATATTTTGCTTTATCAAAACAAGATTATGATTTTATTTTTGCTCCCATGATAAATGATACTTGTATCAAAGGTCAAATATAGATAATGTAAGAGATGGATGAGTCCTCACAAGTAGAGCTAGGTCATTTCTTAAAATTCAGTAGTTTAAAGAATCATGTTTTCAGTCTATAATCTGGTGTGGGGGTAATTTCCTCATGAGCAGAGGAGCATCTATCTGTAGCTTTCATTGCTTTGTGCTTGATAAAATTCTAAAAATACATTGTGTTATATGACCTATCTCTTTTTTTTTAATCCAGTAGTTTAGCTACACAGATCATTGCACTGTCCCCAAGTAGAAGTCCAGTTGTCCCCTTGTGGAAAATATAAGGACATGTCACTTGCTGTGGAAAAAAAAATGTATGCCAGTCATGTCTGTAATCCTAATATGTGAGAGATGGAGGCAGGAAGAACACAGGTTTGAAGCCAGCATGGCATACATAGAAAGACACTGTCTCAAAACAAGAAGGGTGGAGGAGGAAAAACATGCCATGCTGTGGGGGTGTAGTCTACTCATAACCAGAAGCATCTGTCTATAGCTCCCAGTATGTCGCAGTTTTACAAAACTCTATTTCTCAGCATCTCTACCTTTTTACCTTGAGTCATCTGAAATGTAGCTTTGAGTTAGAGTCCTAACTCCTGGGAGTTAGTGACTATTTCTGGGTTCATAGAAGCCATTAAGGAGGTTATTATCAAGGTGAGGGTGGATTAAAGATTTATTATTCCATGCAATAAATGCTATGACAGATGGATGAACCAGCTATTGAAACAAAGAGGGAAAGAGACTTCTTCTAACCCTTGTTGCACATGAGACAGGACAGTGGAAACAGTTTATATGCTTTGGATAAGGTTCACTCTATAGGACTTGTCCACAGGAATAAACATAAAAGAAGTAAGGAAGGCCCACCCCTTTCTACCTGTGACGATGTTGCATCCGGTACTACAGCAAGGTGAAGAGGAGGGAAGGTGATGGCACCAGGGGCGATGAGGTTGGATGCAGATGATTGGAAAGGAGAAACCATGTGGGTCTATTGCAGACATAATGGATAGGAGGTGTTATAAGGGGCCTAGACCTGTTTGCACATTCGTATCAATGGGATGAAATTCCTCTCAGGAAATTTCAGTGAATGTCCACAATGAAGACCAGGGGCGCGGTTGTGAGACAAAGACAAGGAGACTAGACATGGTGAGAAAATTAGGAAGTTGGCGAAGGTTTTAAGGGTGGAGGGAACAATTGTACTAAATTCCAAAGAAAGTCACACAAGGTAAAGAACAAAGAGTGGTGATTGGATTTGGCGACTGGTGAAAGGTTGTAAGGAGTCAGAGGGAAGGACTCATCCATGCTGCGAGAATAGAACACTAGTGTCATTGGATCTATATTAGCTCAAGTGTCCAATCACTGAACTGCATCCTTCAAGTGGGGCAAATGTTTACAGAATCAATAGTTCATTGCTGCTGCTGCTACTACTACTACTACTACTATTGTTGTTGTTGTTATTATTATTATTATTATTATTATTATTATTAAGGACTTAATGGGGAGTTTCCTACAGAAAGTTGTTTAACAGCTAACAAATCCATGGTGAGCACTGATATTTTTTTCCCCTTGACACTTAACAACCATGTATAAATCAGGCAAATTCTAGGTGAATCACCTGCTTAACAGTTCTCTGAGCTTTACAGTCTCATGTCCTTTCCTATCAAGGGCATGAAAGACCTTCCCAAAGCTTAAGGTAAAGAGGACAACAGAGCAAAGATGGCCAGGGCCTGAACACTCTTCAGGCAGTTAAGCTACTCACTGAGGAGCCAGTGAGGAATCTTGTCCTCAGTTCATCACCCTACACCTTCCTACAACAAGGACCACCCTAATGCTGGGAGGTGGGGAAACAGTGCTCCCAACTCAGGGCTCTTCTCAAAACTATATCTAGGTTTTCTCTTTCCTGGTTGACTGATTGCCTTGTCCTATGACTCTGGACTTAAATCTACATGAAAAGGACAGCCTAACTCTTCTTTAATTACTCAGTGACAAGATACTTTGTTCAGCTATCACTGTCTGTACGTTCTGCCTATGAGTCCAGAGTCCAATAATGCTGAATCTACCATCACAGCTTACAACCTGTGAGTTTTATAGAGGTTGCCTAGGACTATTGGAAAATATAGATGTTTACATTATTGTTTATGTTGGTAGCAAAATTACAGTAATAAAGTAATGAAGTGGTTACAGTAATGAAGTATCAATCAAAAAAATAATTTTGTGTCTGGAGGTCACCACAACACAAGGAACTGTATTAAAGGGTCGCAGCATTAGGAAGGCTGAGAGCCAGAGTTATAGGCCTTACTTCTTATCATCCCTCTTGTCTTGCCTTTTCATACTGTGGGGATCACACACAGAAAGGATGTCCTTGCCATGGCAATCTCAGAAACTGGCATCAGGTGGACCTTAGGCCAACCTTAGTCCTTGAACAACTGTCATAAACAGATGCCAAGAGGGACCAACACAAATAAGGGACACACCCAGGCTGCTGTTGGGTGCAGTTGCTTGTTAGTGTAACCCGACCAAGTTAGTGCTAATTGAGTGATTGACAATTTTCGGTATATTTCGAAAGCTTGAGGGCAAAACGTGAACAGGCACATTCCACAAAGAAAGTTCAGAGACTGCAAAGCTTGAAAACGTTCAGTAATATAGATTGGACTTGGGCCAATACAACCCCAAATAAAACCTGAAAACAAGACTGAAGCAAGAAGAGAGAGGGGAGGGCGGGTGCTGGCTCCGTGGGGCACGAACACGCATGTGTAACTGCAGACGCACTGCCACCTGTCAGGCTCTCTCTTCTGTGGTGATTGCTCTGCCTTTCTTATCTGATTTGCTGCTCTGATTTTCAGGCCTGGGTGATTGCTTTCTGAATCATATTGCCAGGGCTTTTCTATTTCAATTTTGATGCGTTTCTATTGCTGCACCTTGGGAAACTGTTTCCAGCTAGTAGTTCTTCGGTTTCTTTAACTAGGTGTGTGTATATGAAAACAGTGCTTATTCAGAACAAAATATCTGTAAGCCTTTAATAGTGAAAAAAAACAAAACAGTGCTCATGGATGATGCTCACCAATGATACTTTCCCTAAGCGTTAGCTTTGCTGTTGTTTCATCGCTGAGATAACTGTCTATTTAGGGATTGTGATTCGGGTAAGCCACCCTTTCCATTCGGGTAAGCCACCTTTTCACTGTTATCAGTCCTGGTAATGGTACAAAGAATTCCCTCTACTACAGATAAAGCCGCTAGATGTTATGAAGCAGATAAAAGCTCCTGGCAGATGAATCGAATTACTTTATCTACTCCCCATACGAACATAACAACAGAATTCTTACTGTGTACTTAAAACAAAAAACAAAAAACAACAACAACAACAACAACAAAGGTGTGAAGATTTTATTTCCTTTGTCCTCCATATTAATTTTACAGCCAAAAATCTTAGCCAGGAGATTCTAATTTCGCATTTTAAAACTCTGAACTTCACATAAAAGATGTTAATTTTTCAATTGAAAAGTCAGAACAAGTTGGAGGCTGGGAGTGCACCTCAGTGGTGGGGTACCTGTACTGCATGCACAGCATTCTGGTTTAAACCCCAGCCACTCACACACTCACAAAAAGGTCAAAGCAGCTCGTTTGTTAGAACTGGCCAGAGCGAAGAAGCTGAAGCTGGAATAAGCTCTCGCTCTGCTCCTCTCAAGTCTCTACCCTGCTCCTCCATGATTCGCCCGCCCTGTTACCTGCCTCTGTTTCTCTCTTTAGTGAACTCCAAGCTGCAGAGATCAGGGTGAGTAGCAGGCACCTCCTTATCCAGCAGGTGACCTCACACCTGTGCTTGAAAATTAGGGCCATCATGACACATACTGGGGTTACTAACCAAAGCCTTGGAATAACATCTATTGGTCTAGACTAGACATTTTTAAAGGGGAAGAAATTAAAAAAAAAAAAAAAAGCTCAGATACAATTGCTGAAGAGAATATCAAAGCATTCTTGGAAACACTCCAGGGACTGATTATAAAAACAATAAAGTGGTTGGTTTGTTTGCTTAATCTCTTCCTTTGCTTCTGAGACAGCCTTGACCTTACTTCCTTTCCCAGCACAAAGGACACATCATAGCTAAGTTCATTGGCTGCAACCAATAACAAAGGCACCTGAAAGCTTCTCACTGAAAGAAATTGTCAAATGTTCTAAAGCTTCATGAGATTTAGCCGTTCACAAGCAGCTGGCGTCAACACCTTTAAAATTGCCTTTGTTGAGGCCGGTGAGCTGCTCAGTGGCTAAGTGTTTGCTTAGCAAGCATAAGGTAATACCGTCCATCTCAACACCAGAACCAATAGACAAACAAAGCTGGCTGGGCCACATGCCCCGGCATTGTCTCCACTAGACATGAGCCGTCTTAACTTGTAAAAGGCTCCACACTTGGTCTAGGAAGGCTGTTCCTTCAACTGTCCACAAAGACCCAGGATAGCCAAGTCTGGCATTAGTCACATGACAGATCAGCATCCAATTTTACTACATGTCGGCTTCTCAGATAAGTGTCCTTGAACAAGGTTCTCCACCTGTGAACCAGTTCAACATCTCACTCAACAGAGTGATCTAAAGATTCAACATGTATATCTATACACTACGTGTTATGTCTGACATATGACAAGCACATGATACATGGCAGTGAGCCCTATTACTAAAGACAGTGTCCCTACTGGACTATTTCTTAAATTTTTCTGTTCTATTGCTTTTCCAAATAGATTAATATTTTCAGGACCTTTAAAACTGCCTTGGTTGAGGCTGATGTGTAGTTCTGTGTCTTAGGAATTATAGAAAAGATTGTATCTTTGGACAAGTTAGAGATTTTCCTCAGGTTTAGCAGATGAAGGTGCTTGCTGCCAAGGCTAGGGACCTGATCCTTAGGGCTTAAATGGTTGAAAGTAACAGGCTCCCCCAAACTGCTTTCTGACTTCCATATGTGCTCTATGTTACACACATGCATACAAATGAAGACAGAGAAATAAATAAATAAATGTTTAGAGGTTAACTTTATTTCCAATTTAAAAAAAAAAAAAACCAAAGCACACAACAGCAGCACTTAATCTATTCAAGGGGGAAAAAATCAAGCATTTCAATGGGAACTGTTTTGTTGAATTCCTGCCTTGACTTCCTAGGCTCTGGATTACAGCCATGAGCCACATAATTGGCTTAATGAGAGTATGCCGGAAGTGAGGACTGAAAGAGAATATTTAAGAGAGTAACTTGAATCACAAGGCTACATTAACAAAATAAAACATATTCTTCCAAATGAAGAGGCTTCAGTCAAAACCGCTACATCATTCAACAACAACAGCTTTCTACAAAGAAAGCATATAAATAAGAATTGGATTTTCAAATGTATCAACTGTGTATAGTGGTGCTATTTTCCTCTTTTAATGTGAACTTTGAAGGCGGAACTCTATAATATGAGGTCTACTTGTGTATACAATGTGATCTCCTAAGTTCTTAAATAAGAAACATTCTAGCAGGACATTTCCTGAATGTGAATTTTGTTATTTTCCATATACTTCTTTAAAATAGGCATTTCTTTACTATGGTTGAGGGCATTACAGAAGAAATGTTCAAAATTTAGTTCCTGATTTCTTCCAAACCCTCTCATTTTCTACTGAATTGTATCTGTTGCAGTACAAGTAACAGGCATTCCTTTCTTAAAGGAACTCAGCTTTTTTTCACGTGGCATACATACATTTGATTGAGTACAAGTCTACTAGCCACTAGAGCCTTATGCATTTATCTGTATTAGCAATTTGTAAAGTGACAAAGTAGGTCTGGCTCATCTCCATGGGCCCTCCTATCTCTGATGCTTAAGTTATTATCATCCTGAGGTCCCAGTTTTAGGGGTTATTCTTTCGGGGTAGTTTAATTGACCCATGATGTATCAGTTGTCAAATAGTGAAAGGTAATCTAATAACAACAGGGTCAACCCAGGACAGTTATTTCTGCTTCAGAGAGATGTCTCAGAGACACTAATATTGAATGTTCACTTCCACATTGGAATAATTATCTACACAGAGAAGAGACTCCAGTTGCAATGCACCTGCAACAGAGACTTGAGCTGATGTGAGGAAAGCCACAAAGACAGCTGAATAAAAGGAACAGTTGATCACTCAGACTCGCCATTGCTACTACTAAGGAGCAGGGAGCCCAAATTACTGTCAGTTCCTACAGTGGCTGGCAGCTCAGCAACATTTTAAAATGATACAAACAACTTAGAGACAGAGCAGCTAAAACCACTACTTGTTTCTCCAAGTAACAATATTGTAAAATGACATGAAATGAACCCTACCATGTTGGTGCTTTTTCTTTACAAAAGAAAATTCCTTTAAACATTAAAAGATCAATACTAGAAGACATTCATTCCTTTTTCTATTTTTTATTATGTTAAAGCACACAGGACACAAAATGTATGGCTGTTACCACCTTTAAGTGTGTAATCCAGTGGTGTTAAGGAGATGGCACATCCATATCCGTTAAACAATAATCCTCCCAACCACCTCCCTTACCTGCCTGCCTGTGTCCTGTTTCACAATGTTTAACTGCTCTGAGCACCCCCATTAAAGGGACTCATATGCTAAGTATCCTTTTGTAGCTGGTTTATTTTGGTTAACTCAACATCCTCAAAATTCACATGTATTATGGGACATACTGAAAAAAATTTTTCCCAGGTATAGTGGTGCACCTACATAATCCAAAACAAGAGAGGCAGAGGCATAAGGACCACAAGCTTGAGGCGTCCTGTCACAGCAAGATGCAGCAAATTTCTCTGTGTATTTGATCAGATTCCACAGTGAGCAAGCAGAGCACAGACCCTGATATGCAGAGAAAGAGTGCTGCCCACCAACTATGGCTCCAAGAACATGTGCGATGCTGCCTGCCATGAGACTATGGGTCAGAGGTCAATGTTTGCTATTATTGCTAAGACCTAGAATTGTCCAGAGTTAGCCACAATTTATTGCTCAAGCCTTTCCCCTGGAAATTGCAAGCTTTTAATAGACTCCAGAGGAGCAAAACAGTTAAATCAAAGATTCTGCCTGTGCAAAGTTGCCTGAGGACATGAAAGCATCCTGCTGTTTCTGATTCTGCCATCTTCCAGAATCCTCTAGGAAGATACTCTTTTCATCAAATAAATTTTGGGTTGTATCAACATAGACTAAAACCTGCGTCATTTGAAGCCATTGTGTTTATAATGCATGTGGAAGACATATATGGCTGAGCACCACTGTAATTCCAAACATACGAGAAAAAGACGAGACGATCGCAAGTTTACGGTCAGCCAGGCTTACAGAGAAAGACCTTATCAAAGAAAAAAATGGTAAAATATACATAATAATAAAAATGCAAAAATCCTATATGTAAGTGTATGTTTTTATTACTAGTATATATATATGCTTTTATTATATACTTTTGTTCTAAGACTGTGAATTTCAATTTTAATGAAAAGAATTATGATAAGATATACTAAATTTAAGAAAAGTATAGAAATAAATCTCAAAGTAATAGGGGCTGGTGAGACGGTTACATACATGAAGATAGTTGCCCTATAAGCCTGATGACCTGAGTTGAACAACCAGAACTCACATACATGTAGAGAGAATTGACAGGCTGGAGCATGCACACACAAAAACCCCACCCCACTGCCATACATGGGAAAATTTTTTTTTTAATTTTTAAATATTAGGCAGTATGTCTTTATTCATAAAAATTGTGGCCATCAAGAGTGGTTTCTGACTAGTAAGATGGCGTGGAGAGCCAGTGCGAAAGCGGCATCCACTGCACATGCGCACTATGAATTCTGGCGCCCCAGAGACTCTAGCGCCTAAAACTATGTCACCTCCTTCGTCACTTCTTTCTCTACCCATATCCTTGATCCTGCCTGCAGAGAGCGGGAATCTGAAGAAGCCATTGTGAGAGATAGATAACATTATTAGGAAATTTATTAGACCAGCACTCCAGAACAGTTTTTTCATAGTGTTGTGTGTACAGTTAATTGATTAAAAAAAAAAAAATCAAAGTAACATGCTCCTGGGAAACTGAAAAATTCAAAAAGTGTTGTTAGATTTCAATATGGTAGTATACTAAGGAAGGCACTATCTATCTCTCATAATTATATTTGACTTAGGAAACAGTTTTGGAAACTTGAACATTTTGTGTTTTACAGTTATATTAGAATTCTTTTAATTTTTATTTATTTATTTTTATGTATATTTGTCATTTGGTGTACATGAATATCTGTGTGAGGGAACTTGAGTTACAGACAGTTGTGGCCTGGCATGTGGGTGCTGGGAATTGAACATGGGTTCTCTAGAAGAGCAGCCAGTGCTCTTAACCACTAAAGCATTTCTCCAGCCCTATGTTAGAATTCTTATATTGAATAGGATAATGCCAAAAAAACTGAAGTATGTCATTAAGATATTAAAAACAAAATTCAGTCAATAACCTTCCATTTAGCAGTCTATGTAAGCCTGGCCTTTACATTATTGATAAAACTCCTTTTTAGTTTTGTTTGTTTGTTTGTTTGTTTTTGGTTTGGTTTTTGGTTTTTCGAGACAGGGTTTCTCTGTATAGTATTGGCTTTCTCATACTTGCTTTGTAGACCAGGCTGGCTTTGAACTCACAAAGATCCACCTGCCTCAGGTGTGCACCGCCACGCCCAGCTAAAGCTCCTTTTTGATTCACTGATAAGTGTTGAGCAATTGGTAGGTCAATGACATTTCAAAGCATACAGAGCAACGGGAGAGCAGAACATGACTTGAGCCATGAAAATCATCTGTCTCATCACTCTGTGTATCAGTAGTAATCATGCTAAAGGTTACTTGACTACAACAAATAGTTTGGCTACCTATTTGCAATTCACGGAGGGAGCCAGGTTTGGTTGACCTGTAATGTATAATCCAAACTGCTTTGGAATGAAGTTAATGGCCTTTTAAGTCAGTTGAAAACCTGAATTTCTTTCTAGTCATCAGCATTTCACTGTATTGCAAAGATTGCTCACTCTCTATCTCACACCCTATCCTCACCCACCCTCCACCACCTACCCCTGCTTTGACCGCCCTAGTGATCAGTCTTCAGGTATCCGCCAGGACTGCTTACACCCAAAGTTCTTTTAGCTGGTGAGCCCAAGTCATCAACACAGTCACACAGCTGCCACGGCTCCCTCCTCCTTTCCTTTTCTTCTTTTAAATTTTTTTCGTTTGTTTGTTTATTTATATATGTAATTAGTGGTCTAAAGATGAAAGCCTTGGCCTCACATACGCTGTGTCAGTAAACTACACCCTCAACCTAACCCCTGATCTTTGTAACAGCTGCTTCGGTCATCTCGAGAGCACGGAGTAGTGATTAGGATTTCATTGTTTGGTACACACAGTCAGGATGAGCCTGGCTTTCTGGAAGGAAGATCAACAACTGTAGCCATTCAGATGGCAGGAAACGATGGTAGATAATAGTGACCCTCATCACGGGATGGGCTACAGCTGTTCAAACATAGTTTTAGACGTTCAAGTCCAGTCACATATCCCTTTCTGCAAATGGAGAATGCTTTAATGCTGATTAAAGAGGAAGATTGGACATTCGAGTGTCTGTCCGAGTACCCAAGATCATTCCTTATTAATGCCTTATTCTTCCCGGTCATGCTTCTGGCCCTTACACTGTTGAAGAAGCTGACACTGAAAAGTGCTAACAGGAGCCTCAGGGGTCTCTTGGCTTCCACTTTAAATGCTTTCGAGGTTACCAAGGTCTATTGGATCTATTTACAGTTAGAATGTAACCCGCTTTCTGGAAACCATCACAACTGCTATAACTACAGAGGCACAGGCCGTTGGCAATAGCCTCAAAGCACGTGATATAGGGTGCAGAAAGACTGGTGAAGGATTGGAGTTTGTTCAGTCTACAGCCGCAGGAACTGCAAATACCTTCAGCAAGCTCCTTAACCGCCTTCACAAGCAAGTCTGTCACTTTATCTATGAAATGAAAACATTAGACCTTGTCAGTGTTTGCTGACTTGTCACACTATGGGAGTTACCCAGAAATTGGGGTTATAGGGCAGAGGGTCAATGCAGTCTGAGACCCAAGCTCAGGGCCAGACCTCCAGCTGGAGGGGATAGAGTCAGAGCCATGGTGAACCACAGGAGTCTTTTTCCCCAGCCATGGACAGACAGGAGGAAGGGAGAATGGTCGGGACCCAATGCACACCATTGCCTTGAGCTAGGAGGCCTTGGTGAGCCGAGATGAACTTGTTCCTATAACAGGAGATGGTGATGGAAACACTTGCCAGTTTCCTCAAATCAGCAAGCTTTAATGTTTCTTTGTGAGGTCTGCATGGTGAGTGCTCCAGGCTTTGGGCTGATCAGGTCTCTTCTGTAACTATTCATATGACTGATAGGGAGTAAGCATAGTCACAGCCAAGAAATCAAGAAACTAGTATGGCTGGAATTTAGAAAAACTCATGTTTGGGTTTTATTTCATCGTCATGGGTGATGAAATGTTATTCCTCTGATTGCATTTCTAACCTTTTAAAATTACAAAAGCCATTCATAGCTCTCAAGAAATTTAAAAAAATCAATAATAAACAATTTATTGACCCCAGCCTTAAGTGTAAGTGCCAAAATATCAGAGTACATTTTACATTTCTACAAAGGTAGAGACAAAAATCAAGCCTTTTCCTCTGTCTCTCTCCTTCTAACTCTCTGTGTCTGTCTTTCCTTCCTTCTCTCCTGCTCCCTTCCCTCCCTCACTCCTTCTCTTTCTCTCTTCTTTCCTGTCTTGTTTTTGTTTTTATTTGGTTTGAGACAGGGACTTACACTGTAGTTCAAGCTAGCTTTGAACTTGGGACAGTTTCTTTCCTGGCCTCTCAAATGCATGAGACACTGGTTTGAATAGGAAAGAACTCCACAGCTTCCTAGATTTGAAAGCTTGGTCACCAGGAAGCGGCACTATTAGGAGGTGTGGTTTTGTTAGAGCAGGTGTGATTAGGGGTGGGCTTTGGGGTTTCAAATGCTCAAAGCAGGCTCAATGCCTCTCTTTTTTTTCCTGCTGTCTGCTGATCCAGATGTAGAACCCCCAACCACAGTCTCCAGTGCTAAGTCAGCCTGCATGCCGCCATGTTTCCTGCCATGACAGTAATAGACTGAACCTCTGAAACTGTAAGCCAGCCCCAATGAAATGTTTCCTTTATAGTGTCTCTTCACAGGAGTAGAACATTGACTAAGGCAGACACCATGCTGGGCTTCATTTTCCTCTTCAGCGGTAGTAGAGGTAGGAATATGAGGATAGCATTGTAGACAGTGCAGTGCATTCCTGTTGGGTGTGCCGACCTCACTTCCAATTTCCAATGGGTCCTGTTGTATAACTCACTTGTAGTAGGTGTTTGGGGGAAAGAGTCACTGCTGATAACCCATGTTCTGGCTTGCAATGTTATAGTTACTGTTTAACACACAAGCTTCCAGACTCTTCTAGATGTTTCAGTCACTCTAGGGAGGATATTCAGGGATCTCTATCATAAGCAACCTTCCCTAGTGACTATGTGATCTAGAATAAGAAAAGTAACACTGGAACCAAGGTCTAGATCGAAAATGAATTCAGTGTTCATGATACAGCACAACCTGCTCTGTGCAGCAAGTCTGATCCTTCCAACTTAATGAATATGGAATTAGTCAAATAGAGCCACATACCAATGTTAGCATTAAAAGGTGACTTGGGTGTCTCCATGGGAAAATGATTGCTATGCAAGCCTATTGACCCAAGTTCAATGTCAAAAACCCATGTTAAGGTAAAGGAGAAGTGGCTCTACCTTAGCTTCCCTCTCTCCCAACACACAATACTAATAAAGAAAATGATTTTCTAGTGAGTCAGCATTGTGGACCATGAAGTTCTGGCAGCAAGAAAAGCTGTGGAGCTACTTAGAAGCAGTGCTCAGGGAAAAGCAATGCTAAGCAAAGAATTTTCAGGGGAATTAGGCTATAAGTAATCACTCTGTGGTGAATTGATGTGGCCACAAGCAGGCAGAGGAAAAGAAACACTCTCTCGTTGCTTTCCGAATGCTGCAGCAACAATGGGCCACTGCAAACCTCAGCAGCCCATAGAGCAAGCCCAGGCAATCATCGTGGTGAGGCTCTGCCTGAGGAAAGAGGTTGGGCAGATCAAATGTCTGTGACAGTTTTGCTTTAAACTGTGGTGACAGCTATGAACCAGAGGGCAGCCTTGCTTGGAATAAACCATTCAGTGGCATCTCATGGCACAAACAGCAATGCTCATCAGAAAGTAGCATCCTGAATACAAAAGACAGGGCTGTGTGTATCAGTTCTGTCTGGGGTCAAATATATACAGAGGCTATTATCAGATTCATCATCTCTTCTATTCCCAAACTTACCCTACTTTGATCCCAATTTCGACCACTGCTTTTCATGTTCGCCACTATTCCTTCCCATCGCAGGCGATCTGGTCCACTTCCCAGCTCAAACATGTCCTCATATAACCTGAGAACTTCATGTCCTGTAGATCCACATGCACGCATCTGATAATAGTAAATCCATCCTACAATCCTCACATTTTATGCAGAAACACCACATTCAGAGAGCTGTGTTGATACTGTTATCCCTGTATTGTGTTACATTATTATGACTAAGGATCTTTTGTAATGAAATAGTAAGGATGAAAATCGTATTTTCGTTTTGCGCCATGCACTGTGCTGAAGTCTCCCACATGGCCATTACAGTAATATTCAAAAAAAGGCTGGAAGTTGTTATACCTATCATTTTAATAAAAGGGGGGAAGTTTTGCTGAGGAAAACTGAGAATGGGAACATCTCTTCAGTTCCAGCCGAACAATATGGTCAAAAGGAACACGGTGAACTTGAAAACAAGAGGGAAGCTATATGGTGAGTGGGCCGAGTTTCATTCTGGTGAGTTTTATCATAAGAACTCGAATATGTTCTCATAATGATAGTGAAACAAATCCTTATGTTTTCTTCACAGAGAGAAGAAGAAGAAAAATCTCCCTTTGTACAAGATATACAGACCCTCTGACTCTCCTTATGAATATCAGCAGGCTTATAGAACTAACTAAGCTAGGGGGAAGCATATAGCCAACCCCGAGGCCCTTGCCTTTGATATGGCAGAAGGGAGGTGTCCAGACACAGCTCACTGAAGACTGAGAGCTAACCACAGGAACTTAGAACACCCGACTGGGTCATCTGTACCCCCATATAACAGAGAGCCCTCATTTACAATGAATGTAAGAGACAGCAGGACTCAGTACCTGTTTTTTTTTTTTTTTATTCTTTTTATTGTTCAGAATTTCTACTTGTATGTAATGTGTTCTGATTAACTCTGTGCTTCAATTCCTTCTCTACAGTTCCTCTCTCTGGTGGTTTGCATGGGAATGGCTCCCATAGACTCCTCTACTTGAATGCTCAGTCCCTAGTTGGTGGAACTGCTCTGAGAAGGATTAGGAGGTGTGGTCTTGTTGGAGGAGGTTTGTCACAGGAAGTGGGTTTTGAGGTTTCAAAAGCGCATGCCTAGACCAGTTTCTCTCTTTCTGTCCTCTCCCCCATCTGTCCTCTCTCTTCTCTCTCCCCTCTCCTCTCTTTCTCCTCCCTCTTCTGTTCCCATTCCCTCCCCTCTCTCTCTATTCCCTCCCCTCTCTCTGCCTTCTCTCTCCTCCTCCACCATCCCCATCTCTGCTTCCACCTTTAGCATTAGACCTGAGCTCTCTGCCACTGCTCTGGTGTTATGTTTCCCTGACCGCTGCCTTGCTTCCTACCATGTTGGTCATGGACTCACCCTCAAAAAGTAAGAGAGCCCTCAATTAAGTGCTTTTTCTTTTCTGTGAAGCCTTGGCTGTCCCAGACTTGCTTTGTAGACCAGCCTGGCCTCAAACTCACAGTAATATGCCTACCGCAGCCCAAGTGCTGGGATTAAAGGCGTGTGCCACTACACCTGGCAAATGAGTTTTATTTTATTTTATTTTTTAAAAGTGTTTTGGCCATGGCTTCTCACCATGACAATAGAAACAAAATTATGACATTCTCTCATCCATCCATGATTTTCCCCTCATCACATCAAGCCCCTTATTTTTAAACCCACTGAGTCTACTTAGCGCTGTACTAATGGACATGCATGCAGGGTTATCTACTAGAGAACAGAACCCCTGCCAGAACAGAGCCCTGAAGGACCCAGCTCTGCCAGCAGCTGTCAATTGCAAACAGAACTCCAGCTAAATACTGGGTGGAGTTTCATGAGTCCCACCGGCGCTGTAAGCTCATGTATGCTACAGTCCCACTGTCTTAATAGGCCCAATGAATATGGTTTTGTTACAGATGTCTACTCCCTCTTGCAATCTTTCTACTCCATCTTCCATAATGATCCCTGGGTCTTGAAAGTAAGGATTTAATATAAATATTCCATTTAGCATGGAATGGGATAGAAAGCATTCCACAGTCTCTTATTGGCTATGTACTGCTCAGTTTGAATCTGTTTTAATCTTATGGGTATAAAGGTAAGAGCTCAGGGGGAGGGGACAGATTCCTATGCCCATTTAAGAGAATTAGCATTAGTTTCTCCCCTATGAATTGGAAAGTCATGGATTTTTTGGCCTAGTTAGCCAATCAGAAAGTGGTTGGTTACTCTCATAACATCCATGCCACTGCTGTAACAGTGGGCTTATCCTGCCAGAACAGTCATTATTAGTCATGATTAGCATCTAGTTTTTAAAACGTTTCTAATTAACCAGGATGACTCACAGGGGAAATTCTAGCACTTGGGAGGCTGAAGCAAGAGGATTATTTTTTGTTTGAGACCCCAGACCCAGTCAGAACTACAGAGTGAAATTCTTATCATAAATTAAACAAGTAGTTTCTGAGGAAACCTAAAGACAAAGGAGGGAACAGAAACAAAAGGAAGTCTCAGCCTCTGACACCTTACTACAGCAAAGAGTAAAGATGGTCTAACTCTTAGACAGACATAAATCCTTCCACCAACAGCTTGTCGATCTCCATCCCTTACATAGGAAGGGATTTATTAACTTTCAATAAAAATGTTCCCCCCCCATTCCAGCATTCTCAAGACTAATGGAGGACAGTTGTGACTTTGAGGCCAGCCCTGGGCCACATAGGAAGGCTTTGTCTTAAAGAAAAAATAAATAAATAAATAAATAAAATAAAATAAAATAAAATAAAATATATATATATAGTAATATCAAAAATTGCACAATAACAGGGAACTTATGCAATATAAACAAGCTAATGTTCAGTGCCTTAATCACAAAACACAGGAAGCTGAGGAAAAGTAATGCCATGAATTAAAAGTCAGTCTGAAATACAAAGTGAGACACTGCCACACCTAAAAAAAAAAAAAAAAAAAAAGCAAAACTAAAAGGACTCTCAACATTCTCAACATTGAATTAAAAAAAAAATCATCAACAGCAAAACATAAAACAGAATTTCTAAGATTGAGACATAATTGTATAATGCTGAACTCTTATGTAATGAGAATTTTAGGTGAAGAAAGGAATAAAAGTGATATTTGAAGTTTGAAGTAAAAAAAAATGCTGACTGTTCCATAACTACATAACTACTGACACATATAAAACCAGAGATCCAGAAAGCTCAGAGCATACCACATGGATAGAAAAAAAAAATTTCTTGTCTACAGATATGACATCAAATGGAGGGAAATTAAGGACATAAAAGCTGAGGCTGTAGTTCAGAAATAGTGTTTACTTAGCACACATGAAATCCTGAGTTCAATGCCCAGACTGAAATAAAATTCAAATATGGTATAAGCAGACTTCAAGAACTAAATACAAGAAACCCACTGTAAATAAAAAGGCACATACCTGCTAAAAGATAAGATATCAGCCTGGTGTAGTGTTGAACCAAGAAACTCAGAAACTTGAGCTCTCTAAGTGCAGGGCCATGCTGTATGTGTTATAAAACCCCATCTCAACACACACAAAAATAGAGGACTATGCTGTAACTTAGTGATGGAGCATCTGCCTAGCACGCGCAATGAAGACTTCGGTTCAATCCTCAGTATGAAGAAGGAAAAAACTCCTTAAGAGAGAAAGGAGGCACACTAACATCCATCACAAGAAAATAGAAGTAGCTATTAGATTATATTTTGAGCAGATGTTAGAGCAAGGCAAACTATCAGAAATACAGAAGGGCATGATAAAGTCATAGAAGGATTACAGAAGCCATAAAGTCCTTAGTGAATACATGTCTAATGATAGAGTATTAAAATACATGACATAAAATAATGAAAACAACCACCAAGAGAAATAGAATAATGCATTATTCAAGATGGACATTTCAAGATTCTGTAGTTGGCAAGAGATCTAGCAGGCAGGATTTCAGTGAGGGAATAGAGGAACTGAACACACTATCATTTAACTAGATTCAGTTCATATGTGTAATAAATATGCCATTCACCAACAGAGTAATAATGCATTCCCCACAAGCCCATGGAGGCATCCATCAGTGTAGACTGCATTCTATGTCATAAAAAACAAATTGAAAGAAAGTAAGAATCACATGAAGAATATACTCAGGGCAGCACTGAATTAGATTAGAAATCAATATCAGAAATGTAGCTAAAACTGCATATTGCTAGGTAACAGTTGGCTAAAAGAAGTCTCGGGAGTTGTGAACTGTTTGGAATAAATGAAACTAAAACCAAGACCTATCAAATCCCATGCTTAGACTACTTGTCTACAGTCCTGATGTCACTGCTAATGTGATGGTCAGTGATGCTGACATGCTAAAGTAAATTAAGTATGTGATAGCTCTCCTTGAACAAGAAACCAATGAGAAGATGGAAGAGACAGATGCAAAGGCAGAAAGGAGAGTTCAACATTCAGCACCATCATCTTGCGGGAGCCCAAAGACTGGGAATTATGGGACACTCTGAGAAACAAGAAGAGCAGACAGTGTCAGGAGAAAGCTCAAATGTCTACTGTGATGTACTGAGCAAGACTCAAATCCTCAGAGCAAGAGATGATCCTATCTCTGATCTGCTAAGTGGAGCAGACACCATGTGCTGTTGAATGGGCTGGTCCTCCAGGGCATGCACTGGCTGAAGGCATCTTGAATATTTGTGCACTGCAGAAAACAAGATTATTTTCTGGTGAAGGCTGCAGTACAGAAAGCAATGCCTCCATATATAAAATGGTACCCCAAAAGATGCTGATGTCCATGCTGATCAGGCATCATACGTGCTTGGGCAAACACTGGAAGGACTTGAAATCTATCATGGAGACTGAAAGATAGAGATTCCCAATACCCTGGAAGCCAATTGCACCTTACAGCCCAATAGATGATGCAGGAAGTATGGGGAACCTGTTTCGGTACAGATGCCAATAGGATGATTCTGGCCTAAGCCTATAGGAGGTACAGTTCATTCACTGCTATGCTTCTGAAAAAGCATAGTGTGGCTTCCTTGTCCATCTCTAATACTGTTCTGGGGTAACTGGTGGGTACCTTCTGTAGCTAATGCCCTTGGCCTAATGTTAACTGTAGGAGAAGGGCTACTGCATGTGGTCAGGAGCAGCCCCAGCTGATCTTTAGCTCTGGACTGGTTCCGCAGCAGGAAAACAACAGGCAAGATGGTACCACATGGCTTCCCCAAACCCCTGTTTTTCTCTTCTTCTAGTGTCTAGAGTGTAAGGTGCATGCTTTCCCTGTTCCCCGGATATATATGCATGTGTGGTAAAGGAACACTGGCTTCATGTTACTCTCTGGGTCTAATAGTATTCTTTATCTGTAAATGTAATTTAAACCTAAGGCATGCACATATGTATTTATTCAAACAAAATATTTGTAGTGGAAAAAAATCTAGGATGCAGCAAAAACAGAAAAAGAAAAGAAAAGAAAGATTCTGAAGTAGGAAATAGAAAGAAAAAGTCTAGCTTACAGCCAACATAACCTTGAGAAAAGAAACGATGAAGTAAGGTTTATTCTAGGTACTCAAGTCCTGTTTAACACTGTAAAATCAATTACTATAACCTTCATATCAACAAGCACAGGAAGAAAAATCACAAGATTATGTCAATAGTTGAGGGACAAAACATTCACTTGTGTTTAAACAAAAAAAAACTGTCAGTACTTATGAGTGCAAGATAATTTCCTCAACCTGACTTCAGAATGAAAGAAAAGAAGGATAAAATAAAATGAGAGGATTAAAAAGAAAATGAAACTTATCATTAACATCTACCTAATAGTGAGGGGCTAGAGCATCCCATCAGATAGGCTACAGAAAGGACAAAGGCATTCTTTCCGTACTGTTCCACTGATACCAGCCATGGCACTACAGGGCCTGAGTGATTTTATAAGGGAAAGATGGAAGAGGGAGGTGAAGGGTGTAGGTGAGTAAGGAAGAGACCAAACTATGTATTCACAGATTATACTATTGTCTATGTAAAAAATCCAAACTTAACTCCCTGGACAAGTGATTATTGTAAGATTTCAAGAAATAATGTAAATATAAAAAGTTAGTTCATTTCTAATATTAACCATGAGTGAGTGGAATTGGAAATAATAAGTCATTTACTTTAGTAACATTCCTAAGAGGGAGAAACAGATGGCAGCATAAAGTGGGGTTGTACACCACATTAGTGGTAGACACACAGCATAGTTGGTAAAACCCACAGATGAACAAACCATGAGGGAACTCTTATGTAAGTAATGAACTTAGGTCAATGTTTCATTGTTGGCCCATCAATTATAATAAAGGAACTTCACCAAGGCAGTGCTACTAGGAGATTATCTACAGAGAGCAGGAATAGTGAAAGCCCCTACACTCTGTTCAGTTTTCCCATTAAACTAAAACTGGTCTTCAAAAAATGAAGTCTCTTAGCAGAGGAAAAGTTTTGTTTTAAAAAGTTAAACACAAGTCTATACAGTAGGTACCACTGCTATCACTATGTTCCAGAAGAGACAGGTGAGGCTGAGAGAAGGTGAGCAAATGATCTAGATCACGTGACTGATGACTGTTGGCGCCATGGTTACAGCGTGCAGCCAAGACTGAGATCCCGATATTTGTACTATACAAAGAGATAAACATGGGCATGGATTATAACAATGTACATTTACACACAAATCCATATATTCTGATCAGCATCTTGCTTTCGTGTGGATGAGAAACTAAGTGGAATAGAAAAGTCCTCATGATTTTTGCTGGCAGATCTGCCTTACATACAAGAGATGGCTACCAAAACCTCCACTCTCTTAACTGATTAGAAGCCTACAGCTCCCTGACCCAGGGTCTCACATTGGAAAGCAGTCCTCACAAAGTATTTGTGTTCTTTAATACATCATTCCAAGTGTTTAGCATTTTGTTTCCCTGGAATCAAGGAAAGAGAGTGTTGAGGGCAAAAGGGAAGCATACTGCTTCTTGGTGACTTTCCCGTCCTTGGTTCCCTTATTGTCTTTGTTTTCCTCTTTCTTTGGGGACCATGAAGTTTCTCTACCAGCAGTCCTAGAGCCTTCTCCTCCTCCCTGCAACCACTAATGACTGTATTACAAACTGATTTACATAACATCATCCATCCAGAGTAGAGAGAAGCAACCAGAGAGTAGCTATATTAAAGACAAAGCAGGTGACATCGATTAAAGTTATCCTCTGAAGGGGAAGCAAGAAAGAAGAACAGTAGCCCTTTAATCCCAAGTGTAGGCTTGTGGCTGCTTTGGACTGCCCACAGCAGCTGACTATGATTTCCTCATGGTCTAGCAAAAGCATGCTTCTGCCAGCTGCAGATAGTCTCCGCGATTGTGTGATATTTGGAATCCTGGGAACTTTTCAGAAGGTACATAAATTTGAGGACCCCCCCCCAGACCCAGGGTCAGTGGTTGTTGGCAATTTAGGGAGGTTGGTTGTGGTTTGTTAGTAGCTGTGGTCAAAGAAGAAGCAAAAGGAAAGAAATTAAATTTAAGGATTTTCCTAATTCCTGTCTCCTCTCTATCCTTGTTTTTCTCCTATCTAGTGTTAAGGGGTGAAACTTGGGGGACAAAGAGTGGGAAAAATAAGAACCCACAGAGTAGCAAAGACCAGCTGCAATTGACCATTCCCCTTTGTTCTTGTATGGCTTGGAAAATTCCAGCATTATTAGATTTCAGGTCTTTCTTTTTGAACCAACACTGGGAATTGACCCCATATTCTTTCATACTTAACAAACGCTGTGTAACTGAACAGCATTCCTGCCCTTGCCCCTGGGATCTCTTTATTGGTAGCAAGAAACAAACAATAAAACATACATTTGTTAAAAACAAAAAAAAAGTAACACTCACTTTGCAGAGAGCCCAGAGAAGCTCAGTTTTATAATCTTGTAGTAATTGGGGGAAATGTAAGAGTCACAGACACAGTGTCTGTCACACTGCACTATCCCTAAAGCCTTGGCTGGTCACAGTTTGCTCCACCATTAACACTGACTGACATCTGATGAACAGTCATGATTGAAGTTCTGCCTGCCTGGGCTGGAACTTTATCCGTAGGAGCAGTCTGCAGCCTCTGGCCTAAGCCACTGCTGGCCTTCTTCTCCACAGGGAGGTGGTAGGCTGCCCTTGTCAGGGACTGGGAAGTGCACTGAGGTATGCCCCACCCCCACCCCTGAGGCCTGGAATGGAAAACCTGGCTTATCTTTTCTCAAACTCTTTGGTAACACTGTGTAGGACAGAAAAGCTTTGTATTCTGAGGCTAAAACCAGAAGTCCAACTGGCTTTCTTATCTTTAACCTCTTGTTTGTCAGCACAAGTACGCCCCTAGTCATTGATTCCTGCAAAGCCTCTGTGCTCACAACCTGTTTTTTGGCAGGTACAATGAGGGCTCCAATAATAATAATAATAATAATAATAATAATAATAATAATAATAATAAAAAAAAGATTATGTAGATATTCTAGGTCACTTTGTCTTTAATCAGGGCGGTTTATCTGGTGTTCATCTTCAGTCTCTGTTCATGGTGGTCTGTGTAGGCGCTGACTTCCAAGCCACCTCCATGAGTGGATCTCACCACAGCTGAACTCAGGGAGGCCATCAATTTCCATTTTCACACAAATCCACAATAGCCACAATTTGCACACTGCCCAAATGACGACAAATGAGAAGCTCCGAGTGAGCCGGAACACTTACCTGTGGCCACCATTTCAAGGATGTTCTTCTCTGATTTCTAGAAAGCTGGTTTATAGCGGATTGACTCCTAACTTGCAGCATGCACCCACATTTTAATGAATCACAAATACCCTGGGGGCAAAGCATGCATATTATGGTGATAAAACGGCCCAGAATGGCATGTGTCATAACTTGTGGAAGGCTTTAAATGGATCTCTGTGATAACAAGCATAAATTTATGACTGAGAAAAACAAGTTACTCCAAGAAAAAAAACTGGCAAAGATGTTCAGAAAAAGTACCCCCTTTTTATTTCTTTTTCATATATCACTCAAGTTTGCAAGGTATATCATAGACTAGTCTTCAAATGCATTGTTTCTAGTGCTGGACTGTTGGGTAAAGTAGCTCCCCATTTATATAGCTTTGCCTTCTTAGCTTCAGCCTGCCCACAGGTAAATTTGAAATAGGAGAAGAAAATTTACCTGAGGTAGAATTACCAGGGGCTCTTTGCCCAGCACAGAATGAATGCTAGTGTGTAGAAATGATTTTTGCTACTGCATAACTGTAATTTTGCTACTGTTATGATAATAATATAAATATCTGATATTTCTGATGGTCTTAGGTAGCCCCTGTAAAAGGGTCATTCAGACACTGAAGAGATAATGACCCAAAGGTTGAGACTTGCTCCTTTATCAAGTATTTTTTTTGATCTGAGGGGCAAATTTTCATAAGAGCAGAGGTCTATCAAAAGGAACGAGCAAGGGTTTTCTTTTTTTTTTTTCTTTTTTTTATGATGGTATCTAAAACCTGGATGTAGAACCAGGGAGGCCTTTGTTCAGACTAAAAGCACACAAAATGTCACACAGGTACTGAAATGGCACCATTGTTTAAGCATCAAATCAGTGTACAAATATCTACAACACCCCAACAAAAATCTCTTTTACCTGGCACTTTTCCAGAACATGTAACTTCCCTGACTGCTCTACATTCTGAACCCCACCTGATCACCACTGTCAGTGTAGTAGCCAACTCAAATGTGACCCCAAGTAAGATCAAGCCTCTCACTGACTGAAGTTGTCAAAATTGGCATCAAATTCCATCCTTAGGATAGTTTAATCAATATAAATTCCAATCATATAATTTGCCCACTTAAGATGCTCTGCTAAGATGTTGAAGAGACATCACTACAATCAAAAACTGGGTTCCTTATCATATCAGTGATTTGCATATTTCTCCCACTCTGTATTTATTTCTCTATATAAGAAGTGGTGATTCAAGCTGAAGGTTTAGTCTAGGCCTTTTAACTCTCTCTCTCTCTCTTTTTCTCTCTCTCCTCTCTCCCTCTCTCCCTCTCTCCCTCTCTCTCCCGCCCCTCATCCCCCCCCCACAGTTTCTATGTTTTTATCCATTACAAACATGAATGGTTGGCTTCACCAAAGAGAAAGCACAGAAGAAATCAGGAACAACAAAAGCATATGCTTGAGAGTACTCTAAGACAAAGCCACTGGGGAAGAACAGGCTCTCTGAACTTCCTCCAGCTTGGCTTTGAATACCAGGAGGCAGAACTTATTTTTTTTTTTTTAAGGAAGAAAATATTATTTACGTTAGCTGATTATAAATAAGAGATTTCAAAGAAACCTCATAATGTTCCTGTCCAGAGTCGATCAGTTCCTTTCTGGCAGAACTGAAAGCAGTTAAGAACAATGAAAGAGAAGACATTTGGGAGCTGAGGAGATGGCTCAATGGTTAAGAACAATTGCTGAGTCTAAATCCCCAGGCCCTAGAGCACTTCCTGGCACAATAACAGGGGTTGCTTAAGTATTTGCAAAAATACAGACTTACTTGTTGGCTATAAAGATACGTCTCACGAAATAATTTGGGATTCTCTCAGTTTATAGGTATTGGTAGAAAGCTTAGTTCTTACGTGAGCACATGAGTCTTTGATGTTAGGTGATAATGCTATTGCTGTTGCTCTTCCAGATTTGCTCCACTTTCTCTAATTCATTATGCTTCTTGGTGTTTTTGTTTATTCAACTTGAGCTAAGCATTTTGCCTGTGCCGGGTAGCATATTTATATATCTACTTTGTATTTGGTATGTTTACTTCAATATTTATGTCCTAAAAACAAATGCATGAGGCCAGCTCATCTGATTCCATTTGTATTTGTCCTTTGCTACACACTGCTTTCTGGTAACAGCCCCCAAACATGCAGGAAAGCCACGAAAGCGAAAGCGGCTCCTAATTGGAAAGTGTGACTTAGAGACCGGGGTGGGGGGTGGGGGTGGGGGTGGGGGTGGGGGAAAGAGATGACTCAGTTAGAAAATGCCTGCCCTGGAAGCAAAGGACCAGTGTTGGGGGATGGTCTGATGTATTTTTAATGCTAATTACTGCTTACTGTCTCTGTGACCAACCTTTTGCTTAATAAAAAGCCATCCCACCTGGGCAGGGCAAAGGAGATAGGTGGGGCTAGGGGAAGAAGGAATTCTGGGAAGAAGAAAGACCACCATGAGAAGGAGGGAGACCTGAAGTAAAGAGAGGAAGGCTGCCATGGGTTAGATGGAGGAGAAACACATGGCCGGCGTGGACAGAGAATCTGGCCCAGATGAAGAACATGAGCAAGTATTTGGGATTATGGATGGGAGGTAGCTTGATAGAAGTTATTAGAAGCAGATGGCATGGGATTGAGACAGGGATCCCATGCCTGAGGCTCTACTGTGGAAAGTAGTTTAGAGGATTGATATCTGCCCTGCCCCAGGTTAACTAAGGCTATTTTAAATTATAACAAGTGTCTGTGTCTTGATTGATTGCTAGCAGGGCCTACAGACAATCCTGATAATACGCCGAGCCTACAGATAATACTGATAATACATGTGATTTTAAAAACAATAGACCAGAGTTCGGATCTCCAGCCCCCACATGAAAGGCGGGCTTGGCAGCAGCACTCACCGATAATGCCAGTGCTGGGGGTGTGGAGACAGGGGGATCGCTGGAGGTCAGCATCCAGCAAGCCTAGCTGTACCAATTAGCTTCCAGCTCCCTGAGAGCCTCTGTCTCAAAAACTAAAGTGAAGAGCAATAGAAGCCAGTGTCCTTCTCCACCCTCCACACAATGCACCCTTATGTGTACGCCTCCAAGAACCGGTACATATGATATACACATATATACACAACAAAAGAAAGAAAGAAAAGAAAACGCTGAACTGTTTTGTGGTGTGCATTAGAGCATTGTGGCTCTTGTTACGTAACACAGTGCACATGCTCTCACAGCTGTGGAGAAGAAAGAAACTGATTAAAGGATTTCGCAGACTGTCACTTTGTTTTGCTTTGAGACTAATGAATCTGTGCTTCGGTTTGATTCCTTTGAAACACAGATACACACCCCATCCATACATGGGCACACACCTCCGTGCATGTGTGCATGTGTGCATGTGTGCATGTGTACGTGTGCCTGCACATGTGCACTCATCACAGAGTTCTTCAGTGTATTCCACAAAGACAAGCGAAAGCTGAAAGGCCCACTGGGGAAAAGCAGTTTTCCATTCACAGAGGTTACAGGTCAGCACATCCAGAGAGAAATACACCCAGTCTTCTGGTGATGAATTTCTTTTATACTTCAACACAGAAGTCAAATGCAGCCATGCTCTGGTTCACTCCTCGGTCACACACGAAAGAGACCGATAAATCATAAGACAGCTTACTTCAATAAGCCTCAGACTAAGAATTTATGAATGGACCGCAGATTTCCCAGAATAGCTTCTACCTGGGGACAAACCTATTCTTAATTCCTTTCAAGTTCAGCCACTCTAGCAACCGAAGTCCAAAAATTCCTCAGCTGCATGAAACCGAAGCCCACTGATTCCGTGACGTCTCACTGGCCAATCCAAGTTCCAGCATCAAACATGCTGAACTTTCCTGTGTGTGTCCTCAATTACCCGGCCCTCACATCTTCTCCCGGAAAAATAACAATCCTGGCTAGGTCCTCTCATCTGCCTCCCTGGAACCTGAATCTATGCAAAAGGAACAATAAAGAGACTAAAAGTGAAAGAAAACTTGAATCAAGCCTGAGGTTCACACCTGTAACCCCCAGCACTTTGGTGATTGAGGAAGAAGGATGATGAGTTCAAAAATCAGCCTGGGCTATAAAGCAAGACCCCCTAACAAGCTGATTAAACAAATAAACAAATCTTTCTCTGTGCTGTTTAACTTAGGTAAGCACTTGACATCATCAAATTGGGCCTTAATGATAGCTGGTAATCCCGTATTCCTAAATTTCCATTTTCTCCCACCATCTATTTCCTTAAGTGCCTCATCTGCCTACCCCACTCTCATCCTGTTTATGTCCTTGCTTTCTGTTTCAACAAGGAAACCAAACCTTCCGCCGGGATCACATAGCTCCAGCCGCCGCATCAGCCACTCACTCCGTATATACCCAACGCCTTGCCTCTCCTGCCAAGCCTACCCTCTGTGCAATGTGCTGGTTCCCCTAACACAGTACTTCCTGGTCTCCAGTCAGCTCCATTTCCCCTGTCCAGCTGCTTTCTCTGTTTCTGCCCTTGTCTTTTAAACAAAACCCAACAGCAAATTCTGAGGACTCTTCCTTGGGCTACACTTCTCAATTTTAAGGCCTAAACTGCTTTTGGCATTTTCACAGGCTCCACTGGTCCCTACTTACTCCCCTGCCTCTTAAGGCTGAACTCTTAAGAATAAATCAGAGCATTTCCCTGTGCCCTCATTCCCTCACTTGTTCATTCATTTTCTTTTTTTTTTTCTAGGTTATATATGGTTCTAGGAAACCATATATATGTATCTGGTTAGTAAGGCTTTGTTTATAATTACTAAGCCAAAAGTATTTTCAGATGCTTATATAAATGACATTTTAAATCATAATTTTGTTTATGTTTTTTCCTTAGCAGTATACTCCAGCCCTTTTCCTCACTCACTATACTCCGCTCTACGCAGACCCATTCGTGCTATTTTAGTAAATTTTGGCTGCTACCAGCTTCAACATTCTGCCTCGTCTTCATCTGCATTTGGTCCCTCAGAAAAACATCCAGATAACCCACAGCTGCTTGTCAAACGCTGATCCAAGCCGTATATTCTGCCAAGGGCCTCAAGGATTCTCTTTCCTCACATCCTACCTCCCTAAGGTAGTGTCTCTTCACTCCAATGTACTTAGTCTTCCTCATTTCCATTAACACTAACCCCACTCTGTCCTGTACTCAGGCCAGAGTCTCGATGCCATGTTCGACTCCTTTGTCTTCTTCCGCCATGTAGCATAATAATAAACCTTCTGAGTTATTCTCTCAAAACCAATGCCTTTCTGCCATCTTTTCTCAATCTCCTCCTTATGACAGTTAACAAAGTGACCATCATTTCTTTTCGCCATCATTCCCAACACTCCCCATCATGGGAATCATGTTAGAAGCATACGTCAAATAATTCTATTAGGCAGCTTAAAGTCTAAGGGAAATCCTAAACAACTGTGGTGGACCAGAAGGCCTTGCATGACTTACCTGCCCCTCTATAGCTTTAGCACACCTTCCCATGACCCCCAACTCCAACCTCGTTATAAAGATACCTCACACTGTTTCCAAAATTCCTCAGACCACCTTTCCCAGAGGTGTTTCCCAGAGGGCTTCCCCGGCCCCTGGACCCTTCCTCATCCCCTTTATTTAGTTGACAACTCGAATATGTACTCATCCCCCCCATACGCCAGCATTTCTCACACTCTGCTTACATTCTTTCCTTCAGCATTTGTCTTTATTATCTATGGGGACAAAGGTGCTTAGAGCAAGCCTTTTAACATGTGTCTTTGTTTTCCAAACCAAGGTCCTCTGCAGGAGCAACCGCTCTTAGCCTCGAAGCCATCACCCTGGTCCTTCAATTAGGCTTTCTTGTGACTGGTTGATTTTTAGGACTCTCGCCTTCTGGAATGTAAACTCTATGAGGAATTGACCGTGCCTCTTTTGTTATTGTTTTAGCTTGAGACTCCTGTTTGTGTGGGGGATGTTCAGTGAAGATTAGTTGAATAAAAGAGGACATGGGTGAACAGCCTGCCCTGGGATGTCACCTTGTCTATGTCGTCTGTTTCTCGAGTTTCCCCTGGGCTGCTGAATAACCTTCCAAATTTTTCAATTCTTCTATCTTCCTCGCCTTCATCCTCATCCTCATCTTCCTTATGCTTTAGTTTTTAATCTGTTGGCACATGGCCTGACACTGTAGCCTTGGATAACCTTGAATTTACCACTCCAAGGCTGTCTTCAAATTCAAATTTTTCCTGATTATATGTCTCTGTTCTGGAATAGGCAGGAACCACCATACTCAATGAGGAATTTATTTGATTCTCATCTATACAAGACAGAGAAAGAACACACGGCTTTCATCATGCTTCGCAACTGCTCTGTAACGGAGCACCAACCATCCCATCATTTTTTTGTGTGTGTATTTCTTATTTCCTGAGAGGGATTTAAACTGATTTCCCTGGATGTCCTACTTGAGCTGTAATATCCTGCTTTAGCGGTCTGCATCATCTCCACCAGTAACTGTTCCAGGAGCCCCATTAATGTATCTGCGCTTCCTTAACAAAATGCAACAGATTTCTTAATTTTTCATCGAGAATCAAAACTTGTATGTCCACTACCTGCAGAGGACAGTGTCAACCACTAAAATGGAGACCGGACAGAAAAGCAAGAAAAATTAAACAGACACGAGAAAGAAACAAAGCCTGTCACATTCCTGGATCCAGCTTAAATTGTTCACTGGCTAGAAGTCAAGAGTTTCAATGCAACTAACAAAAATTACAGTGAATATTGTTTGCATATAAAATATTTTTTTCAGAAGTTCTGCAGAGTATAAAAAGAGCTAATAAGCCATGCTTAAGTCCAAAACAAATGTGACCTTTGAGTTTAACCTTACTTTTTTCTCATCTACAAATCTGCATTTTTCTGAGAAAATTTCACAACAAGGTTAAGAAGCATATTTATTGTCTAAGCTTATGTCCTCACCTCTTTTTGACCCATGTTTAGAGTAAGAATTCCTTTGGCCTTTTCTGACTTAATGTTTTTTGTTTAATCCACTGCCCTGTCTCACCTTAAACTTGTGTAACACCCATAAGCTTCCATCTAGTCAGTCCTTTTTACAAAAAAAAAATTATTCAGTTAAAAATAAACATATTAAAACATTATTACATAGTCTTTTCTATTTAGAGATAGTTTATAGCCTTTGAAAACTGCAATCCAAAAGCCCCCAAAGGCCCAACACACCCTTTTGCCTTGCCATGCCTTGGGTGTACGCTGCTTTCCCCTTCCTCTCCTCCCTCTCCTCCACACTTTCCTTCTCTTTCTCCTTTCTTTTCTTCTTTATGGTTTTTAGAGACAGGGTCTTACACACCAATCTAGCCCAGAACTCACTATGTAGCCAAGGATGAATTGGAACGACTCATCTTCCTGCCTCTGCCTCCTGAATGCTGGGTCACAGGAATTTGCCATTGTGCATGGCTTATCCTGAAGTTAGAGTCTCCGCTGTCAATCAAGACCCAGAAGCATCTAGATGGAGGAGCTCAGTTATGCAGGAAGAACACAGTCAGCGAGGGAACAGGATGCTTTAAATCCTGTGCAGAGGTTCTCAGTGTGGGTGGAAGAAGTTCCTTTCCTTTCTAAGAAGGGTCTCTGTGGGCCATGTGGAGCCCCACTCCACTTTCTCCTCGTCCTCACCACCACGGCTTCCATGGGGGTCAAAAGAAAAGCATTCCACATTCGAGCATAAACTTATATGTGCAAAATACACACAGATGCTTAGAATATATGGACCCAACTACTAATTCTCCTTATAAAGTTGTTAATCTCAGGATAACAACAACTATGATTAATTGAAGTAAGAAGAAAAATGTCAGCGTATTATTCACAGGTGTCAAAGTAACATTATATTTACTAGAGTATGATGTTGTCTGCCCTTGTAACTGATGCACCTCTGTCTAGTTGTATATAAGGTTTGGTTGTGCTAAGCTGCTTTTAATTTGAAGTCAAACCTATAGCTCATCCTGGAGATGGGGACAAATCGGCAAGGTCTCTTGGCAGATTCTGACTTGTCATCAAAGAGCTGAGAGAGAAAGCAACACAGCCTGTGTGTGCAGTCTGGGTTCCATCTCAAGATGCCCAAAGGATCAAAACAATTACCTCTTCGAGGACATCAGCCAGCTTGCTGAGGATCTCATCAGGAAGGCTCTGGAATGTTGGAACACTGGAAAACAAAGCAGAGAGTGATGCTGAACACCTGCATGGCAGCTTAATGCAACAAATACATCTGCGGGACAAATGCAAGTGCATTTCATGATTAAGAACCTACATAGAATGATCGCATGATTTAAGGAATCACTGCAGTGTGTTTCATGTCTAGCAAGGGGAAGGTATATGTCCTCATCCGGGTCTCTATGGCTGTGATGAACACCACAAACAAAAGCAAGTTAGGGAGCAAAGGGTTTATTTGGCTTATACTTCCATGTCACTGTTCATTGTTGGAGTAAGTTTGGACAGAGAATCAAACAGAGAAGGGAGGCAGGAGCTGCTGCAGAGGTCAGAGAGGGATGCTGCTTGCTGCCTTGCTCATCATGGTTTGCTCAGCCCGCTTCCTTAAAAAACCCAGGACCACAAGCCCAGGGAAGGCTCTACCCACAATGGATTGAACCCTCCTCCATCAATCACTAATTAGGAAAATGCTCTACAGGCCTCCTTGCAGCCCAGTTTTATGGAGGCATTTTCTTAATTGAGGTTCCTTCCTCTCAGAAGACTCTAATGTGTGTCAAGTTGACATCAAACTAGACAGAACCACTGACCCCTTGTCAACTTGACACACAATCACGTGACTGTCAAGCCACGACTTTCCTTTCTTACTCACCCTCAAGATCACAAATTAATATAAACATCACAATATAAAACATTTTACAAACTTAAAAAGTCCTTACAAATTTAAATACTTTAAAAGTTCAATCTCTTTTTTAAAAATCTTTTTTAAAATTGTAAGTCTCTCAACTGTGGGCTCCTATAAAATAAAAGATAAATTAAACTTTCTTATTTCAAGAGAGAAGAATCGGGGTATAATAATAATCAAATCAAAACAAAACTGAACTCCAACTTGCAAATTACTTTAGTGTTTAATGTCTGGGTTCCACTCATGATCTTCTGGAATCCTCCAAACGATGTGGGTCATTTCTCTGGCCACCTTCTGCAGCACACACAGCTTGTCCTTTAGGCTCCCGCTGGCTCTATTCCACTACTACCGCTGCTCTTGGTGGTCATCCCAGGGCACTGACATCTCTAAAATGATGCAATAGGGCTGCAGTTTCACCAATAGCCTCTCCTGGGCTCTCTTTAGGGGTTTTACCCTGCCACATAGTGCCAAGCCTCAGTTGCTCTCCATGACCCCTTTGTGCCGTGGGTGATGCTCACACTACCAAGTTAAGCTGCCAGCACAGGGAGCAACCTTGGCCAGCTCCTCGGGAACACAGCTTCTGTGTGGTGACCTTGAAGAAACACTGCCCAAAAGTCTTCACCTCAACAGTGCTGCTCTCTCCTTAATTGCAGCTGATTCTTTAGCCCCAGCTACCGGTATCCATTATCCACAGAAGCAAAGATTTTACTTTAGTGGTTCTGGTCTCTTGTTAACCCAAGCTGATTCGTCAATTCCTACTGAGCAGACACCACAGATGCTTCACACAAATGGCCTGGTAGATTCTTTGTTTCCCACGGAAAGTTCACAAGCCAGGCCACCATCTTACTCCTCTCAACATTCGTGTCTTCCAAGCTCCTACAGAACATCCTACTGAGTTCTCAATAGTCAGTGACTTTCCTAGCCCAAAACTCCAAAGTCCTTTCCCATTCCTCTCAAAAGCAACATGGTCATGTCTGTCACAGCAATACCCTACTCTCTGCTATCAATTTCCATCCTAGCCAGCGTCTCTATTGCTGTGATAAACATGACACCTAAAAGCAATTGGGGAGAAAAGAGTTTGTTTGACTTACATTTCATATCTCAGTCCATCTTTTAGAAAGTTGGGGCAGGAACATGGAGACAGGAGCTATGTAGAGGCCGTGGAAGGATGTTGCTTACTGGCTTGCAGACATGGCTTGCTCAGCTTGACTTCTAATAGAACCTAGGACCACCAGCCTAGAGATGCACCACCCACAATGGGTTGGGCCCTCCTCCATCAACCACTAATTAAGAAAATGCCGAACAGGCTTGTGATCAACAACTAGATCATCTTTCTGGAGGCACTTTCTCAATCCAGGTTCTCTCCTCTCTAATGGCTCTAGCTTATCTCAAGTTGATACGAAGCTAGACACAGTATGTTGCAAATAAGAGCTTAGAGTTTGGACATTGGACACTACAGGTCAATAATCTGCACTTGGGTTATTTATGTAACTTTGAGGGCCTCAACCATGATGGGAGATAACCTCTCTCTCTCTCTCTCTCTCTCTCTCTCTCTCTCTCTCTCTCTCTCTCTCTCTCTCTCCCATCTCTCCCTCTCTCTGTCTCTGTCTCTCTCCCTACACCCCCCCATCTCTTTTTACCAGATTTCACCCAGTTCCACCTCCTTTTCCCAGGTTCTCCAATGTACACAAGTTTCTCTGTAATAGGTCCCGCCCACCCTTTAAAATACTTTAATTGATGATTGATTATGACCTGAAGCATTCTTCAACAGCTGTTTTCCTCAGCCCCTCCCCAACCAAGCCAGGCTCTCCTATCATGATTCTTTTCTGTTTTTCTTTAGTTCAAAGTCTTGGTGGTTCTAACGTAGGACATACTAGACAGACGCACTTGCCTCCCAGAGACACCCAACCCCTTAGCACCCTTAGTATAACTGTAATTAGATATCTGTTCTTGATGGCATGTGTTTACTGGTAGAATAAAAACACATGACAACAATATGTGACGTGAGTGTGAGTCATAACTCATCAGCTCAGCAGCATTTGTTGAGTGAAGCTATGGAGGCACTGACTGAAAGGCTCCATAAGGCAGTGATAAGAGATCAATTCTGAGGTGTTCTAACTTGCAGGAAGGGATGACTACAAAACCCGATTAACTGATTAGAAGCTCAATGACACGGACAGGCTGGGACATTTCGAGTCCAGGGCTAAATCATCCTAGCGCGCCTTCAGCACTTCTAATCACCATCTCTGTATGTGATCTGACATCTTGGTGACTTTTAGTTAAATCCTGCACAATGCAAAAAATGCAGCCCTGGTTTCCACCAACTGAAGGGCTAGACATTCTGTCAAATAGCATCTGGAGCCCACACACATGTCATCTGCTTTGCCACAGCCCACCTACCTGAGGTGCCCATCAACAAAGGTAACAAAATGACCGCCTCATTAGAAGATGATAGTTGGAGAACCCAAAGCTGTGTCTAGTGCCATGGCCACTCATAGGTGCCCCCAGAATAAGCCGTCTCGTTTGTTTCTTTGAGGACAGAGGTCTTTCCTTCTTTGACACTTTATGACAAAGGGCTAGTGGACAGGAAAAGGACAAGGGGTGGCCACAGCTAGATACCCAAAGAATAAGACAATTTTATGTTTTGGAATGAATGTTAAAGCTTTAAACCTCCTCAGAGACAGATACTAGTATTATTGGTCCCTTGTTTCCATGTGAACTTGGTCAACTATTTATCCAAGCAAACCAGTTTAGGGTGCACCATTGCTTGTCCCTGGGGACTACCTTCCCAACCCTTCCCATCCCAGCTCTCGAGTTACTCTGCCTTCTCGGCACAATCGAGCCTAAATCTTCTACAAAATTTACAAAAGGTGCTGTAAACTCTGCCCCTGTGCAAGGGCATTTTGAGTTGCTACTTTGCCTTGCTCCTGATCATTGCAGGAAACGGTCCTACAACCCAGACCTTTGTTTTTCTGGCTAGCATCCATGGGCTTCAATAAACCCTTTTATTTTCGAAGCTTCCTCCATTATAAGGGTTTTGCTTTGAGAAAATGTACTGAGATTATTCAGGCTACAACTAAGACTCCCACGACTGTGATGCAAATGTGTGTCCCCTTCATCTTACCCAGTTCTCGATTCTTCCCATGAAACAGCAAGTGAAATTATTGAATGATGTCAAAGGTACAAACTGAAAAACAACTTTTTTTTTTTTTGAGGCAGGGTCTCACACTGTATCCTGGGCTGGCCTTGAACTCATGACAATCCACCTACCTCAGCCTCCCAACCACTACCCTTACTATCATGCACAACCACACTCAACCCAAAGATCATTTATATGCGAACTAATAAATGATAAACTAAAGCTCATTAAACAACGTATATTTCCTGAGAAGTCGAATGAAAACACCAGTTGGGATCTAGGATGAAAATCCCATTTACTCGGGTTTCGGTGCTTGAGTAAAGAGACTACAAACGAGGGTGCACACATTCCTGCGTCTCATAGCTGATTTATAGCACAACTTCAAATGGATGAGAGCGGTGCAATGAAACAAGCAGGAACGGTCTGCTGTTAATATGTCACTCTAATCCGCATTACTTAGGGCAAAGCCTATTGATAAATTTCCAGGGTCTACGTGAAGGTGTAGCAATTCATCCAGGACCACCTGTTCCAGCCAGGCTTATGGCCCTGGTCTGAGCCAGGTGGGTTTTAATTTCCAAACGGCAATCAATTTCAACAGCTGGGAGGGACAGATGAGGATGGCACAGGTGGTTCTCAACCTGTGGGTTGAGGCCGGGCAGTTGGGGCGGGGGTTGGGGGGAGGGGGGAGTTGAGGGAGGAGGGGGAGGGGGAGGGGGGAGAGGACAGGCGGAATCTCAAATCAGGTATTTACATTAGGATTCACAACAGTAGCAAAATTGCAGTTATGAAGTAGCAACAAAATAATTTTACAGTGGGGGGGGGGGGCGGGGTCACCACAACATGAGGAACTGTTTTAAAGGGTGGCAGTGGCAAGACCGCTGAGGACCACTGAACTAGAGGCAGCCAGTTCCCCTAGTTCTGCCAGTTGAAAAATCCTCCCATTCCTTGTTCTTCTGAAGAACTTTACTTCAACTCCTGAATTGTTAGATTAGTTAGGATTTCTACCGCATTGAGTATTTGTGGAAAATACATACTACAACTGAGTTTTACGATTGGACGCCGTCTTAAAAACGCCTGTTACTTCTACGGGACCCCTTCTAGTTAAATATAGGCTCTATGCAAAAAAACATGCTATATTTTCAATGCCAGGAGAGCGTGAGGAAAAAAAAAAAGTAATTCCTTGACTATGCAGCACATTAAATGAACCCAAAAATTGTCTGGAGTAAGGAGGCCATTTTTTATTTATTGTATTTTATAATTTTAAATGTTTTGAAACACTGGGCTGGAGCTGTAGGTTTAGTTCAGAGGAAGAGCACTTATGTCATGGACACAAGGGCCTGGTTCCATCCCCAGCGCAGAACAGTCACACAAACAACTGTGCAGCATCTATTAATACAAATGAAGAGGAACGAAATGAAGGAAAACACACTAGGAAGTGAACAGCAACGGGGCTGGACAGATGGCTCAGCAGGTATCGACACTTGCTGTGTAACCATGCGGTTCAGAGCTCAGATCCCAGCCCCTACTTCTGTAATCCCAGCATCTGCATGTGTAATGCCAGCACCACTGCAGCTGCAGTGGGGAGAGAAAAAACACTAGCTGCTGGGCCTCGCTGGCTGATTGTTTAACTGGGCACCAGCTCCAGGTTCAGAGAGACCTTGCCTTAAGGGAATAAGATGGATGGTGATAGAAAAGGGCATGAGAAGCTTTCCTCTGTCCTCCAAGAGCCGATACACCCACCCCCACACACAGTCACACACACACACACACACACGCACACACACACACACACACACACACCATACTCAAGCATGAAAAATATAAGAAATGACCTGTAGCCTCTGGTTCGTTTCTGGACTTAAAATGAAAATCATTCCGTAACAACAACAACAACAACAAAATAGTGAGTTCATCCTTATTAGTGACTCGGAAAACACTCTGTTCCTTAAAATTCTAAGAGCTATTGTTCTTTAAACACCAGATAAGTTCTATCTGTAACTAATCTGCTTTCTAAGAATTATCTGTCTGCCAGTACTTTGAACTCCACAAACAAAACAACCGAAGATAGTTTAAAATTCTACCCTGAAAAGAGATGAATTTTCTCAAATGCATCAAAGGACAGCAATTGAGAGTCCAATAATTTGGGTGAATAGTAATTCAAGATAGGGCTTTCTCATTTGAAAAGCTGAAGGCAACCCATTAAGAGAACAAACTTGCATGCGGAATGCTCAACACTAGAGAAGAATATTTTATGGCTAAAATAATGTGTTATAACAATTTTCATGTTAATTGCAAGTAATTCCTACAGATGTGTCTGTCGGATATCCTGGTTCCTAAGGACCTGCACTGGGCTTCAAGGAAGAAACCACATTATTTCACTGCAATATAACAGAGATGATTAAATGTGTTGCTTTTCTATTTGTTTTTTTTTTTTTTCATTGAATGAAGCAGAGGCTTGGAATCTGTAATGACAGATGATAGAAGATGAGATTTGAATGTTATTTTTTTTATTTGCCAGGCACTACTTGGCTAAGGGTTTTATAGATAACATGAATTTCATTTTTACAACAACCTTATCACCAGCCCATTATAACCATCCATTTTTCAGATAAGTGCAACAACCTTGAGAGGTTGTCTAAGGTCATATCACACAACAACTGAAGAGAAAAAAAAAAGCATAAAAATTTCCGTTTAGCTGGATGCGGGGCTCATCAGCAGCTCACTGAGATATGTAATTTACAGGGAGAATACCAGAGAGTGGCTTTCCGAATAGTGCTTTGCCAGCGGGGTGCCATGATATGTACCAGTCACCCAACATTCAGAGACTAAGGCAAAAAGATCACCATGAGTGTGAAGGAAGCCTGATCTATACGGTAAGCGTCAGCCCAGGCTAGCCGACCTCCAGTGAAATCTTGTCTGGAAAAAAAAAAAAATCCTAGCATACTAGCCTTTTAGATAATGACCTACAAATACTCAGTAATGCCATTGATTATGTGATTTAGCTATTTTTCTACTTTTTCTTATGAAAAATATCATATAAATTGTAAAGGAGAAAGAATTAAGAATTTCCTGGTTTTATCAGTATGAGAATCAATCGCTTGTTAACGCTACACCATTCTTACATTATTACTTTTTATTTCTGCATATATGCACAGTAAGCTACAGATGAATGTAACTGGAGAAGCATCGGAGATTATGTTTCAGATTTCAAAAATCTCCTCACTAATACTTCAGCAGCTATCTCATAAAAACAGAGGCTGGAAGATCTTGGGTTTAAAGCCAGCCTGAGATATATATAAAAAAAAAATTAAATTTAAGTTTTATAAAAAGACAGCGTCTCAAACAAATCAAAAGGAGAAGGGACATGGAGGGCTTCCCAAATAACCTTGATATCACTATTATACAGGACAAAATTAAATTAATAATATCACTACAGATATTATACATTGTTTAAGAATATCTTTTTTAGCCGGGCAGTGGTGGCGCATGCCTTTAATCCCAGCACTTGGAAGGCAGAGGCAGGCAGACCTCTGTGACTTCAAGGCCAGCCTGGTCTACAAAGTGAGTCCAGGACAGCCAAGGCCACACAGAGAAACACACACACACACACACAAAAGAATATCTTTTTTCATTTGGATTCTTAAGATTTATTTTTGTCTTATGTTTCTGGGTATTTTGCCTGTAGGTGTGTCTGTGCACCAAGGCTAGAAGAGGACATTAGATCCTCTGGAACTGGCATTACAAATGGCTGTTAGCTGCCATGTGTGTGCTAGGAATTGAACATGGGTCCTCTGAAGGAATAACCAGTGTTCTTAGCCCCTGAGCAATCGTTCCAGCCTCTATTAATTGGTTATATTTTTATTTTATATTTCCAAGGGCAAGACAGATGGCTCAGAGGTTAAGCATGCATACCTTTCTTATAGAGGACCAGGATTGGGCTTCCAGTACCCACATCAGGTGGCTCACAACCATCTCTAACTCCAGCTCCAGGGGGTCCAGTGCCCTCTGCTGGCCTCCGCAGGCACCTGCACACATTCTTGCACATACTGTCGCAAAGACACATGTATATACACATAATTAAAATAAAATAAGTCTTAAAATGAATTTTTTTTTAGAATTTACTTTCAAAGAAGACACTGCTACCGTCTGGACACTGCCTTTGGCTACCGTGTCCCATCAGTCTCCTGTTGTATGCCAACTTTCCTACTCTTTACTTTAGGACATTGGTGTTTTGAAGAGTTGGAAGAGGTGTAAAAAGAGATGTCCAATAAACCTAAGTAGTCTTTGGGAGTTTATTTCTAACACCCAACTCCATTAATAATGGAGAAGCTAAGAACAAATAATTATATTACAACTATGCAGGAACACATAGAGAATATTAATTATATGCAATATTGAACAACTATATAGAGAGATATAGTTCCTAAGGTGTGGCCCCAGCAGTCCTTCAAATTTTCAAGGTTAGCAGTCAAAGCTACAGCTGCTACCGTAATGGGTTTAAGCTATATTTTGCTGTTTTAACTCTTATTCCTGTACATTACAAACAGTGAAGTTATCTAAGGGCTATCTGACATATGATATTATTGTCACTTATCATCATCAAATGTCATATCTACATTTAATGGCTAGTAGTGTGTATCCTTGCATATTCTTGTACATACGTGCATATCTGTATGTATGTATTGGTGTGTGGGGGGGGGAGTGGGTTGTGTTAAGGACCTGATAGATTCCAGCAAAGAGGTCAGAGTGCCTGAATTTTACTGTGCATGGAAAAATACAATGGCAGCAGATAAAGAAGTGCAGGTAGCAATGCCACAGGTAGTAGGGAACTAAGTAGAAATTTAGTTGAAACTTAAGTTTCTTGTGAACTCCGGTAAAGATTTAATATGAGTAAAACGTGAAGTCACTGCAGCAATTTGAACCATGGTAACTTTATATTACTTAAATACTGATGAAACTATCCAAATAGCTCTATAGAGAATAAGTTACAAAGGCACACAGATAGGAGCCGGGAGACCAGATAGCCACTCTGCGGCACGGCAGGTGATAGAGGATGGGGCAGGGTAGAAGCCAGTGCTGGTGGTGAGACGTCCTTGGGCTCTGTGCTACGTTTTTGAATGTAGAAGCCCCATGGATGCGAGTTGTGAGACAGGACTGGTGGCAAAGGTGTCTCTTTGGGATGGAAAGGAGGGACCATTGGAAAAAAGTTGAGATTCCTTTATATCGACAGTATAAGCAAGTTTAAAACCCTACTTAGTACAAAATAGTTTTAGTTTAACGAAAGGTAATATATGTTTGTTTTTCTTTATTATTGTTGTTGTTATTTTGCACTGTTTGGGATGAAACCAGAGTAGAAAAATCTCTCCCAGACCTGCTCTCACTATATAGGTCAGGCTAGTCTGGAATTTATAATCCCTTTGCCTCAGCAAGAGCTGGAATTACAGACATGCACCACTAGGCCTGGCCATCAAATAAAGTGTTGAGCATGCTGGTCTGTTCCTATAATAAATATCCTGGAGAGATAGAGACAGGAGGATCAGTAACTCAAGGCCAACCTGGGCTATTTAAGATCCTGTCTGAAAAATAATGTACCTACCAACATGTCTACCTGCCTGCCTGCTTTCCTACCCGCCTGCCCACCTGCCTGCCTGCCTACCAAACAGTATTAGATTACACCACATATTTATAAAGCAAAGACTCTCTAAAATTGTTTGAAAACAGTTTAGTAATGCATCCAATATAGAACAAACCATACATAATTATAGTAATATATTAGGAATATTATTTTCTTAGGGCAGCACTTGGATAATTGGAGTCTTTTTACTCTGTCATAAGAAATCAATTCTGAATCAAATTTAATCCTGCAAATATAGACAAGTATTATTTACATGACAGTAATCTAAAGAATTAAAGGAAAAATCTTTGACTTACCAGATAAATAAATTTGTGTGGGTGAAATATTAGAAAATTGAGTAGAGAGGTGGGAAGAAAATGAGGCCCTCTAAATCAACACGAGCAAAGCTATATGAATTCACAGTGAAGTACATGCACAGGGCCTGCCCAGGGCTACACCAGGTCGGATATATATGTATATTTACACACACACACACTTCTTTCTTTGCTCTGCCTTTTCCAACTTTGATGTGACAATTCTTGTTTTATTTTATATTTTATTTTCATTTTGTTATATTTTATTATCTTCTCATAAATAATCTTCTCATAGCTTATCTTCTCACATGTTCTTTTCTAATGAGAAAACAGAAAGGAGTGGATTCAGATGGGAGGAGCCTGGGGAAGGGACTAGGAGGAGTGGAGGAAGGAGAACGTGTAGTCAGGATATAATATGTGAGAACATAATCTATTTTCAATAAAGGGGAGAGTAGCGAGGTGGGAAGATGGTGGAGGAGAAGGATATGATCAAAATGTATTATAAAATTTTTTAATTATTTTTTTTAAAGACAAAAATATTAAAGTAAGACTCATTTTTAACAGTATAGTTATCTGGTCATTCCTCTTAGTAACACCATTAAAAATATCCTCCTCCAGGAGAGCTGGTAGGCTAACCAGCACAGCTACGACCCATGCCCAGATCCAGGGCTTTGAGTTGGCCCATCCCAACATCTACGCCATCTAAGAACTGCTGAAGCATTTGAACCGATCAGTCCTGCAGAACGGAAGTTGTAGGACCCCCATGATACAAGCCAACAACAGAATATCCAGGAGGAGTCCAGGCGAGGATCCAGTATCGATAGTGTGTCATAACCCAGAGACCTCTAACCAGACCCATCACTCATTGTAATTTGGAAGCAAAGATGTGTAGACCAAAGGGTATACTGTGTGACACACTACAGCTTCGACAGCAAGATTTTGTTTTGTTTTGTTTTCTTTTTTGTTTTCTTTGTGCAGGGGGTGGGGGGTGGGGGGTGGGGGGGGTGGAGGGGGAAGTGATGAGGGCAGAGGGTAAGTAAGGAAAGGTGGTGAGACAAGTGGGGTTGGGAGGTATGGTGTGAAAATTCACAAAGAATCAATGAAAAGTTTTTTTAAAAAAATCCTGTTCCAGATATGCATTTCCCCTCATTCCTCACTGTTACTGTTCTTCTGGCTTAACTTACCAGTTGCTGAAATCGCAGATATGCGCCACCACACCTGGCTGCTCCGTATATACTTGTCCCTTACCTGGATGACTTGGCACTAATCCCAGCTCAGTGTGTTATGAGAGAGCCCTATAACTGATCTTTCTTTCAGACTCCCTTTCTCTACATCTCAGTCCAATCTACTCTGCACACTGCTGTGAACTTTTGCTCTTTCTCTAACGATGCGCCTTTATCAGACAGTGGTCCTAACCCTTTAATAGCTGCTCTTATCTTACTAGAGTATGAGAAGCTGATGGGTGCTCTGCATGAAAGTACTTCAGACAAAGCAAGCCGGTATGGAGATAGGAGATTCGCTCTTATTATCTGTGTGGTCAAGTGTAAATTCTTTACGTTGGATAATGGTATACAGGGTAAGCATATAGGCTTTGGAATCAAAAGAAATCAGATTCAACTAGGGTCTGTGACTCGCTGTTCATTATGCCTTCAGCAAATTAACATCCTTAAACTTTAGCTACCTTTCCAAACGGGGGCGATGCACCCAGCACATAGGATTATGGTGAATCTGAGAATTATAACAAACCACCTACTTCAGTATATCACATGCACATATTGTTCTAGTTTTGTGTCTGTTACTATGACAACATGTCCTGACCAAATGCAACTTAGTTGGAGGAGAGGCTTATTTGGCTTCAAATACCAGGTTCTTGTCTGTTGCAGGAACAGTCTATTACTCTATCAAGGTAAGAACTCAAGGCATCATGTCTACTTCAAGAGCAGAGAGAAAAATAAATACATAAATCTTTGCTTGCTGATGCCCAGCTAGCTCTCTTCACTCTTAAAAAACTCAGAGGCCAAACCATGAAATGGGGTCACCCATATTCAGATGGGTCTTCTCACCTCAGTGTATAATCAGACAACCCCCACAGAGCTGCTCATAGACCAACCTGCTCTGGATAATTCCTCAGGGGAGACTCTTCCCAAGTAATTCCAGGCTGTGGCAAATTGAGACTTAAATCCAACTATCACACAAACACATGGACACATTATTGAAGATGTTCAACAATTAACACATGTCTAATGTGTCAGACATGAATCCCAGACTAAATAGGTTGAGGATAAAATCCCTTTAGCAGAGTGTTTTGCTAGCTTATACATGGTCCTGGGTATGGTCCCCAGTACCGCCCAAACTGGGAAATGTTGGTTTATGCTGTATATTTCAGCACCAATGAGACAGAGGCACAAGAACTAGAAGTTGAAGGTCATTCTCAGCTACATGTGGAGTCTGAGGCTAGCCTGAGCTAGAGATCTTGTACCATAAAAAATGTGATGAAAATATCTATTTTATTAAATTTCATTCCTTTTTCTCTTTCCTCTTCCCTCCCTTTTGTCTCTTCCCTCTTTATCTTCCTATCCCTCATCCCCTCCCCTCTCTTTTGTTCCCTTCCTCCCTTCTCTCTTCCTCTTTCAACAAACTCTTGCTATGTTGCCATGCTGGCCTTGAACTCACAATGATACTCCTACCTCAGCCTGTTCCATGCTGTTCTATGCCATCCCTAGTTTTACTTATTTTCTAGTCACATTATATTTAATACAGGCTATCAATTCTTCTTTTGCAGTGAGATTAATTACATGCATTGTTTATCTCTTAACACACTTTGAAGCCATTTCATGCCTTGGAAGTAGGAAGTACTCTCTCTTTCCCTTGATATCCAGAACACAAAGGACCCTTGCATTTCACTGACTCTCTGCTTTTGTGCACCCAGACGAGGAAGGCCACAGCTGCTTAGGCTCAGAACCCTGTTGCTTCCAGCTGTCTTCCCTAGAAAATGCCACCCAGAGAAAGTCACTGAGTTCACTTACTACTGTTGTGATCAAAGTCAGCTTGAGGAGAAATGAGTTCATTTGGTTTACAAGTTATAGTCCACGTTCAAGTATGCCCAGGGGTCCTACTGCCCAGAGGAGGCCGAGTCCTCCCACATTAATCATTAATAAAAAAAAATGCTTCCCAGATACACCCACAGGCCAACAGAATGGAGGCAATTTTTCAATTGAGACTTTGGTTTGTGTCACATTGTCAAAAACTAAACAGCACAGCTACTGTTGGAGAAATGTCCAGAAGGAAGCCTCCTCTTCCTCTGTTAGACCACAAATACCCTTTCTCAAGTGAAGTTAGGCTTCTTAAGCTGTTAAGAGGAACTTTTGCTACCTGAAGGTTTAGGTAATAACAAAGAAATCTGAGACCAGAGAATGGAACGAAGAAGTTCACCGTATACAGAACAGGAAGAATATAAGGAATTGCTCCAATCACATGCTTCAGTAGACTGCTCTCTAGCACTTGGCTCTCTGGCTCCCATTACAACCAACTTCTATCCTCCACGTGCAGCATCCTCTGAACGTACTACAGCTGTTTGACCAACACACAAGGCCAGTAAGCAACTGACAAGGAAGAAGGCGTGGAAAAACTAGAGCAGATGGGAGAGTGAGCTCAAGGCTGACCATCAGAAAACTTTAGAGTCCTGACTCACGATCTAGAAGGAGCTGGCTAAGGTAAGGCCTGTTGATTTTTCACCACAGAGATGGAAATACATCTACAAGATATAACAATCATTCCATAAGAGATCGTGAAAATTTAAATGGCTAAAAAAGAAGTAGAAATCTTTTATTCCTGCAACACTTATTTAGAAGAGTTATAGTCCCTTTTGGTGGACATCTTCTACTCTGCTACTAACAATAGGTCGTATTATGCAGCGAAAAGGCAAGTCATTCTAGCTCACTAAAATCCTGTAGTTTTAATCTCTAATGCAGAAACAATAAATCTGGATCAAGCAATCTCAAACAGCTGCTATCAAATAACCCAAGAGAATATAAATGTATTGCTTTATATTTAAAGCACTCTACATAATCACCAACTTATTTGTAAAAGCAATGGCAATCCTAAAACTACTCCCATAAAAACCACCTTCTAAAATAGCACTTTCAACTAGAAAGAAGCTTTCAGACCTGATTTTAATGTAATTGAATCCAACCTTTTATGTATATGCTTATGTTTATATATGTCCATGTGTATATACATGGGTACATCTATTATGTGTACATACATATGGAGGCCAGAGATTAATGTTGGGTACTTTCAATCCTGTTTCTAAAAATAATTTCTTTTATTTCTTGAGATTATAATTTAGCACAATCCCTAGCTACATTCTTAACTTTTGTCCTTATACCCACAGATAAGTGTGGTCCTTACCCCTCATCATGGAAACTTCTCTTTGCAACAGACGGAGGCCATGGAAGGAAACTATAACCCATCAAAAGGCAGAGTTGTGGTACCCAGTCTCAATGGAAACATCTACAAAGAAACTCCTGTAACTAAGGTTCAGAGAACATCACAGAAGAGAGAGTAGAAACATCAGAAGAGCCAGAGGAGCAGGGAGTTTGCTGTGAGATTGTGTTTCCTAGTACTGTTACACGCTACACTCATAAAATCACACCAACATCACTGCCTGGGCATGAGCTTGAAGAAGGACAACAAAACAAACATACTAAAGCAGAGAGGGGAAAGCCCATGAGGCCTCAACCCTACACAAAGAGCCACAGGCAACTAAGGAATACCGGGACTGGGCGTGGGGTGGGTGGTGTGGGCGGGTGCAGATAACCTTTCCCTGGGAAGAGCACACCAATTGGTCACCCATCTTAATTTTTGAGGTAGAGCTTCTCACTGACGCTGGTACCTACAGATTAGGCTAGACTGGCTCAACACTGAACTCAAGGAATCTACCTGTCTCTGGATCCCCAGGGCTGAGATTAAGAAACAGCACCTGGCTTTTTCACGTGGGTACTGGGAGTGCAACTCAGGTCTTCACTCATATACAGGAAGCACTTTCTCCTTGGCTGAGTCATCTCCATAGTCCCTCATTCTGCAGATTTTTCTTGTGTGCGTGTGTTTTTTTTTCCCTGCAACCTCAACTGGTCCTGGCCTTCTACCTTGTTTGTGACAAGATTCCTTTTTGCAGTTATAGTCATTGCCATCACCAGGCTAGCTGCTGAGGCTGGTCCTTTCTCTGCCTGCCATCGCAAGGTAGAAGCTGTGGGATTACAGACACTCTGCCATGGCAGCCTTCTCTGGATTCTAGGGAACTGAACCCGATCCTCATGCTCCCACGGCAAGTGCTTTAGCCATCTCCATAACCCTCTGCAGATTCTTATACAAGATCTTTAGTTCACTGTTTCCAAATGTTTGTCATTGAAAGATGCTAATTCAAACCCCCAGTGGGGTTGGTTTCAAAAAGTTAATGCGTTTTATGCATTCTGATAAATTATGATAAAATACGTATAACATAAAGCGACCATCTTCAATATGTCTAATTATATAGTTCAGTGGTCGTGGTTAAGCAATAGCCCCGTCCCATTGCTCCAACTTCTAGCAACCGCTGTCCTGTTCTCCGTCTCTGGAATTGAATAATGTAGCTTTCTTATGCAAGCAGATACAAGTCGAATGCGTAGAATATTTGGGGCTTTGTATCTGATCTTTGAAATGTGCGTGCATGCGCGCGCGTGTGTGTTTGTGTGTATGTGTGTAATGTGTGAATGTGAGAGGTGCATGTGTATGTGTGTGTGCGTGTATATATATACATGTATATAATGTGTATGTGTGTGAATGTTAGAGGTGCATTTAAGTGTGTGTGTGTGTGTGTGTGTGTGTGTGTGTGTGTGTGAGTGTGTGTGTGTACTAGAAGTCAAAGCTGGGTGTCTTTCTCCTTATGTTTTGATGCAGGGTGTCTAACTGAACCTGGAGCTCACTCACTTGGCTAGATTAGGAGACCAACAATTACAAGGAATCCTCCTGTCTCTGCCTTCTTGGGCAGGATTTGCAGGAGTGGGTGACAGCATCTGGATTTTTAAGGGGGTTACCATGAGTGCTGATGCTTACTTAGTAAACCCCTTACTGACTGAGCGCTTTCATTAGCCCCTGCTCCGGATGTTTGGCTGCTGTTGCCATTGTTGTTTGCTGAGACAGTTTTTCAGTGTAGCACAGCCTGGCCTTGAAATCGAGATCCCCTGCCTCTGCCTCCTGCGTGCTGAGGTGACAGGTGTATACTGGCACACCTGGATAAGCCTTTATGTCTTAATTATTTCATTCCATGTGACTTCAGGGTTGATTTATGTCGCTCAGCACGGGAGACAGGGTCTCTCATGTAGCACGGATTTGCCTCAGGTTCATTAAGTAACCAACAATGATCTTGAACTCTCGCCTCCACTTCCCAGGTGCTGGGATTATAGGCATAGACTACCACATCTGGATCTTAATGCGTCTTTTAATCTATCGAGATGATTTTAATATGCAGTCAGCCTGCCTGCCTTATCAGTCGATGATTTTTCATTTGATAAGTGGCAATTTAAAATAATTGCTAAAATCACAAAGCTAATCCTGCTTATTTTCTGAAGTGCGGCAAACATACTCAGCCTGCATCATGTCTTAGAATGCTTTGAATTCCCACAAGCTACAGAAACTTCTACAGGAATCAAGGGCAATCTCTTCTTGGAAAAGGTCTTGACAACCTTCTCTTGCTAAGCAAGCATCTGCCTAACTAGCATACACATGGATCAAACCTGTTAGCATATTTGTGTCCTTCCAATAATACACAAATTCATTAGCCGAACTCATTACTGTCTAATGACTAATTAGAGAAACTTTCAGATGAGACACAAAGTTATTCTGAATCCCAGAATCCCCATTTCATACAGCTACAGGCAAGTTATTAAAGCCAAGAAGCTTTCTTCACTGAAAAATTAAAACAACAAAACCCTAGCTTATGGAGCTGCTGTCATTATTAATAAATACAAAACACTTAGTTAAGGGGATGCCATAGGGGAAGCACTCAATTACAGGGACATATAATTTAGCTTGTATAACACTGCACTTAACATAGAGTGTGTCACGTCACAGGTACTTAAAACATGCAAATTAAAGCAAGATGCAAGGAAGCCAAATGCAGGGAAGGAATAATGGTTTGACCCAGGGTCACACAAAGACTTGTACAGTTTGCATGAGGTATGAGAGCACCTACATTGGTGGCTTCTCTCAGGGTGATGAGATTCTGTCTCAAACACTAGGCTTTTGAACCCTCTGCATTCTATCAGGGGGGCTGTACTAGTCAGCCTACAGCAAGAAGCAGCTCTTCAGTTTCAGAATGAATACCTCACGTCCCATCACTCCGTTCTATGTGACATCCCACTTGGGATTGCTCTGGCATCAGGGGAAATGTTCAATGAGGTAATCTTAGTCAATAAGTTCAGGAGAGAAAGGTACTGTTACTGATCAGCTAGCTTACTATTTATTTATTTTATTTATTTATTTATTTATTTATTTATAAACAGGGTCTTGCTGTGTAGCCATGGCCTGCCTGCTACTCACTATGTAGCCCAACCTGATCCTGAGCTCATAAGAGTCTTCTTTAGCCTTCTGAGCGCCAGAGTTACGTGCAACACCAAACCTGATCCAACAGAATCCTCTTATGTCAGGCTGTTTGAAAACACTACGATAGCGTACTTCCCCAAGCAGGGTGCAGGATGCTCCAGTGCAGCTGTCAAATAAGTACCGGGCAGCAAAGCACTTAGCGAACACTCTAGTAAACCAACTAAGAAGCACTTAATAGCATCCGATCCTATGGCTTTTCCGGAAAAGCCACACTGTCCCAGATCTTTGCTATGAAAAAAATCACAGTTTCCTATATCCACATCAAAAGAGAAATAGCGGGGACTTTTATGGCATTTAAACAAATTACATCTGATTGCTACTACAGAAAAGGAGCGCATGACTTTTAATATGTTTAAAAAGTACACTGGTGGCCGTCAGCCTAGAAGGTTCTGCGACCGTTTTCTACCTAATCTTTGGAAACCTAAAAGATGGCTCCTGCCCCCTCCCACCCCAGCCTGAACTCCGCTCTGCAGTGCCGATTGGCACTTGGTACCGTCTGCGTCTTTGCTGTGTGGGGCTGGTGTATACAACGAAGCGGATTTATTATTTCTCATTCCAGCCTGTGACATGCCAGAATCCTCAATTCTTACGGTAAGGAAAGTGCTTGTGGGAATGATGTCTGGTGTCTACACTTCTTGCTCTGTAAACACACTGTCTCCCCAGGCCCTAAAGCCCGTCCCCTGCTTCTTCTGCCGGTCTCTGGGTGCTGGGTCTAACTCTGACCTCCTAGTCCTGCACACGTGTCCGGGATTTCCCATGCCAAGAAGCACTTGTTTAATGTACTCTTGGGGGAAGTTTCTTCTATGATTTTGTTGAATGGAGCCACCTGTACACAGATCCTAGCTCTCCTCCTGATCCTTAATTTATGGTAGTTTTAGAAACCCACACCATGAGAAGCACTATTTTTGACACATATCAGCAGATGAGATGGATTTGATGAATAAATAAGGAGTTTTCTGATTTATAGAATGTGAACCGTTTCTTCACCGCAAGACTTCAGCTACATGCCTTCCTTTGGAAGGAAATCACACTACAAAGAGCGAACCCCAAACCAAAAGGACTGCTTTTCAAACACACTGAATTACATAACTCAATTACTAGGAGATGTTGAGTTGAGTCATCCAGGGACTAAAATTCCAGCCTACCCTGGTTGGAAGTATTGAGGACTTTTTTTTAAGGTAACAAATAGACAACAGCTGCCTTTGTCCTTAAAATAGAGCACATTTCTGCATGACATTTTGTGGATTCCTCCAGACTTTTAAGATGAAGGTCAGCCAACATGCCCTTGGAGAGAGCATCTAGATGTTTCCATTAGCTCTCCTGGTGTGCCCTGGTGTGATTCTGCCATAACAATTACTGAGCTGTGACTGGCTATAATGCATATGCTGCTAGACAGCAACAAACCACTGTCACCAGCCCAGGGCAGATTTTCTAAATCAAATTGTAGTGCATTAGACTCATGCTCACTGTGAATTACCTATTGCTGTTCCCATGATGCCTTGGCAGAACTGAACAGATTCAACAGAGACAACACAGCATGCACATGTGGAGTATTTGGTCTTTGGTGCTTTACAGACAAAAATTTGCCCCAGTCTACTATTGTCTTAAAGTATCCAAGCACAGAATCCAGACCCTTTAGTGTAATGTCTAGCAAACGGCAATTTGCAGTGACAATTTTGACATTTTGGTTTCTTTAAAAACACAGAAATATTATGGGAATATGTTTTCTTTTTTTATCCCAGGTCTGGGGATATGGGGCTCCTAGCAGCTGACTATGATTTGCCCTGTGCTCTGGCTGGGGCATGATTTTGCTAGCTGTAGTAGATACTTTCTGCAATTGTTTGGTATTTGGAATTCTGGGGACTTTTCAGAAGGTATATAAATGCTAAGGCCCCAAGAGGTAGGGTGATTATTGATTGGTTATCTGTTGCTATTTCTTGCTACTGGTTGCTGTTCCTTACCAGTTGCTAAGGAGTCGTGCACAAGAGAGAAATAATAAGAAATTAGATATTCTGAAGCAAAGATCAACCTGACTCCCAAAGAGCTCAATATCCCTAACCAGAAATAAGCAGTCTAGTAATATCAGCTTTTTTTTTTTGACCCCTGACTTCATTCAGGGATCTCTTTTCTTTCCTCTCTATCCTTTTTTCCCTTCAGGAGGAAGAAAATGGGTGGAGAAGGGTAGAATACAGAAGAACCTACGAAGTAGCAGATGCCGACCACAGCAAGTACTCACCATTTGTTGCACAAAGAAAATGCTTTACATTTTAAAATCAACCCAAGAATACTTTATCTTGAGGTAAAAGATTTAATAAAATTATGAGGAATGGAAAGTTGACCTCAGAAAGACTTTCACTGTTGTTACTCGTTTTTAAAATTCTTTTACAGTGTTTTATTTAAACAACAACAACAACAACAAAAGCTTGCAAGTAAAAACATCCACATCGATATTAACCAAAGCCATTGCAACTCGGTGAACTCTACACACTAACAAAGGCATTTGGAGGGAGCCATGTGAGCCGAAATCCCTTGTGCAGGGATTTCAGGTGCGTAGCACTGGGCCTCGCAAAAAGACCTTCAATGATGCTAAAACAGTCTTTTATATGTCAGATTGGCCATAGATATCCACAATAACTTGATAAATAATCTCTGAGCTTGTGTAGAAGTAAATAATCAAGGTATAATATACTGTAATGACATTCTCTTGGGGACATTTATAAACATTTTTTTCTTTTGAATTACTAGGAATTAAACATGGGGTTGCAGTCATGCGAGACAAATATTCTAGCATTGAGCCATACCCCCAGCTCTCTATCTCTATAACAGCTTTTAAAATTACTATTTTTTTTTTGAGAGACAGAATTTTAAAATTCTCTTGTCCTAGTCCCCTAAAGGCTGCGATCAACAGTGTGCATCTCTACCTCTAGCTCTAAGGAATAATTTTTCAATATATTTGCTAATAACTCTTTTCCTGGAATGAGAAAATTTGCCCTTTGCTTTATTTCATCCAATTGATCTCAAATGCATTCTTTATCAATGAAGCCAAGTGTAGTGGTGTATGCATTTGATCCTAGCACTCAGGAGGCAGAAGCAGGAGGATCTCTGTGGGTTCTAGGCCAGTCTGGCCTACAAAGTGATTCCAGGACAGCTAGGGTTCTTGCTACACATGCTCATGCACACACACACACACACACACACACACACACACACACACACACACACAAAACCCTATCCCCAAAAAACAAAACAAAAGTGTAGGAATGCAAATAAGTATTCATACTAAAATACTATATAGTCAATTTAACGAACCTTTTAAAATTTGTCTTGCTATTTATGTTTAAAGGAGTCAATTAAACCATCAAATGTTTGTCTTAATTAACAATTGTGTTTAATGAATAGATATATTGAGATTAAATAGTATTAAATGATGTAGCTGTAAATCTCTAGTATAGACCCTGCTTAGTTACACTATTAGTAAATATTGCTGTCCATGTTGTAAATGATTTTGTGTATACTGTACTTAAGCCATGCATCACCAGAAGGAAACACTAATATGAATTTCCACTGACTGTACTGCTTTGTACAAGAAGAAACATATATAGTGTCTATTGTAGCCCCTCAAAAATGGGAGAATCTTAGCAGGGGAAGATTATTTCTTTTGGCAAAGTATAAATAAGTAAAAGGCTTAAGTACTATTAGCATTTCCTAAATTCAATAAAGAGTGGCTGGTTTAGTAAAATAGTCATTTCAAAGGTCATAAAGTATCTCTGTTTATATAGTGCATGTATAGCACATATTTTATGATGACTTTACCAATAATTAACACCATTAACATCTGTTCAGCACTTACTATCATCCACACATACTGCTAGCTACAGAGCTTATTTAAACCTTAAGAAAACTGATATTCCAAGTTAATACAATACGCTGTGAAATAGACCATTTGTAGATGACTAGACACTGCACGCCCCAACTGTGAGTGTCTGGTATTGGTTTTCTAGTAGGAAGTACAGGACACTTGCCTAACTTTTTATTGAAACCTGACCCTCAGCTTGAATCTGTAGTAGTGACTGAACTGCCTTTACATTAGCAAGCTGAACTGAGACCTCAAGCCACACAACATTAAGATGACGAGAAAGTTTTTTAGGCCTTAATACCTGTCTGATTATTTTATTATTATTATTATTATTCTTTAAGGAAAACAAAGACATAATTCAACCAGTACTTTTTGTTGGGTTCTAAAGTGGTTTAGACTAAGTTCTGGAGTTGATGTTGTGAAGACTGGAGCTTGTAGTTGAGATCCAGACAGATGTACAACACATGCAATGATGGTTTTAATGAATGAATTTTGTTTTGTTTTGTTTTGTTTTGTTTTTGAGACAGGGTCTCTCTGTGTAGCCTTGGCTGTCCTGGACTCACTTTGTAGACCAGACTGACCTGGAACTCACCTGCCTCTGCCTCCTGAGTGCTGGGATTAAAGGTGTGTACCACCACGCCCAGGCCATGAATGAATTTTTGGTCATGACTTCTTTTGTGAATGGCTTTGGCTATAAATACACACAGAGAAATCCCACTCAGACAACTTACTTTATGTGTGAAGTTTCTGATTATATGATCCCATGCTACATTTAGAGAGTTGAAAGAAGAAAAAGTATATATTTTGCTTTCACTAGTTTTCAGATATCGTGGAAAGAGAAAAGGACACAAGAACACAACGTGCAATTGAATCTTGTGAAAGAAGTAATCATGCACCTGGGGTTGGGAGTCACATGACTAGTAAGGGGCAGAAAACATCTAAGGTAAGGAAGAAGAAAGATAAACACAAAACCTGGCTTTAAATCAGACCACGATCCCTACAGATTGGGGAAGGGAAGTGTAGAATGTGTATTAAATGTGGGGACTATGAGTGATCTGACATGCTACAGAACTTGACAAGGGAAGTAGAAGCCCAACAAAGTGAGGAAGTGTCCAAGGATTAAGTTCCACTGTTGTATCTGGTTTGGAGCCAGAACAAAGAATAGAAAACTTATTCATCCAGGTGTGGTGGTAAAAAAAAAAAAAAACTTTAGTCCTAGCATTCAGGAGGTAAGAGTGTGTGGATCTCTGTGATTATAGAGTCAGCCTAGTCTACATAGAATTCAAATCCAGCCAGGACTACATAGTGAGACTGCCTAACAAAAACATATTTTATACACTGTATACCATATGTTTCCAGAGAATTCATTTAAGAAAACCATTCAGCTGGAGAGATAGGTGAGTGGGTAAAGTGCTTGCCAGGCATGCCTTGAGTTGCCGTCACCCACATAAAAGCTAGGTATGACAATGTGGGTCTGGAGACCCCAGTACGTGAGGAAATGGAGCAGAGACATGGAAGATTAGTGGGTCTAGTGGGGTTGCCAGCCTCCCTGAAAAACAGAAATCAGTGAGTTCCGGGTTCAGCAAGAGATGCTGTCTCTCTCAAGGGAACAAACTGGAGAGACACCGAGGAAGCTATGCAACATTCTCCTCTAGGAGCTGCATGTGACACATGGACATGT